>NC_041405.2:42587787-43237787 GCF_900747795.2 Erpetoichthys calabaricus
ATGGCCATGGCATCCTGATAGTTTTGTTGCATGTATCTTGGACTTCCTGGAAATGTGGATGGTAATATGATAATTTTGCCTACACGTACGTTGTTATTTTCAGCCTTTGTTTTTGTTTTCAATGTGTCTAATTGTCCTTTGTATTGTTCCACACGCAGATCTTGTTGATGTAATCTGAGATAGTTGAGAAGCGCACCCTCTGTTTTAACATATGTATCTACAACGTACTGTTAGAATAGTTTCCCGCTGGAGTGCAATATACTAACTATTTCTCATTGATAATTCGTATGCGTAAAATTGACATTGAGTAAGCCTGATTCGGTTGGCGGTTCTTTTATCGGGAACATGTTGTAAATCTTTGTGCCAGCCAATGTCTCCGTAAAGGAATAAAAGTGGGTAAACCATAGGATCACAATTCATATTGAGCATGGAAATCTGTTTACAGGAGTTGCCTCTGGGATAGATGCAAATGTCATTTTCGGCAGGGGGTTCGCCATCTTCTCCGACGAAAATCGCTGCAACATCGGTGTGGCATGTCGGGGCATTGTATCGTTGTAAATCCTGCCCAGGGTTTTCCTTGAAAACCATTCGTATAATGCTGTTGGATTGGACTGAGCGATTTTATGCATGTGTTTGTATGATTTAGCGAAGGGGTTAATGGTTCTGAGCATGGAATCTAGCTGGAGAAGTAAATTTTCGCTGAATGCAGAGTTTGCTTTATTTTGTAAGCGTACTTCAGTAGCTTGCGCTGTGTCAAAAACATACAATTATCCATATCCTGGAGAGGTAGAAGTGTTAGCGTATAGTGGAGAGATTTGGTGATAAATTTGCCCGTGTATTTTAAAACCGTATGGTCCGTGGCCAGGAGGTTGAGTTATCTGTGCACCCATGGAAGCAAACGCTAGAGAAGAGTTGTATTCTCGAATGTGTTTACGATAATTTTTAGCTTATGATGTTTGCTGTGTAAGAAGCTGTTGTAAAGGTGTTGTAAAGACACAAGTGGCTCCCGCAAAAGTGGTAAAGCTACTTAACCGTCGTGGCAACACCTTGAGAACTTTTTGGATGTATTACGCTCAGCAGGCCAGTATAGTGATAGGAACAGGCAGTTGCCGGATCCCAGAGTAGAGATGATGATGTACAAAAACCCATCGACAGAGAAGATACCGTCATTCATTTTATAACAAAGGCTTAGGAAACAACCGCCGCAGTATAATGAAAATAGCAAGGTGTATGGGAGGCCGCAGGCAGCGTGGGGAAGGGTTTGGAAGAGGACGAATAGGAATCGAGAAATGCCGTGTCGGCTGCATGTGGGAGGGACCGGTTCTGAACAGGAGCCGCAGGCAGCGTGGGGAAGAGTTTGGAAGAGGACGAATAGGAATCGAGAAATGCTGTGTCGGCTGCGTTTGGGCGGGACCAGTTTTGAAGTGGAAGCAGGACGAATCAGAAGAGAAATCTATATAAGAGATGTACATTATCATTATGAGAACATTTGCATGTGTTCAAGTCTTTTTAATGGATTTTTAATTCTGCTGTAAAGACTTTAAGCCTGATTCTCTAGATCCCTTCAGAATTATACCTTGCACTAGACCTGTTATTCAGAGTGTTTGGTAAAATAACCACCTATACATGAATTTGGTTTCGTGGCACTTACCGTCCTCATAAGGAAAATGTATAAAGCATGGTAGCATTTTCACTAGCAGTGAAAGTGACACATTTGCATCAAGAAAGCATGTTTTTTTTATATTACCTAAAGGTTATACAGTGTACACATTACATGAGTGGGATTCTGTTATAACGAAACTCTTTGGACCTTAAAAATACTTGGTTATAACAGAAATTTTGTTATAAACAAATATGTGGAAACTATGTATAGTATTATGACTGGGTCCGTCAGCGGTTCACCATGTCTAACCGTAGCAGCGCAAAGACAGCTCTGTAGCTGCTCTGGTACACAGTAAACCAGTGGCAAAGCAATTGGTTGTCCTCTGCAGGATCAGGGTTACTATGTAGCGTGGTTGTCGCATAATGTTTAACATTTCATACTGGGCTTTGATCTGCTCTTCCTCATACTCTCCTGATCTCTCTTGTCCAGGCCACATCTGCCACAGTGGTGATTCCAAGCCACTGGTGGTGTTCTAATATGAAGATGAGAGCTAAAGCAGGATGATTGCCTGTGCCACAGCTCCTATTCTGAATGAAGTATTGAGACTGTACCTGCCTTCCCTATACAGTAATAGAGAACCTGTATTTTCCATTGAAATCTGGACTTATCTTCCTGTCTCTCGTGCAACTCTGTGACCCAAATGTGACAATACCTGTATAAAAAAGCAGTGCGCAAAAAATATCATATTTGAAAATGAGACCTTAGATGCAATTTTTTTTTTATAGAAATACAGGATGAAAATGAGACATTAGATGTACCATATATACTCACGTTTAAGTTCTCCTGCAAATAAATGGGGGCTTGATTTTACCGTATAATTTCCACTATTTTATAATGTCGGTCATATATATACAAGTATTAAAATACAGAATAAAAATGAGTTGTTAGATGAAAATGATGACACAATTCCAAAATTCAGAACCAGCTTTTTCCAGGATTGTTAATTTTTCTTTTAGTTTAAACTGACGCTGTTTCTCTTTTTTTTTTTTTTTTTTGTTCATCTGAAAGAAAATTTTCATAAGCGATATGAAACTCAAACAGTATGGTATCTGGACACAACACAAGTACCCACATGGATGTTCGGTACAGCACTGACACAGAATTTGGCTATAACTGTATGATGTCTTGCCTACACTCTTGCTGTGCCTGCCCAAGATCAGAAATTTCACAACACATAGTTGAGACAACCTGTTTTAGGGTTCCCAAGAACCTGCACAGAAAGTGTAGGAAGAGCATTAAGTATTTTTTGCATCACATTATTATCTTCGGTGGCCATTTTTGGTTGAAAAAACGTTTGTTGTACTCCAATTTACATTTTGTTAAAATGAGATTCGATTAACATGATGTTCTATGAACGTTCGTCTGGGCCCACAAAACGTTTTTATTATTCTGACAGTTTTGTTACTTCGGTATTCACTATAACGGGATTTAACCTGTATAGAGCTGCAGTCATAGTTTAGAACCTAGTTTGCAGTGTGAAAAAGATGCTGGGAATTCTGACATGTTTTCATATTTAATCTTGGAACACTTAACTGTATTTTTGCTAGTGTACTCAGATATGTGGATGGATATTTGAGGATTAAACTGCAAGACAATGATTAGATTTTTATATTTTGTACATTAAGGAACTATCAACAACAAATAAAATTAATTTATTGAACAATTATTTATAAAAGTAAAGTTGAACAAATCGGACTGTGCAGCTGCATGAATAAAAGGTAAAGTACAACAGTTTATAAAAATCTACATTTTGTACCTAATAATACTTCTATTCAAAATTTGTTTGACATAAGTGAAAGCGTACTCAAGTTATCGTATTTACACACACGTGCACACACACAGACAGACACACAAACAAAATTCCAAAAATGATATTATCAGACTTAGGGAGGTCTAAAACGTCAAGATTCATCAAAATCTCGAAATGGAATTTTTGGAGGATTCAAGTGCTTTCCTTATACTTTGTATACAAGAAAGTCGGGGAGATCTAAAACATAGAGATTCATTAAAATCTCGACATCGAATTTGTGGACGATAACAATACTTTTCCTATACTTGGTATACGAGAAACTAAAATCAGCAAATGTACCCTTTATCACTTCTGTTCAGTAAACACAAATATGGGTAGCTATTTTTAACAGGAAGCAATTGGCATCTTTGTTTCGATGTAATCATCCAGTAGTTCTACACAATGCAAATGAAAGAAAGAAAATTATAATTTTCAAATGTGAAAATCAATGTTTATTTTTCACAGATATGTACCCACACAGTCATCATGCTAAATTCAACTTTTCTCCAAGTTTTGAACATTGTAGAAGCTAAATTTAACTGGATAGCAAAACTTTGAATGCATCATCAAAATTCCAAACAATATAATGGTGTTTAATTTTATTAACATTACAGTTCTTTGAAAAAACATTTGAAGTGAACACCGGATCAAAAGCTCTGCTTTTACTCGTATGTAATGCAAGTTGTTGGAAGTCAGAATATTCTGATGTATAATGTCATTTTAAATGTCTTAACAAATTTGCAGTGCCACAAAATCTTCACTTTAGTTCCATCACAGCAAACTTTTTTCTGGCACTTTTTACACTTTATATATCTTTTTATTTTGAAACATTTTAACATACTTCCACACAGCAGATATGCAGTAATGGCCATGAGTTTGATGGGAATTTTCAGCCTTTCCTGTTAGTCTCCTAGGTAAATTTGCTTTACTTACAACACAGGGCCCTTATCACAGAACCAAGGGAAACTTAACATATCTGTAATATGCACAACTAGCTTGTGAATTTCCCATTGGGATTAATAAAGTATCTATCTATCTATCTATCTATCTATCTATCTATCTATCTATCTATCTATCTATCTATCTATCTATCTATCTATCTATCTATCTATCTATCTATCTATCTATCTATCTATCTATCTATCTATCTATCTATCTATCTATCTATCTATCTATCTATCTATCTATCTATCTATCTATCTATCTATCTATCTATCTATCTATCTATCTATCTATCTATCTATCTATCTATCTATCTATCTATCTATCTATCTATCTATCTATCTATCTATCTATCTATCTATCTATCTATCTATCTATCTATCTATCTATCTATCTATCTATCTATCTATCTATCTATCTATCTATCTATCTATCTATCTATCTATCTATCTATCTATCTATCTATCTATCTATCTATCTATCTATCTATCTCTTTGACAACACTTGGGTGCTACATTGGTTTTTGAATGCAGACTTCCCCAAACTCCCACCACAATATTTGTAGTGCACAATAATCTAAACTGTTTTTGTATTCTGTAGCATTACCAGTACCCTTTACTAGAATTGAGGGGTGTGACCCAAGCTCTGAAAGACTGCCCCACACCATTATCCCTCTGTTAAAAGTAGGCACAGTACAGTCTGGAAGGTGGCATTATCCTGGCATCTACCAAGCCCAGATGGGTCCATCAAGCTTCCAGATAGTGAAGTGTGTTTCATCACTCCAGAAAACACTCTTTTGCATCACTCAAGCCAATGCTTAGTATCATAGTGATCTTAAGCCAATATCACATGACAGGACATTTTGTCGAGGGAATGTTAGATTTTTCCGATCCCGTCAATGATCTTGTCACTGCACCATGTCAAATTAGACAACTGAAAATCGCAGCTCATTTCAGATTTAATAACTGAGTGCCGATTATTCAGCTTGTCCCTTTTTTCAGTTAATACCGTGTTGCATTATAGAGCAGCACATTACACAGTGTTAACAGCTGCAGCGAGTTCAGCATCAGTCTCTGCCCTTTAATTCCTTCTGTTAGGGCATGTAAAAAATGAGAAATAAGATAGATGAACTTCTCCACTGTTTGTGACATTCAAAGTGCACGTTCCATACTTCATTGCTGCATTCTGTGTATTGAACTTCTAGATAAGCATTCACTGGTTCATTTGGTTGTCGGCTGTCCTGCGTACACAACCCACCCCTCCGACTAATATGAAAATCAAACATGTTTGATCTTATCCAAACCAGTTGGAGGCTACTTGGTTTCAGTTATTAGGTACAGTATGTTGCATCCTGTGCTGACAGCCTGCACCTGGCTAACATTATTTAAATGAAAGGTTTGACTTAAACTTGCTTGAAAAGTTATCTAATTGTAACACGGGCTTTATGCATGTATTCCGGTACTCAGTCATGGAGACCCATTTCGTGAACCTCCTGACCCACAGTTCTTGTGGTGATGTTACTTCCAGAGCCCGTTTAAAACTAAGTTGTGAGTGATGCAGTAGACGACGGGTTATTTGTATATGCTATGTGCTTCAGCACTTGGAGTCCCTGGTCTGTGAGTATGTATAGTCTACCACATGGTGACAGAGCATTTTCAGCTCCTAAACACTTTCACATCACAATGATATCATTTACCAGTTGACCTGGGTAGATCTAGCCTGAGCAGAGATTTCACACACCAACTTGTGGCAAGGATGACATCTTGTGACCGTGCCACATTTAAAATCACTGAGCTCTTCAGTAAGACCCATTCTACTGCCAGTGTTTGTCAAAGCAGATCGCATAGCTATGTGCTTCATTCATTGTACCAACAATGGGTTTAGCCAAAATACCTGAGCTCAGTAGTTTGGAGGGGTGGCACATGGTTTTTGTCAATATAGTGTACTCATAGTCTATAAAATATCTGTACTCTTGTAGGCATGCTGTCCTTCTGTTCTTAGCAATAAGTGACTTTTAATGTTGTAACTTTCAATTATGTAAATTTTATGTTTATAATACTGTATTACACTATAAATATTTTCTGAAAGTACTATTTATGGGTTCCTTCGTTATAAATGTCAGTATGAATATATGAATCTCTTTTGCATTATAAAGTAGAACCCTGATTATCTGAGGTAATGTGGGTTGATGCTTGGATAGCTTAAAACTCGAACACTGGTTCACAGTTCACCCCTGTGCAAATTTGCTTACTGAGATGCTTTGTGCTGCACATTCACAGCAATTCACTTGACAGTAAGTGTGGGATTTGCTCTGTAGACAGGTGGAGCATAGTGATGACGCTGCATAGAGAAGCTGGGAACTAACAAGGAGAGAGATCAGCTAACATTCCCAGCAAAGCACACCACTCACAGTGGTCAGAGACAGGCACTGCACAGATGGATCTCTCCTTTTAGCTCATGCCACAAAGAGCTTACCTCTGAGCCAGAGAATGCAGGTTTGCAGTTTACAACAACACTTTGAAATGCATAAACACAAAAATCCTTAGTAAATGAAACAGTACAGCATGTGTACACATGGGGTATAGCTGTGGAGGGGTGAGTGTGTCACGCCCACAGTCACCAACTCCTGGACTGCTCGTTCGATATAGCATTTGTATGCTCATTGCTCAGCACAGTATTCATGGTAAAGCTTTTATGAATTATAAGAAAAGTAGTGTATTACACTTATAGGTTCACCTCAGATAATGTGAAAACTTTGTAAATCAGGGTGTGGGTAATCAGGGTTCTACTGTATTTAATTTTCATCACATGTATTGTGTACGCTTAGTCAAATTTTGAATGAAGAATTTAGAATGCCCATAATTTGAGTTAACAAATGGAAAATTGAAATGTTCACTTTGTTTGAATATGTGAATAACAGGTTCCAGTTCCAATGTTCCTCCCAACCACATTGGAAAGCGCTGATAAAATTGTTGAAACAATTGAAGAACTAAAAGTGAAAATCCCTTCAAACCCTCTGGAAGCAGACATTCTAGCCATGGCTGAGATGATTGCTGAGGCAGAGGAAATGGACAAAGAGTCATCTGATCTTTGTGGTAATGCTGTTTAAGTGGCATATGTGCATAGTTTATCACAAAGCACGCATGCAACAATAGCATTCTGTTAATTTTATATTGTAATTTTTTTCTGGTTAAATCCTTCTCCCATTTTTCTCTTACAGACATTGCCAGTGACCAGAGTGCTGAAGGTTTGTTGGAAGATTGTGATTTGTTTGGGCCTGCTCGTGATGATGTTCTAGCTATGGCAGTTAAAATGGCAAACGTTCTGGATGAACCAGGTCAAGACTTGGAAGCAGATTTTCCTAAAAGTATGCCATCAACATGTGTTTACTTTGATTAACAGCTATAGCAAAGGGTTGTATGTAAACATGCATCATATTGTTTTGTGGTAGCCTTTGTATTATCAAGCCTAGAATACATTTAGGTTATATTAGTAGGCCAATATAGTTCTAGAATTTAGGGTAATACAGCAGTTTTTTGTATGCAGATATTAACCTCCTTAGTGTTAGACCCGAGTATTCCTCGGAAAGTAAAAGCAGTGTTACAAGCATTTAATCCTGGGATGTCACTCTGGCAATGGTATAGACATGTTTCACATAAGTGTTAGACCCAAGGATTACTCAGGCTATAAAACTGCTGACAGTGTTAGTACCAAGAGTTACTATTGGTACAGGCATGACTTACGTAAGCGTCAGGCCTGAGTGTTACCTGGACAGCACTGTAGATGCGTCGTCTTCTAGTCTCATATAGGCGTCACGTAAGAAGCCATTTTTTCAGCAGCCTAGGTGTTGCACACACTTGACAGTGATATGAGCAATGATGTTGAGGAGCCTTTCATCAGCAGTAGTGCAGAAGTGAATCTGTCTTCAGGCAGTAAATTTGAAACGGACAGTGAAACAGAAAGTGATTCTGTTGAAGCCAAAAGTGACGTACTTGTGCATTGTGAGATGAGATTTAATAAAAATGTAATTTTTCATGCCCAAAAATGCAATGCATTTTAATGTTTTTTGAGGAAAAAAATGTAATGCTAAGAGTTTAAAGTAGAATATAAACAATTTATATGTTCCTAACTAGTTGACTATAACGTGTTTTTAAATGTATGTGCAAATTATCAAGGAATTTATAAATAGTTTTTTTTTCTTTGTAATCACTTTTCATTTTTTTTAATTGAAATTGAATTACTGCAGAGGTATCAAATCATTAAAGCCTATAAGAGGAGCATATACAGTAAGCTTCTTAAACTCCTTGCTGTTGGCTCTGACTTAAAATTCTATGCAAAAACGGTTAACCCTGAGTCTTAGGTTAAACTGTTTTAATGAGATATAAGGAGTTAAGCCTGAGTACTGCTCAGGACATTTTATTCTGCTATCTTGTGGATGAAGTAACGTCATACTGCAAAAAAGTCATGAATTTCTTTAATGCGTTCTGCATCTCTATGGTAAACCATTAATATTAATGAGTGGGTTAGAACCTTCACCAAAACACACAATCGTGTTTATCTATTTTGTATCTATCTTGCAGTGTATTTTAATACTACATGTCGTGTCATTTTTTAACCCACATAATCCAGACCATGGTCGCAAGATGTATGGCACACCAACTAGCACAGGGCACATGGCAGGAACAAGCCCTAGACAGGGCGCCAGTCCATCACAGGGTGAATACGCGCACACACAACACCCCAACTTAGGACGCCAACTCTGGCTTTGTTTTATTATTACGTACCAACAGATTGAGCACTGAAAACGTTAACACTGAGGTCTGTGTTGATTAATTAGATTTCAACCCATTTTATACAAGTAGCACAGCTAATTTTACATAATAAATTATGATGCCCTCTAGCAACTCTGTAGGTAATAAGCAAGGTGCACAAGATCCTTAGAACACTACCTCTTACTTAAGCAAAAAACTAAATTTTGAACAGTGTCGCGTTTTTTTTTTGTGCATTTCTGTCACAGCACAGTTTCGGTGCAAACACAGTTATTTTATTTACAAATGCCTTTCACAGATTTCTTCCATTTAACAGTCCACAAATAAACACACTCCTTTCTCCTCCTCTTCACCCAGGGGAGCCTCGCTTGTCTCTTCTTCCAGTGCTGACTCCCTGTGTGTGACTGGAGCGCAGTCCCTTTTATCCTGGATCTTTGGAGTACTACTGGTGTCAGGACACCACAAGCAGGAAGCACCCCTGAGTCAGGCAGGATCTCTGAAAAGTAGGAACAGCTCCTTCCTCTGGCTCCCCCTGGTAGTCCCCACAGACCCAGCAGGGCAGTCCCAATTACTGGCGTACTGAGCAGCCACGTGAATAGGCAAATTATCCCAGGAATGCTGACACTTAGCATGTCGGGGAAGCATGCACTCTTGAAGGGTTGTCTCCCTCTGTCCATCCACTATTCCGGCCCCCTTACCAGGTAAGGAGGTGGGGCTTATCCCAGCCGGTACTCACAATGTATTCTTTGGAAAAATGGCTTATCTAGTTAATTTTTTAACAGAACCAATCCATCTGTCTTATTTTTTATATCTTTAATAAATTAATCAAGTTTACAGTTTGGATCTAGAAGAGCGTTTTTTTTTTTTTTTTTTCATTTAAATATTTTTCTGTGCATTTTTTTGTTGAAACATGTTTTTATGTGTAAAATGAGTTTCTGCTCTTAATAGTTTGAAACTTTCCTTTTATGCCTTAATGAGATATATTTAAAAACACCTTAAACCTGATCCTGTTTAAATTATAAAAAGAATTGCAAATTTCTGAACATATTGCTACATAAAATGTTTCTGATCATTTTTCATTTCTTATTTGTAGATTAAAAAGTGTTTTCACTTGTTTGAGAATGGCATCACTGATAAAGAAATAACTTTTTTTTGACACAAAGGTGGCAGTGTTCCCAAAAGTAAATAACCTAGATTGCTAACTCACAACACTTTATTAAACTTGTTTGTTTCCTCCACACCTAAAATTTCTTTGATGAAATTTTGTCTACTATATATAATTAGCCTTAATTTTTTATGTTGTTCCTTTGATGTAGCTCCTCTGGATCTGAATCCTAGCGTCGACTTCCTTTTTGACTGTGGTCTTGTCACTCCAGATGATGAACACACAGAGCAAGATCTACCTAGAGCTGTCCGAAAGGTTTGCAGATGTGATCTTTTCTTCTTGAGTTCTATAAATCTCTGGTTATTTTGCTTCATATTAAAATTGGACTTCTTCACCAACTTTCTGTTTAACAGCGTAATAAAGTTGTTTTTGAAATGTTAAATTACTTGTCTTTCTTTCATGAGTTTATCCTTATCATGTAGCTTCAGTATTTATCCATTTTTATGAGTTTGTCTGGATTGTTCAAATTAAAAACTGTGCTTAAGCTCCTTGTTTACTTAATTATTCTTTTCACCATTCTTTTCTGTTAAATTCATGTTATTACTATTAAGCAACACTCTCACTATGAGCTTTTTGAAACATGAACAGAAACACCATGCCCTGTTCACAAATGTGTATATATAATAAATATAGAAGCATACACTTCTTGTACACAGAATGGTCTCAGAAGAGTAGTTTCTTAGGCAAATGGAAAATGTTATTTTTTTTTCATATACAAGTCTGAAATTAGGTATATCATATATGATGTTACATTCACTTTAGTTCACAGGCCAAGTGCCAACATAAAACAGGAAGTAAATGGGCCTTGGTGATTATGTGAAACTGTTGGTCCATGATATGTCTTTATCCATTATCAACTGATTTACATTGTACTTCAAATATGAGCTGAGACGCATACAAATCTAGCCAATATGGAAGTTGTGAAACCTTTAATTTAATTTTGAAATAAACCTGTAGACTAGCCAAAGGCATAGAAATATATAGACACATAGTTTTAAATTTTACCTCAAGTTTTTACTTCCTTAGGCAGCCATGCTCTCTGTGAATCAAAATTGAATAGACCTGTTAAAAACTGATGGATGTTTGGAAGGCAGCTGTGTTGCCCATTACATTTAGAGGATGACTTTGAATTTAAACCTGGTATTGTTTCTGACTCGAGCATTCATATGCAAGACACCGCATGTGAGATTTAGCATGTGAGATTTAAATTCTTGAGTTAATTCCATTTTTATCACATTTCATTCTGGAATGGTGACTTCAGGCCATTTTTGCCGGAAACAGCAGGTGAATCTTCCAGCTTTATTAATAAAGTTAATGCCATACAGAGTTTTTAAATAATTGCTGTGATTCCTGCAATCCCACGCCGACATTCAAGCTCTTACCCATTAGTTCCTTTATGCAGTATTTACAAGGCTACTGTTCAGATAGTGCTGAGATACCCATAAGAATTATCTACCATGCAAGAGATGTAAAAAGAACATGGGCTTATTTTTGCATGAAACCTCATCCCTGGGCATGCTACGTGGTGTGCATATTGATTGACTGAGATAACTGGATAACAAATAGGTAACCTGGTGGACTGGGTCAGTCAAAATTGTGTTTAAAAAAAAAAAAAAATAAATAAAAAAAATTCTTGTGTAATAGTGTGTGGCTACTTTCTGTTTTTGCTGTATGACCCAATATTATGTTGAGCCTAAATTGTCTGTACAAAGTAGTTTGAAACCCTAAAGTCAGTTATAAGTCATGCTACCTCTTGTAGCAAACCAAATGTTTTGTCAGCTGGTCACCATCATATCTTAGCAGTTCATTTAACATGTATAATAACATTTTAATTCTTAATTTTTGTCATCTGGACTTGTATTTCTGATTGCATAATTCTTTTTAAAAGCAGAATTTTATTTTGTTTGTTAGGATTTCTTTTATTAACAAATCAAAGCAATCAAATTTTCTCAATTTTTGCTATCCCTTTGCTTTAGGGTCAAAAACGAATCATACTTTCTGAAAGCTGTTCAAGAGATTCAATGGGGAGCCAGTCAGGCTGTACTGGTTTAAATTATTCCTATGGAGTAAATGCATGGAAATTTTGGGTCCAAAACAAGCATTCTCGGAATGAAATGGGCAAAGAGCTTCGATTTGGACGTAAGTTTCTTGCCAACTAATACTTTCTTTTTCCCCCAGTTGCTTTTTTGAATGTTTTTTTCTTAGTTTTGAAAAAGCGTACTGTCTCTCTTGTAAGTTGTTAATGGCACCTGAAAGACATTGGTGCCACAAAAGGTATTCAGTTTAAAACGTTCAGCCCCAGTATTCCTTGGCAGTGATAAGAGTTACAAACCTTAGACGGATCACCATCCTGCTGCCTATATAAAACAGAAAATTGAGGAACAGGGAAATCCAATTTATAATGGTGCTAGACCTGATGCACTGTGGAGGCAGGTTTGCTGGCAGTTGAGATGAATGTGAAGTAGTAAGAAGTGTGAAGTAGAAAGTACCAGTAAGCCCGCGATTTGCCAGCGAATCGGAAATCCAAGAATGGCAATCAGTTTGTGTTCCGTCCGATATCTGGATGGATGACAAATCATGGAGGGTGGGTGCGTCTGGGGAAATGTCATTTAATTACATAAGCATATCTGTAGTAAAGCGGTCTCATTTTGTGGAGACGTGAATCCGTTGCCTTTGCTGACACCGACTGCTGGCAGAGTGGAGCACAGCAAGTTCAGTTTACAGGTTGTGGTGTTCGTGTGCCAGCCACTGAGTCTGGGAAGCCGCTCGCCGCTGCGCAAGTTCAGTTTACAGGTTGTGGTGTTCGTGTGCCAGCCACTGAGTCTGGGAAGCCGCTCGCCGCTGCGCAAGTTCAGTTTACAGGTTGTGGTGTTCGTGTGCCAGCCACTGAGTCTGGGAAGCCGCTCGCCGCTGCGCAAGTTCAGTTTACAGGTTGTGGTGTTCGTGTGCCAGCCACTGAGTCTGGGAAGCCGCTGAGTTAGAGTCTGTGACCGTCATGTGATCTATATTACTGTCACAGTGGATTAGAGCAAGTGTAGCTCACAGGTTGTGTTGTTTGGGCGGGACGCTGCTGCGTTTGACTCTGGACTCTGGGGCAAGCGCCAAACTGAATGACCGCTATGTGATCAACATGACTGGCACAGTGGATTAGAGCAAGTCCGTACTGTAATACTGTAATGTGATTCAAATATGCTGGAGGGCGGGTGCGTCTGGGGAAATGTCATTTAATCCAATAAGCATATCTGTACTAAAGCGGTTTCGTTTTGTGGAGACGTGAGTCTGTTGCCTTCGCTGACACCAACTGCTTGAACAGGTTGTGTTGTTTGGGGGCCACCTACTGACTCTGGGAAGCCGCTGTGTCTGACTGTGGGGCGAGCGCCACAGTGCAATATGCGCCTCGGTGGGAAGCCGCCGCGTGAAGACATATCATGGAGGGTATATGCGGTGGTGTGGGTGGTCGCGTCCGGGCGGCTGTACAACCTGGCGTGCACGCTTTACCTCAGGTGTAGTTCACTATCTGTACTAAAGCAGTTTCGTTTTGTGGAGACGTGAGTGTGTTGCCTTCGCTGACGCCGACCGCTTGTGTTGTTTGGGGGCCACCTACTGACTCTGGGAGGCCGCTGCGTCTGACTGTGGGGCGAGTGCAATATGCGCCTCGGTGGGAAGCCGCTGCGTGAAGACATATCATGGATGGTATATGCGGTGGTGTGGGCGGTTGCGTCCGGGCGGCCGTACAACCTGGCTTGCACGCTTTACCTCAGGTGTAGTTCACAGATCGTAGTCTCGTTTCTGAGCCGTGACTCCTTTCGCAAGCGCGTTGTAGGTGCGCGCGGCAGGCGCCACAGCGTTTTGGGACGCTGCTGCATTTGACTCTGGACTCTGGGGCAGGCGCCAAACTGAATGACCGTTATGTGATATACATTACTGGCACAGTGGATTAGAGCAAGTGTAGTTTACAGGTGGGGGGCTCGTTTCGTGCAGCAGTGTGCGTGACATGACTCCTTTCGTAAGCGCGTTGCAGGCGCCCGCGCGCAACCTTCGGTTAGTAAGATGGATAAGTAATATGATAAGTAATTGGGATTTTCACTGAAACATCATGCAGAATGGTGGAAGTGCTTAACAGAAAGATGAGATTTATGTTGTGCACAGAAGGTGAGGTTGTAGTGGTCGTGGGGATGCTAAGATTCACACCGCCCGAAGATGGTGATTTGTTTATTTTATGGCGGGGACCCCAGGAACACACCAAGCCTTGACCCGGCATGCATGTACAGTAATCCCTCGCTATATCGCGCTTCGCCTTTCGTGGCTTCACTCCATTGCGGATTTTATATGTAAGCATATTTAAATATATATCGCAGATTTTTTGCTGGTTCGCGGATTTCTGCGGACAATGGGTCTTTTAATTTCTGGTACATGCTTCCTCAGTTGGTTTGCCCAGTTGATTTCATACAAGGGACGCTATTGGTGGATGGCTGAGAAGCTACCCAACTTACTTTTCTCTCTCTCTCTTGCGCTGACTCTCTCTGATCCTGACGTAGGGGGTGTGAGCAGGGGGGCTGTTCGCACACCTAGACTATACGGACGCTCGTCTAAAAATGCTGAAAGATTATCTTCACGTTGCTACCTTCTGTGTGCAGCTGCTTCATGAAGCGACATGCTGCAAGGTGCTTCGCATACTTAAAAGCTCAAAGGGCACGTATTGATTTTTCTCTGTCTCTCTCTCTCTCTCTCTCTTTCTTTCTCTCTCTCTCTCTCTCTCTCTCTCCCTGCTCCTGACGGAGGGGGTGTGAGCTGCCGCCTTCAACAGCTTTGTGCTGCGGTGCTTCACATACTTAAAAGCCAAACAGCCCTATTGATTTGTTTGCTTCACTCCTTTGAAGAGGAAGATATGTTTGCATTCTTTTAATTGTGAGACGGAACTGTCATCTCTGTCTTGTCATGGAGCACAGTTTAAACTTTTGAAAAAGAGACAAATGTTTGTTTGCAGTGTTTGAATAACGTTCCTGTCTCTCTACAACCTCCTGTGTTTCTGCGCAAATCTGTGACCCAAGCATGACAATATAAAAATAACCATATAAACATATGGTTTCTACTTCGCGGATTTTCTTATTTCGCGGGTGGCTCTGGAACGCAACCCCCGCGATGGAGGAGGGATTACTGTATACCCACACAGACACTGATTAGCTGCTTAATGAGTCAATGAATAATAAAGCATATATTAATCAAAAAATGAAAAGAATAAACAATATTGCACAAAAACGCATACACAAATGCCCTCCCTAGTTTCCGGAGAGCGATAATTATTTACAAAAACTACACAGCAAACAATAAACACTTAACAACAAAGTCCAACGCAGTCGAGCAGAAGCAGATGACGTTGAAGAATGGAGTGAAAAATGCTGTGAACAGCCCTATAAAGGAAATGTGAATTTCCCATTGGGATTAATAAAGTATCTATCTATCTATCTATCTATCTATCTATCTATCTATCTATCTATCTATCTATCTATCTATCGATCGATCGATCGATCGATCGATCGATCGATCTGCCCTACCACATATGTTGCAATGTGAAGATTTGATGTGATTGGGAGTGCTCCCCAGATGAAGCCAAAGCCAGACAAGATAAATCCACACCAACAAGCAGGCACAGGACAGCACATACATTCAGATAAAACTGTAATCCAAGGTAGCTGTAGTTGTAATCCAACGGTTTGAGTGATGAGTAGAAGCAAAAACATACTGATGATCGCAATTCCCTAGGCATCATTTTGGTTCCTTTTTTAAAAGAGCCTACTTGATTACTCTCCTTCCCAGCAACCCCTGCACCCTCATAATTGCCCAGTAGTGTAATACAGCTGGGGCTGCTTGGAGTTGTAGGCTATTTTAAGTAGTGCTGCTACAAGCTGCAAAGGTAAAGGTGCAAGAATTCTAACTGGATATGGTGGAAGGTCCACATTTTTGTTTTTTTGGCAGCGGAGTTTATGAGGCCTTTAGCTTCGGTTGTAGGAAGTTTGAGGATGAGAGGATTCTTAACTTGGTTTTGTGATGGAAGTGATTTTGTGTAACACCATGTTTAAAAAAGTAAGAAAACAAGCTGGTGTCATGAATATTGTGATTTAAGGAGCATAATAGACAAGTCTGTGATGGGAAATGGAGAAAAATGTGAAGATGAACCCTGCTGACGTTTGTCTATCACTGCATCACTTAATTGTAGAAGATATTTTCTTCTAAGGTATAAAGAAAATTAAGACAAAATATGTGCTGATGCTGAAGGTCTGGAAGTTGATGAATTTCTTGAAACATTGGTTTCAGAGTCTTTAAGTGTGAATGGCAAGTGGGAAACAATAAAGAATATCTGGTTGAAATAAATTTAAGGTTTAAAGTTTTAAAGGTTTTTTGTTAGACAAAGGGTGTGCTGAGACACAAGGGTATCAAGTTCTGAATTGCTGAGGTTATTATGCCAGTTGAGAAAAATTAGATGTGCTATAAGGAGTGGCAGAAAAGTGTAGAAGGTGACTGTGAGATTTATAAGAAAGCAAAGTGTTGTATTAGAAAAGTAATAGGGAAGGGTGCAGGTAAGCTGGAGAATGACAAAAAAGAGATACGTGTTTTGGAGTCCTAGCAGATAGCAAAAGAAAGGAAAGATGTAGTAGTTGTATGTTTTTGAAAGTGTAGATTGCACCAAACACTGGAAAAGATACAGTTAAAACAACCTGCCCATCTTGAGTCATGTTTGAAGTTATGAAGGCAATGGAAGGTCCAGGAGTTGAATTGTTGACAGACTGTGCAATATGATTGTATCTGAATAGAGAATTCCCAAACACTGCAAAAGAAGCGTGCTTATTCCAGAATATAATGGAAAAGGTTGTCCAAGTTGTTAGTTTGTATTTAGACATTTGGAATGCATAATGAAAATGAGACTGCTGTAGAATATAATTGGGAATCATATGTAAGTTAGTGAAATGCAGTTTGGTGTAATGCCTAGAAACATGTCAACAGATGCAACCTTTTTTCCAAAGCAAATATCGGAAAAGCACCTGGCAAAGGGAAGGAAGCTGCATTATGCATTTGTATGTATGGAAATGGTATTTGACGGTGTGCAACTAAAGGTGGTAAGGTTAGGTGTGCATGAATATCAGCATATGAGATAATGTCAGTGTATGAGGAAGAACGTATAGTGGTCTGGACATTAGATGAGGATAGTAAAAGTTTCTAGGTGAAAGGTGGGCTGCACTGGGGATCTGTTTTGAGTCAGTTGTGTTTTGTGATAGTGATGAAGGTGGTGGTGGCTAGAAAAGTGCATAAAGAATTTCTGTGGGAGCTGTTGTATGTCAGTGATCATGTTTTGATATTAAAAAGTGTTGCAGAAGAGAGGTTGAACTGAAAGGTTAGTTTGGACACACAAGGCTGTCAAGGTGAGTACAGGAAAGGTCAGGGTGATGGTTTGAGGTGAAGGAGCAGTGTTGCTGGATCAATTGAGTGCTTTACCATATGGCAGGTCTAGTAGATATTTGTTGAAGTGTGTGCATAATAGATGTAGTGGTGTGGAGGTTTATCTGCAGGCAGTGAGAGTGACCTTTGATTGTAGAAAGTGTTTGAGAGGAATGCAGAATACTGATATACAGTGTAAACATTTTGATACAGACAATGGAGCCATCTTGGAGAGAGTAGATACGTTCTGTCACTCAGGTGACAGGTTGAATACAGCGTAGTGATCGCAAGAATGAGAGATGCATGGAAGTGGTTTTCCAAATTTTCCACTATTCTGATTTCTAAAAGAATTTCTTTGACAGTAAAGGGACAAGTTATACAGTGCTGTGAAAAAGTATTTGCCCCCTTCCTGAGTTCTTATTTTTTGCATGTTTGTCATTATTAAATGTTTCAGATCATGAAACAAATTTAAATATTAGGCAAAGATAACCAAAGTAAACACAAAATACAGTTTTTAAGTGATGATTTTATGTATTAAGGGAAAAAAAAACTATCCAAACAAAGAAAGTAATTGCCCCCCTTTTTAAATCATGAAATAACTGTGATTGATCACATTTGTTGGAAAGCTGAGTTCAATTTCACTAGCCACACCCAGGCCCGATTACTACCAGACCTGTTGAATCAAGAGATCACTTAAATAGAACCTGTCAGACAAAGTGAAGTAGTCCAAAAGATTCCAAAAAGGAAGACATCATGCCGTAATCTAAACAAATTCAGGAAAAGATGAGAAACAAAGTATTTGACATCTGTCAGTCTGGAAAAGGTTACAAAGCCATTTCTAAAGCTTTAGGACTCCAGCAAACCTCGGTGAGAACCATTATCCACAAATGGAGAAAACATGGAACAGTGGTGAACCTTCCCAGGAGTGGCTGGCCTACGAAATTACCCCAAGAGTGCAGCGATGACTCATTCAAGAGGTCACAAAAGAACCTAGAACAACATCTAAAGAACTGCAGGCCTCAGTTGCCACAGTTAAAGCCAGTGTTCATGACTCAACCATAAGAAAGAGACTGGGCAAAAACGGCATGCATGGCAGAGTTCAGAGGCGAAAACCATTGCTGACCAAAAAGAACATAAAAGCTCGTCTCACTTTTGCCAAAAAAAACATCTTGATGATCCCCAAGACTTTTGGGGAAATATTCTGCGGACTGATGAAACTAAAGTTGAACTTTTTGGAAAGTGTGCTTCCCATTACATCTGGCGTTTAAAGTAACACAGCATTTCAGAAAAAGAACATACAAACAGTCAAACATGGTGGTGGTAGTGTGATGGTCTGGGGCTGCTTCAGGACCTGGATGACTTGCTATTATTGATGGAACCATGAATTCTGCTCTCTATCAAAAAATCCTGAAGGAGAATTGCCCGGCCAACAGTTCATGACCTCCAGCTGAAGCAGGACAATGATCCAAGACACACCAAGTCCACCTCTGAATGGCTTAAAAAAACAAAATGAAGGTTTTGGTGTGGCCTAGTCAACATCCAGACTTGAATCCAATTGAGATGCTGTGGCATGAGCTTAAAAAAATGTTTCATGCTCAGAAACCCTCCAGTGTGGCTGAATTGAAACAATTCTGCAAAGAAGAGTGGGCCAAAATTCTTCCACAGCGATGTGAAAGACTCATTGCTAGTTATCGCAAACGCTTGTTTGCAGTTTTTGCTGCTGCTAAGGGTGGCACAACCAGTTATTAGGTTTAGGGGGCAATTACTTTTTCACATAGGGCCATGTAGGTTTGGATAGTTTTTTTCCTTAATAAATAAAATCCTCACTTAAAAACTGCTTTTTGTGTGTACTTGGGTTATCTTTGTCTAATATTTAAATTTATTTGATCTGAAACATTTAAGTGTGACAAACATGCAAAAAAAGAAATCAGGAAGGAGGGAAATACTTTTTCACAGCACTCTACGTGGAGCAGTTTGCTATATGGGAGTAAGACATATGTGAAGCACAAAGCAAAACTGGAAAGAACAGATTTAAGAATGACCAGGTAATTGTTTGGAGAGTCGTGAAGGGAGATAGAAAGATAAATGCTGAATTAAGAGAAAAACATGGTATTGAGGACGGTAGGTGTTCTTCTTCTAGAGAAACAGACTATAGTTTTTTGGGCGTACAGAGTAAAAGGCAAAGTTATTTCATGAATAGGTTTTTGTTTGTTTGTGACTAGTGGAGGATGATAGTCCTGTAGGACCAAGGCACTCACACACAATTTTTTAATTATTGTGCATACCAACCCACTATTAAAATAACCCCCCAATGTAAATAAATACTCCCCATTAAAATTATCCCTGTACTAAAACAATAAATAGGTTTTCTAGCAAAATCTTAAAAGGTAAATATACAGATCTAAAAGAAGGTTATAATAAATATTTAAAATACCCACCCCTTAAATAGACCTAGCTATATACCTATAAATATACTTTCTAAAAAAACCTTAAAATGTTCTTATAATAAGAATAAAATAGAAGGGAATAATTGTTATTATAAAGGCATTTCAATAAATAAATAAATAATAACACTGGTCCATATATATGTGTCCAAACGGGGTGTAGATTTTAACTTGAGGGACTGAAACTATTTTAAGATTAGGGCTAAAATGGGCAAACTTAACATTAGGGCTACTAATGTGAGTGTTAGGTTTAAAGTCACTTTAACATTAGAGCCCCTGTCACTTGGGGTTAAGTTAAGGGTTGGGGTGAGGATAGACCATCTAAAACAATAAAAAGTGTATATTAAGGTTAGGGCCTCTAATCTGAGTTTTAAGATTAGACACTAACAACTAGACTATTAAGATTAGGGCTAAAAACACTAAAATTATGTTTAGAAGGGGGGTAGGGTAGAACATGCAAAAGTGACCTAGAAACAAACTTTTAACATTAGGGCTGAAAATCTTAAGATTAGGCATTAAGTTCTGTGATTTTTTTTTTTTTTTTTAACACTAGAGCCCTAGTCACTAGGGGTTAAGGGTTGGGGTTGGGAAGGACATAAAAATACTAATTTAAAATTATTTACAATCTGGACAGCCACCATTCCAATAAATCAACTGCCGAAGTTTGTGTTAATAATCTGGGGTCAGTTGAAAGACCATTTAACTGTTAAGACAGATAAGGTAGACTGTTTGGCAACTGTGCTATGATCTTATTTACATCCTGTGCTTGTTTTCTAAAAAATGGAGGTAACTGTTCTACTGCCGGAATTAGAGAAAATCTTATGTGTGCATTTGGGAAACCAAGTTATAATCTTTGATACAAGGTCCCCTAATCAAAATTAACATTATTAACTGGTAAACCTTGCAAAACATCAAATAAACCTATACAGATAACCAATGAGGTTGCATTTGCTGGAAATCCAGTATTAGTTTTGGAACAGAGATACTCTGTTCCACGGAATGTTGTATCTGCATTTGATTCCCATTTACCAGTCAATGTCACTCCCTCTAGTTGCCTCAAGTTACCATCCCCCAAGACCAAATGAGACCGAGAAAAGCATATAGGCTAATCATGTAAACAAGATGTTTCCGAATTTATTTGAGGGGTTTTAGAATAGACAGTATCTACTACAGTAGTTTTAGAAGTTCCGTCATTCATCAATGTGTGGGGTTGGAGGGGGATGAGGTCCGTGGTAAGCCAAAAAAGAAGACTTGGTTAGAGGAGGTTTCAAGTGATACACTTTATAAACAATGGTCCTCATCCCAAAGGATGTCTGGGACTGTAAGGGATAGAGGGGAAAGGCTTTTATTATTGTAGAGTATAGCGCTAAATGAGTGCTAAAAGACTGATGTATTTGAACGTTTCAGCAAGTCAACACCTGAATGCAAAATGTCACATTAAATTTCAATGTATTGTTCATTTAGAGGTATTGGAATTTTAAGCCTTTTGTCAGTTACTAGAGTAAATGATAGAAAAGCAGTATGAAATGGGTGGATTTTTTTTTCCCCAGCTAAACCAATGCGAATAAAGGAAGACATTCTAGCCTGTAGTGCTGCTGAATTGAATTATGGTCTTGCTCAGTTTGTCAAGGAAATAACCCGACCAAATGGAGAAAGATACGAGCCTGACAGCATTTACTATTTATGTCTTGGAATACAGCAGGTGAGTACCATTTTTTTTTAAACAAATAAGTCAAATCATCTATGTAAAAGTTGTTCATAAACTCATTTAAAAAAAAAAACAGTATTAAAATGCTTGTGTCTAAAACAGTAGACCATCATAAAGATTAAAAAAAAAACACTTTTTATTTATTTATGGTTTTCTAGTTGAAAGTGGTTTATTTGTGAAACTGATGAAAATATTACACATGTGCAAACTCTTGCACAATTTACATATAATATAGAGCATTATGTAGTATCTCTAATAGTATCAAAGCAGAAAAGTAAAAGGTAGATTCCAGCTCAAACATTTTCACTAATATTAAATTACATGAAATAATCACACCTCATTGTAAAGCTTTGTCATGTGTATACATAGCTTGCCATATATTGCATGGTGTAAGGATGTTTTGCCTGATAAATCATTCTTTACTTAGTCTCCAATGTAAAATGATATTGGGCATGCATATGTTGTGTAAAACTGTATAACACATTCAATCAGTAGGTGTTCGTGTCTCTCTTTTTAACAAGGAGGGGTATAGCCTTGTAAGAAAAGATAATACAGACAGAACTGCAGTGTAACTCATAACAGTAGAAAGGTTTTTTCTTTTTTTCATTCCATCTGTCAGTTCACATTTTTTTAAGTAAAAATTTTTATTGGTTTATAGGATAATTCTTGTCACATGTACAGTGAAGTTCTTGGCCTGCATATGATAATCAGCCTGTTACCAGTTACTGCTCTTTGGGGTCATGATTGAGTATTACTGCCTTACCTGAAACATCTCAAAAAATGAACATAAAAATGGTTTGATTTTTGTCAGTACTTCAAAAACTGATTGCTCTTGCTTGATGGGTGTGAAATATTCAAAGCAGGAATTGTATGCCACTAATGCTTTGACCATAGAGTTTTGTTTCTTGGTTTCTACTTTCAGACTCTAGTAAGCTCTAAACTTCTGCGTCCATAATCAAGATGATGCCTTTAACTGTATTTTGCTCATCTTTTTACTGTTTGTTTTTTTTTTGTTAGCCTTTGCCCAAGTACCAACTTCAGCTGTGCTTGTTCAGGAGTTACCAAAATGCATAGTCATATAAGCTATTTTGATTCAGTTATGTTCCCAAAACCATCTCAGGTTATTTAGAGGTGTGTGCTTTTGAAAGTGCTGACATATTGTGGAAATATAACTTATAGTAGTCTCATCCTTTTATTCTTAGCCGAAAAGGTTGGAACTTTGCATGGTTTTATACTGCAGATCTACTTTAAGGTCTGGTATTTTGTGCAATCAGTGATGTACTTCTGCACATTACTGTTATATAGAACTGTTACTTTTGAATTTGTGGCTTTTCTTTTATCTTGAATCAGGTCACTGGATTTTTTTTTAAATTATATGTTAACTTGTGAGGACACTGTTAGAACATTTAAATGAGTACATTTTTTATTCTTTTCTGTTTTGCTTCTTGTGATTTTGTTATAATCAAAAGAATAATTTCAATAAACAGGGTCATAACATCTAATGTGATTAAATAAAATATTTGTAGTAATGCATATGACAAAGCTACATACAGATATGTTGTTCATACAAAGTTCACTGTTGTGTTTCACTTAATTATTATATATGCTTTTCAGATCATGTTACATTGGTGGTGTAAACTGCCATTTTAACATAGTTTTATTTTTAAAAGTAAAATTCAGAAAATACCTTTTAAGTGTAAATTTTAAATTAAGGCAAAAATATTTGTCTTGTTAAACTTCTAACAGATTTATGAGAATACATAATGACTCTCTTTAGGGCATCTGGGGTTCTTCTGGCTGCTCACTTAATTCCCCATTTTTTAAGTTTTCATATGATTATGAAGACAAAATGACAACATTAATCATTTTAACATTTAAGTTTATTATTTAGGTTTTAAATTCCTGCTATTTATACAAGCACAGTATATAGTTTACTGCTGTGGTTCCTGCATATAGGTATCAGAGTTAAAAAGTTCTAGTCTTGTGCACAATAAATAGGTAAAAAACTGTAAGTAGCCTTTTCTAATTTTTTAACACAGTTACAGTTGGTTGGTTATATTGCTGTGTAACTGACTTATTTGTATGTTTTGTGAATTTCTGTAAATGCAAAGAATAAAAGTCCTTGAAAAGACATTTTAAGTGCCACATTTGGGGAAACAGTTAACTCTTGCCACCACATCTTATTCTTTTCCTTTAAAACGCCTTGGTTGATTTTTAAAATTTTTTTTTTTTTACTCCTGAGTTTTTCTGCCATTTTAAAAATTGTACTTTAATTATTTTTTCAGTATCTCTTGGAAAGTAATCGAATGGTGAACATATTCACGGACCTTTACTACCTGACATTTGTTCAAGAGTTAAACAAAATCTTAAACGGTTGGCAGCCTGGAATATCACCAAATGGTAGGTTATTATTTTCTTTGTTACATTACATGTAGCCTTTCTGTGTAGCTGTAGTCTGAATTGTGGGGATAGGTGGGGAGGTGTTGGGACCTAGGGTTTAGGTTTTGGATATGAAACATGTTGCATTTGGGGTGTGCCAAAAGATCATTTGTTATTTAAACATCTAACAAAAACAAAATACCAGCAGTACACAGTAATACTGCTGTTGTCTGAATTTTGTTTATTTTAACCAAAGATGCAGAAGTTTATGTAAACAGTACAAATCACTTCACTAACAACATCAGTCTACAGAACATCATTAAATTGTTAAACATGGTGTTAAAACATGGTGGTGGGGGTGTTATAGGTTGAGCATGTATGGCTGTCACAGGTACTGCCACACTAACCTTCATTGATAATGGAACTGCTGACAGCAGTCACACAGTGCATTCTGAGTTTTATGGAAAGTTCTGCTTAAGCTCCAGTAAATACCTCCAAACTCGCTGGACAGTGCTTCACCCTACAACAAGATGATGATTCTAGACATCATGGTAATGCAACACAGGATTCTTTCAAAGCTAAAAAATGGAAAATTCTTGAATGGCCTAGCCAGTCGCCCGATTTAAATTGAATTGAACATGCCTTCTATATCCTGAAGGCGAAACTTAAAGGGTCATGCCCCTGAAAGAAGCAGGAGCTGAAGATGTCTGCATAAGAGGCTTGTCAGAACATCACCAGATAAGATACTCTGCACCTGTTGATGTCTAGGGATTGCAGACTTCGAGCAGTCATTGCATGCAAGGGATTTGCAACACATCACTAAATGTTAATGCTTTAATGTATCCACCGTTGTTTGCCTTAAAAAGGGGTTGACTATGTTGAAAAAGTCTTGCCATTCCTGTGTTGTGTGACCGAAATGCATACAAATACCCTTAAGGTTAAATTCTGAAATGTGCACTTTAATCACTTCTGAACTGTTTGATTTGTAATTTTAAACTGTGGAGCAGAGGGGCAAATCAAGGAAAAATGTATCTTTATCCCAAACTTTATGGTGGGCGCTGTGTGTGTGTATTAGTTTTTGTAACACCAACATGCATATAACAGTCTGTTTTGCACATATGTATGTGTGCAGTGTGTTCACTTCCATAACGTTATTATTAAATAAATTGTTTACTTCTTCATGTACATTTTAATTAGTTAAATTTGCCTCTTGTTTATAGTTGCTGTTAAGTATGTTGATTATTTTCTTTACAGGTAAATCTTTTGCTTGTTCATGTTGATTGCTAGTAGAGGCAGTTGCTTAATGTAGGATTAATACTGTTTTTCATTTAGGTTTTAGGATTGAAATAGTTAAGTATACCACTTACAAAATAACTAAATTAAATGGTAGCTCAGTTTTCAGAGAAATACTGTAGAGGTGAGCGTTTTTAACTTGAGTCACACTTTCAAGAGTTGCTGTGTACAAACAAAATTAGTCATACCAATTTGTAGATAAATGTTTACATGGAGTATGTTTCACAATAATTTGTATAAATTTGTAAGAAGGGTGTTAGTATATACAGCTCATCTTCTTTCTTAATTGGCTTTCTCAACATCTAGATTTTATAAGTACACTGTACAAAGGGCAAAGATATTCAGGATGTGCATAAAAATTAAGAGCTTAGCTGATGCAGCACATTGCATTGAAGATGTCACCTTTGAGACCTCTGTACTGACTTCTGACCCCTAAGCCATAAAAACCCTTATTGGCATATATAGTATGTTGGGTAACACTTAGGGCATTATGATAAGGCAGTCACTCTCTTTATTTAAAAAACACAGTCATGTTTAAAAATTATAATATGCATATAAAATGGCTGTTTTGATGTACTGACCCATTTTATGTTTATAGTACAGGCTTCTTTTCAAGTTAAGATTTTCTATACATCAAGTGACTAACTCAGATTTTGACTCCTTATAAAGTTTTTTAAATATTAAGCCAGAAAAGCTGGGGGGGTCGGGGGATGATAAGCTTCACTTCCTGTTATTGCTACTTACCCCAGATATATGCTCTGCTTTTATAACATTTTAAAACATTGAGGTATTCAGTACATACAGTAACATGCAAAAGTTTGGGCACACTTCTGTAAAATGTTTGCTACTGTGCATAGTTAAGTGAACAGAAGATGAACTGATTACCAAAATGCACATTTGTTTAATATTTTAAGCAATATTACTTTATTTCCATCATTCACAGGTACAAAATATCAAAAACATGAAAAGGGCCTAAAGCAAAGGTTTGAGCACACAAAATGGTCAGTACTTAGTAAAATATCCACTTTAGCATGTATCACAGCTTATAAATGCTTTTTGTAGAGTCTTTCAGTTCTTACTTACTGTATTTTTGCCCATTTGTCCTTGCAAAAGGCTTCTAATTCTGCAAGATTCTTTGGCCGTCTTGTATGCTGTGCTGTTTTTGACATTGACATGTTCCCTGATCCAATGGCTTCAACACATGGTCCATCCACCCCCATGCTTAATAGTTGGTAATAGTTGTTCTTTTCTTGGAATTTGGCACCTTTTTTTTTCTCCAAACATACCTTTGCACATTGTGGCCATAAAGTTATATTTTGATTTCATCAGTCCACAGTATTTGTTTCCAAAATGCATCAGGCTTGTTTAGATGTTCATTTGCAAATTTCAGGTGCTGAATTTTGTGGGTATGACACAGGAAAGGTTTTCTTCTGTGGACTGTACCATCATATCTGTTCAGGTGTCTCTGCACAGTAGAACAGCACACCACCACTCCAGTGTCTGCTAAATCTTAGTGAAGGTCTTTTGCAGACATACAGGGGTGTTTTATTTGCCTTTCTAGCAATCCAACAAGCAGTTCTTTCAGAAAGTTTACTTGATCTTTGTGGTATAGCGGGTCCACAGCTCTCTCAGCAAAGGTCAGTTTTTAAATAAATAATTACCGTGCTCGTGGCTAAGCAAGGGGGCGTGGTGGTTGTGGCTGTAGCATCTCAGGGCGATCTGCGGTGTGGGCGTTTCACACCTAAGTGCACAAGTGAGAGACTGCCCACATCCGTGATTGTTCCTGGGGATGCTAATGGGCTGCAGCTGCTATGTCCTCTCGGCATTTATAGAAGCACGAGTCGGCTAGGATGGAGAAAGGACGAAAGAGAACGAAAGACTGAGGTTGCTGGAGAGCGAGGAGCAGGAGAGGAGAGAGAGAGCCGGTGCGGGCGAACGAGAGAGTGAATGCTCGCAGGCAACTGAAGGGAAGCCTGGGTGTTAGGCCGACACCCGGGAGTGTAATAATGGTCTGTCCCACTGAGTGAGCATGTAGCGGGAGTGACCAATGAAGAAGAAAGACTGTCCGCGTAAGCCGGGACGGCAGCGGGAATCTGGAGGCTTGGAGGAGAAGTTCTTGTCGTGAGCGTCCTGGTTGGCAAGGACTCCAAGTCTCAGGCCTGGGATGAGAGCGCGGCCGATGCCAGGATTGGGAGGCCTCCAGACCTGTTTGGAAAGGAAAGATGGATAGCTGCAGAGAGAGCGTCTCGCCTGCTGCAGGGCCCAAACGGGAGAAGCAGGTGAGACGCTAGTGTAAAAGAAGCACCGGGCTTAATTGTTTTAAAGGACTGCTTCCAGCAATGTTTTAACTTTGGGTTTTAAAAGATTGTTTTTTCTAACGTTTTAAACCTCCACTTTTGTTTTTATGGATTTTTTTATTGAACTTTGGACACTGCACTTTACTTTGAACACTTTGTTTTTGATTGTCTGTGAATAAAAGCACTTTTGCACATTTTCATCATCCCCTTGCTGTGTTGTTGCCTCACTGTTTAGCGCGTCTCGGTTATAACTATCGACGGTGTTGGGTTCAAGGGCTCCCGGACAGCCGATGGGAGCATGGAGCTGAACCCGCATCGTCACAGTCTTCCAGACCTCAACTTGACCTCAACCACTGTTCACGTTAACTGCCATTTCTTAATAACATTATGAACTAAGGAAACTGCTATCTGAAAATGCTTTGCTATCATCTTGTAGCCTTCTCCTGCTTTGTGAGCATCAATTATTTTATTTTTCAGAGTGCTAGGCACCTGCTTAGAGAAGGCCATGGCTGATGATTTTTGGGACAAGGTTTGAGGAGAATGAGAATTTTTTCAGCTTTGCAATTTGCATCAGCTGGGTTCTTCTAACAATAACTGTGAATGAGCCATTGCCCAAATGAGCTAATTAAGGTCTAAGACCTTGGTAAAAGTGGGACCTCAGATATCTTGGGGTACCCAAACTTGAGCATGGTGCCCCTTTCCTTTTTTCAATGTACAATTGTACAAAACAATATACTAATCTTGCATAAAGTGCTGAAAAGAAATGTGTCATCTTTAACTTAATGCCTTTTGGTGATCACTTCATTGTCTGCTCACTTAACTATTCAAAGTAACAGACATTTTAAGCAAGGGTTCCTAAGCTTTCGCATGCTACTGGAATTATGTTATAATTCTAACTTTTGATATGCTTGTTTAGAGTAGTGTACTATATTTATTTATTTTGGTGTTCCTCTCAATTTTAGTTAAAAATAAACCTCAGCACAAAATATATGCTGCACATGTTTTCTTAAAACTACTTTATTTTTATTTCATAGTGTAAAATAGCATAAAAGGAAGTGCTGGTAGAAGTCTGGTCTAAATCAATATGTATATTAAAGCCAAAATCTAATTTAATTGAATTAAAATACTTCACGTTTTTGGATTACAGAATTGAAAAATTGTAGGAAATGTCTGTAGTGAATAGAAACAACAGTATTGACGTTTGCCAGTGTGGAGAAGATACTAATATATGAGGTTTGTCCAAAAAGAAGCTGAAATTCTTAAAAAGGGTGCCAAATTGGGTAGATCATCTTTAAACAGGAGCAGAGATAGTGTGTGCTGTGATTCCTGAAAATCTTTGCCTAACTGTTCTTGAAGTTGCTGAAGAAGTGAGCATCGGTAAAAATTTTGTCATACAATTTTGACTGAAAAACTGATTGATTCATATTACTGCAAAATTTTTTGCCACATCTATTGACAGATGAACAAAAAGCGAACCATGTCACAAAGAGTGAAGAGTTGTTTTATCATCTGAAACCTGTCATAACAGGTGATGAAACATGGGTGTACGTCCCCTGCAGACTTTTCAACTTAGAGAGCAAAAAAAAGGCGGGCGATTTAAAAGATAAAGTTTGCTACAGTACCTATGTAGCATTCCACAAAACGAACTCTAGAACACATTCCAGAAATGAAAAAAGCATAGGTTTTGTCTGTTGAAGTATGTCAATTCATTATTATTTTTTTTTTAACTTCTGTTTCTTTTTGGGCATACCTAGTATACCTACACCCTTACCAATACTATGTCAGTATTTTGTTACATGCCCATCGAATCAGTAAGCTAATTAAAAGGGCAAGCTTGGTTGTAGGATGCATTCTGGATGTCCTCGAGGTTGTAGCAAAGGAGAGAGTTAGAACAGAGTGCCCTTATGAACAATGCTGCACATTCTGTCTCTGACACACTAACACTGACAAATTATTCAGCTCTTTTACACCAACAGCAGTATGTGTGCATAATGCCTCACTGTGACTGAGACAGCCAAATCAGAACTTTTCTTTCTTTTGAATTTTCTTGCTTTATAGTCATTCCAGTTTGTGTATTTATTTGTTTGTTTATTTAAAGGGCTTCTGTAAAAAGCCAAATTTCCTATGAGAAAAAATAAAATTCTATTCTAACTTAAATTCCATGAGTGCATTAGCATCCTTGTAACTGTGAAACTCCTTCTAGTGCTTTTCAGTTTTCCATCTAATCATGTGTCTAAACACTAAATGGGGCTTTAACAGAGGGAAACAAATTAAGCAATCATAAAAATACCAGCATAAATAATTGGGAAACATTTGTATTTTCACATATTTGCATTTGTGTGCAGTATAGATCAACTGTTCTCGACTGAACATTTAAGACTAGTCATTTTTTTCTGATAGACATTTAAAAGTCTTATAAAATAATGTAAAAATAAACCTTTACAATTCAGTGCAAGAGGTCTTAAGGCCAGCTCAAACTGAAAATCAGCCAAATGCATCTTTCTTTATTTTTGAAATAGAAAACACTCAAGTGTTTATATGTTTGTACATCTCATAAATGTCACTGCTGTTTCACTTGTAACACTTTTGCTTCAAATGTACTGATGTCCCAACATTATAGCTGCAGCTACAGGTTATGTTCTGGATCTATGTCTCTCTCATTTTTATTTATTTAGAAAAATGAATAGTTGCCCTTGTAGTTAATCCATTGCTGTTTCATTACAGGAACAATACTATCACGGGTAGAGGAAGAGCATCTATGGGAATGTAAACAACTGGGTGTATACTCTCCATTTGTCTTACTAAATACTCTGATGTTCTTCAACACCAAGTTTTTTGGCATGAGAACTGTAGAGGAACATATGCAGCTGTCTTTTACTAGTTTGGTACGACATTCCCGAAAGTGTGCTACCTCAAGAGGAATGACCAAGGTGGTCAGTATTCGATACTGGCCTCCAGTGCGCCTCAGGAAAGGACGAGGTACAGTTGGCTCATATGAAACATAATTCAGAAATATAAATGTTGATATTTTTGTTTCAGATTATTGTCCTTTTGAATAAATGTTTGTGCTTTTTTTGCTAAATCTTTTGTCATTTGTATTTCCAGGTTTTGTTTCTTAAATCTGTATTTAAACAAATTGTTGTTAAGATTAAAAATAATAATTAGTAAACCTGTCTTCAGGTTTTCATGCACTTCTCACTTTATACATCCCTTGTGATGCCATACATTTTATAAACCAGCAGGTCCAAAAAGATTAATTATTGGTCTCATCAGACCAGAGAACAAGACTTCCAAAAGTCTTCACTTTTTTTTAACGTGAGTCTTGGTAAAGGCTAAATGGGCTGCCTTGTGCTTTGCCTTCATTTGTGGCTTCTGTGTGAATGACAACCATAAGATGTGTATAGGTTGTGTCTTACTGCATGTGATGAACCTATCACTTCAATTTGGCTTTCCCCAGATTTTGCCAGCTCTGAGGTATTTGCTTTTTTTTTTTTTTTTCTTTTCTGCAAAATTACTTGTAGTGTACTAATAGCTTATTACGACAGCTTCAGTGTTTCTGGGTACTTGTCACAAGTCCCTATCTTTTGAGGCTCTGTATCACTTTTGTGACTGTATTTTGGATATAAGTTAATTTCCCATCTTCTTGTACCCCTGCCTTGTTTATTGTAATGAGGTAATTTTCCTTCAAGAATTGTTAGCTTTCAGAGATGGTGAATTCATGTATTGAACTTCAGTATTCATGCACAACTTCATGTGTTTAAGATTATATCACGTTATAAAAGCAAAGTTTTAGTTAAGAAAGAAAGTTTTACTTCACCAAAATAAGAAGTATGAACACCACATAGTCCGCTCTTTGGATTTTAACATGGGCAGACTAACAAACTTTTCTGAATTTGCCAATTTTTCTTTACAGAGAATTTCTACCAGGACAGGCAAAGTTCAATTCTTAAGTCTGTTATAGATCATATTCACTATTTTTAATGCCCTTTTCCTTCCAGGATAGCCCCAAAAGCACTAAGCTGAAAAGTATTCCATTATTTACACAGTATACAGTCATATAAAAAAATTTGGGAAACCCTCTTATTTCTTTGGATTTTTGTTTATCATTGGCTGAGCTTTCAAAGTAGCAACTTCCTTTCAATATTTGACCTGCCTTATGGAAACAGTAGTATTTCTGCAGTGACATTAAGTTTATTGGATTAACAAAAAATATGCAATATGCATCATAACAAAATTAGACAAGTACATCAATTTGGGCACCCCAACAGAGATACTACATCAATACTTAGTTGAGCCTCTTTTTGTAAATATAACAGCCTCTGGACGCCTCCTATAGCCTTTAATGAGTGTCTGGATTCTGGATGGAGGTTTTTGACCATTCTTCCATACAAAATCTCTCCAGTTCAGTTAAATTTAATGGCTGCCGAGCATGGACAGTCTGCTTCAAATCATCTCATAGATTTTCGATGATATTCAAGTCAGGGGACTGTGACTGCCATTCCAGAACATTGTACTTCTCCCTCTGCATGAATGCCTTTGTAAATTTCGAACTGTCTTGTTGGAATATCCAACCCCTGTGTAACTTCAACTTTGTGACTGATGCTTGAACATTATCCTGAAGAATTTGTTGATATTGAGTTGAATTCATCCGACCCTCGACTTTAACAAGGGCTCCAGTCCCTGAACTAGCCACACAGCTCCACAGCATGATGGAACCTCTACCAAATTTGACAGTAGGTAGCAGGTGTTTTTCTTGGAATGTCATGCAATGCGCTTTTATGCCCAAATAACTCAATTTTTGTCTCATCAGTCCAAAGCATTTTGTTCCAAAATGAATCTGGCTTGTCTAAATGAGCATTTGCATACAACAAGCGACTCTATTTATGGTGTGAGTGCAGAAAGGGCTTCTTTCTCATCTCCCTGCCATACAGATGTTCTTTGTGCAAATTGCGCTGAATTGTAGAACGATGTACAGGTACACCGTCTGCACTAAGATGTTCTTGCAGGTCTTTGGAGGTGATCTATGGGTTGTCTGTAACCATTCTCACAATCCTGCGCTTATGCTGCTCCAGTATTTTTCTTGACCTGCCAGACCTGGGTTTAACAGCAACTGTGCCTGTGGCCTTCCATTTCCTGATTACATTCCTTACAGTTGAAACTGACAGTTTAAACCTTTGAGATAGCTTTTTGTAGCCTTCCCCTAAACCATGATACTGAGCAATCTTTGTTTTCAGATCTTTTGAGAGTTGCTTTTAGGATCTCATGCTGTCACTCTTCAGAGAAGAGTCAAAGGGAAGCACAACTTGCAATTGACCGCCTTAAATACCTTTTCTCATGATTGGACACACCTGTCTATGAAGTTCAAGGCTTAACGAGCTAATCCAACCAATTTGGTGTTGCAAGTAATCAGCATTGAGCAGTGAGAGGCATTCAAATCAGCAAAATTACAAGGGGACCCAAATTTTTGCACAGCCAATTTTTCACATTTGATTTAATATCATACAACTAAATACTGCTTCACTAAAAATCTTTGTTCGGAAAACACCCCAGTACTCAGATGTTCCTAGGAAATGAAAGCCATACCACTGTTACATACATACAAACACACACACAAAGTTAAGGAAACTGTATAGATTGAGATTTTTTTCTTTCAGTTTTAGTTTGTCTTGTTTAAAATGAATAACACATTTTGTAATAAACAAAAAAGAAAATAACTAAATTCTCTTGTCAAATTTTGTTTCTGTATGTCCAAATAACACTCCATATTGTCCCATCACCAATACCATATGCACACATTTCTTTTCTTAGTGTGTGTTAATTCTATTTATAATCTCTTAGTAGAGGAATCAAAGTTACTCAGCAAGAAAGGTGAAGGATGGAATGCGACTTTAGACTGTATGACTTGACTGCTCAAGACTGTTTTCTGTAACTGTACTTCTTAGTTTCATTAAGCAGCATTTGCCCTATTTTTTCTTGGCACTGTATTTATAGAGTTTGAGTCATGAGTTACAGCAGTGTATCTTTGTGAAAGAGGGTAAGGCTGTGTGTTCTTCCGTCTGGCAGAGTAGAGTATAAGTTTAGCAAAGGATAATATTTGCATGCCATTGCTGTGAAAGAGGGTTGGGCATTTTTGGTTTTAAATAAAAAAAAAAGAAAAGACTGCAGAAAGCATATCAATTTTTATCAATCAGTCTTTTGGTAATGCAGAATGCCAAGCTCAATTTATTAGTAACTGCAGATTCATTAGAAACCTATAGTGAGGCATGAAAGAATTAAAAGAAGGTGAAAAACCCTTGAATTGAGAAACCCATGAATTACCCAGTAAAGTGAGTTTATTTTGACAACCTTGATGTGTTCAGTGATGGCTTGGTAACCTATGTATGGCTGGTTATTTGCTTTCAGCCCAGTCTAATCAAAGTATGTACTGGCTCGGCTCTCTGTGACTGTAAACTGAATAAGTGGTGTTTGGAAAATGAAACATGGCTAAATCAGAATGCATTGCTTAATGTCTTTAATCTAGGTTGTACTGCATATATCCATGGTGATTTAGTTGTAAACACAACAGTGCTGCCAGCTGTGGAGTTTTGTTTTTAAACTTAAAAACAAGCTGTCTTTTTTTCTCTTTTTATTTCAGAAAATCTTTGTATCCTTTATTTTTGTGTGTTTTAACTCCCTTTTAGTGGGTTTATTTCACAATTTGTCCTTTGTCTTTCTACAAAACTTGCACAACCTCCCTACTGAAGCCAAGAAATGTTCAGAGAAAGTGCTTTTTCTGTTGATAGGGTGTACAGTATGTTATTTTTATAGCAGTGGTAAAAATGGTTTTAATGTTTGTGGCCCATTTTTTAAAGTTATAGCTTCTTTCTGAGAAAAATCTCAGAAAATGAAGACTTCATTTGCTTTGTTTGTTTGATGCCTTTTTTTTTGGCTTTTGTTTTTCATTGGGCATTTTTCAAATAGATTTCCTTCCCCCCTCAACTTTGAAGCTGGAAAATAACAGTTTTCACAGGAAATTGTATTTCATGTTTTGTGTGGTGTCAATGAATTAAATGAAAGAATAAATTACTACATAAATAAGCAACAAAAACATTTTATAACAAATTTAATTAATTGTGCTCATATTTTATAATTTATGGGCAATTCTCACTATGCATTTATTTATATATGTATTTATTTAGTTGATTTTGTCTGAAATGCTCCATAATATTCCAGTGAAAACAGTTACTCATGCATTTACATTTTAAATTCACGCAACATGTATATGGAGTCAGTTACAGCTTTACCACTCTTAACACAATTAAACTGGAGTATAAAGCCCCCAATACTTAATAGGCCTTCTGTATTGGGTATACAGTATTTATGTAGGTTCTTTGTAACGGAGAAAATATTTCTCATGCAGTCTTTTCACCAAGTACTCAAATGTTCTTCGGCAAACTACCCATTAAATTTTGCAGCGTTACAATTAAATTTTAATCGAAAATATGCATTCAGTTCACTTTATTTGATGGTGTAACACTACAATTACAGCAGAAGTGGTTAGATCGCCTTACATGTTGATTTAAAGTTTTTATAAAAATGTGTTCTGGCCAACAACGGTATTGGTGATCAGTGGGTTTTAAGAACTTTTTTATTTTTGTAATAGTTTTGTTGTTGGTGTCTTACACAAGCATTTTGGAAGCTGCAACACAACAAAACATATAAACTTTTAATGGTACTAAGCCTAGAGGAGATCAAAATCCACAATGTAGAAGTAAATCAGTTTTGAAGTAACCTGAATAACTGTAACACAATCCATTGCTCATATTGTTGTAAAATGTGTATCAGTAAATACCCTTCTGCAATTTGCTGAATGGATATTTCAATAGTTCTTTACTCATGGTTTGATGAAGCTCATAAACATTAAGTCTATACTAATTTACAACTTAAAAAGTCACAAGCAACTAATTTAGCAGACATTTAGACATTTCTTAATTAAGTTTAGACATTTTTAAGTTGAAGATTTTAAGGTAATGCATCTCACAACTTTTATGCCAAGCAAGCATCACACTTTATATTTTCTAGTCAGATGGAATTTCAAACTCAATAACTGTAGTAGCTGGATCTCATTGCCTTCATGATTTCAGATTACACAACTAGATATTGCACGTGTTGACAAATTACACGCCTCCACATAGACATTCGACACACTTGCACATTTTCATTGTATCACAAGCTTGCATCTTTCTCCAGCCAATAACATGGTTTCTATAAATAGGCTTTCCAGATATATTAATTTCAGCAGCAGTCTTGGCTCTTATTTTTGCAATACAATAAACATATCACATTAGACAGACTGTTTTCTCTTCCATTTGCATGGTTCAAAACACCCATGATTCCTAAGGTGTGCACTTATTGGTTGTCAACTCTGGCAAATACACAAGCTTACCCTTAAGACAAAATCCGACATTGTTGAGATGAGTCGCAGACCAGTCTGACTGAATTGCTGGGGATGTAAAATTACACAACTAGCAGTCACGGCAGCGCTCTTCAACTGCCCCCGACTTGTTAAGTCTGCAACTGAAAATTGCAGGAAGAACCTGTAGTGTGATGGGGGCTTAAGTAATGGTTACATAAAGCCAGATAAGCCTATTTTGCTAGGTTTAAACAAGTTACCAGAGAGAAGAGTGAATATTCTGTGATTAGCAAATTAGATGAAGATGCTGGGAAACATCCGTTTAATGTTAAATTATTACAGTCTGTTTCAGGATGAATGTAACCTTGGTCCTCTGGACACTTTTTACTTATCTCTTGTAATTTTGCATAATGAGGTCAATATTCAGACCAATTTCACCTTGTGTTTCAAATAATGTCTTGAGGTTGGCTATGTCCATGTAGCTTTGCTTAATAAAAAACAGCACATCTGCAAATCATTATGTAGAAATGTTTTTATTCAGAAGTTTTGTTTTATTCATCTAGAGATATTAAAATAACAGTAGCCAAATTTGTGTATTGTGTGTTGATATGTTATAAAAACATTACTGTATTTTTTAGTAGTACTGTAATAACATTGTTAAATGGGCTTAATTCAAAGATTAAACTGTAAAGAAAGAAGAAAATCGACAACCTTTAAATCACTACCTGCCCAAAAATGGTTTGGAATCTATTTTTGAATAGCTCTTATATTTTGTTGTTTTTTAAGTTAGATCAGGCTATTTCTGGATATTTTAAACATAAAATATAAAATATAATTAAACAAATTTGAAACTAAAAGAAAGCCTTAATCGTGAACTTGCAAGAGTATTTTGAATTTGATGTATTTAATATGTTACCAAATACCAGAATTGCATGTTTTAATGACTTATGCATCAATAAGACCTCTTTTAACAGCAAAAATACTGTTTTATGTTTACTTATTAAAAAATGGCTGGTTATTTTCCATTCACAGCTTTTTAAATACAGTTTGCACAATTTTTTAATGCTTTTTTAAATATTCAGAAAAAAAAGTAATTTCTCCTCCAACCCACAGACAGTACGGTTGCAAAAAGAAAAAGGGATGAAGATGCTCCTGTCTTGGAGCAGAGAGAAAACCGAATGAACCCTCTAAGGTGTCCTGTGAAGTTTTTTGAGTTCTACCTTTCAAAATGGTAATTAAAAAACCTAATTTACATGTAGTACCTGTTTGCAACAAAGCAGATTAGTGCTTTGCCATTGCTGGTTTGTGTGTATAACTGAAAAACACTTGCAGCATTTATATATGTTTGTGTATGTAACTGAAAACACTGAAAAATATATATTTATATTATTATTTATATTTATCTACAGGTAAACTGGGCTTATTTACTTAGCTTAGAATTGCTATATTGATTAACTGACCATGTTTAATAATTGATTTTGAAAAAGGCATTTTTTTATGTTCATGTGTTTTAAGTTTACCACTGAGCACTTATCTTGGCAAGGTAAATAATTGGAAAGTTTCTCTTACATATTTTTGGACAATCTGGCATATCGTACAGCTAGCTACCACAGTTGAATATAGTTTATGAGTTAGACGGTCAGACAGAATGTTTTGAATGCAAGGATGCGGATCCAGCAGGGAGAATTTTTGACTACAGTACTGTGCAAAAGTTTTAGGCAGGTGTGAAAAAAATGTTGTAAACAAAGAATGCTTTCAGAAATATAAATAATGATTGTTTATTGTTATCAATTTACAAAATGCAAAGTGAGCGAACAAAAGAAAAATCTAAATCAAATCAATATTTGGTGTTGCTGGTTTAAAGGCAAAAGGTAGTATCAATTCTTATAGGTACACTTGCACAAAGTCAGGGATTTTGTAGGATTATAGTCAGATGTATGATCAACCAATTATACCAAACAGGTGCTAATGATCATCAATGTCACACGTAGGTTGAAACACAGTCATTAACTGAAACAGAAACAGCTGTGTAGGAGGCTTAAAACTGGGTGAGGAACAGCCAAACTCTGCTACCAAGGTGAGGTTGTGGAAGACAGTTTCATGTCATGGCAAGATTGAGCACAGCAACAAGACACAAGGTAGTTATACTGCATCAGCAAGGTCTCTCCCAGACAAAGATTTCAAAGCAGACTGGGGTTTCAAAATGTGCTGTTCAAGCTCTTTTGAAGAAGCACAAAGAAACGGGCAACGCTGAGGATCGTAGATTCAGTGGTCGGCCAAGGAAACTTAATGCAGCAGATGAAAGACACATCAAGCTTATTACCCTTCGAAATCGGAAGATGTCCAGCAGTGCCATCAGCTCAGAACTGGCAGAAACCAGTGGGACCCAGGTACACCCATCTACTGTCCGGAGAAGTCTGGCCAGAAGTGGTCTTCATTGAAGAGTTGCAGCCAAAAAGCCATACCGCCGACATGGAAACAAGGCCAAGCGACTCAAATATGCACGAAAACATAGGAACTGGGGTGCAGAAAAATGGCAGCAGGTGCTCTAGACTGAGGAGTCAAAATTTGAAATGTTTGGCTGTAGCAGAAGGCAGTTTGTTCGTCGAAGGGCTGGAGAGCGGTACAATAATGAGAGTCTGCAGGCAACAGTGAAGCATGGTGGAGGTTCCTTGAACGTTTGGGGCTGCATTTCTGCAAATGGATTTGGAGATTTGGTCAGGATCAATGGTGTTCTCAATGCTGAGAAATACAGGCAGATACTTATCCATCATGCAATACCATCAGGGAGTGTATGATTGGCCCCAAATTTATTCTGCAGCAGGACAATGACCCCAAACATACAGCCAAAGTCATTAAGAACTATCTTCAGCGTAAAGAAGAACAAGAAGTCCTGGAAGTGATGGTATGGCCCCCACAGAAACCTGATCTCAACGTCATCAAGTGTGTCTGGGATTACATGAAGAGACAGAAGGATGTGAGGAAGCCTTCATCCACAGAAGATCTGTGGTTAGTTCTCCAGGATGTTTGGAACAACCTACCAGCCGAGTTCCTTCAAAAACTGTGTGCAAGTGTACCTAGAAGAATTGATGCTGTTTTGAAGGCATCAAAACAGCAAAATATTGATTTCATTTAGATTTCTCTTTTGTTCAATCACTGCATTTTGTTGATTGATGAAAATAAATGATTAACACTTCCATTTTTGAATACATTCTTTGTTTACAGCATTTTTTCACACCTGGCTAAAACTTTTGCACAGTACTGTATATACCATATGAAAATCTTTTTGATATTATGTTGTACAAATGATGTAATTGTAGTTGCTGTTGTATAAATAATACGAAATTTTACACTAGTATTTCTTTCCAGATTTTTTGTTTATAATTGTTTGCTGTTTTTGTGTTCTTTAATTCCATTTTTTTTTTGTTTTATATTATAAAGCCCAGAAAGCTTGAGGACCAGAAATGATGTGTTCTACCTGCAGCCTGAACGCTCGTGCATTGCAGAGAGCCCCTTGTGGTACTCAGTAATTCCTATGGACAGAAGCATGCTTGACAGTATGCTAAACAGAATCCTGGCAGTGAAGGAAATATATGAGGACAATGGCAGGGAGCCTTTGGATGATGACATTGACTGAAGAATGACTTGGCCCACAGCCTTTTTTTTTTTTCTTTTTCATTTTTGTCTGTTGTACTGTACTTCTGACCCTGTAAATAATTGTTAGGCCAGTATTTGATGAAAACAGCATTGCTGAACCATGCTTGCTGCAGGCCATATCTGTCATAACTGTAAATATAAGGAAGGATCCTTATGAATTAAACTGTAATGGTGAGAATGATATGCCAGACAGTGGACATATTTAAGGAATGAAATAATGACCACAATACTCTCTTCAGCGGTAATCTATGACTAAAATATTGAACAACATAAATTCTGAATCATTAAATGTCAATTGTAGGCATCAGCTAAGTAAAGTTTTGGCTGACTTTGTCATTGGTTCCCTGTTTCAAATTAAATGTGTTGCCCTCTGCACCTTCATTTCCACTATGTAACCTGTAAAAAGCCTTGATGAAGTACTTCAAAAAGGTTTTCTCAGTGTGTTATTTGTCCATTATAGTGTCTTTCCTGCTTCAGCCAAGGCTTGCATGGAAAGTATCTACAGGTGATAGGGCACCATAAGAATGAATTTGCAGCTTCCCTTGGAGGTCCCTATTAGAAAAGAGGGCTTGGTAGAACAAATTTACTCAGTACAACTCTAATCCTGACCATTGAACGACTCTTTTCAACATGTCATGTTTACGTGAATTGTAAAGCTGAAGTCTTCTGTTAGCATTTTTTAAAATTTCATTAGTTGTTGGTTAAATGAAAGTGTTTAATTAAAGTTTGGCAGAAACTACAATGCATCATAAGACTAACAGATGAGTACCTGTTTGCTTCTCATTTTGTGTGAGTTTTCTTTTTTTTCTTTTTTTTTTTCTTTTTTAAATAAAACTCCTAGGTTATGTTGCTTTGGAGTTTTGTGTGTTTGTGGTTTGGTTCTGTTCACACTGGGTTTTTTTTTCTCACACTTGTTTGTCTGTGAATTTAAAAAATATCTTAACTATACACTCGGGAAAATAGAATTTGATTCCTAAGAGTTATTGGTCTGAAATAACTTGTAAGAGAACTTAATTAAATTATGCTATTTATTCTATCACTTCTTAACTTTTATTCTGTACAGTCCTTAACTAGGTGGTAGACTTTATTAAGTGCCATGTTAACTTTGGAATTCTGATATTCCTTTCTGAATGTAGACGGTATTTCCTTAAAATGTTACAATATTAAGTGAATTTAGCTCAAAATTGTTTGTACCTTGACCTACATTAAATTATTTTAGTTTTCATCAATTTGTTTTGGTACTTTGGAGGACTCATTTTACACTATTCATAAAGCATGTTTGGTTAGTAACAGTTGTTACATGTAAGGGCAAGATTTATACTGCAAGTCCAACATCATCTGGCAGTTAAGTATGAATTCTGCCATGCAATTCTGAATAACTGATATACTGAACAGGAAACAAATCTGACATGAGTAATGCTCTTTAAAACATTTGATGATACATTATTTAAAAGTAGTAAAAAATCTGAAATGCTTTCAAGTCCTTGTCATTTGAGTAATGTTTTAAGAATATTGAACCTAAAAACCTATCAAATTAACAGTTTGTTCCATTAGAATTATGTTTTACTATTTGAATTTTGTCCACAAAATAATGAATATCTCTTTGGGTACAAGTTCCCAGACTTGTATTTTTGCATACTATTTCGGTAAATGTTTTAATGTTTATAATAAAATAAAAGAACAGAGAAAAAATGTACAGGATTAAAATATTGGTGCACTTGAACAGTTTTGTGTGTGTAAAAATTATATATACACATCACATTCACCCACTTGTACATATAACGAATGTAATGCACGCACACTAAAGCAATATTTATTCCCAAGCATAACCAGTTGATACATAGGTAAATGTTTATATTATTCTGGCTTATTGTTCTTTACAAATATGATCTATAATACAATGTATACATACATGCGCACAAGCATAAAATATTTGGAACTTCAGTGTACTGGATTGGACACACCATGTTTGTATTTGACAGAATATTTAGTCTATTAAATATCAATTATAAAATGATAATTTGTCCACATGCATTAAAATATTTTTTACTGTGTGTGCATTTGTATACAGTAAGTATTATATGGTGATTCACATGTGTAAATACACATTTTAAGAAATGAAATATTCTGAGATATTTTATTTATTTTTTTGTATACTTTGTGTACTGAAGCAATATGTTAATAACCTAGCTCAAAAGATTTTCCATTTGCCCCTATGTACTGCTTACTGCAGTGCACACATCAGTAACAAATGGTATTCCATGCAACTATTTGGATATGTTATTTGTAATATGGGCATAATTTAACTTTTGTTTTGCAACTAATAGATTTTTTCCTGCTTAACATGTCAGTCAGAACTGAATAAATATATATAAGAACACTATTTAGAAATTTACAACTTTTTAGAGACTTTGTAGTGTGTGTGTGTGTGTATATATATATATATATATATATATATATATATATATATATATATATATATATAATGCACACTTGTGTACACTGTATATACAGATATAAATTAAAATATTTATATGTATATAGCTATTTCTTTACTAGCCTTGATTATCTTTATATGTTTAATTTACTGATCTAAAAGAAATAGGACGAAAGCCAAAGCCTGGCTTTTTAAGACTTTTGTTTTAAGAAAGTTTGACAAGCCGACATGATTGCCAGTTTAAGAATGGGAATCTGACTTTGCCTCTCATGCTTGTAGTCAAGTTGCTTATGCTACTTCTTAGCTAACAATTGCATACTATTTTTTATGTGGTCTATTTGATTAATTAACTGGGACATTTTTTGAAATTTTGTATCGGTATAAAACGAAAACATTTTTTTTTTGTAATCCTGAAAACTGTTTTTGTATGTGAAACATACAAAATTGTTATATCTGATTTATTTATTGCCATTTGTATTTGGAATATAATGTTCTTGATAATGCTAAATTTATCAGGATTTTCATTCTACTACTATCTTTCACATGTCAGTACAGTATTCATATGAACAATTTCTTTGCACCAAGTGTTCAGAAAAGCAGCTAGCTTAGAGTGGAATTTGGATTTTGTAGGGAAACTCACTATTGTCCTTGTAATTTACCATTTTGCATTAGTTGTGTTTTGTAGGTCAAAGTATTAATCAGGGACTGAAACTTTACAAAATTAATCAGTTCACATCTGTTAAGTCTTGCAGAAATACTGCATCAGGTGAATATTTAAGGCAAGCTGCAATGAAAACCTGAAACCTTTTTTCCTTACAGCTAACACACATTTTTGTAGTTGAATTATTCTTGTGCTTCATAGTCCATCTGTTGATTGCATACCAGGCACTAAATAGTATACTCTAAAAATCCAAAATTTGTATTAGGTGTTTTTTTTGTGAGTGAATGTAAAAGAAAGGTGCAAAATCTGTCAGAAACAAAAACTGAATCGGGTATGGCTGCTATGTAAATGACATATGAACCTTCAAGATTTGCACTTTGCATCAACCATATTTAATCCACATTTTGACTGCATTTTACTTTAAACATGAACCGTTTACTTATCAAGTATTGTCTTTAAGAAATTATCTCAACCTTTTAATAATTTAAGCATACGATTGGTATCTTTTCTGCATGTTGTAAATTTTACATTTTACAAATAGTAATGTTTTAACACCCATTTAAACTTTTATTTAAGTTTTAAATTTAATTATTTTTGTTTCATGGAATGTATAATCTGAAGAAAATAAACTGGGAAGGGAGAAATATATCTACTAAATTATTAGAGTTGTACTCCATTCTGGCACCTTCCAATTTTGGCTTTTTGTATGTTTGACTGTTTATTAAACATTTTTTTATTCCTGTGAAATAAGTATGATGACAATTATGTGTTTGTGCAATAAACTCTTAATGTAGCCATCAATATATAGAGGATCTAAGTAATGCAATAGTGTTGCTTTATTATCATGCCTACTAAAATTGGTTGTATCGCCTTACAAAACAGCAGCATTATTATTAGACTGCAGATCATAGTTGGTGGTTAGAAATTTCTGTAAGGTTTTAAATGACTAGCAGACTTAAGTGTAGGGTATTGCTTTAATTTCAATTTATCATCCCTAAATCATTTTTTGACTGTGACTTAGTGATAATGAACCAAGAATAAGTTTTTCAAAATAATTTTTTTTAGTATTTTTCAATATAGAGGATTTATTTACCCTTTGTAATTTCTAGAACATTATCTCTGCCTGGTCATTTTATCTATTGATGAAGCTTTTCACTTAAGACTATGTATCTGAGTAAGTCATATGTCTGAAAGTGGATGACTTTTGAGGTTCAAATCCCAGTTGAGTCAATCTTTTCACAGGTTCTCCTGAGTTGAATTGCCTTACCTCCTCATATCCTTCAGTGGTAGCTGTATGTGTTGGGTAAATGGTTTAAATTTTGAGAGACTTACAGTTAATGCTTGTAATCTTCTCTTGTCACCATAATCAAGGTTACTTTGTCTTTTATTGGTAAGTAACAGTCATCTTCAGACATTTTTTTTCTATGTGTTTTATTAGTCATTATTGACTAACCACTTATTTAAACATCATTTGAGAGTTTCATAGGTCCCTTCTTAAAAACAGGTATCATAATTACATAAATAAAAGAATTTAAAACCGTATCATGCAAATATGTATCAACAGTGATCCTGACTGGCTCCAGTGGCCTGATTAGTTCTTAATGAAACTTAGTAAGCTGGCTGGCAAATGTTGTGCTATGGGTACACATTCTGAATGGCTAACACTTTATTCCATACTTATACCACTACACAACTATATTTAGCCACTGTTTCAGTCCTAGGAGTAATACTGTGCTTACATTTGGGTGCTTAGTCTAAATTTGTAGTACTTAGCAGTTTAACAAAGGTTTTATGGGTTATTAATGAGAATGGCTTGGTTTTATTAGACTTGTTTTGTTAAGATAAGCTGTTGTTTTTTCACACTGCATTTTTTTTTATTTTATTGTAATCATTCCATACAAATAGATCAATTTATCTACATGCACACTGCATTTTAAAGCAGTCAGTAATGAACAAACAAGTGTAAACTAGCAGCTCATCTTTAGGAAAGATTATTTGCACTGGTGTGTCTGTTTTTAAAAGTATTTAAAAGAAATTAATCTGTTACGAGAGAAATCCTTCTGCCCTCAAACATTAATCTCGTATAGTGGGGTCAGAGCATTTCCTGGCTGTTTCAGGTAATACATGAACTAACCCTGGATGAGGAATCAAACTATTACAGAGCATACTCTCACATGCTCAGTAGACCACTATAAAAATTTAATCTTTTGGATGAAAAATAGGGAAAAAAGCATACAGAGAAGAATACTTTTAATATACTCTCATAGAATCCTGCTGGATTCAGTGTATATTAGACTAACTGTTGAAGTGGTTTTTCTCCATTTTTGACTACCATTCCCTCCAAAACATATTTTGCAGTGTACGTTATTGAAGATTTCATGTTTTAGTATGTGAACACAAGAACAGTTTTCATGATCTTGTGATTGCAGCTATTAGAGTCAGAGAGGAGTCAAATGATGATGAATATGCTTAACACTTGTGAAAAGTTTTAAAAGAACCATTATTACAGCTCTGTAGCGCCCTGGTATGCCAATCATTTCATAGTACTGCGGTTTTAGCCACTGCAGATTAAAAAAAATGAATGAATGATGAAAACTGTTAAAAAACAGTGGAAAAAATTGTTGGCAACTTCCAGCTGGGTCTTGAAATGAACATTTGAATCTAGTCGAATGAAACATTTTATGTAGAATTTTGCAGTATTTTATAGCTATCTCTCCAGTGATGATAAAGATACTACTAAATTAAGAAAAATGTCCATTTTTACTTTGCAGGATCTGTAATGTCCATAAAGGTTTAACTTTATCAATATTTTCTTGTCTTTGCAACTTTGACTTAAGTTACATTTCTTGATTCATACAGCAGTTGCATTTCGGTGTTTGCTCATTATTAAGTTTGAGGAAATTGACAGGTTTGTTTTGTGATACTTCTTTAAATGTAGCTGCATCCTTCAATGAATGTTGGCATCTTGCAATTTTTTTCTCTTCAGTATTTGTATTGAAAAATGCAATAGAACTTGTTAAAATTTTAAAGAAATGCCCCGTGTATCCTTGTCTAATTGCAGCTTGACTTTGTACAAAGCATTTATGCATTGAGATGATCTATGATTAATAAGTTTTAAATTTTTAAGATAAATCAGAGGTAAATAAGGTACTAAGCTCTGTGTAATTATGTATGTAACGCGTAGTATTTGTATGCATTTCCCAGATTTTGAGTTATTCCACCAGTTGCTTAGTGTGGAATGTATTCAAATCACTGTTAAACTGATTTAGCTTTTAAGCAAATAAGATTTCCTATTAATTGCATAAAAGTTAAAGTTTTTAAGACATTAATACTGGGAGATTTAATTTTTATGTTTAATAAGTTTTGTATAACATTTTTTACCTATTTACCCTAAGGGAAAGGTATACTTGATTCATAACCTGGTTGTAACCTTAAATGAGCTTTAATTGAAGATGTATACAGGGATTAAACTCAACTGTGTAACACCACTCCTTGACTTGGAAAGCTAAGCCCTCATTAGGCCATTTTAATGTATGACTTAGGAAACTGCACTAGTTTTATTCTTTTTATGTAAAGTATTGTCATTGATGAGTTCTAAGAAGCAACAGCAGTACTGTGAAGAAGTAATTTGAAAAATTGCATCCGTTTGACTAAAGCAAAATGGGCAATTTGACTGGATTATCTTTTCTGATTTTTATTAAGCAGCACTTCGGTTCTGCTTGTTCACATTCATTCTCATTCATTTTTTGTATATTTCAAAATACCAGTAAATTTAATGGTCTTGGTTTTATTCTAACATCCTTGCCGATCTTACTACCTGTTACACTGTTTGTTAGGCCTCCAGAAGATGTTTCATATACAATATTACTGAACCATTTACTGTTTTTTCTGTTGTGTTTTAAAGTACGAGCGGTTGAAGAGACACATTTTTAGTAAACCTTTATACTTGTATAAAATTATTTTACAAAAAATCTGCAGTTAACATTAACTGTGGCTTGTGTTGTTTTTTGAGGCCTCTGCATAATAACTTGATCATTTGTTAAGTTAAAGTCTATTGTATGTTAAGTTGTATTTAGCCAAATGGCAATGCTTGTCCCACAGTGATTTAGCATTGTGCCTGCAATGCAGATTAAATACTTTGTTTTCTTTCGTAACCTTGTGCTGGGTAGAATGAAGATATATATATATATATTTTTTTTTTTTTAAATAGTGGAAAAGCCATCACTATTAACTTGCTCATCATAATCTGCAAGGTGAGACCCAGTAAAGATGTATCAGTTTCGTGGACACACATTAGCCTGCGGGAAAATGCAGGACTATTTGTAGTGAACTATTAAAAATGATGTACAGTTTGTATAGCATCCTTCTGACAAACCATCCTAAACCAGTCATTGACTCAAATATACCCAGTGTTGACAATCTTTACTGTACAAAAAAAAAATAGTTTTAAATCTTATTTACAGTTCACTGACAATCCATCAAGTGGGGTAGTGGAGGAGCACCATATACTTAACTGTGTCACCTTCACTGTCTCATTAAAGAAGTCAGGTTGTCCCCTTGTGCAAGTATATTTTTCATTATGTGTAGTTGGTTACTTGAAAAAATCTACCCAATTGATAGACTGGCTTGTCAAAGCCCATTCAGATATCCCAGAAAAAGCCAGAAGCTTACTCTTGATAATTTTCTTACCTCATTTTATGTAATTTTCAATATGTAAATCTATAGGTTTAAACAGCAGATTTAAATTGTTATGCATGTCCACCAAAATGCATTCTGCATCCGTTTCTTTATTATCCTCCATGACTGTATGTCTAGAATATTAGCTTGGGGGTAAAGGCTGTACCAGGCCAGCCAAGCATATCAGTATGTAAAATTTTGCAATGAAAACCATATTTTAGGACATTTTGAGGTGAATAAACAATTTTAAAGAAATGCAGAGTGACTGCTCACTAGATTTTTAGGTCATCGAGCCGGCTCTTGCCATTATTCGGCTTACTACTGACACGGCCAGCCTTACGTTGGTTGTCATTGGGAGACTGAGGTTCTCTTTTGAGTTTTGAGTTGCTCTCCTCAGGCTTTCCATTCCTTTCTACTGCAAGGTTATCCCTGTTTTGCTTGTAAGCTACTTTGCTGTTGTATGGATGACAGACTGAATCCGTTTCAGTCAAGGGAGATGGACTATATCTAGTCCCAGCTTGGTAATGAACTGGAGCTGGTGGTTGTGCTCCAAAGTAAGGGTAACTTGGGACATAAGGTGCTACAGCTTCGCTAGCAGCCTTTGAGCCAGCTTCTGATGCAATTTCTGTTCTGTATCTCAGGCCCTGTCGGCACTTTGTGAAGCCCAAGTGGTACATTTCCACCAGGTTGAGGAACAAAGACAGGCAAGCTACAGCAAGCATAAATAAAATGAAGATCGTCTTCTCAGTAGGTCGAGAGATGTAGCAGTTTACAGTATTGGGGCACGGCAGACGATTACATGTGTACAGTGGCTTTAGCTCAAATCCATACAGGAAATACTGAGCAACTATAAAGCCCACTTCAAACAGAGTTTTGAAAATAATGTTGAAGATGTAGGTCCGCAAGATGGCACCTTGCATCCGTATCCGGCCCTGTTCATCCTTCACAGGTGGCTTTTTACATTTACTATTCCCCAGGAGTGGTTGCTTATCACCGTGATGCTGAGATACCTTGTTTTTCTCTTTCTCCTTCTGCTTCTCCTCCATACGTACTAAGTGTAGGATGTGCCCCAGATAGATGAGGGTGGGTGTGGACACAAAAATGATCTGTAGAACCCAAAAGCGAATATGTGATATAGGGAAGGTCTTGTCATAGCAGACATTCTGGCAACCAGGTTGCTTTGTGTCACAAGTGAAGCCTGACTGTTCATCTCCCCACACTTTCTCTGCAGCAGTGCCCAGCACTAAGATGCGAAAGATGAAGAGCACCGTCAGCCAGACCTTTCCAACAACTGTGGAGTGCTCCTGAGCACTCTCCAGCAATTTACCCAGCAAACTCCAATCACCCATGGCAGCAGCTGCTTGAGGTCAACCCTGCAAACAGAGAAAAGGAGTTCAAATAAGCAATATTACTGCAAGCATTCATGATCACAAACATGAAAGAAATCCAAATTTAAGAACTGAGCTTGTGTATTTGATAAAAAAAAAAATGGAGGAGTGTTAGAAATGAAGCGTAAAGAAAGGAGTGCATTGCCCTACTGTGGATAGATAATTGTAGCTCCATTTTTGTCACAGCCTCTTGGCACCCCAGTTGCCTTGTTTATTAGGTTTCAGTAATTGTGCCATTTTCATCTATAACTGCAAGCGAAAAGTCATACATTGTATTGAAAGGATGAACCTTTCATAAAAGTATGATAATTTAGTCCTGCGTCATTTTCTCCATACATGTGTTTTGATTCAGCCTGAACTGTGTTACTGAAGTATGTGGCCTGTTCATTTGACAAATGACCTTGAGGCAGGTGATGTCGCTCTACTTCCTTGGATACAGTTTCCCCCCAACTGGGCTTGCTTATTGGTCACATCAGAGCAGAGCACAGCCCATGGACCATTGAACAGCTGTCATTGTTGTGCTTCCCAGCTGTGGTGTTTATGGTAATTAGAATTTGAAAACTCTCAAAAGTTAAATAATTAGGAGTCTTGCATCTCTAGGAGGCTGATGGTTGTTCTGTTCATTGGATCCATATGCAATGTACACTGTTTTTTAAGAGGGGAAAATGGTGATTGAGTAATGTATAGCATAGCTTTTCCAACTCTGCTTAATTAAATCCAGCGTTGTGGAGGGATGGAGTCTTAGATCAGTGGCACTAGGCACAGCATTCGTACAAAACACTCAATTGGATACCAAATAACCTAACCCACACATGTGAATGTTCAGAAAACATACCGTGGTTCAGCAACCTGACGCAGGATTCAAACAAACCCAGGGTAATGGATCCATGAAGCAAAATTGCTAAATACCGTGCCATACTGGCTTTACTGGTGAGAAATTATATATGCCTTTTAAATTTGTCTTGAGTTCTTCATCATTGTTTCATCCATATAACTTGCTTAATCTGCCTCACCATTGTTAGGAGGTTGAAACAACCTGGTAGGTTGGCTTTGGAAGTAAGATCATGTGTATAGCACCACTGGATAAACACCCATACTCAATCATACTGAGTACGTTGGGAATCTAGGATTAATCTATTGTATAAGCTTTTGGGATATGTGAGGAAAATCTACATTAGTGTTCGAAAATACAGACTTCTCAAAAGTAGTGACAGGGCTGGAAATTGGAACACAGTCTTCTGGAGTTGAGTGCTGAGCATGGGAAAGGTGCTATATAAATGTATTATTACTTCTGTGTCAGACAGAAGGGTAATAATTATATTTTAGAGTGTACGGATTGGATGCTGTTATATATCACGATTGTCCTATGGATTGATTTGGTATGGTATTGTCTGTAGCAGTGACTCCTTAACCCTTGTTCTTGCATGGGTTATGGCATATATCCATCCATCCATTATCCAACCCGCTATATCCTAACTACAGGGTCACGAGGGTCTGCTGGAGCCAAGCCCAGCCAACACAGGACAGGGCGCAAGGCAACCGCGGGGCGTGCACACACACACCCACACACCAAGCACACACTAGGGACAATTTAGAATCGTCAATGCACCTAACCTGCATGTCTTTGGCCTTGTGGGAGGAAACCCATGCAGACACGTGGGAGAACAGGCAAACTCCACGCATGTTGAACTCGGGTCTCCTTACTGCGAGGCAGCAGCGCTACCCACTGTGCCACCATGGTTATGGCATATAGAGTGGGATGAATACTGTTTTGTGTTTATAATATATAAAATATAATTTTACATACATGGTCAATTCTGTCATTTTAAATACTGATAATTGGCAAAGATTTTAAATATGGTAGACTTATATTTTCATATGTGATCTACATTTGACACACCTGCCCCTCTTTATTCAAATGCTGTTTTCTCTGCCTATTTTTTTTCTTGTATGTGGTGCCTAGCATTGTCCTTGGCTGAAGCTGATTTCCAGGTACTTTTGTACAAAGCAACTACTGGACGAAAGAACCCTGCCCAGTGACCAACTGATTTTATGGGCACTAAAATCAAGAGCAAACCTAAGGGATGATTTCACCCACAAGTGGATCTTTTTCTGTTTTTGAGGCATAAAAAAAAATCTTCTGGTTTAATCAGGTAAGTCTGTTCTCTTGGTTTCTGTTATGATAGCTGCAAATGGCAAGATCATGTGTCTTAATTACAAAAATGCTTGCTATATGATATGTTGTAGATAATGACTGGTAGTCCAAGAAGAAAAAGGGAACATTTCTCCAGGCCCTTTCTCCCCTCACACAAAGCTGGACAGATGCATCTGGCCACCTGAGATCATTTTTTAATCTGGTATCAGTACAGATTCTGAAAATGCCATCAGACACAATGCCTGCCTCAGCGATAGGATAGTGAGCGACAGATTCCATGCTGCTCGCCTTCGAGCAAGGCATGCTGTCCAAGATCCTCTGCAAAAATATCCTAGGTGTCTAACCTTACAGAAGGACACCAACAGTAACGCACAACTGCTTTGGACATGACCACCCTGAGAAATACTACTGTGATACTCCTGATAATAACCCTACAGAGCATCTCTGGGATACCCTGGATTGCGATATCCTGAAATTAGCCCTTCTGCAACGAAAGTGATAACAATTCACAACTGCAGATTTTGAATCTCTTTAGCTCTATGTGCCAGAGGTGTCAAGAAGCGGTGGATAGAAGAGGTGCTCATACAAGATACTGTAGGAGAGTTTCTTGGTTGGTTGATATTTTGCTTTCATATTATTCTAATTTGGTTATACTGTAGTTATTTTATCAATTAGGATGGATTTTCAGTATAAAACCCAGAATTATGTCCCCGTCCCCCCTATGTGCATATTTATTGGCTAGCTCAAGATACACAAAATACACAAGCCAGCAATATCAGAAGAGAAACTGGGCACGACAGAATGGTTCATATGTAGAATTGCCTGTGTAACTATATGTAATCTCAACACTCTGACTCATCTCTAGCCAGTTAATCAGTAATAGAGATGTAACACTTGAAATTTTGTTGAGTTATACCACGCTGAAGAGTGTGATGTAAAAGAGGACTGTGGTCAGCACATCTGTATTACAGGTCAAATTAAGAAGACCTGTAAAATCTGAAGTCTGTTTACCTAGTCTTAAGATACCTCCTTCTCATTGTGTCTTATAATAGATTTCTTACAGGTGGGAATTTTGTTTTTTATAGGGCACAAGATCACTGGAGCGTGTTTCATAAGCCATTTACGCTTTTTAAGGTGCCTTGCGCTACAACCAGTATAACTGCTTCAAAAAGATATTAAGATGTTATAATGGTAATACATTTCCATGCACCAAATATAAATGATCAATGAATATGAACCTGGGAGAAGGTCCCATGGTTTGTACAGGTTTGTCTTAATATGTTCCAGGTTTTGCCCTACATAATTAGCTGTGGTATGCCCATCACAACCAATCGCACACATAGCAAGCCGTGCAGATAATCTAAAAGGACCAGAATTTTAAAGTTTCAGTAACTGTTTTAAATCCTATGTTATACACTTAGGTAATTGCTTCTTCTTTCGGCTGCTCCCGTTAGGGGTTGCCACAGCGGATCATCTTCTTCCATATCTTTTTGTCCTCTGCATCTTGCTCTGTTACACCCATCACCTGCATGTCCTCTCTCACCACATTCATAAACCTTTGCTTAGGCCTTCCTCCTTTCCTCTTCCCTGGCAGCTCTATCATTAGCATCTTTTTCCCAATATACCCAGCATCTCTCTTCTGCACATGTCCAAACCAATGCAATCTTGCTTCTCTGACTTTGTCTCCCAACCGTCCAACTTGAGCTGACCCTCTAATGTACTCATTTCTAATCCCATCCATCCTCGTCACACCCATTGCAAATCTTAGCATCTTTAACTTTGCTACCTCCAGTTCTGTATCCTGCTTTCTAGTCAGTGCCACCGTCTCCAAACCATATAACATAGCTGGTCTCACTACCGTCCTGTAGACCTTCCCTTTCACTCTTGCTGATACCAGTCTGTCACAAATTACTCCTGACACTCTTCTCCACCCATTCCACCCTGCCTGCACTCTCTTTTTCACCTCTCTTCCACAATCCCCATTACTCTGTACTGTTGATCCCAAGTATTTAAACTCATCCACCTTCGCCAACTCTACTCCCTGCATCCTCACCATTCCACTGACCTCCCTGTCATTTACACACATGTATTCTGTCTTGTTCCTACTGACCTTCATTCCTCTCCTCTTTAGAGCATATCTCCACCTCTCCAGGGACTCCTCAACCTGCTCCCTACTATCGCTACAGATCACAATGTCATCAGCAAACAACATAGTCCACGGGGACTCCTGTCTAATCTCGTCTGTCAACCTGTCCATCACCATTGCAAATAAGAAAGGGCTCAGGGCCGATCCCTGATGTAATCCCACCTCCAACTTGAATGCATCCGTCGCTCCTATCACAGACCTCACCACTGTCACACTTCCCTCGTACATATCCTGTACAGCTCTTACATACTTCTCTGCCACTCCCGACTTCCTCATACAATACCACAGCTCCTCTCGAGGCACCCTGTCATACTGTATGCTTTCTCCAGGTCCACAAAGACACAATGCAACTCCTTCTGGCCTTCTCTAAACTTCTCCATCAACATCCTCAGAGCAAACATTGCATCTGTGGTCCTCTTTCTTGGCATGAAACCATACTGCTGCTCACTAATCATCACCTCACTTCTTAAACTAGCTTCCACTACTCTTTCCCATAACATCATGCTGTGGCTCATCCATTTTATTTCCCTGCAGTCCTGCACTTCCCCCTTATTCTTAAATATCGGCACCAGTACACTTCTTCTCCACTCCTCAGACATCCTCTCACTTTCCAAGATTCCATTAAACAATCTGGTTAAAAACTCCACTGCCATCTCTCCTAAACACCTCCATGCTTCCATAGGTATGTCATCTGGACCAACGGCCTTTCCATTTTTCATCCTCTTCATAGCTGTCCTTACTTCCTCCTTGCTAATCCGTTGCACTTCCTGATTCACTATCTCCACATCATCCAACCTCTTCTCTCTCTTGTTCTCTTCATTCATCAGCCTCTCAAAGTACTCTTTCCATCAGCTCAACACACTTTCCTCACTTGTGAGTACGTTTCCATCTTTATCCTTTATCACCCTAACCTGCTGCACATCTTTCCCAGCTCGGTCTCTCTGTCTGGCCAATCAGTACAGGTCCTTTTCTCCCTCCTTAGTGTCCAACCTCTCATACAACTCATCATACGCCTTTTCTTTAGCCTTTGCCACCTCTCTCTTCACCTTGCCCTTTATCTCCTTGTACTCTTGTCTACTTTCTGCATCTCTCTGACTATCCCATTTCTTCTTTTCCATCCTTTTCCTCTGCATACTCTCCTGTATTTCCTCATTCCTCCACCAGGTTTCCTTTTCCTCCTTCCTCTTTCCAGATATCATGACAAGCACCCTTCTTTCTGTCACCCTTACTACATCTGCTGTAGTTTCACAGCTGCCTGGTAATTCTTCACTGCCACCCAGTGCCTGTCTCACCTCCTCCCTAAACTCAACCTTGCAGTCTTCCTTTTTCAACTTCCACCATTTGATCCTTGGCTCTGCCCTCACTCTCTTCCTCTTCTTGATCTCCAATGTCATCCTACAGACCACCATCCTATGCTGCTTAACTACACTTTCCCCTGCCACCACTTTGCAGTCTTCAATCTCTTTCAGATCAACTCATCTGCATAGGATGTAATCTACCTGTTGGCATCTTCCTCCATTCTTGTACGTAACCCAATGTTCCACCCTCTTCTTAAAACATGTATTCACCACAGCCATGTCCATCCTTTTGGCAAAATCCACTATCCTCTGACCTTATTCATTCCTCTCCTTGACACCATACCTACCCATCACCTCCTCATCTCCACTGTTCCCTTCACCAACATGCCCATTGAAATCCGCTCCAATCACCACTTTATGTTCTTTGGGTACACTGTTCATCACTTCATCCAACTCACTCCAAAAATCTTCTTTCTCACCCATTGCACACCCAAGTTGTGGGGCATATGCACTAACAATATCCATCATCACACCTCCAATTTCCAGTTTCATAATCATTACTCTGCCTGACACTGTTTTCACCTCCAAAACACTCTTGACATACTGTTCCTTCAGAATAACTCCTACCCCATTTCTCCTCCCATCCACACCATGATAGAGCAATTTGAATCCACCTCCAATCCACCTGGCCTTACTCCCCTTCCATTTAGTCTCTTGCATGCACAATATATCAACCTTCTTACTCTGCATCATATCGGCTAACTCTCTCCCCTTACCAGTCATACTGCCAACATTCAAAGTTCCTACCCTCAGTTCCACTCTCTTTACTTTTCTCCTCTCCTCCTGCCTCCGGACATGTCTCCCCCCACTTCCTCTCCTTCTTCTTCTTCGGCCAACAGTAGCCCAATTTCCGTCAGCACCCTGTTGGCTAACAGTACTGGTGGCGTTCGTTAACTCAGGGCTCAACCGATCCTGTATGGAAATTTGTATTGTTGTCCGCATATTGATTTGGCAAAATTTTACACCCAGATACCCTTGCTGACGTAACCCTCCCCATTTATCCAGGCTTTGGACCGGCACGAAGAAACACACTGGTTTGCACTTAGGTAATTGCTACATGCTCTAAATTACTTTTGGCAACTAAAATGCCTTTATTAGATGACAATTACCCTGTTTTTTCCAGTTGGTTTTAGTAATGTTTAGTAAAGTATATAATCTTATACATATTACAATTTTCCTACATGCTGTATGTCTTTTGAAAATATGATCAGTTTCCTCACTCTTGAAAGGAAAAGCTATATGTGGCACAGTGAAATGATTGGGTCTGAGAAGTTAATTGTCACGACTGCTGGTATAGAAGGAAAGAAGTTTATTGTGAAAATCTTCTGCTCTGTTGACAATTGTTTAGTCAACATTTTCCCACATGGTGGCTCAATGCTGCTGTTTCCTTACACATATCCAGAATCCTGGGGTTTGGATCCTCTGCCCAGGCATCCATGAAGAGGTTGCATGATTGCCCGGTGTGTGTGATTTTCTCTCGATATTCCTTTTTTTCCCCCTCTTACATCTTTAGTTCTTGCATGTTAGGTCAATTGGCAACTCTAAACTGACTGAGTAGGCACTGTGCTGGACTATTCCTCTATCCAGGTTTTGGTACAAGGCAGAACATATTCCAAATAGGGTATGGTATGGTAAGGTATAATAACAGTTGGTCAGTGGGGTTATTATATCACCAACTGCAAGCTCAAATAGTTAAAATGTAATTGAAGATATCCCCTTTTCTAATTTTTCATACTGTGATGCCAGTTTTGAGTAGTCCATCATAAAATTTTCCAAACAGTAAATTGTTCAAGACAAATGTTAACAACCTTTCTACATCTACTGTGTATGCTACCCACGTATGTTACACCATGCCCTCAGAAAGTATTTATACCCTTTCACTTATTTCAAATTTTGTTATTTTGCAGTCTTACGCTAAAATCGTTGAAATTCATTTCTTTCCTTCCCCCCACTGCAAACAGCACTTGGTACCCTAGAATGACAAAGTGAAAGCAGGATTTTAGGAATTTCTTTCAAAATTGTTAAAAAACAAAAAAAAAATGAAATATCACATTGACACAAGTATTCAGACCCTTTGCTATAACATTTGCAATATGGATCAGGTGCATCCTATTCTGCTGGTTATCATTCAAATATTTCTGTACCTTATTTGAAGTCTACATATGGTCAGTTTAGTTGATCAGTCATGAGTAGACAAGGCACACACCTGTCCATGGACAGTCCAATAGTTGACGACGTTTATCAGAACAAAAATCAAACCATGAGGTAGAAGAAATTTCCTGCAGAGCTTAGAGACAGGATTGTGTTGAGACATAGATCTGGGGTTACACTGCAGAAACATTTCTGCAGCACTGAAGCTTTCCAAGAGCAAAGTGGCTTCCAGAATTTTAAAATGGAAAAAAGTCTAGAACAACCATGACTCTCCTACAACAGGGACTTGGCCAAACTGAGCGGTTAACTCTTTGAGGGCTGAATATTTTTTTCCAAAAATCAATGGTTCTTTTCAGAAATCAACATAATACATCTGTTGCTGCATGCTGTGGCTGCCAGTTTGCCAAGACTGTGCAGCAGGCTTGTTGCCAGGCTGTCTTCACGTGGCTGGGACAGCAGCATCGGTCACAGTCGCAGTGCATTACAATCTGGTTTCTACCTCTTATCATTGTTAAGTGGCAATCCTCCCTGGCGAACATTATTAGTACCACAACTAGTTGGGGACCGATCAGCTGAAGCTGGAACCTCACATTCTTTTTCGATCACTTGTATCAAAAACTGAGTCCGACTGGTCATAGTCCAGTTCAAAGATAATAGGCAAGACATCGTTCGTCCACGGAGTATTTTGCTTTATGCATTCGCTTTGCTCTCTCGCCATTATGTCAGTGCCATTTTTGCCATTGTGTGTACCTTGCTACTCACAAGAGTGCAGGGAATCTCAGTCAAACCAATGAGTCTAACTTTCCTTCTAGCAACGAGAGTCCAACTAAAACATAACGGTTGGTTTTGTCACAGTTTACAGTTGATTACCATCGTCAACTCCTCCTTTTGATAAAAGTCGACATCAGCCCAGAAAGAGTTAAGGGAGAAGGGTCTTGGTAAGAGAGGTGATCAAGAACCCAAAGGTTGCTCTGGCAGAGTCCCAGAGAGCCTATTTGGAGATAAGAGAAACTTCCAGAAGAATAACTTAACATTTCAGTACCCCACTAATCTGAAAGCCTGCTTGGAGTTTGCAAGAAGTCACCTAAAGGAATATCAAACTATATGAAACATGACTCTCTGGTCTGATGAAACCAAAATTGAACTGTTTGGTCTCATGGTGTCATGTCAGGAAAAAAAAAAACAGGTTCTGCTTATTACCTGTGTCAATACGTCAATACCATTCCAACATTAAACATTGTGGTGATAAAATCATGCTATGGGGTTGTTTCTAGCGGCAGGGACTGAAACATTAGCCAGGACTGAGGAAAAGCTGGATTGAGCAAAGTGTTGAGATATCTTTAATGAAAACCTGTGCTCTGGACCTTGGGCTGGACACCTTCCAACAGGACAATGACCCTAAGGATAATGCAAAGATAACACAAGGCTAGCTTAGGGGCAACTCTGGGTATGTTCTTGAGTGGCAACAGATCCCATATTTGATCCCAATTGATTATCTCTGGAGAGATCTTAATTATCTATCAGAGGTCTCTATCCAACCTGATGGAGCCTGAGAGGATCTCTTGATAAAAATGTCAGAAATCCCCAAGTTCAGGTGTGTGAAGCTTCACACATCATACCCAAAAAGTCTCCAGACCGTAACTGCTGCTAAATGTGCTGCAAAAAAGTTCTGAGTAAACCGAGTATAGGTTCTGAGTACTTGTGTCAATGTCATATTTGGTTTTTTTTTTTTTGATAAATTTGCAGAATATCTGAAATCCTGTTTTGTCATGACTTTCCTGGATATTGAATGTTGCTTGATGTGGGGTGGGAGAGGGACATAGGGATTTTAGCATAAGGATACAACAAAATGTGTAAAAAATGAAGGGGTCTGAATACTTTCTGAAGGCACTGAAGATACTCCAAATTCACATCCTGACTAGGTGTCTGTAACTCTCATGGGCAGCAACTCCTCAGTAGTGGGGAGCACTGACACCCGCGTCCTGGGTTTGAATTCTACTCCTTGTCATTAGCCATGCAGAGGTGGTATGTTCTCTTTGTGTGTCTGCATTGATTTTTTTTTTTTTTTTAACAAAAAATTAGATTGATTGGCTACACTATACTGGGGAACGAGCTCAGGGCTTTGAATCTTGATACCCCCACAGCCTCCTGGATAACAGACTACCTGACTTACAGGCAACAGTTTGTGAGGCTACACAACAGACTTCCAGTGCTTGCTGTCTACAGAAAATTTCAGATGACTCCTCCATCATTGGCTGCATTAATAATGGAGATAAATCATAGTACAGGAATGTTGTGGAGGACTTTGTGTTGTGGCCTAGGGAAAACAACCTGCAACTCAATATCCGCAAGAAAAAAGAGCTGGTGGTGGACTTCTGGTATGTAAAGGAGCCTCTGAGACCTGTCAGCATTCAGGGAGTGGATGTGAAAGGGGTCTAGGGATGCAAGTACCTGGGGGTTCACAAAAACAACAAACTGAACTGGTTTGACAACACAGTGGAACACTATAAGAAAGGCCACAGTAGACTGTACTTGCTAAGGAGACTCTGGTCTTTTGATATTTGCAGTAAGCTGTTGGAAATGTTCTCAGTCCATAGTAGCCAGTGTGGTAATCTACACTGCAGTCTCCTCAGGAAGCACAATGCCTGACCAAACTTATTAGGAAAGTCTGCTCCATCACAGGGCAAACCCTTGACACACTGGAAACTGTTGTGGAAAAGAGGATGATGGAAAAATTGGATGCCATCATGAAAAAATTCCCTCCCTCCCCACCAGGATGTGCTATGTTGGAGCAAAGTTAGCCACAGCCTCATTCCACCATGATGTGCTAAGAAGCACCTCTGGGGGGTCATTTCTGTACACTGCTATCAGGCAATTCAGTGCTTCAACCCAATATATTCATTAAGTTCATTTTGAAATACTGTATCTGCACAATGTACTTTTATGTATTTACTGATTGATTGATTGATTGGCTGTCTCATTTGTCCTGCCATTTGTCTCTATGGCAATGCCAATCGAGCTCCATGGTGCCGGGCACTGAGCACAGGGCCCACTAGAGGACATCGGGACCTCAGGCCACCCTCATGAAGTCTGTTTCTGATTGTTTGGTCAGAGACATTCACACCAGTGGCTTGCTGGTGGTCATTTTGTAGGGCTCTGGCAGTGCTCATCCTGTTCCTCCTTGCCCAAGGAGCAGATACCGGTCCTGTTGATGGGTTAAGGACTTTCTACAGTCCTGTCCAGCTCTCCTAGAGTAACTGCCTGTCTCCTGGAATCTCCACCATGCCCTTGAGACTGTGCTGGGAAACATCAAACCTTCTGGCAATAGCACGGTATTGATGTGCCATCCTGGAGAAGTTGGACTACCTGTGCAAGCTCTGTAGGGTCCAGGTATTGCCTCATTCTACCAGTAGTGATACTGACTGTAGCCAAATGCAAAACTAGTGAAAAAACAGTCAGAAAAGATGAGGAGGGAAAAATGTCAGCAGCCTCCACCTGTTAAACCATTCCTGTTATGGGGGGCATCTCATTGTTGGCCCTCTAGCTCACCTGTTGTTAATTTCATTAACACCAAAGCAGCTGAAACTGATTAACAACCCCCTCTGCTACTTAACTGACCAGATCAATATCCAAGAAATTTCATTGACTTGAGGCTATACTCTGATTAAAAAGTGTTCCTTTAATTTCTTTGAGCAGTATATAAGAGAGCTACCACCACGCTCCATAGAAGGCTTTTAATAGGCATTAATATTGCCACTTGCCCGTTCCACATCTGATATCCCAATATCTTTGTGAACCAAAACATTCTAAATTTGGACTCTTTGCTTCATTGGTTGTTATTTCATACTTCATGGTCTTTTTTTGCATTCAGCCATCTCTTCTATTTCTTGCCTTCCCACAACAGTTGTTTTGTAACTGCAGCATGTCTTACTAGACAACTTCTATTAAGACACCTTCACACAGTTTTTAAGTATGTGCTGGTGCCAGACACTGAACAACCACTACACTGGATTTCCTTTCTTCCATGAGGATATGATCTTTAATTACCACTGATCCAATTCACACAGCCTTTTGAGTCTTCCACTGTGTTTTGTGTCAGTTTCTTCAAGTTTTTTATGATAACTCGTCTTCAAGATATGGCAATTGCTTGCTGACTACATCCTTGCTGCTCCAAAACTGATTATATGTCCGTCAAAGAGTGTTAGGTTAGCCATTCCTAAGCCTTCCTAGAGGCATCCCAGTATATGTGGCTACCATCCCATAGAACCATTAATTTTTTTAAAACTGCATCATTAGTTCACCAGGTTTAGATAAAGATTACCTCATTAATTTAATTCTTGGTAATTTAAAAATATTCGGAGTGGCTGTGTTGCCTCGACTAGATGTTTGGAAACCAAAACTGTTTAGTTCTAAGCTAAAAGAAATGTTTGTTACTTTTTGTTGTATTAGTTTTTCTAATGGTATATAGCATTTTCAGAAGCAGAAACATTGCTCAGTTAATTAGCTCTAAAAACAATTTTCTTAGGTGTCACCTTTGAACAGTAGGCCTACTGTATGTGCATTCAGATGTTTTCTTATTGTAATTATGTTTCAAAGAATTCACTATTAAAAGTGCTATCTACCTATAATAAAAACAGTTGACATGAATTACTCTAGTAACACAAGGTGATATGCAGATCGTCAGCTTCTGGGGAAGGAAGATTTTGTTCAATGCCTTTCACTCCCCCACATCTAAGGATGGGAGACAAAATGCAGCTGAGGAGCAATGAATCTAGCAATATGTTAAGACGTAGGGCATGAGGTGTTGATGGCCAGCACATCCTGAAGAGAAAAAAAATGTTTCTGTTATTCTCTTGCTATGGCAACCTGAACTTAAACAGCTGCCAGACTGGAGATGCACCAGAGTAGGAGGAGGAGGAGGAGGATTGTGAGCTGTTGAGGTCCTCTGCCTGAATGCGTGAGGCACCAGGGTGATGATACCCAGGCCTGCACTTTCTAAGGCAGAGTTTCAGTATTTGCTATTCAAATAAAGTGTGTATGTGTTTGGTTTGTGACTGGAACAGATATACTAAGAATCTGAAAAAAAATGTGGATACTTTCATAAGAAAATGTCGTTTTTCCTGAATATCCTCAAACCTTTGAGTTATCAGATTCTAGTGAGAACTGTGGTGCAAGTTGACAACCTAATTTAATAATGAACCCAGAATACCCAGAGTGGTGCCCTTGCACAGCAGGTCATAATCGATCTAAGCTATACCTGGGCTCCTTAAATAGGCTAACCAGATTTGTATAATGAATTGACAGATTTTTTTTTTTTTTTAAACTGTAAAATTTCAATAACTTGCACTACAATGAAAAATGTCCTGAGGGGCTGTGTCTGCTCTCCCACCCTAACCGGTGTAATATCCTCTCACACAGAATGCTTTCACGTGTGGGAATTTGACCTTGTTTGCTGTATAGTATTGCACTCTGCACATTCCAGCCTACATGGCACCCATGATATTAATTTACAGCCAAGGAGGTTTGATTTAGAACATGTACTTAATTGTTGCAGAATACACTGGGGGGGGGGGGATTCGAGTAGCCAGATGGCCTAAGTCATCAGAACTGTGACCTTTTCTGTTGTAACCAACCATGAATCCCTCAAGAGGTTTGCTTTCTTCAAGTTTGTCGCTGAGTTGATTTTTTGATTTCTTCTCCTTTGCTGTCAACTGGCCAGATCTCAACTATAATAATAATGGACTTTATTATGGTATGTTTATGTTAATTATTTGAATATTTATTTAATGTTTTATATCAATTGTTTATGTAAATGTGTGGTTTAATAATTTACTGTTACTATAGTTGTATTTATGAGTAAGCAGTCTCAACCTGTACCCAGTGAAGAGCTTTATTTAAAAATTGAATTGAGTTGAATTGAATTTAGAGGGTGTGGTTTAAATTAATTTTTTTTAAACTTAATTCCCTTCCAGAATATTATCGCTGCTGGCTTGAAATATAGCAAAGCTGGATAATTGTCAACTAATATCATGGTCATATACTTAATGTTTATCATTTTCACTATCCAAAGAAGCCAGTGTTGCACAGGTATATACACAGAATGGGTTAAAGAAAGAAAGCAAAGGTTTAGGTGTTTTTTTTAAACGCTGACCCTGTAGTTATTGCTAGATGTCTCTCTGTCAACGTCTCTTTCTCAGTGAGTGGAGAATTTGTTCTTTTTGGGTCTGATTGGAATCCTGAATTGTAGCAACTCCTTGCTGGGTTGAACCTATTAACACTATCCTGTCTGACTCATCTCTTAGTTCATGGAGGATAGTTTGTAGTGCTTAAATTATAAAGGAAAGCAGGAGTGAAACAACAACCCTTTGAATCTTCTTTGTGTTGCACTGCATACTTCTACTCTCAATCAAAGCCTCAGCCACCACACCCAGCAAAAGTGCAAGGTACTAATTTTTATATTACAGTAGATGGAAGCAGCATGCAACACTGCCCAGGTGAGTGTTAAGTGCTGGTCATTTTGTCTGGTAGTCTGCCTTCAATTTGTTCAAATGTTTCACTTCCTCCAAGCCAACGGGTGAAAACTGTAGCACACAGGAGGAAAAAAAAAAAGGTACTGGGACCCCTAGGGTCAAAATTTTGAGTTCCAAAGTAGTCTGTCTTATCTGTATGGTCCTAGAGAGCAACTATGTAAATTTTGGTACACATTGGCTAATTGGTATGGGGAACTCTTTCTCTCATTCATATATATAATAATATACACACACTAGCCATGCCCCACGGCTCCGTCTGCGAATTAGTGTAAAAGGACAGTGTGGAGAGCCCTGCCCGGCTTCCCACTCCTGACATTACTCTTACCCCGCCCCTCAGCCTGCAGCCTCTGTCTCAGATTAGAGTGAATATATCACTCCTGCAAGCAAACTCTGATTCTTAGCAAGATCAACCAGATTGTTCAAGCAAGTTATAGAAAAACCCGATCTAAATCCGTTAATTAGTTCTCTCATTCGCTAGCTAAGCAGAGGTAATATACATGTCCCAAGGCAGGCGCGTGAGTGAGGAGGGCAACAGTAACTCAAATAACCACTCATTACAACTGAGGTATGCAGAATAGCATCTCTGAATACACAAACGTCAAACCTTGAAACAAATGGCTACAGCAGCAGGAGACCACACCGGGTGCCATTCCTGTCAGCTAAGAACAGGCAACTGTTCACACAGGCTCACCAAAATTGATCAACAGATGATTTGAAAAAACATTGCCTAGTCTGACAAGTCTCAGTTTCTGTTGTGACATCAGAATTTGGCATCAACCACTTGAAAGCATGAATCCATCCTGCCTTGTATCAACGGTTCAGGCTGCTGGTGGTGGTGTAACGGTGTGGGGGATAATTTTTGGCAAACTTTAGATCCCTTAATACCATTTGAGCATCATTTAAATATCACAGCCTATCTGAGTATCGTTGCTGACCCTTTATGACCTCAGTGTACCCATCTTCTGATGACTACATCCCGCAGAATAGCGTGCCATATCACAAAGCTTAAATCATCTCAAACAGGTTTCTTGAACATGACAATGAGTTCACTGTACTCAATTAGACCCCCACTGTCACCAGATCTCAATCCAATAGAGCACTTTTGGGATGTGGAGAAATGGGAGATTCGCCTGATGGATGTGTTGCTCACAAATTGGTAGCAACTGCGTGATGCTATCATGTCAGCACTTTGAATCTACGCCATGAAGAAGTATGGTAGTTCTGAAGGCAAAAGGGGTCTAACCTGGTACTAGCAAGGTGTACCTAATAAAGCGGCCAGTGAGTATATACTGCATATTTATTTATATTCAAGCATAGGCATGAGAGCCAGTGTTTACTCTTTTGATAAATCAACCATCCTTGTCTGTGTTAATTTTTTTTAAAAACAACTCTAAATATAGTATATCAGACCCAAGAACAACTGAAGTATGTACAAATGTGGCAACCACACACTATAACCACTGTCTGCCTTGTTAATCTGCACACAGCTACTATTTGTACTTACTAGGGATGGCATCCCCTACTAGCTCTTATCTCTGCTTATGTAATTATTAACTTTATTCCTCATTATATTAGAGAATTGTTCAGAAACGATGTACCCAATTATTTTAAATGTTCAGTAGTTTTACAAAATGAATGTGGGTGGCATAGTGGAGCACTGGTTAGTGTTGCTGTCTCAGACGTTGTCTAAATCCTGGTCCAGACACTGCTGTGTAAAACTTACACATTCTGTGCATTTCTCCTTCCCACATCCCAAAGATTTGTGGATTACTTTAGTTGCAGTAGTAACTCTGAACTGACATCAGTGTGATGAGGTGTGCATGTGTGTTCCCTGCAATGAATTTTGCTCTGGTTGGTTCCTGCCTTGCACCAAATGTATGCTTTAACTGCTGCTGCCTCTGTGCCTCTCAACAAGTCAGAAAATAGATAGATGGATGATACATTTATTTTGTAAGCTTGGTATATTTGCAATCTGACTCTCTCGAATAGTTTCAAAGTACAAGTTAATTTAGTCAAATATAGCACCATGGAACCCTCTCCAGATCTTCATGGTGATGGAAGGAGGCACGGTTATTTATTTATTTTTTTTCCTGACAAATAGTTGTATAAAAGACAAGGAAGATAATCTGGTAACAGTTGCACTTAACTGCAGTTTTTACAAAGGCTTTCACAATGTGTGAGATACCCAAGTCCAGTAACTATGTTATGTCCCATATTATTTAATATCATACTTTGCAATTTTATAAGACATCTCCATATGCAGAGTCTTTCACGAAGCTCACCGTCGCGCTTTGGAGTAACGCGTCACAAGTGATACAAGAGCTGCTTCTTCACTCGGTGTCCAAATTGCACTTTGACCCTGCTTTTGATTGGCTGAGGTGCTTGTGACGTAGGGTGATAAAGACTCTCATTAGTATCGGCGCTGCCAGGTGGGCATCTTCCTGCCCATTTGTGTTTATTTGAAGCTTTCCCAGAGTAGAACTAGGTTGGCTAAGCAATAGTATGTTACTGTTTTCCTCACAATTTTTTTTTTTTTGAAGGGCAAGATGTTTCAAGGTGACACTCTCTTCGACACTTCATATTCGCCTACAACAATGCTTCATTTTAGGTGTAGGCAACCTCTTTCACCCTCTCGTTACAGAGACTGGCATGTTAAATTCCTTTTCCACTTTGCCATGAGTACCAGCCTTGGTTAGTGACCCAGTTTGGGAGTGCTGAACGGGAGAAACTGACCCAGTTACACACATGAGAAAATAAACTAAATATTAAATTTAATGCAATCCCATCCAAGGGGTCAGTACTTTTAAACTTACTCCTGCTTATATTAGTAATTTTAGCCTGAAGCATATTTACTTCAGTACAGATTGTTTTTGAAAAGACTCTAGTTTGCATTTTATTTATTGTTTTTGTAAATATTGAATCTGGCCAATGAATGGTGAGGGAGTATTGGGAAACAGTAAAGCTGACATTTGGCAATTTGCAATATATTGTACCTTTCAATGTGCATTCCTTAGCAAATAAATTGCATGTATGGCGTATCTCAGTTTTATACAATTTTAGCCTAAGTAGGTTATGTTTCAATGGCAGCCTTGCTCATTTCTTCTCATATCACCAGTTGTCTTCACCATACCATGGCAGGGGTGTCAAACTCCGATCTTGGGGGACTGCAGCAGTTGTACAGTTTTGTTAATTACAAGCCTGTAACTATTCTTAATGAAAAACACTTTTTACCTTATTTTAATTGATTTGCCTTTTTAGGTTGGGTTAAGGCCGGGTTTAAACTTCATGTGACGTGACAGGACGTGTTCGTCTGTGGACACTACTGCTACGCAAGCGTTGTACTGTTTATACTCGTGCACATACTTTACGTAAATCTGGAAGATTCCATCAGGTGGCAGTGCGAGATATCATCACAGTGAGAAAACGTTCAGCTTTGCTGTGTTGTGAATTGCCTGAAACATCCATTAAATTCCGAGGACACCTTGACAATATCTGTGAAAAGGATGGATGTTTAATGATTACATCCATCAATCCAAGGATGCGCCCATTTCAGCAAGCATTGGGCACGAAGCAGAAACAATCCCTAGATGGGGCATCAGCTCATCACAAGATGAATACGAGCACACACATACACTAGCGTCATTTTAGTGTCACCAAATCCCCAAACATTTCATGTCTTTGGAAGGAATCTGGAACACACAGTGGAGACCTACCAGGAAAACATGGAACACCAGGGACGTGACTCCCTGTGAGGCAGCAGCGCTACTGCTCCGCCACTGAGCAGGCCCCCCATATGTGTAATTATTAAAAGTATTCATTATTTAAATGAAGTCGTCGATTTATCTGTAAAATGTAATATACCTACTTTATGCATTTCATCATGAAAGTGACATCAAGTATAAATCTAACGATTCTAAATGTGTAGAGAGCTGGAATATCATACATTTAATATGTACTGTGTGGCGATTACTGCTTGCCACTGCTGTTAGTTCAGGAGGAAGCCCCAGAAGCACGTAGAGATTAACAACTGGGTCAGTTTTAAAATGATGTTTACGACGGGCAAAATAAACTTCGAGATTAAAGTCAAAATTTCCACTTTAATCATAAAATCGAGCTTTTCACTGTGTCACTATTTTTTTCCCTCTGTGGCTCAAATGTGCTGCCGTACATTCTGATGCTGTTGTGAAGGTGTACAGAAGATGGTATGTGAGACCTTTAAAATGTATCGTGTTATTATGATGTTTATAGTAAACACAGACTCTGACGTCACATTCCAACTTAAGCACACTGTGCCACCCGATTTTTTGCTGGTACTTCAACCCAGACATGCGTTGCGTTAATTTCTGACGATGTGCTCAGAGAGCGCATCAAATGAACGCTGGGAACGCGTTGGCAGCCATGATGCATGCGTGTAAGCGTTCTGAGTGTGAAGTATAAACTGGCCCTTCGTCTCTATCAACATGAGACAGAAAGCTTCTTTGCAGAGCGTACAGGATCAATGTGCGTGCTTCGATTTTTGAGGAATGGTTTGATGTGGTGAAGCAAAATGCCAAAATACAAATGCATTCGTGGTGCTTTTATATTTAAGTGTTGCATATTTCCCACTGTAAACTAACCTGATCTGATTTGCACCCCTGTGTCCATCTGAGAAGTATATTTATGTTTTGGTTCACAAAACAGTGTGATGGTTCCTTCGTAAAAAAAGATAATCAGTAGTTTTGAAAATATCTGCTGTAGCACCAACAAACATTAAATTAAATAACTGGTTTCCCTAACAACAAGAATCATATTCTAATTAAGAAATTGGTTGGATTTTGAGGTTTCTGTCTTAGCTACTCATATGTTGGCTTGTCTTGCATCTCATTTTTCTTTAGCTAGTAAGTTAATAAAAAGAAACAATTAAGAGGTCTGAAAGTGAACAGGCAAGTCAGTTAAAACTAACCAAAGACATTCTGTTCAATTAGCAGCAGTAACTGATCACTAATGGAGAAAGTGGCAGGAACAAAAACCTGCAGCCCTCCAGGAACTGAGTCTGGCATCCCTGCACGTAGGGCTGTAGACCCTTACTAGAATTATGAACATACCTTAACCCTGCCACCTATGAACAGAGCAAATTGTTAGGCTTTAAGTAAAACTGAAGGATTCAGTATTGTCCCATACAGGACTATTCTTTCACAATTATTTCCCATGACCAGAACAGCACAAAGGGATATCGAAGATAAATAAATGACATTCCACAGAGTTGACGCTGAATGTGAAGCTCATTCATAATAAAACATTATTAAACCCACTTAGTCCAAGTTTTCTGGATGCCAGAGCTTACCTGAGTAGCAAAGGGCACAAATCAAAAACCAACCCTGGATGGGGCATAAAGAGCCTTTGCATGAACAGTCGACAGACTTTCACTTAACAGTTACTGTATTTGTTAAATGCAAATATACTACTGGCTAAAAGACATAAAACGAAATAACAAAGTAAAATTCTGGAGTGTAAAACTAAGAAAGATCATTTGATAAATGCAAAGATTGTACTTGTTTTTCCTTAAGTCTAGATTCTATCAGTCACAGGTAAACTGTGTTCTGAAAAAGCCTAGTCCTTTGGAAAATTATAAACAAAAATGTTGAATACAAAACATTTGAAAACGGGTTCTTTATTTGTGACAAAACTTCCACATCAAGGTAGACCAAGTGCCACACTTAGTGCCAATAACAGAAAGAAAATGGAAATAAGTTAGTGATGGGCAATCATTACTACAGTTATTTATGAAATGAATAAAACCAAGCAATATGAACAGCTTCAGTAACATCTGCAACAAGAGTATGCTACAATCAAGTAAGGATGTGTCCTTAATTTAAATGTTGAAAGTACTTGGGCATCTTTTTAAAAGATTACTTTGGAAAAAATAAAATCTATACGTAAAGGTATTGTGAAATGTAATGATGATATCAAAATGATATATGTATATTTGAATACACTAGTGTTGCTTATTTCTTTATATATATATATATATATATATATATATATATATATATATATATATATAATAACCCTCAGTTGCTGCCAGAATGTTAGTCAAATCTGTAAATGTACAAAAGCAAAATTATTATTTATTGAAGTCAAAATCACAAAATTCTATAAATATGTAAAAGAAAAATGTATTATTTAATGGAGTGAAAAATGAGAATAAAATATTTACTCTCTTACCGATTGGAGTATTCCCGTTAAACTGAGGTCCACTATGCTCGGTGAGTACTTATGAGAGACTAAATAAACGATCCATTCGTTTTAACAGACATTCTTATAGACAACAAAAAAAACTTTTTTTTTTTTATTAAAAAATGACTCCTATAAATAACAGGAAAAATCACATAAAAACTAAAGTGGTATGCAATGGGTCATCATAACTCGACCTTCAGCTAACTAAATCACCTAAATACAAACACTGGTGTTATGAAGAGATCATTTTTTTCTTATAGTTTGTTCCTGTGAAAGAGAGTTTTTAAAAAAAAATAATAATAATGTAATTTATTGAACTAAATTATTGAAATAATAAGGATTTATTGAAATTATAAAACACGACTTTCTTGATATTGAAAACCACGAGTTTCTTGATATTTTAGTTTATAATTTAAAAATGGAATAAGAATCTGAAAATCTAACAACATCACACTAAAGTTCGATAAATTCTGAGAAGAATGATACCAAACATATATATGTGGATTTTAAAATAAGCCTGATTTAAAGCGTGACAAAAAACATCACATAAAATCGTTGCACTTTTAGGCTTAGGATTTTATATAGAGAGAGTAGATTTAATTACTGGTCATTTAATTTACTTCAGTGACATTTCACACAACATGAAAAATGCCTCCGAATGAAAGCTGTCATTTTCATCCGTCAAAGATGAGAAGGTGAGCTCTAGTGAGCTGTGTTTTGATTGATGAATTTATTAGTAAATGTGCCCCAAAGCACATGTTTAAACTTCAATGGTGGTGGACATGAGTGAAAGAAAAAGTTCCCCAGAATTACTGTACAATGTCCCTACTTGAATTGAAGAAGATTTAAATTCATCATTCTGTCTGGAGGCTCCAGCAGACCTCCGTGACCCTGTGCTTGGATTCAGCGGGTTGGAAAATGGATGGATGGATGGATTCTGTCTGGAGTCTGCAGCTGAAATGTCTGCTGTAAATCCATCCATCCAGGATGGGTCACAGAGGTCTGCTGGAGCCAATCCCAGCCAACACAGGGCACAAGGCAGGAACCAATCCTGGGTGGGGTGCCAACCCACCGCAGGACACACACAAACACACCAAGCACACACTAGGGCCAATTTAGAATCGCCAATCCACCTAACCTGCAGGTCTTTGGACTGTGGGAGGAAACCGGAGCGCCCGGAGGAAACCCACGCAGACACGGGGAGAACATGCAAACTCCATGCAGGGAGGGTCTCCTAACTGCGAGGCAGCAGCGCTACCATTGTGCCACCGTGCCGCCCTCTGCTGTAAATGTGATCACCAAATATTTATGTAGGCTCCAAATGGCAATGTACCAAATACATAAAGAAATAACCAACAAAACCTGTATTTTGTGCCACATTTAATTATGAATGTTCACATATCATTGTATTATTTATTTATTTGTTTATTGTTACATTTCACAATGCATGTATTTATTTCCTTATTTACTTTATAAAATATTCCACCATGTTTTTCAAATTTGGGTAGGTAAAACATTTTAGATTTCATTGAGTTCCGAATCCAAACACTGCGGCTCCTAGTTTTATTTACCCTTGAGATTTTAAGCTGGATATGCGCCCCCTGTAAAGAATTCTCTAGGCTGCTGGAGAGATGATCTAACAGGACGTTACAGTGCTACTTACAGTAGTTAGTTGTTAGTGCAGCGTTTTGAATTAACTGTTAATACATTGGCATTGTAAACATACATGAAAGAGCTCTGAATAGTACATTAGTACATTATGTGTACGTTTTTGCTTTGGAACAAATAAATAAAAGTAGAGCTTTCAAGATCCTTTGGCTTAAGAAACCATCTTACTTTTGCATTATTTCTAAGGTTGAAAAAACAGCTTTTAGAAAGCATAGAAATGTAAATTGCGTTTACTTAGAGGAATATACTTATTGCTATCATGCTGCAACATGTAAGCATTTATACGAGGGACGTTTTAATCAATTTATTAAGAATTTCAAAAATAAAATGACATCACTCTTTTATATATTCGCTTTCGTTTGTGATGCAATTGTCCCAGCGTCGTACCAACTTTTTAATGCCCAATTACTACTCCTCCCACATTCACCGTTTCCAACAAAAATATAAAAGTGTGGAAACTTTTTGAATATCCCTGGTTCTTTATATATTGGCACAATTTGTCTGTTTTTCTGTTACTAGCCAGATGGGTGTGAAGAGAAAAACAGGAGAGTGCAGAGGGGCTCGTTCATTACAATGCACTGTCAGGCGAGATCTGATCCTTGCTCTATAAACAGACCCTCCACCCTGCCTGGGTTCTCTTTCACAGACCCTGTCGACCACCATGCTCTCATGTGCCCCTCGGGGTCTTCCAGGTGCTTTTTTTAACCTAAATGATGCTTTAAGTGCATCTGCACCTGTCCCCTCTTGCTGGAGCAGGTCAGTACTTTGTGAATAACACTTGGCCCACAGTCTTCAACTGTTGTCATTAAAGGCCTAGTAAAATAAAAAAAAACAAAACAAAACATGGCTGGGACTCTCAGTTACTGGACAGAAAACATCATATTCAACCTTTATTGTTCTCCGTACTGGAATCTCCGTTTATTTCCCACATAGAAAATGTAAGGCTGAGAACAAAAATGCTGCACACCAAAGAAGTCCTACAGACTTGGAAAAATTAAACAGTAATTTCTTGATGCAGAATAAACAGAGTAAGTTCTGTTTCAATGCCATTTCCATTCATTTCAGCCTCCAAAAATTGTAGACATCATGTGGCTTTCATGAACTGGTTTGTAGTCTGAGGTTACAGCTTTACATTTGAAAAATTGTTGACCACTGCAGCTTTTTATAAAGTTACAGTTTGAATGAGGGATATTAATAAAAATAACTGTCGGTACCAATTTATTTTCTAATATACCTGCTCCTACGATGAGATTAAGAGGAGTCGAGGCCAATCCCTTCAGCATTTGGTGCAAAACAAGAGTCATCCCTGCATGGAGCACCAGTTGATCGCTGAGCAGACACACGCACACCCTACTCGCTCCACATAGCCATTGTAGAGCTGCCAACTGATCTAAAATGCAAATGTTTGTGACAAAATTAGATATATATGGGGGTGCATACATGCAAGGGAGAGAAAGTACAAATTCACATCTCATCTACTTACTGGCTAGAAAACTGAACGTAGACCTTTAGGGTTGTGAGGCATCTGTGTTAACCTCAAACACAACTGTATAAATCAATATTTCAGCTACTGCATATAAAGCTACAGTTATCCCAATAAATGATATGTGTGTAGCTTTTAGTCTGAAATTGTAATTATATTTACTGATAAGCAGACAGGGCTAGAGGGTTTGTACACATTCATATTTTACTGCAGCTCAAGTAGTCTTGTTAGCCTCCCTAAAATTAAGCAATAAAAGTGGGGTCTTGTGTTCTGATGGTCATGTAAAGCACTTTAGGATGGTGCCAGTCTTAAATTACACGGTATAAAATAAGGAATACTATTTTAAACAACTATATCATACGAGTGTGAGTGGACCCTGTGATGGACTGCAAATCTGCACCAGGCTGCTTTATGCAGCCACCCACAGCCCTTCTTTGGGAGTGTTATTTATGTAATAGTGATAGTGTAGTCAAAAATGCTTCAGACTGTGTGTGTTTGTCTGTGTGTATACGTTTTACTTATTTATTTATGTTTACACAAACGGTGAATCTTTTCCATTCAACTCGGTATGCAATTGCGGGTTTAAAAGTTGACAAAATGTTAATCCCTCCTGAAATGACTTAAAACCCTTGGTAGAATGGCTGCCTTTAAATGAAGCAAGATATCAGTCATGCCGAATCGTGTACGACCTCTGGTGGCAGGGAAATGATTTCTGCCGTCCGTCGAGTTCATCCAAAGTACCGAGAGTTCCTTATCGTGAACTGGCGCCGTAAAGAAGTGGACCGCTGGACTCACGAACACTAATAAACCCGTTCTCGGAATATCCGGTTCAAATGTCCAACTACCGGCAGTGTGAGTGCAACTCTGTGCTGTCTGTGGTCTGTTGGACGCAAAAGAAATACGCCTGACATCAATATATTTACTTGTCTCGCGCATGCTCCCAACCTCCCTCCCTCTCTCTCTCTCTCTCTCTCTTTCGATGTAACGGTACATCAGTCTCGTTAACTGCAATTAATGAACAACATTGCTTGCTATTGATAATAGACACGTATGTTGAGTTTTTAGAATGTGAAGTTGATTTTACATGAAAATATGTGATTGGAGATCATATGAGGAGTTTAGTTTCCCTGGCTCCATATGTCCGTTGTTAGCTTAGCTGGCGAGTCCAGACTATCCCGATAGGTTTGTGTATGAGTGACACAACTGTACCCATTATTGGAGTGGCGCTTCTGTTGTGTGATAGACTCGGGTTCCACGCAACCCTGAAATAGATAGTTGTTTTGAAGGTGAATGGATTCGTGAATTCATCCATTTTCCAACCCGCTGAATCCGAACACAGGGTCACGGGGGTCTGCTGGAGCCAATCCCGGGCAGGGTGCCAACCCACCGCAGGGATTCGTGAATTGTTTCTTCATAATAAGTTAACTATATGACCAACGTCAAGTGTAATACATACTTGGTAGTTACAAAAAGTATAAATACAACATGAGTTTGAGTACATCTAACTCTGTTGATTATAATTTACATTAATCGTATTTAGTCATTTTATCTGTGGCATGCAAATAGATGAGTCTTTTCCGACTAAACGTGCTCAGCAGTCGATTTAAATATATACATTATATTTATCTTTGTACTGATTGCAAGAAACAATGTTATGCCCGCCCTGGTCACCATAACAGAGAACTTCTCAAGCCAATGTAACATGTGTAGGTATCTCAATATTTGTGAAATCGGATCCAAATACATTTTAAATTTGGTACAGATCAATTGTGTTACTGTAGCATCCTATTCTAAAAGAAAAAAAAAAATCAAAAATGTTATTCTTTACGTTGCTGCAAGGTACAGTACACGCTCGGGGCTGGCTGTACAGTCTGGAAAACAAGTGTGAGAGTGACGCCACGTGGGAGGGGGGAGTTTCCAGAAAGAACAATTATTTATTTAGATCCGTTACAGGCTCCATAAATTGACAGGAATAGATAGTAAAAACGTTAAAGGCCGCGCTGAAAAGGAAAGAAGGTTAAAGACACAACGTCAAATGATGAAGGTTATGCAGACGAATCGTTGTGTCTTTATCCTTCTTTCCTTTTCAGTATGGAATTTACATTTTACTTTTTTTTTCTTGCAAAAGCACTAACTTCAATGACTAAATGATAACACATTTGTGAAATACCAATAGGTTCATTATTTTAAAAAGACTCATTGCATAACACATGTCTAAGTTCAGATTTTCTGGATCTGCTAGTATTCTACTAGCCGAGTATACATTAAAGATTGCTGTTTTGTCCGCGCATTAGAAACAATTTTAAAGCTCAAAGAACCAAGTTAGTGAACGCTGCACAGAACATAACGGTTCTTTGTCAAGCTGTGGTTCAGTGAGGCGCCATACAGTCCAGTGTTGCTCCGCTGAATTATCCTTATTAGACATATCAGGCATCGGCCAGATGACACCCGCCTATTCTAGCACTCCTCCACCGTTCACCGCAGATACGAGCCGATTTCCAAGCGGAACCTGGTAGTCCATTTCACCTGTGGTCGCGAGCGCGCGGGTCACCAAGGGGGTCTCTCTCTCTCTCTCTGATTGCGTTTACGAATCGTCAGCGCTCGCAGCTAACACTGCTTAGGGGCGTCATGTACCCCCGAGTCGCTCCTGTGTGCTGTATTTCAGCGCGCGTAGAACTTAAAATGTGCGAAATAAAGTCACCGTTATTGCAATTTTAATAGTCTACGATGATCCTTGTCAAATCACAATTTAAGGTGCATGAAAACGACTTTTTTAGTCACTACAGTAATGGCTGTAAGGTGAGTGAGCAATATAAAGGCAGTCTAAATTTGGTTGGACGTTAGAATTAATGAGTTATGCTTGGTTATAATTTTGACAAAAATGAATGAATGCTGCGGTGGTTAGCACTGCTGTCGCACAGTTTTTAATGGAATACTACAATGTTTACTTTCACAAGCCTGGCGAGTAGAGCGACTTGAATTGTGTGTGGCTAGGATAGACATCGGCCTCACAGCAGCCCAAAACCAAATAAGTTGGAATACGTGAGGCGTTGGTAGCAGTGGCGTAGTTCGAGGTCGTGCCGCTCGGGGCGGGGCGGTGCTGTGCTGCAATTTGCCGCCCCCCAACATATCTGAATATGTTATTCATCCATCCATCCATCCATTATCCAACCCGCTATATCCTAACTACAGGGCCACGGGGGTCAGTCATTGCAAAGCGCAAGGCAGGAAACAAACCCCGGGCAGGGCGCCATCCCACCGCAATCTGAATATGTTAACCTATTTAAATAGGAAATTAAAATGACGTATAGAGAAAAATTAAGATACATTTTGCATAGATGCATTCATATATAGAGAAACAACAATAATTTTTCACATATAATTATTTATAAGCGTCAACTAGACAAGAATATAGTATAGACGCACTGATAAGCCGTGTTCTAATTATTATTTTAACATTATTACGCTGCGAAAACCAGAACCAGTGTAGAGTACAAGTGATAGGTGAGGATGAGCAAGAACGCATTCGGATTGATAACGAAACGAAAGTATAAATTGTAAATGAGTTGTTTATCTTCCTAGAAATTATTATCGGTGTAATGTTTATTTTTGTTATTGCCTCTGTAAGAGCCAATTTTAGAAAGTTAAAGTTTTGAGTTAAACTCATATTAATGTTTGCTTAATTTGAATAGAATATAATTTCTTCCATAGTCATAGACAATGGTATAGTCTTTTCCCCCTATAAGTTAGTAAGAGATAGAATCTTCCTGCTATAACTTAGAAACAGTGTGGTAATAAGCTCAGTTGTGTTTAAAACAGGGACTTGAAAGACCCATTTTCAAGTTAGAAATGGGATAAGCATACAGTTTTCTGACCGCTTTGAAATGGTTCAGAAACGTTTTGAAATGGTATTATAAGTGACTAGTAACGATTTAAGATGTAACAAGATAAGCTTAGAACTGAATTTTTCTTATTATAAATTTTTCCTTTTTTTTTTTTTTGCTATTTTAATTTTCTTTTTTGTGTGAACTGTTTTACTTTGAAACTTAACTAAACACTTAAAAAACGAAGATATTTTGTCTGTGGAATCATTTCTGCGCGTCAGGCCTTTGTTGAATCCCATTTTTTGGAAACTTTGGGAAAACGCAGCTACAGCCTCATATACTTCAACTGCTGTGTCTGATGTTGTCACAGAAGGACAGTCTGAAAATTATTTTTGAAGCATTTGTGGATACAAATCAGAGAATTTTACTTTTTTTTTCCATTCATGAGTGATATTTTTCCGAACCCTGCTGCTTACACACGACTTGTACTGAGCATTTGGGCAAATAATGCCGCCCCTCCTAGCTTACGAAAGAAAAATGATACACAAAAACATTTTTTTTTCTAAATTACACAATACATTCAACTCAATCCAGTTCAAATGAACTGAGGTAAACAGTACAGTATTTAAAGGTTTCCAGTATCTAACTCTACTAACCCATCCATCCATTTTCCAACCCGCTGAATCCGAGCACAGGGTCACGGGGGTCTGCTGGAGCCAATCCCAGCCAACACAGGGCACAAGGCAGGGAACCAATCCCGGGCAGGGTGCCAACCCACCGCAGGACACACACAAACACACCAAGCACACACTAGGGCCAATTTAGAATCGCCAATCCACCTAACCTGCATGTCTTTGGACTGTGGGAGGAAACCGGAGTGCCCGGAGGAAACCCACGCAGACACTTGGAGAACATGCAAACTCCACGCAGGGTGGACCCGGGAAGCGAACCCGGGTCTCCTAACTGCGAGGCAGCAGCGCTACCACTGCGCCACCGTGCCGCCCACTCTACTAACCCTAACCAGGGAAAAATACGTTTAGAAAACGAACTGTAATAAATGTAAACATTCCTCCTGATTAGTGTGTATTTTTATGTCACGTTTCAGAAATAATAAGATCAGTCCGTTAGGAAAATGGGGCCAAACCCGAGCGGTATACGAAATGCGAACACCTTATTGTTTAAGGATTGTAATAGTAATACAGCGCGCTGGATTCTACTCTCCCATATAAAATGCATAGAAGACAGTCTTTTTGGCAGTTCTAACGAGTCGGGTAGAGCTGCAGCTGCTGAAGTGTGACATACTGTAACTTCAGGTACAACTCCTGTCACCACAGCTCGGGATTACAGGAACCTGACAGACCCAGCAGCAGTTCAGAGCTCTGCACCGTGAAGCTCCTCGTGAATTGGACCGAGCAGTCAGCAAAATCTCATTTTAAGTCAATGCGTCTCAGAAGATGCTGCAGGAGCATCGCGTTTACCAACAAAAAAGGTATCAAGTGTTGAGGGGGAGGATTAAAAAAAAATTAGCAATACTTTATTTTACCCAAAATGTATTTGATTGATCTTTGGGCGATTCATCTGACTGTTATTACATTAATTACAATTAGTCCTGACGGGATTGATTCATTTGCGTGGACCTTTACAGGTAATTGCATTAGCTTCATTTAATGAATTTTTTAATTGAAGTGAAGCCTGCTGTAGCAAATTCAAAACATAAAGAGCAGACGTTACATGAGAAGGTTGAGATCAATGTGTCGAGTTACCAAAAAAAAAAAAAAAGGGCAGAATACAAAATGAGACACTCAGAGGTACAACTAAAGTAGGAGAGATATCTAAGAAAGCACAGGAAAGTAGGTATGGACATGCGATGAGGAGAGACAGTGAATATGTGGGCAAAGAGCAGGCCCGGTCTTAGGTATTATGGGGCCCTAGGCGAAAGGGGGGTCCAGGGGCCCCCTAAGGGGGGGCAGAGCCCCCTGGAAGCTCTGTGAAATGCGTGAAAATTAGACCAAGGAGTCGATCCAGGACCCCTGGGGCCCTAGGTGGTCGCCTACTTCGCCTATGCCTAAGGCCGGGCCTGATTGGGACAAATAATGCTGTAGTATATTTAAGTATATATGACAATTGCTCACTCGGACAATTTGTTTTGGGGGCCCCCAAGAAGGCGGGGGCCCTAAGCTATAGCTTGTGTAGCTTATACGTAAATCCTGCACTGGCAAAGAGTCCTGGGAATGGAAGTACAGGGGAAGAGAAAGCGATGGAGGCCAAAGTCGAGGTGGTGAATGGATAAAGTACAACAAGATGTGAAGGAAAATTGGCGAGGAAGTGTCTGGAAAAGGTTCATCAAGCACATCGACCCCAGAAAAAATGTGTGAAAAGAAGAAGAAGGTGATAATGATTAAGATTAAGGGACCTCATGGAACGCTGATTTGCAAAGAACCGTCTATTCGGGATGCAAGGCAGGGTGCCTGTACTGTGCATCACCATTCAATTGGAGAAAGAATTATTGCAATACTTATGTTCTTCGAGGTACATCAGCCAATAAAAATATTTACTAAACATAAATCTCAACCACATCAACATCCTTTTCTGGACTGCAGGAGTAATCCAAGACCGTGATATCAACTCCGACAGTGTCGACAGCGAGGTTAGAAAGTTAGCCAGACGTACGCCAGTCAGTCGCACAGCACACTTCTGTACAGGCATACGGCAGGTTTAGAGGGTCACTGTTCATACCTGCGTGTGCTAATCGACATGCAACACGTCACCACTGCCCAGCGCCACGAGTAAGAAGACCCTGACACCGTATACCGGCCCAGTTTAGAGACTGTGGAAAGAACGTGAAAACCCAACGTTCACAGCTACTCTAATCCACCATCGACGGAGCTCACGGAGTGGCAGCACCAACTACCGCGCAAAAAAAGATTCAAAAAGGCATCGGATTCTAACACAGACTCGGCTGTTTATGTTTGAAAATCAGCGCTGCAGTGAAAAGATCTGCGTCGCCCTCTTGGTTCACCGAAATTGGGGGTGTGAAAATGGGCGAATTAATAAAATAATCACAGCCTGAATAAACCAACTGCCGATGGCATTCATAAAACGTTTGCCTTTATAGTATGCGATTTCTTGTTGGCCTGAGTGGCTATCTATCTATCTATCTATCTATCTATCTATCTATCTATCTATCTATCTATCTATCTATCTATCTATCTATCATCCGCAACGATCTAATCATCACGCTTTACAAGATTGAAAAGCAAAATGTACTTGATTATTATTTTGTTTTTATGTTTCAAATACGTAGGAATAGATAAGGCCCAAAAACAAACGTGAAGTGTTTAAATGCACTTGTACGTAACTTTCGATTTACAGGAACATAGCGTCTTGAGATGTTAGTTTGCCATCAGACTTTAGCGCTGTGATTTCTTCAAGGGGTGAGGATTCCAACTTAATTTCAGAAATTCACAAATCAATAACTATGTCAAAAAAGCAGTTCGTTGAAGTAAAATGTAAGGTTTACAGCAATTGATTAAAATGGATCAAATGAAGAGAGCGCTAATGAAATCAATCGTTATTTTACGTAGCGCTAATAACTTGCAACACCAAAGAGTGATTTACAGGACTGTAAGATTACGACACCATACCTGATACATAAGCGAAGCAGAACAATGAAAATACAAAAATGGAGCACCGACATAACAGAGGAAACTGTGAATAACGGATATAAAAAAAATAAAAAGCCAATGACCAGATCAATGAAGTTTGCCTATGTTTAAAATAATAATAATAATAACACCGAATGTCTCCAAAGCAACCTCGCAGGCCCCGGGTGAGCTCACCATGTCTTGAGCTTCATTTAGTAGCAGACGGACGCGGGGTAACTGAACTTCGATCGGTTTCAAAGCTACATGTGATAACGCCTAGAGTGAAAGGCACTATACAAAACGAAAGCCTTTCGATATACTGAAAATGTGAAAGTCAGATTAGAGACATACAAAGGAATGTCGACTAGAAATTGCATTTTTCGCAGAAACTAGCAGGTGCTTTGGTTCGGAGGCCTAACGTTTCACACTGTTGATTCTCCCTCACTTTTTATTTTACAAAGCAATTCTATGCAAACGCCTAGACTCAAACGAAATCATATTTTCATACTGATTATCAAGATAATAAAAAGTATTTTCTTTCCACAGTGAAGCTCTTTTCCAAGCGCAGATTTAGTTCTTTACCTTTTCTGTTGACACATGTCCAGGGCCAGGAGTGTCCCTCTGATCGGAGTCTTCACTCGGGTCACCGGCACATTTTGAGAGATCCCAGAGCTTTGCAGTCCAAGACTAAGCTCTTGAATAGGGACGAGTAAAGGAAAGAGTTTGTGCTGAAGATAATTATGTTAAAAGTCGGGAAAGACTTTAAAGTTGTGCTCTGTTGTAAACTCCTAAGCTCTTCAGTTGCTTAAGTACCACAGCATCTACACCCCCACCTCCAAAAATACCCTCCGTGCTTGGTTAAATTTGGCTGTTAAAACGAGACTGGGATTTCAGTGACTGGCCTCGTAACGATTTGATTGACAGTACAGACTTCCAATAGCGGCCTCTGCGCAGTTTGGGACCACTTAGCTTTCTAAATATACTCGGCTACTAGGACAGGAGGCACAGATCAAGCGCTATCACAGATAGACTGAGTTGGAATTCCACGGATCGGGAGCCATTTGTCAGCAGGCGAAGCGCCTTCACTAGGGGGCTTGAAAGTGAAAGACGAAACTGTGACTTGCAGCAGAAGAGGAGGGAGAGCCACATACTGAGGAGGCTTCACAGTTGAAAAACTGGAGATGGACAAGTCGGGGTCCGACATGAGAAGAAAGAGAGAGGGAACGAGAAAGAAATGGAAATTAAAAAAAAAATATTTACAAAATAAAAACCTGAGAGTTACGGATCAAATCGTTCATGTCCTGTCAAAGTTAGTGTTGGCGCTTTGTTTCTTGGATTTAAAACAGAAAGATCTTCAATTTTATAGTAATTTATGGAAAAATATATGTATTGATGTAAGCAGTCTATCTATCTATCTATCTATCTATCTATCTATCTATCTATCTATCTATCTATCTATCTATCTATCTATCTATCTATCTATCTATCTATCTATCCTTATATAATGCCTCTATCTATCTATCTATTATTTCTAGCAGATGAAGGTTTCTTCTCTCTGGCATGTGCAAATCTGTTTTGGTAATGCTTTACTGGATTAGGTCTTTTTTGTCACTAATTACCACATCATATCTACAGTATTGTTTTCATCCATCCATCCATTTTCCAACCCGCTGAATCCGAACACAGGGTCACGGGGGTCTGCTGGAGCCAATCCCAGCCAACACAGGGCACAAGGCAGGAACCAATCCTGGGCAGGGTGCCAACCCACCGCAGGACACACACAAACACACCAAGCACACACTAGGGCCAATTTAGAATCGCCAATCCACCTAACCTGCATGTCTTTGGACTGTGGGAGGAAACCAGAGCGCCCGGAGGAAACCCACGCAGACACGGGGAGAACATGCAAACTCCACGCAGGGAGGACCCGGAAAGCGAACCCAGGTCTCCAGGTCTCCCAACTGCGAGGTAGCAGCGCTACCACTGCGCCACCCCAGTATTGTTTTGGTTCTAATAAATCATTTCTTAGGTAGCAACACACAAGTAAGTTCACAATATGTGCACAATCCTTATGAAGACCCAGTCCCAGAGGGCTACCTTTTTGAGGCAATTAGTTACGGTTTGCCTCATGATATTTTACTCAGTACGTCCATAATAAGCAGTCACCCTTTCTAATTTCATCTTTCCATCTACTTACTCAGTTCCGGTTTCAAGGAGTTTACCTGCAGATCTTATGCTAGTCACCAACCGGCACTGGACAGATGCTGATACATTGCAGGGGGCACTTGCAGTTGGTATCATTTGTGACTACCGGGGCGTGCACAGCCACCCTAACCCAACACAGACGGGCAGAGCCACGAGTTGCCACACAACACGTTTTATTTGTAGTGTGGGGCCCTTCTACTCCGCTCCGTACAGCAATAAGCACAGTCACAGTGACAAGAAATGGTCCTTTCCCGTCTTCTTCACTCCTTTGTTTGCCAGCTCCACTCCTCTCCCATTAAGCTTCGTCCAGCTCCTCCCGACTCTGGCTCCCTGAATGGAGTGAGGCACCCAAATGTGCTCCCAAACCTTCTTCCAGTTGATGTGGCCAGCAGGGATGAGCTTCTAAGCTCCAAACCCGTAGCCCCATTGTGAACTGGGGGGAGGTATTGCCCTGAATCTGTCCTCTCACCCAGTCCTTCCATCACAGGGGCATCCTGGGTGGGTAAGGGCCCTGGCCGTCCGCAACACAGTTTAGAGTTTGAAATTGAGTGTCTTCTTGACATTTGAGAGGAAACCCCACAGAGACTCTGGCAGAGGGCTTGAACCTGGGACAGTGGAGCGCTGAGACACCAGCACATGGAGTTGCCCCAATCTCTCTACTTCTCTGTGCTCATTTTTTCCATTACTGGTCATGGAAGAAGAAGACCTACAAACTGTACAGTCAAAAAATATCCAAGCAGAGTTTTTGAAACAGTTGTAGTGTGTAATTATGAGTGGCACTAAAGCAGTAGATGTGTAGGGATGCCTTCAATAGGACGGGGGGTAGATAGATAGATAGATACTTTATTAATCCCGATGGGAAATTCACAAGGGGGGATGCTGAAGATTCACTCCCTAAGGATAGACCCTATTGAGAAGGTTATCAGGTAAAGTCTGGAACCTCCATGCCACTTGTCAAATAGCTTAGATTTGTTAAATTGGTGCAATCTTGCTTTTTCTAAAAACAATTCTAACCTGTACCTCAGGAGAACAGAAACTCCAGAGATGGAAAATTGCAAAATTGGATGGAGGCCTTAAAGGTACGTTAAGCGAACTGATTATCCTTTTAGTGCGGCAGAATCAGACCTCACTTGACTTTCTCCGTTTCATGCAAGAAATGTAAGCCCAAGGACGACCTGAGAAGGACTTTTTTTAACCTAATTATTCAGTTCTTGCTTAAAAGTGTCTTCAACATTGACATTACGAAAGGCTGTGTACTGTTGTTTACTACAAATGGCTATCTTAAAATAATATTATTGGAAGTACAATACATGTATTGTCACTCTTACATTAACCCAAAACAGTACTGATAGTGGTCTAAAGATAGCTCCCCAATTGTGGGTCCTGTGCACCCATACAGGTTCTCCAAACGTTTACGCAGTGGCCAGTTTCAAAAGCCTGGCCAAGTCTGCCTTTGCTCATCCACCTATTTACAGAATCCATGACTAATTCTGGAGTCTCAAGGAAATGACGTCATTGTCCATACAAAGCAAGCCTGAGCGGGGTGCCAGTTCTTGTATCACACGCAAAGTTAACACTCAGCCTTACAACCACTCTTTGGGGGTTGATGTGTGGAGATCCCTCACAGAGACTGCTGCCAGTCCAGGATTCAGGATTGAAATGGCCTCACCTGGAAGTGGTAGGTACAAGTGCTAAGCACACAATTCGCTAATTCTCTGGGCCTTTATGCAATCCCGATACTGTATATCATCTGAATGTCCTTGTATTTGGAGCTCTCATTTGGGTCAACATGCAGGTTCAGGTTTTTGAAGGGAGTTTTGGGTGGTTGGCAGTGTGGAGCTATGCTGGTCTTATGGTGGCTGTATCTGGGATCGGCATCTGCAGGTCGATTTTACAACATTCAAACTGCGCTTTACAGTGGCGGAAATAAGTATTTCATCCCCTGCTGCATTTGTAAGTTTGCCCACTGACAAAGAAATGAAGAGTCTCTAATTTTTATGGTAGTTTCATTTTAATGGAGAGAGATAGAATCTCAACCAAAAATCCAGAAATAAGTATTTGATTCCCTACAACCCAACCAGAATTCTGGCTCCCACAGATTGGCTGTGTGCCCGTGTGGCACACAGATTACAATCAATTAATTGATCGATCAAGCACTTACAGATACTCCCGATCTCAACTCGTTATGTGTATAAAGCACACCTGTCCACAGAATCAATTTCTTCCATTCCAACCTCTCCACCACCATGGACAAGACCAAAGAGCTGTCAAAGGATGTCAGGGACAAGATTGTAGACCTGCACAAGGCTGGAATGGGCTCCAAGACCACCAGCAAGAAGCTTGATGAGAAGGTGACAACTGTTGGTGCAATCTTTCAGAAACGAAAGAATTACAAAATGACAATCAGTCACCCTCGGTCTGGAGTTCCATGCAAGATCTTGCCTCATAGGGTGAGGATGATCATGAGAAAGGTGAGGGATCAGCCCAAAACTACACGGGAGGAGCTTGTTAATGATCTGAAGGCAGTTGAGACCACAGTCGCCAAGAACACCATTGGTAACACACTACGGCGTAATGGATTGACATCCTGCAGCGCCCGCAAGGTCTCCTTGATCAAGAAGGCACATGTACAGGCCCGGATATTCACTAGCAAACTTAAGACGGGTCTGTATGTGTGCCTTCTTGAGCCTCTTCATTTCTTTGTAAGTGAGCAAACGCACAAATTCAGCAGGGAATCAAATAATTATTCCCCCCACTGTATATGTTATTTTTTAAATGAGTAACTATCATACAAGGAGAGGGACAGAATCATGCAATTACAAGCCTGCCGCCATTTTGTTCAAGTTGTATTTTGTTTTAGTGTGACAACCAGTTTGTGTTGTCTTTAGTTTAATAAACGCCAGAGTAAAACTAAAATCAAAATTAGAAAAACTAGCTCTATGTATTGATATATTTTTAAAAGTCGATCTAAACTGATACATGATCCAAGATGACCTAATGTAATCCTGGTTTCTCCATAAAGCATCTTGTAGTGTTGGCTACTGCTGCCATCATAAAGCTCCACTGACTTCTCTGTCATATTAACCACTATATACACATCCACATAAACATATATATACATATACAAATTTACATATCTACATATATATATATATATATATATATAGACATAGATATATACATACATACATTCACACATATATATATATATATATATATATACTGTATATTAGGGCTGCACGATTAATCTTTTTTTTCTCATGATAACGATATTTATAACCCACGATCAGTTAATAAATATCGTCGCGATTTTACAGTATAAATATCAAACTGTTTTTTATGGGCTGAGTTTACGGATTGGACTGCGTCACTATGACGTTACTGCGTCTAGATTGCAAGCGCTTTCTGAAGCACTAGAAGTCAATAGCAGCAATAACAGTCAGTCAGAATAAACATATGATGGCAGAGCAATGTGAGGAAGGTGCAGAAGTGCGATCGTTAGTTCCTAAAAAGGGGTCATACTCAGTTGTCTGGAACTATTTCGATTTCGAGGAATGTGATGTTGATCAGGTACGAGTCTTGTGCAAACTTTGCTCCTGTTCCGTCCAAACGTCCCAAGGTAACACAACAGACCTCATCAACCACCTTAAAAGCCACCACAAAGTACACTATCAAGAATTTCAACGACTGAAGGCACAAACAGCAACAACAAAAAATTACCAGCCATCCACAACACAGACAACAATATCAGGGACAATACCATATCTGCCTAGCTCGCAAAGACACTGGGAAATAACAGAGGCGATCACGTACCATATAGCCAAGGATATGTGTCCAATAACCACCGTAAGCAGTGAGGGGTTTAAAAAAATGATCGCAACACTTGATAAAAGATATAGCATTCCCTCACGCAACCATTTTTCCAATGTTGCGCTGCCCTCGCTGTATGCGAAATGCCGAAAAGAAATAGAAAGAGAAATTCTCAGGCTCAGCCTTGAATATTTTGCTGCCACGACCGACTTATGGTCAAGCAGAACTGCAGAACCGTATTTGAGCTTGACAGTTCATTTTATTGACAGCGAGTTTGAGATGAAAAGCAAGCTTTTGCAAACTTCGTTTTTCCCACAAGACCATACAGCGGAGTTTATTGCAGTCGGCCTCAAAGAAGCGATGTCCGCTTGGGGCTTGGTGGAAGAAAGACTTGTGTGCATCACAACGGACAACGCAGCTAATATGATTAGGGCAGCATCTGTGAATAACTGGCCGAGGCTACACTGGTTTGGTCACAGACTTCATTTACCAAAGGAATAATCGTCATTATTAATCGTGATAAAAATTTTGAGCAAAATAATCGTGATCATTTTTTCTGTTATCGTGCAGCCCTACTGTATATATACATATCTACTTATTGGCTCCTGTATTTAGGATATGGCAGGTTGGATAATGGATGGATGGACATCTGTATGCATAGCCCTATTTGCCCGTTTTTGTTTTTTTTCTTTCTTCAGTAATATTTCAGCAAACCCGGAGCTTGTCAGTTCAAATCCTGGTACTGACACCACTGTGTGACCCTGAGGAAGTCACTTCACCTGCCTGTGCTGCAAAAAACAAAAGTCATGTAACAAATTGTACCTCAGATGTTGCAAGTTGCTGGAATAAAGGCATAAGTCAAATAGATAAATACGTATTATACACATAGGAACTATTCATTTATTTTCAGTGAAGTCATCTGCAGCAAACCTTTATAAATGAGGGTTTCTCATTTTTAGTTTCTTCTTCATTGAGGTTTTCTCTTGGAGAGGTTTTTTCATTTCATTGAAAATGAAAGCAGCAGCTGCCAAAATATGTAGCTTTATTATTAATTTTTCAACATTGTGTAAAATAAATGTATAAAGTAACATAAAAGGTTTAAATACTGGTTATTCTTTTACACTAAAATATTACTAAAGAGATACAAAAAAAGTAAAATGGATATGTTCTTTTTCTTTAAGGAGATTAAATATTACTGAAGAAAGAAAAAAAAAATTAAACAGCCAAATGGGGCTATGCATACGAACTTAAAAGGTTTAAATAAAACAGAAATATATATTTTATTTTTACTTGCTTAACTTGTGGAGGGTGTATCCTGTAGCAAAGCCCTAACTGTTTTCGTGAAAGCCCGTTTCAGTCAATAAGTCTTATGTGTGTGTTTATGTATGTGTGTATATATATGTATATGTATATAAATGTTTATGTGTGTGTGTATATTATATATATAATATATATATATATATATATATATATATATATATATATATATATATATAAAAGACAGCAACACTTATAACAATGACAACACAATTACATTGACAATCATGTTACGTTATTTTTAAAATGTTTCCTTTTTTTTTCATAACCTCTTTAACACACTACTTCTCTGCTGCGAAGCGCGGGTATTTTGCTAGTATATATATACATACATACATATACACACATACATGCAGTTTCAATAACATAGAAATCAATATAAACATTAACATCATTATCATATGAGAATATGAAGTAATATATAAGAAGCACATTTCATATAAATATAAATTATTAAACAGTAAAATCTTCTTCTGTAATTTGCTACCGTGGCAATTTGTGTGTCTGTCCAGGATTTTAAATCACCTGTAGCTCGCAAACCGTTGCACCTATACACTTGAAATGTGGTACACATATAGTACGTCACGTCTACTATCCGCTTTATGGGTGATGATCGTTTTACTCTTTTTATGTTTATTTTATTTTATTGTAGAATCAACTCCTATCTGCGCACACCAGGGCGGCCGTGGGCGGATGCGTATGGTGTATTCACTCGATGTTATCGTGCATTGCGCTGTCACTGGTATTTTGATAAAAGAATTTGAACAACATATAAGAAGCGTATAAATTATTAAACAGTAAAACATTAACATTTAAGAAGTAAAGTTAGATTAAGTACTACTGCAGTGCCTTCGGGTATACCTCATTTTTTGTTTGCCCATTACATGCTTAAATGTATACATTTTTTGGTGTACCTACCCGAGAACACGCGACATATAACCGACCGTGGGAGAAGTATGGATTTTAAACACGCGTTGAGTTGATCTGCTGGTCTCCCTCGTGGAATAACTGGTAATGTTTGACTAAAATGTACAGCGAGTAAAACGACATTACCTCCTATTGTTTTTTTACGATCTCTGAGATGTTGCTTTTTTCGGTTCAAGGCTTCATAAGCTCTTTTATGTTGTATGGTGTACTTATCCCAAACCATCATCTTTGAATGTTGCAAGACTTTCGCCTTGTATGTAGATGGGGGTAATTACATTCATTGCATTCCTAGTCTGAATCACAATCTGATTGTATGGGTGGTTACCTGGCACTGTAGGGTTGCCACCCGTCCTTTAAAATACGGAATCGTGCCGCGTTTGAGAATAAAATTGCGCGTCCCATTTTGAATCAATACTGGACGGGATTTATCCCGTATTTTTTTTATCATTTTTTTTAAAGCAGCATCTCATGCAAATCATCCCACACGCATTTTATGAAGATGCCTCCTTTCCTACTTTTGATTGGGTAATACTTCATGTCATCGTTAGTTTGATTGGTCTTTTTAACTGTCCAGTGAGGAGGGCGTGTGTTTTAAGTAGAGTCTGCAAAGTGTTGGCACTGAGATGTGGCGTCAGCGCCAGAGTTGAAGCCCCTAATGTTGCGGTCAGCAAGTTGGCTAACATCCGCCATGTGCCGTCTTTCAGTTGCGAGAAGCAGATCATAGAATGGTTGAAACTGTTGCCCCTAACGTTGCGCCACGGCGTGTGGTTCGTTTATACCTCGTGTCTTCTCATTAAACTTTTATCTCGCGAATATGTTATTGCAATCCGGAGCGGGAGCGTTTCTATAAACTTAATTTAAACTTACGTTTTACACCGTGCTTTGTTTCCCTTATGAACACGCTTGAATGCTTCACTCGCTCCGTTCTCAATTGTTTAATTAATTTTTTGCTCTTCGCTGTTTCCGGCTCTTCCGTCATTTCCCCCTACTTAGTTCTTTTATCTCGCGAATATGTTATTGCAATCCTTAACGGGAGCGTTTCATTAAACTGATTGAAAATAGTTTTGCATTTACCTTTTTAGTAAAAGGCGAGCTTTTAAGCCTGAGAAATCACCCCGTAAATGCACACGTTTAATTGCACATGTGTTAATATGTATGCTTACACAGTATTAAAAGACAGTCAAAAATTAACGTCATTTATCTTCGTTCCCGCGTTTGACTCGTGCTGTAAATCTCTTCCTTGTTTTTAGTTCACGTGATTACGTAGGAGGCGTGATGACGCGATACGTGACTCCGCCTCCTCCATTACAGTGTATGGACAAAAAATATGTTCCAGTTATGACCATTACGCGTAGAATTTCGAAATGAAACCTGCCTAACTTTTGTAAGTAAGCTGTAAGGAATGAGCCTGCCAAATTTCAGCCTTCCACCTACACGGGAAGTTGGAGAATTAGTGATGAGTGAGTCAGTCAGTCAGTCAGTGAGGGCTTTGCCTTTTATTATTATAGATTCGTCACTTTGCTATGGAGTTCAATTGGTACTCGTTTCAGCTCAACACAACAGGGTAGCGACTCAGATATTTCTCGCTGTTATAAAAGAAAATCTTGAGACGAGACGAGACTATTGCCAAGAGACTCTTCTCTCAACCATTTCCAGTTAACGGCCCACACCGACGGTCCTCTCGCCTCTCATTCGTGTGAATGCTTTTGTCACACACAGTTCCTGTGCTCTTAACTCTAATAATTTTTTACGTTTTCTTCATTTAAAATTCCCAAAAAAAGAAGACTTATTATATCAAATCTTATTGAAAAATGTCATCCCGAGGTGTTATCAACAGAAGAAATGAGTACACGGGCAATCCTAGCACTGAGAAACAATAAAGTCAAAAGCATTAAAGTGAAAACTGTTGATCGGTTACACAGCAAATTGGTTAAATGTGTAGCAGTAGTCTATGCTGAAACAGTTGGAGGTGATGATGAGGAAGATGAAAACATCAAATTACAATATCCTGTAGAATATCTACAACTGTTAACACCGTTTAGTCTTCCACCAGCTGAATTACTGTTGAAAGAAGGATGTATCGTAATATTATTGCATAATTTATGTATGTGCGATGGGCACAACAAGAAAGGCAATGTAGTACATCTTCCGCGGATAACATTAGGCACCAAAGGAGATCTTGATATGCCATTCGTATTAAAACATTTATTGTTTCCTGATAGAATAACATTTGCTATGTCAATTAATAAATCACAGGAACAAACATTCGAAAAACTCGATTTATTTATTAGAGAGAAAGAAACGATACTCACTCACGGGCAGTTATATGTTGTTGTCACAATGTACAGTAAGTCCAAACACGAAATCAAAATTCAATGCGACATTGATGAAAAGTTAATTCCAAATATTGTGTTTACTGAAGTTTTACAGTAAAAGTGTAAGTTTAAAAAGTTTTAGCGTGTTAATTTCAAAGCCAAAAAGAACAAAAACGTTTAACGCAACGAATACCTCTAACACAACATGAAACATTATTTTCTTTCAATTTATTATGTTTTACTATTTTTTACTATGGTTAATTACTGGCTGTAATGTAAAATAGTTAGTTCTACTATGCATACTGTATGTAACAATTCCCATGAAAAGAACAATCTGTTTAAATTGTACATCTGCATCCCCATACGCGAGCGGCAGAGCTGGGGTTGGCGAGCAGCTAGTCCAGGAGTAGGCCATGTCTGTCCTGGTGAGCCGCAGTGGCTACAGGTTTTCATTCCAACCCAATTGCTTAATTAGAAACCAATCATTGCCAGTCTCAGACCTTATTTAATTTTATGGCTTGTTAGTCTGTGCAATGTAAGGCTCTTATATCGTAGATTTTTTTCCTTTCCAAGGATATCATCCAAATGATTTGAAGCCTAACAACAGATCACTTTCAGTCTGTGACATTTTTCTATTAAGTGTTTTATTAAATCAAACCGTGCATGATGAACACACACAGATGTAATTGGAAAAAAGCTAGCTGGAGAACTGCTGGCTGCTTTGTCTTTTACATCTTATTGCTAATAAGGAGCAATTAAAACACTGAATGCAGCAGTTTAAGATTGAAATAAGCAATTAAGGTTGGAGAACCTTAACAAGCGAGACCACTAAAATGAAGCATTAAAATGTCACTTAAGCAATATGTGCTTCATCAGCAATAATTGAGTTCTCGTTAAGGAACTGGGTTGGAACAAAAACCTGCACATACTGTGGCACTCCAGGACCGACGTTGCCCACCCCTGAGCTAGTCTCTTAAGAAATGGAGGCTGCATTTGCTATTGAGTTAATTTAATTTCAGACAAGTTTTCCCATTGCAATAAGGAGTGTTAGGGCTTTATATACACAAAGGTGTTTGCGTTCTCATTCATCTTTAAGGTCAATTATTAAACACCTTTATACATTTGAAAACTCTTATTTTTGTTATTTATGATTTATCATGAAGACACAATGAAAATGGCAATTTTTCCTTTGTGTTCTTTTCAGTTAACTTCACTTAAGTCTTGTTGAGAAATAAGGAGAGGTTATATATTTGTGGGATATCTCCATTATAAATGAGGCAGTGTGGTGTAGTGGTGAAGGTCTGGACCTGAAACCCTGAGGTGGTGGGTTCAAATCCCACTACTGACACTGTATGACCCTAAGCAAGTCACTTCACCTGCCTGTGCTACAACTGGAAAACCAAAAGAACTGAACCGACTGTAGCACAAATGTTCTAAGTAGCTTTGGATGAAGGTGTCAGCCAGCTAAGTACATTTCATGTCTCCCAGCTCTGACCCATTCAGAATACAATTTCACCAGTTGGGCAGGCTGCAGATGCCACTGTGAAAATTCATAACGTTCGTTTGTAACGTAGAATCGACATATACATTTGTGAGCTTCTACTAGAAAATAAAGAATAGCTCCGAGTATTCGATTTTTTTTTTTTTTTTGTAAAATTGTCCATCCTGTAAAAACAAAAGTCTGAGAACCCCAGAGACCTAACCAGCCAAGACTCACGGTGACACGAATGTGCAAACGCCGACGACGTATGTCACAAAGAAACACAAGAGCTTCAGTGCAGCGGCACTCCGGTTCAGCAACAGCACACACCGCGAGTCCACTAAACTGAACCTCCGGGCAACCTCTGAAACACGAGGCTCGACGCCAGTGGAGTTCGTCTCCAGACGAACACGTTGTTCGAGTGAGCACAGTGTTTTATACCGTGTATAATTCAAATTTGGAATGGAATTGGATTTAAATGTTATGCCTTGAGATTTTCCATTCGTAATGGAAACTGTTGCCAACAATGAGCCATACGTCAACGACGGTGGGAATATCCAAAATTATATGTATCTGTTCGCGTTTATCGGGAATTAACAATCCCGGCTGAACTTAATACAACACCCGAATGAGATGCAGTTTTTCTATTTCTTGCAAACGATGCTATAGTGAGTACGCTCCAGCGTCAGAACAGCAGATTCTATACTCGGTTAACGTGTTCTCTTCGGAGCTGGGTGGGATTTTCTCCCATTTTCTGTTAGCACAAATACAGTAGTTATTCTAAGATTACTCCTCTCATTAGCGCTCCTCTGGAGGACTGGCGCCCCGCCCATGATTGACTTCTTCCTTATGCCTAATAATACCGGGACAGGCCTCACGAAACAACGCGAGTGGGCGGTCCATGACTGACGTCATAGGTATTGTGGGCTGCCGTCACATCCTTCGCCCTCCCCCACGCAATCCTAAACTTTATTAAGCGGCTTTGACAATGTTGTTTGTGGGGTTAATTTCATATGCTGATATGTGTCTTAGTTTGCGAGAGTTGCAGCGGCAATACATTTTGATAACATCTGACATTTTCACAATTTGTTTTTGAAGTTTGTATTCACTCCAATCAATGAACGTTATTCTGACTAATGGCATCTCGTTTTATCAAAGCCGGAATTTATATCATTCTTAAGGTAAGTTTACACCGGACCGTGTGCGTGTGAGATTCCCTTTTCCTTGCGGAGCTCTGAGAAAAGAGCGAGCCGAATCAAACTTAATGAGGCTAAAATCTGGGCAACAAGGAGAAGCGTGATTAAAAAGACTGGAGAATAAAAATAAATATATGTTACACCAAGAGTCAAAGTATATTTACTGACGTAACAGGGGCATCATCTTCCCTCCCAATGCAGTCACTGCGGCACCCCAGGACAGTTGCGACCCCACTTTCAGCCTCCACGAAAAGAATTCACAAAAGAAAGAAATGGGGCCAGTGGGCCACTAGATGTTTGTGAATTGCTGCCGACCCCTAGTGGTCGTCATTTTAAAATTACACACATCCCGGCTTTCTAAGCCTCATTCAGGGCTCCTTATATGAGAACCCATAGAGCGATTCTCGCTGCCGCCCAGAATGATCAGCTTAACACACAGCTGTTTGTCACAAAAGCCACTCCTAGCCTTCAACAAAGGAGGACAGAATGTTTATTCAGGCACGGTTTCTAAATGATTGCCGCAAAGTACGACTCAAGCTCAAATGAATACATTGTGACGTTGAAAGGCAGGGAGGCAACATCGGCAGTGGTCTCCCCCAGATACTCAGGTAATGGGGATGGATATTTGAAATGTAAACCGCAAGACAATGATTCTATTTTTATATCATATACATTAAAGAACCATCAAATCAAATTAATAATTTATTGAACAATTAGTATAAAAGTAAAGTTGAATAAATCAGAGTCTGTAGCTGCCTGAATAAAAGGTAAAGTACCACTTCCGGTTAACGGAAATAGCTCAAAGGTTGATAGAAATCCGCGTTTTGTACCAAATACTCGAATGTAAAATTTGTTTGACTGAACTGAAAGCGTACTCAAGTTACCGCGTTTACACACACACACACACACAATTTCAAAAACAGCATTTTCGGACCCGGGGAGGTCTAAAACGTCGAGATTCATCAAAATCTCGAAATGGAATTTTTGGACGATTCCAACACATCCGTTACTGTATACGAGAAAGTTAAAAGGGTCTGCCTAATAGGTCTCGAAGAGCCAATATTGGGTTACTAGACACCGCACACACAGTTCATTTTTTAAATGCCGTGATAGCTACTCCATATTTTAGAAATACTGTATCCAGGGCCGGATTTTCCTATAGGCTAACTAGGCTTCAGCCTAGGGCCTCAAGATCAAGAGGGGCCTACATTCAAATTGTTAGCAAAATTAAAATTACACTATTCTAAAAACAGTGAACACTAAAACACTGAACCGAAAATAAGGAGAAATTCTACGCATATGACTAATAAACAAACATAAAAATGTATTGGTTAAGATCAACGCGTGTTACGTATTTTATTATCTCTCATGTAATTTACAAACTTAAAAATGGAAGGTGAAAGGGCCTCATAAGTGGAATAGCCTAGGGCCTCTTTTCATATAAATCCGGCCCTGACTGTATCTTGTCATTCAAACTATCGGATCACTCCTTGTATTAAAGGCTTATTCTCGTTGTGTTTTAGTCAGAATATTTTCCCATCTTGGGGCCAGATCACCCGTTTGGGCTTATAAAAATGATCACAACACAAACCTGTCAATATATTGTAGAGGTGTGCCCAGTCCCCCATCCACCCCATCCCACTTTCAAGCTTTTATGTGCTTTGGATGGGATGAGCTTAGGCAATATGAACGGTGATAGTCCTAAATGTTTGACATACAGGACGCACTGCAGATGCGCTCCTCTTGTAGTCTAGAAGCTTTGAAGCATCTCTTCCAATAATGCATACATCTCTGAAATAATGAGTTTATGTAGTCACTAATCTATTTATGCAGTTTTTTCAACACCACTTACCCAGTTCAGGCTTTTGAGTGGCTGCAGTCCCTCACAGGAATAAAGCCAGCATGCAATTAAAACAGAAGCCACCCTAAAGGAGATGCCAGATCATCACAAGGCAAAATAAAAGAGCAACCTCAAACCTGCTCAATCCATTTCAGGGTTGTGAGGGCCGAGACCTCGTCTGCCATCACTTGGTACAAGGCAGCAAACCGCCCTGGACACGACGACAGTCCATCGCAGGGTCCACTCATACGCACTGCCACACTCGCTTTAACACAAGTTCTTACTTTTGTCACATTTGTTTATTTAATTCTCCAGCTGCCTAAGTGGAAAAAAAAATGTAACAGAGTATAACCAGACAAATACACAATGGATTTAATAAAGCTGGTGTTGAGCTGCTGTTGGGAGGAAAAGCAAAAAACAAAACAACTGCTAGTGGAGTGTGGAGATTTCCACCATCTCCGCCTTTTTAAAGTCCTTCCTGTTCGTGATCTGCTGTTTGATATAGGGGTCTCACTACGGCAAGCCAGAATAAAAAGTATATTGGCATCTCTAAATTTTAAGAGGTCAAGAAATACATTTTAAGACATCTTAAAATGTATTACTGACATCTGAAAGAATATCTTTTTCAATATATCTCAAGTATATTTCAAGATATCTTGAAATGATAAACCGTTTGTTCTGAGATATCCTGTATGCACTTCATTTAAGATTGACTGTCGTTCCTGTACATGGTGAGATCATTCAAATGCATTGTGAGGTATCTTAACATAAATTTGTGAACATTTTTAGATATCTGAAATTCAAGTCCAGATATTTCAAAACGACTTCCTGTAAAATTTCCAGTGTTTTCAATGGCAATCATAAGATGTATGGAAACGCACGTGAGAAATCTTGAAATGAGCCTAGGAGTAATTTTAAGATATCTTTGGATGTATTGTGGATTTTTCAAAGAAACAGGAAGCTTTTTAAAAACATGGAGAAATGTATTGGAGGTATATTTCAGATCACTTAACATGGTCCAGATCTATGAAAACAACAAAGAGGCCTTAAGTATATATTTAAGATATGTTCATAGTGAAGGATGTTTATGATATCCAACATACATTTGTAAACATCTCAAATTAATTTTGTGTCTTGATACAGATCACTGTCTTGTTTCAGATATCTTAAAGGGTATTTCAAGACATCTCAAATAGATTTTAAGATTTCTTTAAAAATATATTCACTTATTTTAAGACGTCCGAATTTAAATTTATGATAATCTACGATGCAATTCCAGATCATCTCAAATACATTTCCAGTTTTCTCAGAATAGCTTCCTGGCAAGTTCAGCTATTTAAAATGTTTTTCAAAATATTTTAAAATAACTTGTTGCTCATTTTGAGACGTGTCAGGCGCAAGTCAAGATACCTTAAAAAAAAAAAAAAGAGAGGAAGTCCAATTAAATTACAGGGGTGTCCGACTCCGGTCCCAGTGGGCCGCAGTGGCTGCAGGTTTTCATTCTGACCCTTTTCCTAATCAGTGACCAGTTTTCACTGCTAATTAACTCCTTTTCCCTTCCTTTTAATAGCCCTGTTTTTAAGGATTCCGTCCTCTGAATTGATTCGTTTCTTCATTAAACAGCAGACAAACAGAAATGAGACGTGAAACGAGCCAACAGATGACCAGCTAAACTGGACCATCAAACTCCAACCAGTTTCTTAATGAGAAGCCAATTCCTGCTGTTAATTAAAGCCGTTATTGAATATCATGACTTGTTGCTGCTCTCGTTCTGCCACAGCAGACTGTCCATTTTCTGTTTTTGCTAAGATGTTTTGGTGACCTGAGCAGACCAAGATGACCGACACCTCCACCTTTCTTTACTTTCAGGTTAGCTGTTCATGTGGTGGCTTGTTTTGTGTCTCATTAAGGGAAAAGAAACAACTAAGGGGTCGGAGTCACGTCAATTAAAACTAAGGCAAAATGAGTTAATCAGCAGCAAACAATGGCTCACTAATGAAGAAGATGGTTAGAATAAAACCTGCAGGCACTGTGGCCCACCAGGACCGGCACTGGACACCCCTGCATTAAAAGGGCCATTTTACAAGAAGTGATTTTAAGGTATCTGAAAATATCTTCAAATGCATGCAGTGTTCATGTGAGATAACTGAAAATGTACTAAACATATCCTGAAGTGCATTTGAGATCTCTTAAAATGTAAAAGGGGCATATTTTTGAGATTCCTGGAAATGATCTTTTAAAAGGGTGAACTTTGCTTTAAGATCTCTGTAAATTCTTTTGAAGTTATCACAAAATGTTAATTTGGCTCGGGTCTCCCTGTTGTGCTCATAGATGGTTAGGGAGTCTTTCTTTACTCATTTAACTGGCCACCAGCAAGTGTGGCTTATTGCCCTGGTAGACACATGAACGGCTAGAACATACAGGAGCTTGGTAGTGAAACAGTACACTGAAAGCTTTATAGTGACTGTTCTGGCACTCATTTCACTATAACTACAAACAAAAGTCCTGTAGGCAGTCAGGGTGTCTTGGCTGTTGTGCAGCTGGTTGAAAATAAATAAATATTCATATGTGCCATTTTAAAAGATCATGTAGGAGAGACCAATTAAGTAGGAAAAAAAAAAGAAAATTAAACCAATTTGGCTGAGCACAGCTTCCAAAGGATCACTACAGTTAATTTAGGTGGAAAGCAAAAAAAAAACAAAAACACACACACAACAAAACAAAAGGCCGCCCCACCTCCAGAGTCCTCAAGGAGTCCAACACCCGTGGCTGAAGTGCGAGTCAGAGCTGAGCAGAGCCGATTACGGAGTGCCCAGCTGGATGTGGACCTTGAACCTTTCTTGGCTCAGAATGGGGCACACAAGTTCAGGGTTTTCTGATACAGAAGTAAACAGTGTAGCAAGAGGATGGTGAGGCACAAGAACTCAGCTTGGCTCCTTCTTTCCTATGGATCTGAAATATGCCAAAGATAAGCCACTTCCAGCTTAAAACATTGGTAGTGCGTCTCCTTCTTGCAGTCCACCGAGCCTCTTCCAGAACACACAGAATAGTTCAACACTGGCAGACCAGCGTCGCTTTTGATTCTGTTCACAGTTTAGAAATATGAAGTTGTCTCTTGAACGCAGCTGGTATAGCAAACTTTCCAGCAACCACTATTTTCATTGGAACTGATATTGCACACTAGTCCCTGGTGGCGATGCATTCGATTTTGAACTTGAAATCGAGGCTGTCCAGCTGATATTTTAATGTCACGTCAGCCGGCGTAGTTAAGAAAAAACATTAAAGGGGCTAAACTGGCAATGACAAGTGGACTTGTAAATCACTCTTTAAGCTGTATCAAGTGGTGCTACTTAAGGTTTCTGGTCGCACAGGATGTGGAGCGTGTACCCGCTTTAAGAAAAATTAAAAAAAAAACAAAAAACAGTAATCAAGCTTGATTAAATGGGTGAGAGTAGGGGCAAGGTGTTAACCACAAACCGCAGGTGGTACGTAGACTAAGATGGAGAGCATCTTTCCCACTTATCGGACCCGGGGTTCCTCCTCATCTTGCTCAGAGCAGCGTGGTCCGAGAGGAGCTGGTCACCCTGGCCTTCTTTGTATCCAGAGAACTTCTGACCATAGAAAGGGCCGGACTCCGCATCCCTCACACTTCTCGCACAAGCCTTGGAAATCAAGTAGACAATCTCTGCAATATTGAGGAGGATGCAGACACCGGACACTACCAGCATGAAGATTGTGAAAATGGTTTTTTCAGTGGGTCGCGACACAAAGCAGTCGACAGTGTTGGGGCAAGGGTAAGAATCGCACTTGACCAGTCGAAACATCTTGTAGCCCGGGTAGATCATGTAGAAGATATACATGAAAGCAGCTTCAAAGAGCACACGGAAAATGACACTGATCATGTAGGTCCACCACAAGGCTCCAGTAATTTTCATTTTTTTGTTCTTGATTTGCTCCAGGTCTTTGCTGCTGGAGCGCCCTGAAAGTCGGAGAATCTTCTTATCCATGTGTCGCCGGTGAGCTACGTGCATAGCAACAAGAAGCGCTGGGGTGGAAACCAGGATAAGTTGCAGGGACCACAGACGCACATGAGAGATGGGAAAAAACTGGTCATAACAGACACTGTTACAGCCAGGCTGCTGGGTGTTGCAGGTAAAGCTTGACTTCTCATCGCCCCACACAGTCTCTGCTGCCACAACCAAGATCATGATCCGGAAGATGAAGAGGACAGAAAGCCAGATACGGCCGATCCCAGTGGAGTGCCTGTTGACGCCGCCAAGAACGGCATAAAAAGACGCCCAGTTCATTTTGGGTTCCAGGTCTGTTGGGAAGAAAACAAAGAAAGAAAACCAATTACTTTATCATTCCTACATCCAAACTGTGGTGTGGCTCACACTCCAAAAACGGACACCTTTAATTCTTAAAAGATGACATTTTTGTTTTCCCAAAGCAAAGTTGCTGCAGCTTTCTCATTAGTCTCTCGTTTTGACTGCCTGTTTAGGAGAGATATGGTCTTCAAGGACCCTACGCCTAATATATTTGTGCACTCTAAGTTACAGTTCCAACTGGCCCTGGGCCTAAATCAATCCTGAACGGTGCAACAAGGAGCAAAAATTGGCCACAGATGGCTGCCTTGACAGATCACCTCCTAACCAGAAAGAGCGATACGTAACAAAAATAGTGGTGCCCTCCACATGCCTTGACCTTTGTGGAACTCGTAAACATTAGACTTATCCCACACCGTCTTCTCCTTCTTTTATTGATTTGCTTGGTTATTCTTGGTAACTCCCTAAGCCACAGAAATGCGTCCCCAAATGCCTTTGCAAGGGTCACTGGAAAATGGTGTTGTCACCTGTTGTGGCTCAGTGTGACATACTGCTCTTAAGTGAAGCAGTGGCACCCACCTCACTCCTCAAGGAAAGTAGAACTCAAAAAGTGTGTGCTGACTGCAAAATGCTTATGTCAGTGGGATGTGTTTTAGAACAATCATGAGGGAGCATGCAAAGAGTCGAAATCCAGTAATATCGAAAGAGAAGTAATACTGACAAGTAAGGGACAAAGCGAGCAATCCCACTGAAAGCTAAATTTAATAAGTACCCAAGTCCCAAGCAGTGAAATGACGTCATCTATCTCTCTCTCTCTCTCTCTATATATATTATATATATATATATATATATATATATATATATATATATATATATATATATATATATAATCCAATGTCTGTCTGTCTGCTTTTTACGAGAGAACTACTTACAACTTCTTTCATTGCGCTAAGTATCATAGTTCACTTGCGGTACCGATTTATTTGCGTCAATCCAAGAGAGACTCAGCGGGCCGAGGGGTAGGGCCCTCCTCAGTCACCTGCCAGCCTCCGATTGAGTCGCTGTACGTCTCGCCACGTGTTGGAGCGTACCTTGGCTCCGTTTAGCTAGCGATACCTGTTTGTTCAACACACATTATCATCTAGAGGTTGTTAAGGAGTAACATTTGATGTTTTTGAGAGAGAGATCAGAGCTACGTGTGTTTTAGAGGGTAGCTGCCGATTGCCAGACATATCACGGTCACATGCTTTTCTCCCCACGCGGGGAATGCTGTCCCGTCAGAGCTGAACATGATCAGATACCATCAGTACCAACGTTTGACGTTCGAGCGTACCTACTTTCTGTTTGACCAGAATTACATTTAAATTTTTTTTTTTTTTTTATATTTTGTCCTGTTTCACTACTACGTGGGCAGAGCCGTGGGGGACAGCTAGTTTCTAATAAGCATAAACCTGAAAGGTTAGTGCAGGTGTAATTTAAGGTTCAGTCCTTAAGTGTGCAGGTCTTTCAGGGCAGTGTGCTTCAGACTGGCCATTTTTACAAAGCCAGTGAAGGTATGGAAAAACTGACTTTAACAGGTGAGGTGGGAGCAAATAGTTAATGAACTGGGACTACAAAGTGCAATACACGTTTCTATATACAGTGCAGCCATACATGGAGTGCATGCAGACAGCCCAAGACCGAGCAGTCTGCTCAAGCATTTCAGAGACTCCACGTAACTACTGACACTTACAAATGATGTCATCTGTGGGCAAGTAACTTTACCTTCTGCAATTCCTTATACTTGGTAGATTTCAGTGCATGCCTCCAGCTTTCCCTTACTTACATACCTGAAGCAGCAGTCCTGTTTTAACAGGCCTAGATAAAATTTTTTAAATGAGCAGACACAATAAAACAGCATTTCGGGGGCAAACGTCTAGATGAGAGACTTGCATGGCTGCCTCTACCCAGTTCTCTAGACTCACTGCTGGTCGCAAGAAGCTAAGATTGATACTTTGTAGCTAGCAGATGTCCCTGCATGTTACCACTCTGCTTCTCTTAACACCTACACCATCACATGTAAAGAATGGCTTCTTCATTAAACCCAAAATGTACAAAACCTAAAAAAATGTTCATTGTATTAGTTAAAGATTCTCTGTATGAGGTCAGTCATGAGATTAATGAAACGGACCAAAAATGTCTAAAGAGTCATAGCCAACATCCTGACGGACACACAGAAGATGATTTTTAAGAATACATCTGAGAGGGAAGGACCAACATGTAATAATTTGTACAATAAAGTTTAGTCTCATTTCATGATAGACATGATATCCACAGTATTTTACATTGGTAAGCATTCATCTGTGAAGCAAATAAAAAATTTCTCCATAAGCCTTCTTCAGCCACACCCTGCCCCATATCATTCATCAATTTTGACTGATACACACTCCTCTAGTGTTTTTATTTTACCTTCATTTATAATTCCATTTCTGACAGTAACATCCTAGCTGATCAGTTTCGTATACGGAGATATATGTTTAGATTGATTTACCTTCAGGTTAGTCCAAGCTCGACTACGTCCTTAAATGGAAAGCTCTGCATCAGAGTGGCCACTAGTCAGAAAGCAGCAGCTCCCCAGAACACCATGTCTCTAGGAATCGGTAATGAATTCCCTCATGCTAGACACTGCCCTCCACTGCCACAGTCATATGCTCTTATATAAGCCATTTGCATACAATGGATACTATTATGAGACTAACAAGACGCTTTAGAATTCAGATCAAACGCCTTGATTTCCGCCCACCCCACTTGCAAAAGAAAGAATCTGTGTGGACACACAAAAGCTGCGGCCCCATTATGCATTGTTTGTAATAGGATATGTGCTAAGGAAGGGTGACTTTGACATCAGTTGGAACAGAAGGCCATACACTCTGCAGGGAGATGGTCTGGCGCACTTTTGGCTGCTGAGCCTTCAAAGTTACGTGCCACACTGACGTCAAAAAGAAAGGAAAGGGTGCTGTGGGGCAAACAGACACACCACTCCATGTCCCATCCCCACGCGTACAGTCAGCTAATCCATCATACATTTTTTGCTTTCAACTCTCAATGTGTTTATCGGGTATTTCTGCGTCAGGACTGTCCTCAAACGTCATGCAGGTATTGTCTCAGGAGCAGAACAGAATCTGTCTGTTTCAGTTGGTGCATCAAATTAAAGACGTGGAAGTACAAGGCTTGTTGACAGGTGCACAAAATAAATGGTGAATACTGCTTCTCTTCAGGCTCAGGATTACTTTCACTCTATGATAAGCTCTCTGGAACAGTCAGTGATATTGCCCACCCATGAGATTCAATTCCTCAAATTCAAAAAACTACAGCCACTTCTAACAAAAAAGGTTAAATGCCACTGGCTGACAATACAAAACATTTTCAGAGTCCCTCTAATGCCATTATGAATAATTTTTACTAAGTTATAGGGCGATAATTCAGTTTTAAGGTGGGGTCATACACAGCAGCCGAAAAAAAGAGAAGCACATTTTCTAACAATAGGATGAATTTTCAAGAGCTGGAGGATACATCTGAATACTAAGTCACTCTTCTGTTGGAGCTTTATGCTTTCCGGGACAAACTCCAGCCCACTGAAGAACCCGCTTCAATAATTTTCCATCTCTGCTTTTCATTGAGTCAGGGACCCCCACCTGTACCCTGACATTCACAAAATCATGTCACAGGCTAAGGGCTGAGGAGAATATCAATGACTGAAGATGATTTTCCAACCAGTATGGAGACTGTTTTCTTTCTTGGCTATACCTTTCTATAATTAGGCTTTTCAGGACATGAACTGGCACTACAGTACTATCCTCCAAGGCCAAAGCTTTAGACTCCTAAACTTACTCGGCTAAACTGTTGCTAAGCTGTAGTTCAGATGTTCCTAGAATTGCTCCTTTCACTTTTTTGTGGCTTCTGGGTTTTACTTCACAAACTAATCAGCTGGAATGGGTCCCAATTTTAATTTGTATCTTGTAGTTAGAATGTTGCTGCCATTGTCTTTAGTCTAAGTAATGTGTCCTCTTTATAAATGCTGTTCTATTTAAATAGGCAATTACATTTTAAAAAGACTTTATGGAACAAAAAAAAAACCTGACAATGTTTGCTAAACATAACATAGTTATCTAAAACACGCTTAATCTAGTGCAAAATCATGACGGGTCAGATCCTATCAGGTTAGTGCTGACCACAAGGCAGTAATCAGCTCTAGACAGGGTGCCAGTCTACGGCACAGCCTGCTCACACACATAGGGACAGTTTAGAGTTATCAATCAGCATAGCAAGCACACACATACTGTGTATATGGAAGTGAAGGTCTGTGATATGGTTTGCATATTTGTAGCTAGTAATCCACAAGGGGATAGTTTATAACCTTTGACGCTAACAGAATTACTAGATGCTATAAAGTCACTTCAAAGCGGGAAATCAGCAGGCCCTGATGGTTACCCCGTAGAATTTTATAAGAAATTCTCCACTCAGCTAGCTCCCCTGTTATTTGGCAACATTTACAGAAGCTAGAGACAACCAAATACTACCTCAAACATTTCGTCAAGCATTAATCACTCTTTCCTAAACAAAATAAGGACTTGTTACAATGTGCATCATACAGACCAATTTCACTCCTGAATAATGACGTTAAGATACTCTCAAAAATTATAGCTAGAAGGATGGAGAAAGTGCTGCCCTCGGTAATATCACAGGATCAAACAGGATTTATTAAATCTTCCAATCTCCGACGCTTGTTTAATGTTAGATATTCACCAGCAAAATCAAACACCCAGAGATATTACTATCATTAGACGCAGAAAAAGCATTTCATATGATTGAATGGAGCTACCTTTTCACTGCATTGGAGAAATTTGGGTTTGGCATGGATCAGACTACTGTATACCAATCCAGAAGCTTCAGTTTGTATTAACAACATTTGTTCAGACTACTTTAAGCTAGAACGTGGTACCAGACAAGGATGTCCCTTGTCACCACTGCTGTTTGCAATCGCCATTGAACCACTGGCAGTTCACTGTCGAAATTCTTATCAGATAAAGGGGATTATCAGAGAAGGACTGGAACAGAAAATTTCTCTATATGCAGATGATATGGTCTTATATATATCAGACTCAGAAAACACTTGTGCCTGCAGTTCTAACAGCCCTAACAGAATTTCAAAAGATATCCGGTCTCAGAATTAATCTGAATAAAAGTATACTCTTTCCAGTGAATTCACAAGCATATAATATTAGATTGGACACCCTACCTTTTACCATAGCAGATCAGTTTAAATACCTAGGGGTATATATCACAAGTAAACATAAAGCTCTTTATCAACAAAATTTTGCCATCTGTATGGAAAAAATTAAGCAAGACTTGCATAGATGGTCAACCCTTCATCTCACTCTAGCTGGAAGAATTAACATTGTTAAGATGAATATCCTTAAAAAAACTTTTTTTTTTAATTTCAAAACATTCCAATATACATCAATAAATCATTTTTTAAGCAATTAGATTCAACAATAACCTCATTCATTTGGAACTCAAAACACCCACGTATCTGAAGAGCGACCCTACAAAGACCTCAGGCAGAAGGTGGCATGGCTTTACCTAATTTTCAGTTTTATTACTGGGCAGCAAACATACAAGCCATAAAAACCTGGACACAAAAAAACGAACATACACAGGCTTGGCTCGCAATAGAAGTAAAATCCTGTAGTACTTCATTATACTCCCTGCTCTGCTCTCCAATAAATGCAAGTTATCGCAAATATACTAATAACCCAATTGTGCTTTACTCACTTAGACTATGGAACCAACTTAGAAAGCATTTTAAGATGGAAAATCTTTTATCCGTGACACCTCTGCAAGAGAACCACCTCTTTCAACCCTCGCAAACATATCCAGTTTTTAATACCTGGAAAAGTTTTGGGATTAAAATGGTCAGAGATCTATATATAGACAACATATTTGCATCTTTTCAACAATTACGTTCCAAATTTAACCTCCCAGCTACACATTTCTTTCAATATCTTCAAATTAGAAATTTTGTTAAACAGAAACTGCCCGATTTTCCTCACCTCGTACCCTCCATCATGCTGAAAAAAATACTGCTCAATTTCGAGGAATTAAACACCATTTCCACATTATATAAAATCTTATTAGAGTCCCTACCTTTCCAAGACCCAAGAAGACATTGGGAAGAAGATCTCTTAATTAATATATCAGAAAAGGAGTGGAAGGTAGCAAAGCAGAGAATTCACTCGAGCTCCATATGCACAAAGCATAGAATTATTCAACAAAAAATTATATATCGAGCTCATCTGTCTCGCTTAAAACTGTCCAAAATGTTTCCAGGGCAAGATCCAACCTGCGAACGCTGCAACCAAGCTCCTGCCTCACTGGGTCACGTTTTGGGCCTGCACCAAACTAACATCATTTTGGACCAAAATCTTTAAGTGCCTTTCAGACAGCCTTGGTATCACAATCCCTCCTAACCCACGAACAGTTGTGTTCGGTGTTCTTCCAGACGGACTTGAAGTGGAGAAGAACAAGCAAACGGTGATTGCATTCACTACACTTTTGGCACGCAGACTTATTTTGTTAAATTGGAAGAATCCTAACTCTCCTCTGATAAGTCAGTGGGAAACCGATGTCTTATATTATTTGAAATTGGAAAAAATCAAATTCTCAGAGGATCTGTACAGAATTTTTTCAAAACCTGGCAGGATCTAATCAATATTATTTTAGAATAACAGAAATAACTATTACCACATTTATTTTCCTTCTCCATTTTTTAATTTACCTATATATATTTCTTCCTTTCTTTTGTTTATTGTTGCCTTATTAAAAATCCCTAAGCAATTCTCCTTTGGCTAAGCTCAAACATTCTTCTCAGGGGTGGGGTTTGATTTGTCTTCAATTTTTTTTCTTTTTGTTATAAATTGATCTATTTGTATGGAATGATTACAATAAAATTAAAAAATAAAATAAAATAGTTTATTCCTAAGCTTTTGACAACCTACCAGGTGTCATCATCAGAGTTAAATGATTAGACATACAGGAATCAAAGGCAATATATAGCAAATGAGGGGATGGGGGTGCAAGGATGGGGTCAATAAGGTGGGGTTTGAATAGTGTTGGTCACCAAATCTTTTTTATTATTTAGGTGTTCTTCTTTTTAAGCCTGCATACAGTATGCTGGGTTTATGTCCAAATGTCTGTTAATGGCATTTTCATTTGAGAGCCATGTTTCAGCCAGCTCTCTGGCACTTTTAATGTTAGCCCTGAATTTTACTTGCACCGTGTTCCAGTTAAACGTGTGTCCGGTTAAACTTATATGTGTGTATATCAGAGACTGTGGGTCCTTCATTCTGACAGCGCTGTGATGTTCTTGTATGCATGTTGAGAGTGTTTGAGATGTTTATCCCATGTATACAGCTGGGTACGCACTGCATGGACTTACTATGTTCTGAGTCTCTGATGCCGTTTTCTTGCTTTTTGCATTAAAAAGAACCGTTTGCAGAATGTTTGCAGGTTTATGAGCTATGTTGATGCCCGATTTGGAGAGGATGAGCACTACACTTTCTGATACACCACTGTGATAGAGAAGGGTATGCCAAGTAGGACATAGGATCAGGTTAGAGTCGATTGTTTGCTGAGGTCTTTGGTGCCTCCTATGTAAGCATTGTTTGATAAACGTCTTGGGGTAGCCATTTGATGTGAACAGAGAAAAAAGATAACATCTTTCGACTCTAACCTGATTTATGCTAACTGCCTGCAGCGAAAAGCATACTGTATTTTAAAATGGGACAAAGGTTACTTTAAAAAAACACAGTGTCCCTTGTAGATTTGAGTGAAATCATGGAATTCAGTGTGTGTAAAATGAAATGCTACAGAAAAAACTGAAACAAAAAAAAGTTTTGGAAACATGTGCCCAGCAGCGATTAGGAAAAGACATGTGCATTGGCATAATCAATAGACAGTCAATTTGTTCTAATAAATTTACAGGTTTACATTTCAAATAAAATAAGTCAAAAATGGGAATGACGGTATATGAATAAAATGTATTATTATCATTAATAACCATTACTTAAATACCAAGGAAGATGATTGAAAAATTAAATGGCATTAGAAAGGCTGCCTGTTCACAATTAAAATTGCTGTATATTTCTAATGTACTATACTCCAAATAACTACAACTGGCAAATGTTTCACATTCAGTGTTCATTCCAGAAATGTAAAAAGGACAAAAATAAATCAACAAAATGTAGATTACAATCAATTAAAATCATGGTCATATCTTCTACCAAAGTTAAAAGAAAACTGTAAGTCAGGCTTTGCTAAAACAATAGCAACTCAATGTAACTGTCTCCCAACGGCAGGCATTTTTAATATACAAGGCACACTGACTTTCACTGTAGTGACTTACCTGTGGCAATCAGCAGCTTCACAACACCCTGCTTATAACTTGTTGTGCAGTAGCTTATTTGTTTTTTTTCTCGCATAATTCAACTTTCAGTTTTTAAAAATAACATTTAAAAAATTCAATGTTTATTATAGTTGTTATTTTAACTACCTTCAATACAATGGATAGCTTTTATATGTTACAAAAGTATCATAATTTAACATGGATTTAAACTACTACACAAGAGACATTAAAACAGCAACAAATTAACTCACAAAAACTTGTCCAACAGAGATGAGACGACTGTAACTCATACTTACAATGGAACACCAGTTGTTATTCTATAATCTCCTGAAGAGATGGCAACACTAATCGTTTATCAGCTGAGCACTGAACTTAAGACATTCTGGAATTCAGGGCGAACACCACACTGACTGCCCCCGCTATCACTGTCAGGTAGGAACACTTAAACATTTACTAAAGTTATTGACTTTGCTGAGGTAAACGGATTAGGATGTTTTCAAATAACTGACGTGTTTTTAATATGGTGTCAGGCACATGCTTAAGTTAAAACAACAATCAGAAATATTCTGGATAACGTGTATAAAAACAAACCAAAAAGAAACACAAAGTGAAGTTTAATTAACTGAATTAATGCCGTGAAACAAAGGTTTAACTTTGTACTTTTTATGATAAGGAAGTGTAGCTGCCAAGTGTTTGACAGCTGCCAGCACTGTCAAGGTCATACGTTTCTGCAGTACTAGCCTCTAGCCTAGGCTTAAAAAATATTCAGTTTTCAAAAAAGTAAGCATTTTGATAGTATGTATGAAAATTTTCAATTTGTATTAATCTATATTATACTCATGAAAAAAAATTTGGAAGAATACAACACATACATTAAACATCATATCTTTATGAATATACTCTGAGCAGACAGAAAATGAAAAGACTTTTGCATATAAATTCCTGTCTAGGAAGATGACAACATTATCCATTACATCAGAGTATGAAATCAGTAATATAGTCAGATAATAGTACAGTATACAGTCTCAAATTTCCATGTCAAGTGAATCAAATATAGTTAAAATAATATATATTTTACTCCCAGGTCACTGGCTTAACATTTAACTTGTTGAGTCTATAATAAATGCGTATCTTTAGCACCAAGTCAGTGAAGGAGACACACAATTTTTTTTTTTTTTTTATTAAGTTAAATCACTTTAACTTTTGAAAATACACTCTACTTCAAAAAAAAGTGTAAATATACACTAATGAATTACTGGCATTGCTACCTGCATAAAACAGATACCTGAAGAGGTTTTGGCTATAGTAGTAATCTATCCATCCATCCATCCATTATCCAACCCGCTATATTCTAACTACAGGGTCACGGGGGTCTGCTGGAGCCAATCCCAGCCAAACACAGGGCGCAAGGCAGGAAACAACTCCTGGGCAGGGTGCCAGCCCACCACAGGGCGCACACACATACACACCCACACACCATGCACAATTTAGAATCGCCAATGCACCTAACCTTCATGTCTTTGGAATGTGGGAGGAAACTGGAGTACCCGGAGGAAACCCACGCAGACACGGGGAGAACATGCAAACTCCATGCAGGGAGGACCCGGGAACCGAACCCATGTCTCCTTATGGTGAGGCCGGAGCGCTACCACTGCGCCACCGTGCCACCCCCTAGTAGTAATCTATTTGTTTCACAAGTTGATCAAAGAAGACGAAGAGATGGAATGAACAAACAATGTAATATGGTATACATTAGTGTTTATTAGAACAGGCATCACATGGCACACTGTCAAACAACAGGATATCAAGGAATGACTGAGAATCATCAGCAGTCCTGGAAATAATAAGACAGAATCTTCTCTTCCCGTTTCAGAGACAAATCTGACTTTGTTCCAACTGTTCTGGCTGAAATAAAAAAAAAAAAAAAAAAATGACTCCCTCCCCCTCTCAAATAGTTTAATAGGGTCATTATTGTCCTATGCACAGAATACAGTGAAATACTTACTTACATGTGCTAATCAGCTATAATATTATAATATTAAACAGAGTGGAACACAAACAATATTTCCACCAAAACAAACAATCTCACTTTGATCCTAAATCCTTGCTACTTAACCCACATGTTGGGTTCATGTTTTCATTGCCACCAATCTATTAGACAAAGTCTTACTCTTGAGTGTAATTTGGCTTTTGACAATTTTGATTTATTATGCATCGTTCTTTGCACTTGATCTGAAAATTTAAAAAAAAATGTACCACAGGTATTAAGCTTTGCAAAATATCACTAGAACCATGTAAACCAACTTGTCATTAGGCATTAATTAGTACATAACTATTAATTTTACCATCTAAGTTAAAGGAAACTTGTATTGAACCGGCTCAAGGGCAGTTTAAATAAGTGATTACCTACTGATTAAGCTTTATCAAAAAAACAACAAAATGGTATGAGTCTGAGTGAAATTAAAGAAGTATGTCTGTAAACTGCTTTACATAATGGAAAATAGACAGTCATCTAAGTTTTTAATTTGTATTAAGAACAATGGAACCAAAGAGTTAACAGAATGAATGAGTAGGTTGAGGTGCAGAGTGAAAGAGAGACCACATCCATCATGAACACTGTTCAGAGCTAACATTAAATGAAAAATAATGTAGGAGATCTGAATTAAGAAGAATTAAAACATCAAGATCAGAAGCATTAAACTGTCAATAAAAATGGGCATTAGTATGCTGTTTCAAAAAAAGGGCCAAGGAGCTATTGCACACAGAGAAAAATGCAAAGGCTATAAGACTAACAGGACTAATGGAGAGCCTGAACATTTTAACTCCTCCAGTTTGAACCTGTTTAGACATACTGAATAACATGTATTCCAAAATATTGAACAAAATGATGCAGAAAAACAAAGCCCATATAATGATCCTATTCAAAATAATCATTCAGATTTTAGAAGCTGGTAAAAATGAAGTCCGGTTAATTAAACAAAGTTCAGTAAGACACACAAATTAGCCCCTGATAAAAAGACCAGTGACAATGAAAACCTTCATCCACTGCAACCCATCATGGACATAAGTGCTTAACTAGGGCCATAGTCATTATAAATAAAGAATGTAAAAACACTAAATGCAGGATCTTTAAACTCTGTATTTTAAAACACTAGGATAGTTAAACCTCATGAAACCTAATGTTATGGAAGACTACTAATGCAGAAAAACAAACAAGCACATTCCTACCTTTGGACCCATAAAGATTTTTCATTTTGCTATGCAGTGCATGACCATTTTCTGTCAGTCTTACTGATATTGAAGGTCCCCGTCTAAATAAACAAACAAATAAAAACAAAGGTATACTGTTGAAGCAGTTTAGGGAACAATGCACTTTATATAGACACAACTGGGTTAGAAAATATGTTGCCAATATTAATAAAAGCAACAATACACGTTTGCTCGGGCTTATAGAAATAAACCTTGTAATGCAAACATTTGACATGTCAAAATACAAAATAAATAATTACACATACTGTATGTAATTTGAAATATTACTGTCATGTCAGTATTTGGCAACATTAACTTTATGTAAGAAAAGCTTATCAAAATAAAGATGAACAAGAGGAAACATTTTAAAATATATAAAGAATGTTTTTGTAGTAATTATATTAGCACAGCATGATGCACACTTCCTTAATGTACAAAATACCACATCTGTACATTTTTCACTTAGCTCCAAGATTTACGGGTTGGTTTAAGTAGTAGACGGGTATCTATAAAATTGCCCCTTTTGGAGGTATGAGTATTTCCTGTGATGGATTAATGCTTTGTACATACTGTAGTTGGTTCTTGACATTCCCTGTGACTGACCATTTTAATATTTTCTTCCAGGAGTAATTTCAGCAAACATAATTCTATACACAAGAAGAAAGGGTGAGGATGGATGAATAGGCTTCTATTCCTCTTTATTATTAAACATTATTTAGAATACAAAAGGTTTTCAGCTTCAACACAAAAGCGTATTATAGTGTTGTTTAAGGACCAAGTCAACACAGATGTCAAAAACTGCAAAATAAAGAATCACCTAATCACCAACTTTCTAAAGCTGAAGAACAATACACCAACAGATATTCCTTTTTAGCCTGGCATATATGTATTGCAACCCTCTTCTTGTCATAGTCAATAGGTGACCTGCCTAAGTTTAGCTGGCCCTTGACACTGGTAACAAAAGAAAATATTTTTGTAATGGACATGTAAAGAGTAACAGTGTGTGAGATAACAGGCACTACAGAAATTGGTTACAGGTCAGTTAAATTTATTGTTTATGAACAATTTAACATGAAAGAGAAGTACTCAGAATGGCGACTCATGAACTGAAGCATCACCACATCTCATAGCTACAAAGAGATTCTAGGGATAATGCATTTGGACTTGGAGAAATTTAAGAAGCATTTCATATCTGGAGTAAAACTTGGAAGCATCACTATGACACAGTCTAAATGAAAATTAAAACAATATTAGTATGGAGATTCTTCATTGCCAAAGAAGTTTAAGGCAGGGGTTCATGGATGGGTTTCAGGGGGTCCATGAGAGTCAGATAAAAATTAACATTTATATTCACTATACAGCCCAGTACTGTTGATTTAGAGTAGACGCAAGTAGTAGTATTAGTAGTAGATCTGTTTTTAATTTACACAAGAGGATTGTACTACATAATTATAATGAGTAGCCATTGCATTTTGCATAAAAAAGGAGTGTTTTTTTTGATTGTTTATTTTAAGGTTTAATAATACTTTGTGTATGTCATATATGTATGAGACTATAATTTACTTTATTTATTGAGATTTGATTTTCATTGCATGCAAAGTTGTGTTTATGTGAATATTCTTAAATGGGTTTGCGACTCAAATCTCTAGTTTAAGGTCTAAGCCAATGCCGGACAGATGACTTGATAATGTTTATGTAAGTATAGTCCAAATTGGTTTAATGCCCGTAAAGGCCCCACAAACAGCTGATGTTACACTGATTTGCTTTGGTGTTTACGGCAGTCAGTCAGGGAAAAAACAATGCAGAAACAGCTTAACTATCCACATTGTGCTTCACGGCAATATTGTATGGGTTATAATGGCTGCTTTGCAAAACTGTAGATCTAAAGGCATGCCACACCCACCCTATTGTCCAGACCTAGCTCTGTGTGACTTACTCTAAAACTAAAGCTGAGCTTTGAGTTCAATTATTACTGTCAAATCTATGTAGAAACCTGTGAACATGAGACAGGAATGAGGACTGATGGGCCTGAAGTGTTGAGGGATTTGTTATTTTCAGAATGTCGAAGAAGATGTTAGACTACTTATGCTAATGCAACACTCTCTCGGTATGCCATTTTATTCAGAAAACACACAATAATTAGACTGTGCTGGATGGAGACAGTTGCCCCAAATGCTTATTTAGTCCACCATTTCACTTTCTTTCAATTGACAATTTATTTGACAGTAAGCAATTAAAACAGGATTATAAATTTTATTAAATCAAAATCAACACACCATACTTTCCATGAAAGTTAAAAAATTGAAGCCGACACAAATCTTTCAGATAAAGATTAATTATAATAGCAGACAATTCTTATTTTATAATGCTCTTCACAAAGCACAGAAAGAAGCTTTATAAATATGAACCCAAATCAAAGTAAAATGATGAAATAGACAATTGATATGTTATGTGGTTATTTTTGAACTCCTTCATTAGCATTTGCACAAAATTATAACTTATTTAATAACGTATTTGTGAATATAGTAAATATATATACCCAGTGGGGCCTGGGTGGTCTCATGGCCTTGGAACCCCTGCAGATTGTTTTTTTCCACAGCCCTCTTGTTTTTTTTTTTTTTCTGTCCTCCCTGGCCATTGGACCGTACTTTGTTCTTTGTTAATTAGTATTGCCCAATTTTTATCTTGTAAAGCACTTTGAGCATCATCATTTGTATGAAAACGTGCTATACAAATAAATGCTATTGTTGTAGTTGTTGTTATTTTATTGTTGCTCTCTTCTGATAACCAAGGAGAAAGATGTGTAAATAAAATACTTTTTACTGATGTAAAATACAATCATTGAAATGAAACTGTGGACTCAGTAAAATAAATATACAAAAGGTAAATGTAAAAGATAGGGGGCACCACTGAACCCAAAAAACACAGTCACACTAAACAGTCCCTGGTACAAAATAAAGGTTTTTATTTTCCACAAAATACCTTTACAGATGAATTCCACAGCCATCCAATAACTTACTCCTCCTTTTCCGCATGTAGCGGAGTTTTGCCTTCTGCCTCCGACTCACTGGAGGCTGGACGGCTCCCTTTTATGTCAGACCAGGGAGTACTTCAGGTATTGGGGCATAGCCCGACAGAAGCACTTCTGAGTCAGTTGGAAGCCTTCTGAAACAGGGAGTCCTTCTCCCTGCAGTGCCCTCTAGCAGCACCCAAGGACCCCGACAGAGGTGTCTCTCTGGACTACAATTCCCATAACCCCCTGTGGACACGGGTCCACACCAGCACAGCAGTGCCATCTATTATACTGGGGGAGAAACTGCACTGCATACAGTGCATCCGGAAAGTATTCACAGCGCATCACTTTTTCCACATTTTGTTATGTTACAGCCTTATTCCAAAATGGATTAAATTCATTTTTTTTCCTCAGAATTCTACACACAACACCCCATAATAACAACGTGAAAAAAGTTTACTTGAGATTTTTGCAAATTTATTAAGAATAAAAAAATTGAGAAAGCACATGTACATAAGTATTCACAGCCTTTGCCATGAAACTCAAAATTGAGCTCAGGTGCATTCTGTTTCCCCTGATCATCCTTGAGATGTTTCTGCAGCTTAATTGGAGTCCACCTGTGGTAAATTCAGTTGATTGGACATAATTTGGAAAGGCACACACCTGTCTATATAAGGTCCCACAGTTGACAGTTCATGTCAGAGCACAAACCAAGCATGAAGTCAAAGGAATTGTCTGTAGACCTCAGAGACAGGATTGTCCCGAGGCACAAATCTGGGGAAGGTTACAGAAAAATTTCTTGCTGAAGGTCCCAATGAGCACAGTGGCCTCCATCATCCGTAAGTGGAAGAAGTTCGAAACCACCAGGACTCTTCCTAGAGCTGGCCGGCCATCTAAACTGAGCGATCGGGGGAGAAGGGCCTTAGTCAGGGAGGTGACCAAGAACCCGATGGTCACTCTGTCAGAGCTCCAGAGGTCCTCTGTGGAGAGAGGAGAACCTTCCAGAAGGACAACCATCTCTGCAGTAATCTACCAATCAGGCCTGTATGGTACAGTGGCCAGACGGAAGCCACTCCTTAGTAAAAGGCACATGGCAGCCCGCCTGGAGTTTGCCAAAAGGCACCTGAAGGACTCTCAGACCATGAGAAAGAAAATTCTCTGGTCTAATGAGACAAAGATTGAACTCTTTGGTGTGAATGCCAGGCGTCACGTTTGGAGGAAACCAGGCACTGCTCATCACCAGGCCAATACCATCCCTACAGTGAAGCACGGTGGTGGCAGCATCATGCTGTGGGGATGTTTTTCAGCGGCAAGAACTAGGAGACTAGTCAGGATAAAGGGAAAGCTGACTGCAGCAATGTACAGAGACATCCTGGATGAAAACCTGCTCCAGAGCGCTCTTGACCTCAGACTGGGCCGACGGTTCATCTTTCAGCAGGACAACGACCCTAAGCACACAGCCAAGATATCAAAAGGAGTGGCTTCAGGCCAATTCTGGGAATGTCCTTGAGTGGCCCAGCCACAGCCCAGACTTGAATCCGATTGAACATCTCTGGAGAGATCTTAAAATGGCTGTGCACTGACGCTTCCCATCCAACCTGATGGAGCTTGAGAGGTGCTGCAAAGAGGAATGGGCGAAACTGGCCAAGGATAGGTGTGCCAAGCTTGTGGCATCATATTCAAAAAAGACTTGAGGCTGTAATTGCTGCCAAAGGTGCATCGACAAAGTATTGAGCAAAGGCTGTGAATACTTATGTACATGTGATTTCTCAGTTTTTTTAAATAAATTTGCAAAAACCTCAAGTAAACTTTTTTCACGTTGTCATTATGGGGTGTTGTGTGTAGAATTCTGAGGAAAAAAATGAATTTAATCCATTTTGGAATAATGCTGTAACATAACAAAATGTGGAAAAAGTGATGCGCTGTGAATACTTTCCGGATGCACTATATCTCAGCTCCTCCCTACTGTCCACTAATTTATCCCTTTGCATAGGATGTCGACCCAGGAAAGGGTCCAGCATGGCATTCAAATAAATCAAAACATAAAGGCAATTTGAAAATTAAGTTGTATGTGCAACAGATAGAAGCTGATGCAATACAACATGTTCACATTGATTTATGGGTAGTTTGAACATGCACAGTGAGGCGTTCTGATGTTAGTCTAGTTGAAACCAAAATGAAATGAATATGGTTGCTAAGCTGAAGGACTGCACCATTGCTGAACAATATGCTGTATTGAGATTTTTTTTGGTAAGAGGGACTGAAATTTTCTCAAATTTATTGTGTATGGGAGCAACAGACATAGCATTTCAGGCTTGAAATATTTCCTGCTTTAGCACCATATCACAAGCAAATATGGCACAAACAAGTTTATTGTTAAATTGGAGGTAATGGGTAAGTGCATAGAGCAAGGTATACAGTGGAGAGTTTGAAAACATTTCAAGAGGTTTTACACCATTCCCAGTAAAACAGCTGGAGGAGAAAATGAGGGTGTTGATTCTTTACTGCAGCCATTGGTAATTTTGAAATTTATCAATCAAATTATAAACTATGTCCAAACGTTTATCAATAGTGTCTGGTTCTTTTGAATGCCATTGGTAAAACTATCACTGGAACTAGCAAACAGAAGGGGCAATGTAAACACTGTGTGACCAAAATGTTTTGTTGAAAATGATGGAAGAAAGAAAGAAAACTGCAGATAACTGGAAAATCAGCATATCCAACACAATTCAAGAGTATCCATCTCTATGCAGACTTCGCGCACTTAAGAAAAGACTGGATGAATTCCTCATTGTTCCTGGCCTTTGTCACAAAATTGAATACAAAAATATGCTGTCAAGAACGAAAGAGATGTCACTTGCAGAACAATGCATTAAGTCAATCTTCCCACAGGATACTGGACAGTACAGTACAACATGATATTAAGTTTCTTTTCACCAGTTATCTTCACCCACTCAATTCAGGAATCGTTAAGTACTTCAAATCTTATTATTATGGGCTGCTGCATGCAGATTATAACAAAATCATGATCTGGACCTTGAACACAAGTATGCAGTTCACATCACTAGAGATACTTCAAAAAAACATCAGTTAAGATGAAACTGCTGGGATCATAAAAACAAAATGTGCTGAACTATTGAAAATGGACTTGTACTATTAAAGTACTTCTATAAAGGGATATTTTATTTCTCTCTTTATTAAAATAATCTAAATGTAGCAGATAAATAAGAGTGGACCTGTACACTCTCTGCTGTTATACAAGGATATTCTAAGAAAGATATTTTCACCAATTTGTTGATGCCAGCATCAAATTCAACAGATTAAGTGGCTCATCACAAATTCATGTATTTTGAATTTCCCCTTTTCACCTACTACCAAATAACACATTTATATGCTAATATATGTCATTACCTGCTGTGCATTATATTCTCCCATGTTTACAAGAAAATGCTTAAAGGTTATGTTTTGAATATGAGAAAAAGGTGTTCTTACCTCATAGAACAAAGTTTTCCTTTCTCCATAAACAAGTCTACTGCCACTGTGCTTTCTTTAGAATATAATCGTGCATACAATATCTTTGCTGCAACAATATTCTTGAACCAAGAGATGGCTTCAGAAGTCCAATTGAGTCCATTAAATGGTGTAACCTACAGTGAATATTGAATATATTGGTGAAATATTTTGAAATATTGGTGTTTTTCCCCCATATCCCACCACCTAAAACAAATAAGAACAAAACCAAACCCAACATAACTTCTGCCTTCTATTGTCAATTTATGGATTTATATGTTTACAACAAAGTTCATATGTAACTTTTCACATTCTGTATTCCAAGTATCTTTTAAAAACAAGGATTTTTGTAGAAAATAAGTTATGGCTTAATACCTTCTCTAGCATGCTCAACATCAACTTTTAAGAAACAGTAAACTATATCAATTACTTCAGCCTAGCTTACCCTACACCAGCGCTGCTGTGAAGAATTCTGAAAATAACCGTGTGGACAAACATCTTACAAAAGCATCTCAACCCATACCAGTGAAAATGTTATAGGTTATCTATCCATTTTTTTCACCTTATTATGGAGTTATGGGCAGTCAAAATTTATATTCAAATTTAACGTAATACACACAACTTTGGGATGGGTGAGTAAACGTCAGTAGCAGGCAGAAATGAGGAGAACAGGCATACTAAATTTAGTGGGCAGCTAGGCAAGAAATTGAAAATAGGTTTCAGGAACTTTAAGATAGCCATAGTCACTGCATTATAATGGTACCATAGAAAAGCAACACTAAATTAAACAAAAAAATTAAAAGGTAGCCGTTTAGGTTAATTGTGATACTTTTCCATGGCTTTCCTTTGCTGAGCTGACCAATTTCTAATATATATTTGAAGAAATTGTACTGTACAAACTTCCAAGTGATAAACTGTACACATGTTAAGTCTGGCTGAGGATAGATAGATAGATAGATAGATAGATAGATAGATAGATAGATAGATAGATAGATAGATAGATACTTTATTAATCCCAATGGGAAATTCACATTCTTCAGCAGCAGCATACTGATACAATAAATAATATTAAATTAAAGAATGATAACAATGCAGGTGAAAAACAGACAATAACTATGTATAATGTTGAATGTTAACGTTTACCCCCCCGGGTGGAATTAAAGAGTCGCATAGTTTGGGGGAGAAACGATCTCCTCAATCTGTCAGTGGAGCAGGACAGTGACAGCAGTCTGTTGCTGAAGCTGCTCTTCTATTTGGAGATGATTCTATTAAGTGGATGCAGTGGATTCTCCATAATTGATAGGAGCCTGCTGAGCGCCCTTCGCTCTGCCACAGATGTTAAACTGTCCAGCTCCATGCCAACAATAGAGCTTGCCTTCCTCACCAGTTTGTCCAGACGTGAGGCGTCTTTCCTCTTAATGCTGCCTCCTCAGCACACCACTGCGTAGAAGAGGCGCTCGCCACAACTGTTTGATAGAACATCTGCAGCATCTTATTGCAGATGTTGAAGGAAGCCAGCCTTCTAAGGTAGTATAACCGGCTCTGTCCTTTCTTGCACAGCGCATCAGCATTGGCAGTCCAGTCTAATTTATCATCCAGCTGCACTCCCAGATATTTATAGGTCTGCACCATCTGCACACAGTTGCCTTTGATGATCACTAGGTCTATGAGGGGTCTGGGCCTCCTAAAATCCACCACCAGCTCTTTGGTTTTGCTGGTGTTCAGGTGTAGGTGGTTTGAGTCGCACCATTTAACAAAGTCATTGATTAGGTCCCTATACTCCTCCTCCAGCCCATTCCTGATACAGCCCACGATAGCAGTGTCATCAGCGAACTTTTGCACATGGCAGGACTCCGAGTTGTATTGGAAGTCCGATGTATATAGGCTGAACAGGACCGGAGAAAGTACAGTCCCCTGTGGCGCTCCTGTGTTGCTGACCACAATGTCAGACGTGCAGTTCCCAAGACGCACATACTGAGGTCTGTCTTTAAGATAGTCCACGATCCATGCCACTAGGTATGAATCTAATCCCATCTCTGTCAGCTTGTCCCTAAGGAGCAGAGGTTGGATTGTGTTGAAGGCGCTAGAGAAGTCTAGAAACATAATTCTTACAGCACCACTGCCTCTGTCCAAGTGAGAGAGGGATCGGTGTAGCATATAGATGATGGCATCCTCTGCTCCCACCTTCTCCTGATATGCAAAATGCAGAGGGTCAAGGGCGTGTTGAACCTGTGGCCTAAGGTGGTGAAGCAGCAGCCTCTCCATGGTCTTCATCACATGTGATGTCACAGCAACAGGCCGAAAGTCATTCAGCTCACTAGGACGTGATACCTTTGGGATTGGGGTGATACAAGATGTTTTCCAAAGCCTCGGGACTTTCCCCTGTTCCAGGCTCAGGTTGAAGATGCGCTGTAGAGGGCCCCCCAGCTCCGATGCACAGACCTTCAGCAGTCGTGGTGATACTCCATCTGGACCCGCTGCTTTGCTGGCACGAAGTCTCCTCAGCTCTCTGCTCACTTGCGCTGTTGTAATTATGGGTGGGGATGTCTTTCCTATGCTGGTATCAGCAGAAGGATGTGTGGAGGGTGCAATACTCCGAGGTGAGAGTGAGAGTGGGTTAGGGTGGTCAAACCTGTTAAAGAAGTTGTTCATTTGGTTTGCTCTCTTCACGTCTCTCTCAATGGTGGTACCCCGCTTCGAGCTGCAGCCAGTGATGATCTTCATCCCATCCCACACTTCCTTCATGCTGTTATTCTGCAACTTCTGCTCCAGCTTTCTCCTGTACTGCTCCTTCGCCGCCCTGAGCTGGACTCGGAGTTCCTTCTGCACGCGCTTGAGCTCATGCTGATCACCGTTTTTAAAAGCCCTTTTCTTCTGGTTCAAAAGGCCCTTGATGTCACTTGTAATCCATGGCTTGTTGTTAGCATAGCAGCGTACAGTTCTTACTGGAACTACAATATCCATACAGAAGTTGATGTAGTCAGTAGTGCAGTCAACAACTTCCTCAATGTTCTCATTATGAGATCCCTGCAGGATATCCCTGTCTGTAGTTCCAAAAAGTTCTCTCAGAGTATTCTCAGCCTCCGGGGTCCACTTCCTGAATGATCGTGTGGTTACAGGTAGGACTCTCACTTTTGGTTTATAGTGAGGCTGAAGCAGAACCAGGTTATGATCTGCTTTCCCAAGCGCAGGCAGCGCAGTCTGGCTGAGGATGGAGTTCTTAGTTCTTAGTCAAAATATGCCAGCTTACACAGACATATGAATCCAAATATTGAATTTTTTCTCATGGTCTCACTGCAAACAGCCTAAAACAGCTTAGGCTTAATTAGACAAAGCTTGAATATTATTCTTTAAAGAGTGAAGCTACATAAGCTCATGACTATTTGAAAAAATTCCATTTCCTTTCTAGTTTGTCTGGCACACTGCAAATGCTGTATCAAACAGTAATAAGACAAATTAATAATTCACCTAGGACACAAACACTGCCCTCTAAAGATGTTTTAAATAACTGTGTAAATGCTGTAGGACAAAGCACCATCTTGTTAGGCTTCCAGTGGCACATAAGACCTCCTATGTAGGAAAAAAAAAACAAACAAACAACAGACTCCTCACCTGTATTTCAGAATAATCATGTAGTTCTACTAATGTTTATGCAGTTAGCTTTCTGTGTTTCATCTGATTAGAAGTGTTACTAAAATAGATTAACCAAAAGGACAGGACATTGTACATCTAAGAAACCAATGGCAAAATGTTTATTTCTTTCCTTAAACTCCATTTTCTTTCTCTTACATCAGCCAAGTTTAGGTCTGACTTCTGCTTTATAGTGGAACACTTAGCCAAGTGTCTAACCGATATGGAGTTTTTAGACTGATAATGTTAACATGTGGGCAGAAAAGATGACCGATTAATGATATTGCTGGTGCGTTTAAGCATTAATTTTCCTGGGAAAATATGAACGAAAAGAAAGACACTATGTGTATGATTTTTACACATGAACATATATTAATATTTCATCTTATGATGAATTGTAGTAAAATGTATAAAAATCCTTTTTGCTTCAATTTCTGAAAGATAAGAAGGTATAACTTAATAAATACAAGTTAGAATAAAATCACAAATGTACATAGCTGCAAGGGTCCAGAGCCAATCCCAAAGCATTGAATGCAAGGTAGGAAATAACCCTGCACAAAGCACCATTTCATCACAGGGTCCACTAACCCATGCATCCACACTTGTGCTCAACTGGGATTTATTCAAATTAAACTTCGCTTCTTTGAGGATGTGGGAGATACAACAAAGCATTCAAAATTTACTAAGACAGAGGAGAACATGCAGACTCAACATCAAAAATGTCAAGGCAGGCATTTCTAACTCCTAATGATAAGTCCGTGATGCAGATTTATTAACTACTGCGATACCTTAATTTATTTGGTCTTCTGGTTAAAAGAAAGCTTGGCTAAAAAAGCTGAGAAAGCACACATCTTCACTTGTGGCTTTATTGCTCTGGCCACTTTGTGACATTTTGCATACTCTTCCTTTCCCACGTCATATTCAAGTTGGCTGTGTACTTTGTATTCCGTGGTGTGTGAAAAACAATGTGATGCCATTTCAATTTATTTTATATTAGTTTTTTATCTAACTGAAATAATATCATCATGCTTAGTGAAACAATGTGACCAAGTAAAAGTGTTACATGTATTTGTTGATTACTTTATAGTTCTTTGCTGAAGACAGACAACAATTCACATGTGGGAAATAACATTTTGTAATATCAATAACAGCATCAGGAAAAGATTTGTCAAGGTAAAAAATATATGCAAATTGGGCCAAGTCCAAGATGGAGGAGAGAGACAGAAATTCACGTCTGGGTACCAACATTCAATTGCATTGATTGTAGCAGTAATATGTAGTCTTCTGTGTAATCAAACAAAGAAAAATATCAATTACACTTTTCTGAAAATAATTTCAGAGCTGCAATAACATGGGTACCAGAACTGACAGCAATATAGGAAAAAGTCAAGGAAGGACAAGAGTATGTTATGCATACTGATTGAATGATAAATATTTATAATTACTATGACAAATGTTGTTGGACGTAGCACTTCAAGTGTTGACAATCAACGCTTGTTACTATCACTGAGCAAGTTAAGGGATATCGGTTTGCAAACTGTGACGGCATATACTAGGAAAACCTAATAAACATGCCTTGCTTTTAAGAGTTTCAATATCATATTGGGCCTAGTATCAATCAAGGTTGCCACGATACATTTGCAGAAGGCTAATATCAGTTGATATTGGCCCTAGTGTAGCAAACAACAAAAGGCAGGAAGCTGACCCATTCTTTGTGTAGCAGGACACACTGACAGTTTTCTGAACACCATGTGGGACTTACTAGTTCAGAGATCCACTCTTCTAAGCTTAAGCTCTTTGCCAATGACTGAGTGTAGGCTGGGAAGACGTGGAAGCATCACTGCTTCAAGAAGGGAACTTCTGGGATAACAGTTTAGGTGCTGAAGAGTCACACTTTTGCCTATAAAGTTGTTGAGGACACAGCAAAAAGTCTAACAATGAGAAGAAAGATGACACTGCACGATGGACAGAAAGGACCACTTTGTAAACACAACTATTACTCCACTGAAAGCAAATGAGTTCACTCAAACCCAGCACAACAACTCACACATATCCACACAGCTTTGGACCTAATTCTATAAGGACTGTAATTGTAAAACTGCTTATTCGTGCCAAGATAAATCAGAACTCTAAGCTCTAAGTAGTTAGTAAACAATCATCCAAGGGATTATTTTGTTCAAGTTTGGTTGTATGGAAGATAAAATTTACAGTACAGTAATCCCTCGCTACTTCGCGGTTCACTTTTCGCGGATTCACGACTTCACGGATTTTATATGTAAGCATATCTAAATATATAACGTGGATTTTTCGCTGCTTCGCGGGTTTCTGCGGGCAATGGGTCTTTTTACTTCTGGTATTTGCTTCCTCAGTTGGTTTGCCCAGTTGATTTCATACAAGAGATGCTATTGGCGGATGGCTAAGAAGCTACCCAATCAGAGCACGCAGTTAAGTTCCTGTGTGCTGCTGATTGGCTCAGCGACGGAGTGCTGCATTAACCAGGAAGTCTCATCTCACTCATTCAGCATTAACGTGCTCTTGCTACTGCAACTTCGGGCGCTGAGAACAAATGCCAGTGCCGGTGTGGTTCCATATTTACCCGACGAGGTAAGAAGGCGGTATCGTGGCAGCAGAGCCGGCACTAAGCTAAAAATGAAGTGGCTTGCGAGAAAGTGGCGTTTCAAGCCTTCGGTGCCTTCTGTGATTCTGGGGAATGTAAACTCAATCTCAAATAAGATCGACGAACTGGCTGCGCTGGTGAAAAATGTAAGGACCTACAGAGAATGCAGTTTGTTGTGTTTCTGCGAAACGTGGCTAACTAACACCATCCCAGATGCCAACGTGGAGCTACCCGGGTTTAGCACAGTTAGAGCGGACAGAGATGCAAGTACCTGTGGGAAGCACAAAGGAGGAGGACTCGCTCTCTATGTTAATACACGGTGGTGTCACTCTGGACATGTTAACATCAAAATCTCCACTTGCTGCAGGGATATCGAACTGTTGGCCGTAAGTTTACGTCCCTACTACTTGCCCAGAGAGTTTGGACATGTCATTGTTGTCATCGTGTATATTCCTCCTCGGGCAGACGTGGAGTCAGCGAGTGACATCATCCATTCCGCTGTTGCTAAGTTACAAACGCAGCACCCTGAGGCGCTTGTGCTAATCGCTGGAGACTTTAACCATGTGACGCTGGACAAAACATTGCCTGCATTTTCCCAGTATGTGGACTGTAACACCCGGGGAAATAAGACTATTGATTTACTGTATGCAAACGTTAAAGACGCATACAGTGCCACCCCGCTGCCTGCGCTTGGGAAAGGAGATCATAATCTGGTTCAGCTTCAGCCTCACTATAAACCAAAAGTTAGAGTCCTACCTACAACCACACGATCATTCAGGAAGTGGACCCCGGAGGCTGAGAATACTCTGAGAGAACTTTTTGGAACTACAGACTGGGATATCCTGCAGGGATCTCATAATGAGAACATTGAGGAAGTTGTTGACTGCACTACTGACTACATCAACTTCTGTATGGACATTGTAGTTCCAGTAAGAACAGTACGCTGCTATGCTAACAACAAGCCATGGATCACAAGTGACATCAAGGGCCTTTTGAATCAGAAGAAAAGGGCTTTTAAAGACGGTGATCAGCATGAGCTCAAGCGCGTGCAGAAGGAACTCCGAGTCCAACTCAGGGCGGCGAAGGAGCAGTACAGGAGAAAGCTGGAGCAGAAGTTGCAGAATAACAGCATGAAGGAAGTGTGGGATGGGATGAAGATCATCACTGGCTGCAGCTCGAAGCGGGGTACCACCATTGAGAGAGACGTGAAGAGAGCAAACCAAATGAACAACTTTTTTAACAGGTTTGACCACCCTAACCCACTCTCACTCTCACCTCGGAGTACTGCACCCTCCACACATCCTTCTGCTGATACCAGCATAGGAAAAACATCCCCACCCATAATAACAACAGCGCAAGTGAGCAGAGAGCTGAGGAGACTTCGTGCCAGCAAAGCAGCGGGTCCAGATGGAGTATCGCCACGACTGCTGAAGGTCTGTGCATCGGAGCTGGGGGGTCCTCTACAGCGCATCTTCAACCTGAGCCTGGAACAGGGGAGAGTCCCGAGGCTTTGGAAAACATCTTGTATCACCCCAGTCCCAAAGGTATCACGTCCTAGTGAGCTGAATGACTTTCGGCCTGTTGCTCTGACATCACATGTGATGAAGACCATGGAGAGGCTGCTGCTTCACCACCTGAGGCCACAGGTTCAACACGCCCCTTGACCCTCTGCAGTTTGCATATCAGGAGAAGGTGGGAGCGGAAGATGCCATCATCTATATGCTACACCGATCCCTCTCCCATTTGGACAGAGGCAGTGGTGCTGTAAGAATTATGTTTCTAGACTTCTCTAGCGCCTTCAACACAATCCAACCTCTGCTCCTTAGGGACAAGCTGACAGAGATGGGATTAGATTCATACCTAGTGGCATGGATCGTGGACTATCTTAAAGACAGACCTCAGTATGTGCGTCTTGGGAACTGCACGTCTGACATTGTGGTCAGCAACACAGGAGCGCCACAAGGGACTGTACTTTCTCCGGTCCTGTTCAGCCTATATACATCGGACTTCCAATACAACTCGGAGTCCTGCCATGTGCAAAAGTTCGCTGATGACACTGCTATCGTGGGCTGTATCAGGAATGGGCTGGAGGAGGAGTATAGGAACCTAATCAATGACTTTGTTAAATGGTCCGACTCAAACCACCTACACCTGAACACCAGCAAAACCAAGGAGCTGGTGGTGGATTTTAGGAGGCCAGACCCCTCATAGACCCAGTGATCATCAAAGGTGACTGTGTGCAGATGGTGCAGACCTATAAATATCTGGGAGTGCAGCTGGATGATAAATTAGACTGGACTGCCAATACTGATGCGCTGTGCAAGAAAGCACAAAGCCGGTTATACTTCCTTAGAAGGCTGGCTTCCTTCAACATCTGCAATAAGATGCTGCAGATGTTCTATCAAACAGTTGTGGCGAGCGCCCTCTTCTACGCAGTGGTGTGCTGGGGGAGGCAGCATTAAGAGGAAAGACGCCTCACGCCTGGACAAACTGGTGAGGAAGGCAGGCTCTATTGTTGGCATGGAGCTGGACAGTTTAACATCTGTGGCAGAGCGAAGGGCGCTCAGCAGGCTCCTATCAATTATGGAGAATCCACTGCATCCACTAAATAATGTCATCTCCAGACAGAAGAGCAGCTTCAGCGACAGACTGCTGTCACTGTCCTGCTCCACTGACAGACTGAGGAGATCGTTCCTCCCCCCAAACTATGCGACTCTTTAATTCCACCAGGGGGGGGTAAACGTTAACATTTAACATTATACAAAGTTATTGTCTGTTTTTTTTTTTTTCACCTGTATTATTATCATTCTTTAATTTAATATTATTTATTGTATCAGTATGCTGCTGCTGAAGAATGTGAATTTCCCATTGGGATTAATAAAGTATCTATCTATCTATCTATCTCTATCTATCTATCATTCAGGGGATTATCACCTTCATCGTCGTCATTTTTACTGCGCAGCATATTCATCACCATCATCACGTCCTATATAGCTACGTGTACTTCGCTATACAGTAAGTGTAAACTTATCTACCGATTTCATATTGCTTAGCAGTTGTCCCTGTTATTAATAGAGTAAAGGGTGGGTTGTAAACAATACAGGGAGGGTTTAAAAACGTCCAAATACACGTTAAATAATTAAATAAATATGGTGTCTCTACTTCGCGGAAATTCAGTTATCGCGGTCGGCCTTGGAACCTATCTCCCGCGATAAGTGAGGGATTACTGTATATATTAGCATAAATAGCCATAAAAGTAATTAACAGCTTCTGAAGCATTAGGTTTAGCATAAATTAGAATGTCAAGCAAATAGTTAAATAAAAACATTAGTCATATTGCATTATTTTTAAGCTTGAAGCAGAATTACCAATTTGGGAAAGGAAGGACACAATAAAAAGAGAATGACGCACAGAAACTATCGAGGACAGAAGAAGGGGGAACATGTACACCTGTTGTTCAAAAATTAGGAAGCTGAGGAACGATACCAATGACATAATATAGAAAAATGGTCCTGGTAGGCACGCGAGAAGCCAGCTGGAATAGTGAATCAGCAGAAACAGCAAAAGGCATTGCTACTAACAAGGTCAAGATGATGTAATTCATGGAAAATAAAATTAGTATATTCATGTACTAGTATAAATAAATATAGAGAAATATATAAGCATTAACCTTAGTGCAAATATTAATGCAAGTCAGGCCTGCCAAGCAAATGATTAAATAAAAGCACATGCCATATTTCTTTTTAATTAAAGCTTAGCTTTAAGCTACCAAGTATTAACTAGCTTGCAAGCCAAGGAAAGGGAAGTGATAAGAGAAAAGCCCAAAAATGGAAGAACTTCTGCCCGGCCAAGGACCAATCAAAATAAGCAAAAACAGAAAGTAAAAATGAACAATAGACAGTAACAATACAGAAGGCCAGCTGTAGGCAAAGTCAGGAGATAATAATGGTTCCCATGAGAACTCGAGGTATTGGCTGGGCAGGTGCAAATGGGAGTCAGAGAAAAGAGCAAATGAGCTAATTTGAGCGAGGTCAGAGTGATAAGAAATTACTATATAAGCTTTGAGTTCTGAACTGTTCAGGGCTCAGCTCAATTTGGCTGTATTGGGTTGAGTCCGTGTTGTTATTATTATTGTTGTTTTATTGCAATAAAGCTATAAACTCTGTTTGCCTATCCACTCAGAACTAATAGCCTTCATTTCAGTTAAAAAGCCTTTTGGTGACAATTTTTGGCCACGACAGTTGTTTCTATGTAACGAGCTCATGACTATCTAAGGGAAAAGACTAGTTTTTTCAAGCGTTTAACTAATTTAACGACAAAAAGACCTAATGATTTAGCTCTATCCCATCAACTGCTGGACACTGGAGTAAGAATGAGACAACTTTGATATTAGGTTAAAATTCCAAAAGTGAAACAGTAACTGAAAAAGCTTGTAAAAATGAATTTAGAAACCTTTAAATGTACAACAGAGAGCCAGATTCTTCTAAGTCTATCCCAATCTTGTGCTCCTTCTTTACTGCTGATAAAAGAGCGTATCACATATCTAATAATATATCTAAGCGTAATCTTATTTTATCAATAAATTGTATTATTCTGTTTTTTAAAACTATGACTCAGTTACTATGATACTATGAAGTCTAATGACTGAGAACTTCATCTACAGAGAAAGGGAAGTAAAATAAAGTGGGAACCTTATCAATTGTCCAATTATGTGCATTTCCAAAGGCCAAACTAATACATTTATTTAAATCAATGAATCTATTTGTCCTTCTCTCATGTCCAGTGCTGCCAACACCAGTTTTGGCTCCCCATAACCCAAGAGTTGAATAACTGAGTTTAAAAAATGAGGCTACTTTGAAAAATGAAGCAGACTGTTCTTTTACATACAGAGATGAGGTGGAACAGCTGTCTGCATGGTGTGAAGACAACAATCTCTCTCTCAATGTCGACAAGAGAGATAATCGTGGACTTCAGAAAATCACGTCCTGCCCACATCCCACTCAGCATCAACGGTTTAGATGTGGAGACTATTAGGAGTACCAAGTTCCTCGGTGTGCACATAACTGAGGAACTTATGTGGACACATAACACTAAACAAGAAAGCCCAGCAGAGACTACACTTCCTGAGGTGACTGAAGCGAGCATGTCTTCCCCCTTCCATCCTCACCATGTTCTACAGAGGCACCATTGAGAGTGTTCTGACCAGCTGTATCACTGTCTGGTATGGCAACTGCAACATATCCGACCGCAAGCGCCTGCAAAGGATAGTGAAGACAGCAGAGAACATTATTGGGGTGCCTCTCCCTTCACTACAGGACATATTTACAAAAGCAGTGTACGCAAGGCCTGCTGCATTGTGCAGGACCCCTTACACCCCTCACATGGACTTTTCACACTTCTGCCATCCAAGAGAAGATACTGCAGCATCAAAGCCAGATCTGCCAGGCTGCAGGAGAGTTTTTACCCCCCAAGCTGTTAGACTCCTTAACACCAGGCTGCCCCCTGGGACATTCCACACGGCCTCAACCACCTCTAAAAACAGAACTTTTATACATGTGAGCCACTGTCCTGCAAAGACGAGTGTGCATGTAGAGAAGAACTGAAAATCTCCTACTGACCTTTAAGTATTTTGACACTCTTGTTATCCTTCTGCTGTGAAACATTCTGACCTGTCATTGTTTACACATGTCTTAAACAACTATAATCATACACTGGTAATTTCTGTATTATCTATATCTATTATTTATTATTTATTTATTATATTACATATCTTACACATCAATATTGCTGCTACTTCTTTGTCTTGTCTTTGCGCAATGTCTTGTTTGTGTTTTAATTTTAATTTAAATTTTAATTCTATTTTTATTTTATTTTTTTTTAATATTTTTATTTTATTAATTTTCATTGTAATCATTCCATACAAACAGATCAATTTATAACACAACAAAATTGAAGAAAAATCAAACCCCACCCCTGAGAAGGAGAGCTTAGCTAAAGGAAAATTGCTTAAGGCTTTTTAATAAGGCAACATTAAACAAAGGAAAGGGAGAAGTAAATATATATGTGAGATGGAGAAGGGAGTTAAATGCGGTAATAGTTATTTCTGTTATTCTAAAATAATATTGATTAAATCCTGCCAGGTTTTGAAAAAATTTTGTACAGATCCTCTAACTGAGAATTAGATTTTTTCCAATTTCAAATAATATAAAACATCAGTTTCCCACTGACTTATAAGAGGAGAATTAGGATTCTTCCAATTTAACAAAATAAGTCTGCGTGCCAAAAGTGTAGTGAATGCAATCACCGTTTGCTTGTCCTTCTCCAATTCAAGTCCATCTGGAAGAACACCGAACACAGCTGTTAATGGGTTAGGAGGGATTGTGATACCAAGGCTGTCTGAAAGGCACTTAAAAATTTTTGTCCAAAATGATGTTAGTTTGGTGCAGGCCCAGAACATGTGACCCAGTGAGGCAGGAGCTTGGTTGCAGCGTTCGCAGGTTGGATCCTGCCCTGGAAACATTTTGGACAGTTTTAAGTGAGACAGATGAGCTTGATATATAATTTTTAGTTGAATAATTCTATGCTTTGCGCATATAGAACTCGAGTGAATTCTCTGCTTTGCTACCTTCCACTCCTTTTCTGATATATTGATTAAGAGATCTTCTTCCCAATGTCCTATTGGATCTTTGAAAGGTAGGGACTCTAATAAGATTTTATATATTGCGGAAATAGTGTTTAATTCCTCGAAATTGAGCAGTATTTTTTCCAGCATGATGGAGGGTGCAAGGTGGGGGAAATCAGGCAATTTCTGTTTAACAAAACTTCTAATATGAAGATAGTAAAAGAAATGTGTAGCTGGGAGGTTGAATTTTGAACGTAATTGTTCAAAAGATGTAAATATGTTGTCTATATAAAGATCTCTGAGCATTTTAATCCCAAAACTTTTCCAGGTATTAAAAACTGGATATACTTGCAAAGGTTGAAAGAGGTGGTTCTCTTGCAGAGGTGCCACTGATAAAAGATTTTCCATCTTAAAATGCTTTCTAATTTGGTTCCATATTCTGAGTGAGTAAAGCATAATTGGGTTATTAGTATATTTGCGATAACTTTCATTTATTGGAGAGCAGAGCAGGGAATATAAAGAAGTACTACAGGATTTTACTTCTATTGCGGACCAAGCCTGTGTATGTTCATTTATTTGTGTCCAGGTTTTTATGGCTTGTATGTTTGCTGCCCAGTAATAAAACTGAAAATTAGGTAAAGCCATGCCACCTTTAATTCTATTTTTAAATTATTATTTGCACGTCATGTTGTTACATTGTAGACCCTGAGCTTTGCAATTTCGTCTATCTGTATACTTGTATATGGTTGAAATGACAATAAAGTTCACTTTGACTTTACTACTACTACTATTAATAATAATAATAATAATTTTCATTTCATCAGGCTATTTAGCCCAACTTCTGAAAAGTAGTATTGATGAAATTTCAAGGCCATCAAAATAAAATTATGACAATATGTGGAACCTTATCGATGTGAAGAAAAATGTCCTTATGTTTGTGTGTATTTTACCTTTCCACCAGTGCGCTATTTCTTAGTTGAAATTCTGATCTTAAAGTAACACAAAAAACATGAAAACCTCTGCATGCTTATTTGCGACAGTTTACATACATTTTTTTTTTTTTTTAAACACAGTGCGGAAAACACCTTTACAAAAAAAATGGCTTACATGTTCAAGAGACACGCAAAGGGCTTGTCGTGGAGTAGCAAAAAATTGTGAATCGAGTGGCCTCAAATCCCTGAGCTGCAGATACTTGCAATCCCCATAATCAATTCTTATCACTTCCACTAGGACATTTGGAATATCTTCATGAGCTTTACACGGGTTGTTACCTAAACAGAAAATATAGGAAATAAGTACAATGCTTTTGTTAAAATTATAAAGTTGAAGGCTTTCCGAGTTCTAAGCTGAACTTCAGTAAGCTCCTGTAGTAAAAAAGAAGTCTCACTCATTACTGAATAGAATACATTTGAATAGATAGATAGATAGATAGATAGATAGATAGATAGATAGATAGATAGATAGATAGATAGATAGATAGATAGATAGATAGATAGATAGATAGATAGATAGATAGATAGATAGATAGATAGATAGATAGATACTTTATTAATCCCAATGGGAAATTTACATTCTTCAGCAGCAGCATACTGATACAATAAATAATATTAAATTAAAGAATGATAATAATGCAGGTGAAAAAACAGACAATAACTATGTATAATGTTAAATGTTAACGTTTACCCCCCCGGATGGAATTAAAGAGTCGCATAGTTTGGGGGAGGAACGATCTCCTCAATCTGTCAGTGGAGCAGGACAGTGACAGCAGTCTGTCGCTGAAGCTGCTCTTCTGTCTGGAGATGATACTATTTAGTGGATGCAGTGGATTCTCGATAATCGATAGGAGCCTGTTGAGTGCCCTTCGCTCTGCCACAGATGTTAAACTGTCCAGCTCCATGCCAACAATAGAGCCTGCCTTCCTCACCAGTTTGTCCAGGCGTGAGGCATCTTTCCTCTTAATGCTGCCTCCCCAGCACACCACTGCGTAGAAGAGGACGCTTGCCACAACTGTCTGATAGAACATCTGCAGCATCTTATTGCAGATGTTGAAGGACGCCAGCCTTCTAAGGTAGTATAGTCAGCTCTGTCCTTTCTTGCACAGCGCATCAGTATTGGCAGTCCAGTCTAATTTATCATCCAGCTGCACTCCCAGATATTTATTGATCTGCACTATCTGCACACAGTCACCTTTGATAATCACTGGGTCTATGAGGGGTCTGGGCCTCCTAAAATCCACCACCAGCTCCTTGGTTTTGCTGGTGTTCAGGTGTAGGTGATTTGAGTCGCACCATTTAACAAAGTCATTGATTAGGTCCCTATACTCCTCCTCCAGCCCATTCCTGATGCAGCCCACGATAGCAGTGTCATCAGCGAACTTTTGCACATGGCAGGACTCCGAGTTGTATTGGAAGTCCAATGTATATAGGCTGAACAGGACCGGAGAAAGTACAGTCCCCTGTGGCGCTCCTGTGTTGCTGACCACAATGTCAGACGTGCAGTTCCCAAGACGCACATACTGAGGTCTGTTTTTAAGATAGTCCACGATCCATGCTACTAGGTATGAATCTAATCCCATCTCTGTCAGCTTGTCCCTAAGGAGCAGAGGTTGGATTGTGTTGAAGGCGCTAGAGAAGTCTAGAAACATAATTCTTACAGCACCACTGCCTCTGTCCAAGTGAGAGAGGGATCGGTGTAGCATATAGATGATGGCATCCTCCGCTCCCACCTTCTCCTGATATGCAAACTGCAGAGGGTCAAGGGCGTGTTGAACCTGTGGCCTAAGGTGGTGAAGCAGCAGCCTCTCCATGGTCTTCATCACATGTGATGTTACAGCAACAGGCCGAAAGTCATTCAGCTCACTAGGACGCGATACCTTTGGGACTGGGGTGATATATATACTGGGGTGAAAACTATTATTGTCATAACTGCAAGTTCTTACTTTCATGTTTTCCACAGACTTGTGACTGTAATACAACACCAGGTACAGACAAAAAATGAATATCATACATCAAACCCAACATATACTTTTAAAATGTTGAAATACAAGAAATGTGGTCAACATTTTGTATAAAGAATCAGAAATGTGTATACATTTACACAGAATTTTGAATATCACATTATAGTAGTTCAAATCGGCAGATTTAATTTTCAGGATATTTTTGAGTTTTTTGCTGTGTAGTTGAAGACCAGGTGGACTTCTAGTTATTCTATGTTTTCTGCCTACTGTATATAACTGGTTGAAACTGAAATGTTGATTAAAGGGGTTTCAAATGTGCAACATGCATTTTGTTTTCTATGAGGGCAGCCTTTCTGCTTTTCCTGTTCTTGCCCTCTCTTCTGCTGTGCTGGATGCAGAAGCACAACAGATATACAGCAAGCCAAGAAGCAGCCATGTGACATGGTGCTACTTCTGCCTCATTCTGTTTGTTTTTAGCCCTTTGGCCTCAATTCAACTTGTCAAAAAAGGGAATTAAATAAACTGGAATCTGAATGATAATGTGGGGTGAGCTTTTTTACACTAGAGAGGACCCATTTATGCAATACAGAGTATGACAATTCTTAGTTTACATATATACATACGTGTGCTAATATTCCAATACTGCAAATGTCAAAAAGTAAGTGACCTGTAAGGGAGGGCTACACATACAAATATTAATCATTCCAACAACATTCCATAGGGAGAACAATTACAATCTCCCCAAATGAGACATTTGTTTATTTAATATGGGAGCAAAAAATACACCGTCTCATAAAAAGTTAAGTTGGGAAACTGTAAGAAACGCAAGATGCTAAACCAAACTTACGAAAACTTGCTTAAGGTTTTTATTAAATTACTAAATCCCCAACATAAGAGCAAAGCCTTTACCTTTCTCATCGTTACTGTTCTAAAGTGCCTTTCGAAGAAAATGCTAACACATATTTCTATTTCTATGCATAAATTTGGAAAAGACAGAAATGAGTCCTTTAACAAAAGCTTGTTTCAGCTATGCCTAGTATTCTACATACTATAAAATGGATGGACATTTTTATACATCATTGATTCTCAAACTTTCCACAATGAGTACCATCTCAGAAAAAGCAAGTAAGGAGAATTAACTATAGTACATTGAAGATATTAAACACACTGCATTCAAATTAAAAACAACAGCTCTATATCAACAATTAAAATAGAAATGTTAAAATTTGGTGGTTATTGACAACCTAGCCTACGTACATGTCTAATGAGAAATCATCCAGTCCTGTGATGTCTGGGTCAATTGAAGTTAACTTCAGCCTCAGATTACGTCCAGCAATCAACCTGCTTCTGTATTTAGTCTTTATGAAGTAAAGTGAAGAAAAGCCTTTCTCACATAGATGTGGTCGCAAACAAAAGGAGAAAGTGAAGAGCCTTGTGTGAAAGTGCAGGGTATTCACTGTGTTACTCTGTCCAAAAATCCAACAATGTATGACCTCTGAAAGCAGACTTCAGCGTCTGCTCACAAGATAGTTCTATTAAACTCCCCTGCTCACTTAACTGTGAAGTCCTTGGGCATGGCAGATGTTTCAATACTGAATGGGATTTTCATCCAGTTGTGACTTCTGTGATCGCTGTGAAATATTCACTGAACTGTTGTCTGAGAGAGACAAGGTGTGCAACAATGTTGTCCCTAACTCCATCAGCAGGGGTCAGGTCATTGTCACACAGGAAACTATCCAAATTGGAGAAAGCTGAAACATCACATGTCTTGACCTTGGTTTTGAAGAAAGGGAATTTTTGTCCTATAAGAACATTTGGAAATCTCTGTGCACTTTCCTTCTTGAAAGCTACCTTCAGTATGGAGAAGAAATTTAACATATTTGCTGCCCATGTCACTGAGAACATGAAATAGGTGAAATAACATTGGTCTGGCCTTTATGAAATTTGCAATTTTCATAGCTGAGTCTAGTACAGATCTAAGTTCTTCGGACATTTTCTTCACAGTGAGGGCCTCACGATGGCTGCTGCAGTGAGTCCATCATATCTCCTGTGAAAACTTGTGAATTTTGGCTACTAATCCACTGTTGTGACCTGTCATAGCCATAGTCGATTCCCTTGAATAAATGCATTCAGGAACTCGAAGATGTGTTTACCTGTAGTTCTGGTCTGAAGTGACTGACAGAACAGAAAGTCCTCTTGAGCTGCGCTCTGATATTCATATCTAATGTAAACAAGCAAACTGGCCATATCAACAATATCTATAGTCTCGTTGAGCTGAATGGAAAAATAGCAACTACTTTTAATGCACTAAATCTGTGTGTTTTTAACATCATCTGCCATGGCTCCTATTCTCTGTGACACCGTGTCATTGGAAAGCGTCACCAAGTTCTGCTGTTTGGCAGCCTTCTCCCCACACATGATGCGTGTTACCTCTAGGCTAATGGTAGACAGAGTTGTTCTCCAATTGTGTGTGGTTTACCAGCTTTTGCGATGATGAGACTGGCACAATACAAAGCTTCTTGTGGTGTGGCTATGGTTGTAGCACAAAACCAAATTGTTGACTTGGACTGCTTTATGTCCTTAAGTTTTTTCAAAACAAAATCAACTTGTTTGTCTTTCAGCACTGTGTGCTTGGTTGTAAGATGCCATTTAATGTTTTCATACATTCATTACTAAGAACATCACCGCACACAACAGACTCAGACAAGGCTCATCTTCTGTCCCAATCCAAAAGAATCCAAACTTGATGTAACTTGAGTCATATTTCCTTATTGTTTTGTGTCATTTGGTAGCTGGTACAATGGAAACTTCACTGGCACAAATAATGTCGCCACTAACACTTGTGCTACGTTCACTGTCATGGACTTCAGTTTCTGCTGTGCTACTCAACATATTTTGTGCATTTCTAATACTTCCCATATGAAGCCATGATTACAAAATTTTCGAATTAACATGTTTGCTTCCTCTGCTTGCCATCATAGCTTGTGAACCATTTATGGTAATTCTCCAAACAGTTACACTTATTCATATAATCTTTATATATAAGAAAAAAAAAATCTAAGAAGCTTTATAAAACATCTCCAGGACTCCTGACATACCACCCTGAGGGAGTCTGCATACCGTACCACAGTTTGAGAAGCACTGCTATATATCCATAAAGCACATTTAAAATACCAATGACACTAGGCGCCAGAAAAAAGAATGCAGAGGTTTGTAGTCAAATTGGGTCACTAGAATATGAAAGTATAGATTTAAATTACTGAACACAATATTATTAGTACTAAAACAACACTAAAAACACAGTCTGACAACCATGATCCAGTCATAGCTGAGACAGAAACATGAACAGATAAAACTATAACAGCACAAATGCTTTGGTTTTATAAGTAACACTGTTAAAACACATGCAAGTATCTTTTATAAAAAACTAAACAGCAAACAACAGCATACCAGTATGCACGTAAGCAGAAAAAGCAGCTCAGCTGCAACTAACAATATCAATGCTTATAATGGGTAAATCAGTAAGTGCTCCCATGATTATTATACATGACAAAAATTGCCTCTTTTACTTATCTGTTTATGTCTTGAATCTGACATCATTCTTACACTTCTTTTCTATATTAAACACACCAGTATCTTAGTCTGATTATACCTTCAATCGATTTACTGTTGTTTCCATTCCTGCATTATAAAGGGGGCCAGTGTGGGAACAACTTATTTTACCTGGTTCTGTCGGAGGGTCACTTTGTTATAATCCTTCATTTGAGGCAATTGTGCAAATTTGAATTATATGATCAAGGAAATTTGACAACAAAGTTATACTGAAACATTATTTTTCTGTAAAGGGCATTGTGACGAGTTAAGGTGGAAAGGGTTCAGAGCTTAGATGCTGTTATTTTAAGTTCCTAAACAGTTTTCACCTTCAAATCAGCTGTGTGTATATATTAACAAATATGGACATGCAAAACGCAACAAAACCACTTTAATACTGCTGTACAGACCCGCTTACATCCCTTACGTGCCCATGACTGTGTCATATAAAATGTTAGGTAGCAGTGAGTGTTTGCGTGGTGACTGGTGAATGTATTATTGGAAATTACACTTTTACCCTTAGGTACCATTGTAAGAGAACGGTCTCATATCAGTATATACTTTATACACACACACATACATATACATTTTTTCAGCTGAGTGGTGAGAAGGTGTCAGGAAAAGAAATAGGGCTTGCCAATTTAAAAACAATTAAAGGCAACCAGCAGAAACAAAGTGGAAGGGTGAGAACACGCAGTACTTCTTATGTACTCCTCAAAATGCACAATAATACTTCGTCCTCCATGGATTTTCAAGTGTGATAATATAATGTATTTTAAAGAACGGAAGTGGGTGGGGGATGGGGTTGGTGGATTTGTTCCCTCTTGGTGGTATAATACGTATATGCAATATTGCAGAGTACTGGCGTGTCCTTTCGAGGTCACCGTGTAATATGCCACTATCCTCCAGGTCACAAAGCAGAAACAGGAAACTGCTGGTTGCTGAGTTCATTGCATGGACCACATGAATGTCAATGATGTATACAAAAAGTTAAGGTAAACCACGATTTAGTATATATTGCTTTTGATCTAAATCCTCCAAAACTTTGTAACATTACAAAGTTGCAGATCCAAAATGTTGCATTCAACTCTGATTGAAGTTACCACTTTTACAGGATGTACTACAAAATGAAATTATTTTTTATACCCAAAAATGTTCATTATTCCAGCTAATTAAATGTTTTAATTCAAAACAATACAGTTTCTATAAAGTTGTGTTTTGCAATGTCCCCCAACAAAAGCCAAAGTCAGTCAGTAGGAATAGCAAGAATTTATCCATGGCAGTAATGCTGTACTCATGGGCAAATGTTTGTAGCGTTAGTAAGGAGCTCCTGTGAAATCATAATATTAGTCCAAGTATTTAAAAAAAGAAAAAGAAAAAAGTGCTCCTTCTCTGGAGTGTGTTCCTGTAAAGCCTACTTCATCCAACCATTATCCAATCCGCTATATCCTAACTACAGGGTCACAGGGGTCTGCTGCAGCCAATCCCAGCCAACACAGGGCACAAGGTTGGAAACAAACCCTGGGCAGGACGCCATCCCACCGCAGTACGCAGCAAAGCCTACTTCTCAGACTAATTTTTTCAAGGCACCTTTCTTGTCTTCTGTCTGTTTTTATATACATCCTGACTTGGTGACTTTCTCAATATGCCTTCTATTCCATTTCTCTTCCTTGTGTATCTGACACTTGCACTTCCTCTTTCGATTACTTCACCAAAGCCAAGCTGACCAATGATATTGCTTTAAATGATAGGAGACACACACACACACACACACACACACACACACACACACACACACAGTCCATAGTGCTTTATTATATAGTAGACAATATACAGAAAAGTACTTGGTTAGTTGCATAGTGCTTGTAGTACATACAATTAACGACAGCACTATAATTGAGGTCTACCGTTTTAGGTAATTTCCTGGTCAAAGTTGGGTAGTGAAAATTATTTAATAACAACACAAAGAAAATCAGTGCCCTATTCTGGAATATTAAAATATAAGAAGCTGCCATTTTGTTTAATTAAGACAAATTCCTGGATTTAAGAAAATTTTCTTTAAATTACACATCTTGCTTTTGTTCTCACTCTCTATGTACATGTACAGAATACTGAAATAAGGACTAATACTATGCATAAAATTACTTCAGATTGTAACCTTAAGGGCAGAAAGACAGAAGGTTCAAATCAACAGGAGACTTTTTATTAATAAATTCATAAAAATGGAAACCAGAAACCAATGGTAGATGACATAAAAGTAAATATGAGATCCTTCAGCACAAGATTGAAAAGAATAAAAATGAGAGAGCAACAAAACTTTGGGAGCCCTTTCAGAAAAGCCTATTACTTTTATAAAGGTTATTAATAAGATTCAGTTAGTGACATAAACTTGTACAATGTTTCAGTTAAATACCTTTATATCTCAAATGGAATGTACTATCAAAAATATAAATTAGATCAGTGGCAGCCCACGTAAGGATGATTTGTTTATTTGTCGAAAACTGAAGTTATTTATTAGGTCCTCACCCGGGATGAGTCGGGGAGAAACACATTACCTGGACAGCAGGCCAGTGCGACGATGCAGACACATTGGTCGGTGAAACAAAAATAATTCTGTGCCCAAACAGTACAAAATAATGGACAGATCAGCAGAAACCAGGAGCAGGTCAATCACCCATATGTCAGGTGGCAGCGGCTTGGGATATAGAGTCTGGAAATGGAGCTTTGTAGGGGTCCCCACGTTCCAATAGAGGATGCTGTCAGGAGAGGATCTCTCCGTTTTCACTGTGACCCAGAAGTGCTTACTTGAAGATGTGACATGGTCATGGAAGCATTCCCGGGTCTGGCATAAAAGGAAGTCCACTGCCACACATGGAAGAAATCAGAGTCGGGAGGCAGTGGGCAACACTCAACATTGATTCTTTGTATTATTGTATTTGTGGCTGATTGTTGGAAGAGGTCTGTGGAAAGGTGCATAAGAAGGAATAAAAATCCCTTGTTTTACTCATATAATGTGTACTGTATTAGTGTGTCTGTGGTTTGGGTCTCTTTGGTGCCCCCTTGTGGTTACAACAGATACAGCAGGCTAGTACTTGAATCGAATTTTTCATTGTAATGAGAAGTCAAGCAAAACGTTCGAGGCAACTCAGGCCCCTTGAGTTGCCTTGAAATGCTTGCATATTGTAATCTATTTAGTTAGCCAATAAAAAAGTGTCATTTTGCTTGACGTCTCATTATATCCATAATGGCTAACACAGTACAACACCCTAGTAACAATTTTTCATTGTTAGTCATACTGAGAGTCCTTGAAGCTGAATGTAATGGGAGAAATACAGAAGTGCTTCTTGTAATCCTATGTCTACTCCTAAATATTAACTGTAGTATGTTTTTCTACCATGTAATGCAATTTGACGTATTACGGTTTTCTCATTAAACTAAAGCTTTTTTTAATTTTACATGCAAGTTTCTAGCTGCAGTGGCTCCAAGATTGCAATCACAGTGAATCACTTTAGACTTTGTTATCTGAGCATTATGAATGGCATAGGTGCAACTCAAATTTACCAGTGGTAATTTACCTAAAAAAATATGCTAGTGTTTGTGAAAACAACTCACAAAAGCAAAGGGCAAATAAAGAAGTAATTGAATTGTCACTATAAATATTTAAACCACTTCAAAGGCAACCCAGAGTGTAATTAAACTGGAAGGGCACTGTGTAATCTTCAAAGAAAAAGCACAACATAAAAAACACAAACAAAAAACAAATTAGGTCAGATTCATGAAATGAATTTACTGATTTCATTTTTTATTACAGTATAAATATTAGTATTGAAATGTATGTGACTCCCACAGAATCAATGTATATACCAACTATTACAAAATAGTTAAAACTGCAGGTTACAGATTAATTTACCAATGAATTATTCAACCGGAGTCACAACATCTGACAAACTGTATATAAATATTTCACAAACAGGTAAGATCCAAATTACACTTTGCAACACGTATCTCGCACATGGTTTCATATCTAAATTAACACCCTCGGCATCAATATTATACTAAAGTAAATACAAAAAATTCAGAGTACATTACCTCCTTGAAGACCACAAATCTTAATCACAGAAGCTCGACACCAAAGAGAATCTTGAGCAAACCAACCGCAAACAAAGGAACCAATGTAAGGTACACCTTTGAGTTGGGCATTAGATACATTGCATTCCTTACTGTAAACATAAAAAGAAAAGGCACTTCAATTAGACGTTTTTTGGGTTGAAATAAAAAAAAAAAAAAAATTAAAAGCATTTGGACTCATACATGTCATTTGGAGCAAAGGAACATAGTGCTTCACGTCAGATTTACTGGAGATTAATTATTAATGCGTAAAAACACCACTTCACAGTGCTTTGCATCTGCAGTCAGTGAATATTGCTATACAAAAATAAACTGAATGTCAAGCAAATGTGCCAAATAAAACTGGAACTACCTAAACTGGAATGTCTGTTATGGGCACTGCACTTGGGTTATTTCATTTTTTTTATCTGTTTTCTAGGCAGCTTATTGATTTCATGGTTGAATATTCCTCAGACAAACTAAAAAGCCAAACTTCTATATAAATGGGTTATGAACTAAAGCTCTACCATATTCAAGAATTTAGAAGACTAAAGTCTTAGTCTAGAAAAAAGCTGTTATCAGTATTTATTTTTCAATAACTTATTAAAGCAACAAATAATTAACTTTTTTTTTTAATTTCAACATGTGCGCCAAAAACTTCTACACTGTTCGTAATGATCTTATGACTATGCCAGAACAGCCAGCTATGAACAGACATACCAATTAAGTTTATGACATACTTGGAGCAAACCAAAGAATTCTTAGTGAGCATAAGGACGCATTTCAATGACGGTAACAACAAAGACAACAGTCCACTCCATTACTAAAGTTTTACATTTTGCCAATTTGTGTTACTCTGATAGTTCAATGATATGCCTGCATTTGCCTGTCCAAAAGTCGGTTACAGCCAGAAAACGTTGCATTTTGTAAAACGTTTGACTCAGTTGATCAAGCTTCTCTGTGGGACATCCTGAAGTCCCCTCAAGGTTGCTGGATATCATGGCCGGCCTGTACACTGGTACTGTGAATGTTGTGCAGAGTGGAGGCAGAACCTCTGCATTTTCACAGTTGATTCTGGGGTTCGTCAGGGGTGTGTTCTTGCTCCTATTCTGTTCAATGCTTGTATGAACTGGGTGTTGGGCAAGGTCAAGGGGTCCAGAGGCTGTGGGGCATCTGTTGGTGAAGAAACATTTACAGATCTTGACTTTGCTGACGATGCTGTGCTCTTCGCAGAGTCAATGGAGGCTCTGATCAGGGCATTCGAGAGACTGAGCGAGGAGTCTGAGTGTCTGGGCTTGCGAGTGTCCTGGATAAAAACCAAGATCCAGGCCTTTAATGACCTCTTGGGCACAGCCATCAGCTGTGTGTCTGTCTGCGGAGAGAGCGTCAACCTTGTCGAGCGGTTTACTTACCTTGGCAGTGACATTCGTGTCTCTGGTGACTCTTCCTATGAAGTCAGTAGATGGATTGGGTGAGCATGGGGGGTCATGAGGTCGCTGGAAAGGGGTGTGTGGTGCTCCTGATATCTATGCAAAAGGACAAAGGTCCAAGTCTTTAGAGTGCTGGTGCTCCTGTTTTGCTATATGGTTGCGAGACATGGATGCTATCCAGTGACCTGAGACGAAGACTGGACTCCTTTGTTACTGTGTCTCTCCGGAACATCCTTGGGTACCGTTGGTTTGACTTTGTGTCGAATGAGCGGTTGCTCATGGAGTCCTGAATGAGGCACATTACCTGCATTGTGAGGGAGCGTCAGTTACGGCACTACGGTCATGTGGCATGTTTCCCCGAGGGTGATCCAGCTCATAAGATCCTCATTGTTTGGGACCTGAGTGGTTGGACCAGGCCAAGGAGTCGCCCACGTGACACCTGGCTGCGGCAGATAGAGGGTCACTTCTGGAGAGTGGGACTGGACCACGTATCTACCTGGGGGGTTGCCAACCGGGATCCCGAGTTTTTCGTTGTGCAGTGGGTGTGGCAACGCACTGTACTAGTGCATGCTCCCCAACTTGACTTGCTGGAGACTTGAAGGCTGGGGCTTTGATGGACGAAGATCGAATTTTTGCATTAATTTTTAATAATACCAATACACACCATTTTTAATATGAATTAATAAACCGTTTTATCAAGATCCTAATTTTAATCATAAAGATGCATTTCATTCCAGAACTGAACCCCGGTAATTAATTTGTCTTGGTACACTTCAAGTCTTAAAATACAAATCTTTAAATTAACGATGCACATGCATACGCTTCTAAATTGATGTAACAGATGTGATTCTCCTACCGTTCGTTTTCTTTTTACTCTATGGAGAAAAAAAACAAGAAAACACACCAAACACTTCTTAGATACCTATCCATTACTAATGGCCTCTTTCTGTATTTCTGAAAAACGAACATATTAAATGAACTGTCTTCAAATGCAGAGGACTAAATGAAGCTTTTAAACACAAGTACACTTTCTCTTCAGTGAACCAAATTAACTTAGTGTTTTAAAGTGAGTCTTCACTTAAATGGCAATCCACAACAGAGTTAAACCTTCATCTAGGATCAAGATCTACATAACATATCTACAGTATTACACACACTTGAATAGTTTGAGAAATAAACAGGCTGTTCTGCAGTAGCCGGTAAAGAGTTCTGATGAGAATGCCATTGTATATCACCTTGAATAGCACTGTATCATGTAGTGCCTTTCATTATCTGTCTATTATGAGCGCAAACTTGTTTGCTCGTATTTGCTGATGCTTATGTAGTTAATGCTGCATTTGTCTGAGTGACAGTATTTGGATTTTATTCCGAATTCCTTTCATATTAGAATATGCCTTTAAGCTATTAGTTAAATACCTGTTAAGCTGTTGACGCCTGTTTCCTGATGTGGATTGCTATGATAACCAAAGAACAAACTATTATCACCACATACATCTTTGTTTACCTGCCAATATGTAAGCAGTGACTGAGTTTTTTATTCTTACCTTAGGAAAGCATAACTAATGTGTCTGCTTACTTCTCCATAGTGCTGTGCCTGTTACTTGATGTTTTTGCTTCAAGATAAGGAAACCATATGAAAGAATAAAGGTTATACAGGTCAAATTCCGTTATAGCGAACTCCCAGGGACCTAAAAAATATTTTGTTATAACGAATATTTCGTTGTAGTGAGATTCTGTATTTGTTACTATAGTGTTTTCTTTAACTTGCGCCCTTGCGTTTGCAATCATTTCAATAGCTTCTTTTGTGTTCATTTTAATCTCCTCCTGCCTACAAGTTATGCTGATGAGAATTTTTCTCAGCATTTCCTTGCAATAATACACTTTCCCGAAACGCGATTGCAGCATCTGGGGCAAGGCAAAAACAGGCTCATAGCGCTGCAGTGAAGTGACACAGAAGCAAATCATAAAAGATCGGGGTCACGCTATAAGTCCCTGTCTTGCACTCCAAAACACGATACTGAGTCTCAATACTTCAGGAAAACCAACTTTATTCAGCTTGAAACAGGAATGGCACACTTATTTATTGTAGAGTGATCTGCCACTCTGCTATACACAGACACTGCAGTCAGGCTGCATGGATATCTTTTCTGTTTGCTTTGGTGGAAAGATGCAGAATATCTTTGAGATAGCTGTTGCCCCGGCAACAGATAAACAGTCTTCCACAGAGGCGGATATCGGACTTCCCGACGCTCTTTGGCATGTCGTCCAGTTAGGGGTGGTCCCAAGAGAGTTTACAAACCTCACATTTACCTTGAATGAGTGGCGCATTAATAGGAATGTTTCTTGAACGAGCATCTCTGAACCACATAAAAACTGTGTTTTCAACGTCTTCAAATGCAGTAGTTCACATACGTTTGCAACCTGAGATTTTTTTTCTTTTTTTGCTCGGTCTTTCAAGAAAGTTGACAGCGTTGATGGCGAAATTCCGAATTCACTGGTAACGTCTTTTTTTGCCGCAATCGAGAGCCTCAAAAATGTAAAGTTTTTTTTCTAATATGAACGGTTATCATTTTTTCGTGTCTGCGTTTCTATAGGAGGGTGAAAATGAGTTAAATTCCAATGGATGTTTTTTAAATGATGACTAGCAATAAGCAAAAGGCATGACTGAAAACTGCAGGAAACAAAAAGGACAAAAAAAAAAAATCAGTACGAGGAAAGTTCGAAGAAAGAAAAAAAAAATTACAATGTTTCTGTTTGGGGATTATTGTGCACAACTCGGCTGTGGCCACAGAAGTAGCTGCTCTGTGGATGATTCATTCAGGCATTTCAATGTCTTCTGGGCACTTCGCTATAATGAAAGTATCTGCTGAATGTACTTTGTAATAGCAAGATTTCTATATACTCACGTCATATGGGGAAACAGTTGGGACCATAAAAATACTTCGTTGTAATGAAAATTTTGTTATAAAGATATTCGTTATAACGGAATTTGACCTGTATTAACAGATCCTTTGTGAAAACCTCGATTTGGAATTTTTCTGCAACAAATCTATGGTGAAACCTGAAAATGGCAATAAGATGTACACATCCTTTAAACAGTGGGAAGTTAGAATGATGTGCATCTGAATAGCATGGCAAAATTTCAGATGAGAGAACAAGGTACTTAACTGATGCAAACAATAATTATTTACAGGTGGCTGTCCTATCCAAAGGGTGTGTAACTAAGTACTAGTACCTGGGACCAAATAAGTATGTCCAAAGTTATTTTTTCTTGACTTTTAATAAAAATAGTAAACTTTTTTTCAAGCTGAAAGTGAAAATACAATTTAGAAATTAAAAGATGCTTAAAAATGGGGAATATTTAATTTCCTTTTTCAAGGGTATAATTAAAATTGTTTGGGTGCCAATACATTTAAACACAAATTTTGAAACTCATTATAATACATTTATACTGCTTTTTGACTGTAATTTTCCATAAATTACTAAACTTAAGACTTTTGGACACTATAAATGATCATTCTAGATTCTATTATTTAGATAAAAACATTTACTTTTCTAAGAAGAAATTTCTTATATTTATATTTTTACTGACATATCACCAGGAAAAGTAACACTTTAAATTTAACTCACTTTAATTGTGCAGAAAGATCCTGAAAAGCCGTGCCTACATCCTGAATAAAGAAGCAGCTGGGGCTGTTCACATAAGTAACCTTGACTTTCATTTCCGCAAACCTCCTAATTACAAAATCAGGAATATTTTTCTTCGTGTGCACATCATCAAAGGCACACATTTCTGCATCATCCTTTCTAAAATTGCTGTCATGTGACAAAGGTCCTTGAATTTCAGGAAAGCAATATTGATCTCTGAGGGACATGCTACATGCAACTTTGCAGTCTACAATGGGCAATGCCACATCCTGAAGAGTATTAGTAGCTGTACCATTTTCAAGATGATTTTTATTCTGAAGAAACAACTCAAACACATCCCACAATTCTGTATTTGTGGCAGTTAGATAATGGTAAACGATTGTGTTGTTTTCAGCTTTGGATTTAATACAGAGCACTGGAAAAGCAGATTTCTGGTTTGAAGGGGTATTATTATCCTGTCCCTTACTCTGCTGAGTTAAGATACACGAATCCATATTATGTTTAAAACCAACTGATGAAATTTCTTCATTTTCAGTAGTCAGCTTTCCTGGCGACCCATAGACATTTGTGTTAAATATGTGACTCTTTAGGTCTGATGTTAAGCTCCATTTTTTATTTTTGAAAAAGGAAATTAAGCCTACTGAGTCAAGTTTCTGGCAATTGATTGGTGTTTCATTAAGAAAGCTTAAATCCAGTAAAGAATCTGGTGACTGGTGCTTGCTTGTGTTGTCTTGATCTGCTTTACAGAAATCATCATTAATAAAGTTGCTACTTGCTTGTAAGCAATCAGGTTCTTGTAAAGGTAAAGTTTTTTTAGGTTTTACAGGGCTCTTTGTTTTTGCTATGTTAGGCAAGTTGGTTTCCACAGTACATGGTTGAGATTCTTGTGGTTTATGCTGACATGTCACGGGTTTCCAGCATTTAGCACATTCTCTGGGAAGCCCAAGAGATGTCTGTACATGGCAAAAAGTCACAGTGTCCTCCAAAATCTGTGCTACATTTGTAATTGTGTTAGCCAAAAAAGTATTGCACAGTTTAGGACCATACATCAGATTATCTCTTGATAAAAATCTTCTTCCTTGAGATAAACTGTTAAATACAGGCATATAAAATGAACGGGCTTCAGTCTCTGGCTTCAGTTTTAACTGGATGATTGGTCTTACATCTAAAAGAGAATAAAATAAACACGTGCACTAAATTTCAAACAGTGAGGCACACAATAATATTTATAAAACAACAAGGACAACATTGTTGCATGTCACATGGTTGTGGATTTTTTAAACAATGAAACAATAGCTTTTAAGTTGTCAGTTATTTAAAACGTGTTTCAATAACTCAAATGTGTTTGAGAAAAACACTAGTTTCATGATATAAACCACATGTATTCAATTTAAGTATACTATACTGCACAAATCATGACGTTCAGTATTAAATATAACACATAGTTATTGAAGTTTAAAAATATTTTTATATTCATATTATCATTTGTATTAACCATCTATCTTGTAATAACCATTAAGGCAGCAAGATTAACTTAATTTTTCCATAGCACCAAATACCCTTGTTAGAAAGTTGTTTAAAAACCTCTTCTGGTGCTGCATTTCAAATGAGGGAAAAAGATCTTTTCTATTAGATTATTAATTTTAATGGTAGACGAGAGCATGGCCATGGTAGGGATGTAGCAGGCATGCATTAAGAGTATTCTTACCAGTTGTGTATATCATGGGTAGATTATTTCTGAAACCTTTCTGCATTAACAGTAATTATGAAGCACATTCTTTACAGTTGTAGTTGTGATGAGCACGGTTTGCTCTGCAAATCTGTTATCACAATGACATTTGTGAAACAACAAGAACTTCTGCTAGGTGCTTTCAAATTACTGTCAAGCTGTATTGATATATAAAATGCCACCTTTACCCAGCAATATTTACGTTCACCTTTTTGAAGAAATGGCGCACATAAGAACTCTGACAGCCGCAACAGTAACAAGCCATCAGATGAAGGCTATAACTATGCTGCCATCTAGTGGATTACAAATTCAGAGAATGTATCAAGTTAATTTGATTTTTTTAATGAAAGTAAATGTCCAATTTACTATTTAATATTTTAAACATATGTGACTATTTGAAAATTTAATATAATATAATTATAATATATAATTTAAATATACAGTGGAACCTCGAGATACAAGCACCTCTGTATACGAGAAATTCAAAATACGAGGAAAGTATGAGCGAAAAATTCAGCTCTAAATACGAGCATTGGTTCGCGTAACGAGCCACGAGCCAGGCTGTGGGTATAGCTCACGGCTTAGCAAGGGGGCGTGGTAGCAGTTGCGAGCCGCGATCTGCGGTGTCTGCGTTTCTCACTTAAGTGCACAGGTGGGAAACTGCCCACATCCATGATTGTTCCTGTGGCTGATGGGCTGCAGCTGCCATGTCCTCCCCGCATATATAGAGAAGCGCGAGCCGGTTAAGGGGGAGAAAAAGTAAAAGAAAAGAGAGAGAGAGAGAGAGAGAGAGAGAGAGAGAGAGAGAGAGAGAGAGAGAAGGCAGGCAGGCAGGCAGGCAAGTGCAGGCTCGCGTGTAGCTGAACAGGCGAGCCAAACAGCTGAAGCAGGACGGTGTAGAGAAGGTCAGCTGCATTAAGAGTGTCTCGCCTGTTGCAGAGCCCGCAGGTGAGACGCTAACAGAGAAGAAGCACCGGGGATTGTCATCTGTTTTTTAAAGACGGCATCCTTTTGACGTTTTAACCTCGTGTTAAAGGATTGTTATTCTTGTGTATTTTAAACCTCCACTTCAAAACTGTTTTAAGGATTATTTATTTAAAGATTTATTGAATGCTCTACTGCACTTTGGACACCTGTTTTGATTCTTTTAATAATCAGTTATATTATTTACCAGTGTTATTTATTAAAGGTAGACTACAGTATATATAATTTATCAGTGTTATTTGTTAGGAAAATTGATTTTTATGTTAATATATTTGGGGTGCAGAACGGATTAACTGGATTTCCATTATTTTCAATGGGGAAGTTTGTTCTAGATACGAGAAATTCGCTATACAAGCTCAGTTCTGGAACGAATTAAACTCGTATCTAGAGGTTCCACTGTATTTGACCGTTACTAATCACATCAACAAGTTGTGGCAGGAAAACATTTTAATCTGGAGAAAAACTCATACACAGTGGGAAAACATGCAAATACCACACAAAGGTGGCAACATTTTAGTGCTTGACATAGCATGTGATGGGACATACAGCCCTTTGTTCTATACACAGCGGATGCATGTGGTGGTACATTTGAGATTCATTCTTAGCACATCAACAAATTATTAAGCTATTGGTTGTTTATCCTATAACCAATTTTCTAACACATATTAAAATAGGTTATTCTGGTCAGATTTGCTGGTAAATTCAAATTTCTTTGTCCGAACTGGGCAGATAATGCGTGCAGAGACTAATATGAAACAAACATATGGGATGTAGTACTGGAGTATTGGGTCCTTAACTGACATGTGTCTTTTTCTCTGTAATGTATTTTATAAAACTTAGAATTGAATATAAAAAAGTAATGGCAAACATCAGTTCACATATGCAAGATACCTTGAAAACAAAACAAACAATGATTGCTTTCATAAATATTCAAAAACAATGGATGGGAAGCTATTTTCCCTTAAGTGTTAGCAATATTTTCTGAATGTACAAATACAAAGCAATCTACAACTAATGCTATATATTGGACAAGTGACTTGTGGATTTGGTATGAAAAAGATTGCTACAAAAGAAGCTTGAAGAAGTGTCTTTCAACTAACGATGTTTGGATTTTGTTATTACGGATGAAATGCAAAAACAAAATGTCAATGAATTAATTCAATATGTGCTTATGTTAAGGTAAATTGATTAATTTATATTGATCAAATAAAATTTTCTACTAAAAATGTAACTCAAACATTGTTGCGTGATGTCTGTTTTCTGAATAGTTCACATATGGGTTGCTTTGACCGAGAGTTCTTCAGCTGCATACTGTCCATCTTATATTAGAGGGTCAGTTTCTGCTGATACTGTTAACTTCTACCAGGTAGTACATACTTTCTTAGCTTAATTTTAGAAATGTTAACCCTAAACATATCTTAAAATGACAAAACTCAAACACAGATCTATAACCTAAAATATTAAAAAGTCATATAAGATCATTAAAATAGGAAAATCCAAACTTCAAAGTACCTATTATAAATGCAGATCAATCTCAACAGAAATGGGCCTGTAACGAAGACAACTTACAAGGACTGTGGTTTTCAAAAACTGACCATAACCATTCTGACACAAAAGAAATATTTATTTTCAGTCTTTCAAGAATACCTTTAAAAGAATGTCTTGCAAGGTTGAAACATATATTATTTTTAAACATTTACTTTTTGTGTTCCACATAATTAGTGATCTTGTGGTATTTTCTCAAGTAACATACTACCCACTATGTTCAGAGTGGCTCATACATTACAGTCTTTCAGTACATTTGACCAAAGCATTGAAGGCAGTGTAATTCAGTTAAAAGGTAGTGCTAAAATACTCATACAGTGGGGAAAACAGGGATGAGCATGTCACTTCTGGAAGACCATAATCTCTATAGATTTTGATTCCTATTGGTTAATTTCCATTTATATTCATTTGCATTTAGAACTCTCTGAAGTATATAATTTCCTCTTTTATAAAATGCGCAGGAGAAAGTTTTAACCATTACCATACCTTAATAAATTGTAAGTAGTCTTTTTAATGTAGTCATTGAGGTATAAAATTCAATGCTTTTAAATAAATAGTTGTAGACACTGTCAAATGTGGCACAAATGATTTTCAAAGTAACAAAACACATTTATTTTAAATAATTAGATTTTTCACCTGTTTTGATTTTCTGAAAAAAGTGAGAGACTTGCTGAATGACTAAATATTCCCAATCAAGAGTTTTTAGAAGTGTTGAATAATCTGCATGAAGATCTGGTTTACCATCATTCAGAACTGTCTTCACTTCTCCAGACACCTGAAAAAGAGTTTTCTGAAAAACACTGGTAGACTATGCAAACTAACAAGTATTCAACATGTAATGATACATACCACTACAGAATAAGCTGTAATTAGAAATTTCATAATAAACTATTATCACATATTAAAAAGGTATAAACATGGTAACAGATACAGCTGTCAATGTAGACAAGATTTTTTGAAATAGTGAGTCCAGATGCATTTAACAACGATGCCAAGAAAGCACAGAAAAGAATACAAACCATAACAGACTATGAGTTTGAAAGACACTGCACGATTATTGACAGTAAACAGTAAACAGCAAAGTAAATAATGAAATAACTGTCAATGATGTTAGATCACGGTTTAAATATGCAAAAAGACAGATTAAACTCGTGAACAGTACAGGTTGTGAATCCTTACAAGCTATATGGGCCTGCTAATTTATTCTTTTTTAGAAGCTTTTTTTCAACAGCCAGACAGACAATGGGTAGTCCCAGTGTTTTAAAAAAGATTGGCGAAGTGACGAGGCACTTTTTGACCTTCATTTATTGAGTAAATCATGTTCAAACACATTCACCTACTCATTATAAACCTTCAAAATGGTGTTATGTATTGAAAGTAAATGTTGTGAGATATGGCTGGCCATTCATCCCGGCCAATACCCTCAGGCCGCTAGATGGAGCCCTCCCTGTAGCATGGAAGTGCCCCGAAGACCAGCAGGGAATTATGGACAATGGAGTTTTTATTCCCAACCCTGCTGGACACCGTGGGGCGTCCAGAGGACGCTGCAGGGAGGCTCAACGACTCTTACGTGCCCTGTAACCCGGAAGTGCGTCATGATCACATGACAAGAAGAAATGACGTGCTTCCGGGTTGAGGAAAAGGACTTTTACCCTGACCCGGAAGTCATAAGGACTTGTGGATTGTTGGACAGGAACACCTCCGGGTCAGGGGGTATAAAAGGACGATGGGAAATCCCAGACATTGAGCTGAGCTGGGTGGAAGGGTGGCAACGCGTCTGGGAGTGGAGGATTGATCATTGATTGGTTTATTGTATTGGTTATTAATTATATGAGTATTGTGGAGTGTAGGTGCTTTGTGCACGTTAGATATAATAATAAATATTCATCTTTGGATTTTACCTGGTGTCTGACGTCTGATCTGAGGGTTCAAGGGGACAACAGTGCCTCAATCATTCACAGTGGCGTAGTCTCGGCAGGATTCTCTGGCCGTCAGTTTGGCAGAGGACCTGAATTTAAAAAATTTCTGTGGACAGAGAACCCCAAGAAGACAGCATCAGGACACACAGAAAAAACCACCATACTCAGTGGGCTGCGCTGCATAATAGTAAGCCTCCGTAAATATCGATATGTGATGGGGAAGAAGTCTGGGAAGAAGAATGGGGATCGCCCAAAGGAACAGACCCTAGATGACGCCAAGTGGTTATGGACATGCCTGACGGGAAGCGAAGAAGACAGGGCCATGATTGATGCTGAGAGGACCCAGGTGTTACGGCAGCGGGAGGGCTGTCGGACTTGGGAAGCACAGGACAACCTCTATAAACTAAGAGGACGCAATCGGAGTCCGGAGGTATGTGCCACAAAAATGTCCGATTCATCGAGACCTTATTTTAATTACTTTTCAGAGGCCTGTCTTCTCGTTTCTGACGACGAGTCGGAGATATACTTCCCACCTAGGCAAGATGGCTGAGACGACGAGGAGTCTAGCCCATCTAGGAGTCGAAAGCTGGGGATCCTATTCGACGAGAGTAGTCACGTGGACTATCCCGGAGCAGGCTGGGGAAACCAAAAGGACTACAAAGGATCACCTGACCAGGATGGAGTCCTTTCATTTGCCAAAACGGGAAACGTGATCGCTCCTTCAGGATTGTGGGAAGGAGAAGGTCAACGTCAGTCCATAGGCGAGGTCGTCGTTTCCCCAATGGAACGAAGCTCCCTGAAAGGGAAAGGGGAGGCAAACGAAGCAGCACCAGCCGCAAATAAAGGTAATGAGGGACGGGATATGACTGATCTGTCCGTAGCTAAATTAGAAAAGGCGGACCGCAGTCAGCCAGTGGCACCACCCCGGCCCTCTAAAATGCGAGACTCCAATTCCCAGAAGCCTCCGCGAAACCCGTCAGAGCACGTGCCGACAGCGGACGTGCTCATTGGCTCCCAGCCGGCAGGTAAGGAGAATGAGGAAATAAACTTGCCTCCGGTCGAATTAAATAACTCTATGGACGTGCGGGTACTCGAGAAGCTAATCGAGCCAGTACGGAGTTTCTTGCAGATGCTGACAGAGATGGAGAGCAGGATAAAGGAACTGGGAGCGACGAACGAAGCGCCGCTGAAGATGGTGGAAGAATACCTATGGCCATTTGGTCGGGAGTCTCCCGTTATGATTGATTTGGCGATACAGGTGAGTTTTACCGGTATCGTACAGAATAAGGGGACGCAGAGTGAGACGGGCCAGCGTTTAATAAGTAGCGGGTGCCAAAGCACTGCGTGCCCTACAAAAGAGTGTGAAACAATGACCGAGTGGGCGGGGGAAGACCCGATTGTACCGAAGCAGCTGGACAGTGCTGTCTTCCAGAGCGATGCGGATCTAAAGACGTCCCCACCGGTTGTTGTTAAATCGAGAGGGGTGCAAACAGTAAAGGGCCAGTCTTCTTCCAATAGAGAGACCCAAACTGTGCATAAGCCCCAGAGTAAGCAGGAGATCCCCAAAATAAAACGCGGGTCCCCAAACAAATCAGAGAGAAGGGCTGAGTGCATTGAGGCGGCCGTAGAACCTCCCTCGGCGGAGAAAAGGTCGGAGTTGACGGAATTCCCGAGGTGTTTCCAGTCTCGTGGAGGAAGACAACCAGGAGGGCGATGTCTCTGCTATGACTGTCGTCGGCCGGGCCACGTATGGCGAAGTTGTCCTCGGAGGACAGGGGATCGGAGGGACAGCCGATACACCGTTCCCCCTAGGTTCTCTGGGGAGTTTAGACAACGCAGCCAGGGCCCGACGGAATGGTCCTCCTGGAGGAAGACGTCCCTCGCGGGGCTGGCCGCTCCGTCCCAGTGGTCTCCACTAAGGGGGGAGAACTGTGAGATATGGCCGGCCATTCATCCCGGCCAATACCCCCAGGCCGCTAGATGGAGCCCTCCCTGTAGCATGGAAGTGCCCCGAAGACCAGCAGGGAATTATGGACAATGGAGTTTTTATTCCCAACCCTGCTGGACACCGTGGGGCCCACCAGAGGACGCTGCAGGGAGGCTCAAGGACTCTTACGTGCCCTATAACCCCCCGGAAGTGCATCATGATCACATGACAAGAAGAAACAACGTGCTTCCAGGTTGAGGAAAAGGACTTTTACCCTGACCCGGAAGTCATAAGGACTTGTGGATTGTTGGACAGGAACACCTCCGGGTCAGGGGGTATAAAAGGACGATGGGAAATCCCAGACGTTGAGCTGAGCTGGGTGGAAGGGTGGCAACGCGTCTGGGAGTGGAGGATTGATTATTGATTGGTTTATTGTATTGGTTATTAATTATATGAGTATTGTGGAGTGTAGGTGCTTTGTGCACGTTAGATATAATAATAAACATTCATCTTTGGATTTTACCTGGTGTCTGATGTCTGATCTGAGGGTTCAAGGGGACAACAGTGCCTCAATCATTCATAATGTCAATGTTACTCTTAATCACAAACCACCTCTCCAACCAACCAACCCTTATTAGTGCAGTTGTAGAAAAACATACATTTTTGCAAACTACACGGAAAAAAACTATACGCTTTGACACCCCACCACCTTATTGCTTCAGCATCATTGGGACTTCATCTCTATCAGCAGGGAGGCTGGAGTAAGACGTTTTGGAGTTATCTGTTATAGTGAAAGAATAGTGCAATGCAGAATAAAAAAATCGGATACAAGAAATCTTCTGGACCTTCAGCAATTAGGCTGACAAAAGAGAGCTATAACCTACTGTAAAATGCATATAAAACAGCATTTTTCCTGCATTATGTTCTTTGTTTTCTCTTTCTTGTATCCGATATGTTTGTAGTTCAACTGTAACACACAAGCAAATGAATTTCCCATTACAGACAAAGTGTACTCTGACCTTGACACATGTACTTTGGATTAAAAATCCCTTTGTACTATAGAATTTCTAATAAAAAGTACTGCATATTCTCTGCAGATTGAGGAACAGTATGATGCTATAATGCACTTATACAAAAACTGGGATTATGCTGGTAACCCTGATGGCTGATGCTAGTACCTTTCACAAGATTACATATTAAAGTTACATATATTTTCAATAGGAAAGCTGTAGGTGTTTGGTAGTTTACAACATGTAATTTTTTCTATTTATTTTTTGCCATTATAAATGAAAGATTAAAAAGCAAAGGTTTCTGCTCTGCTTTTCATCTTTGATTGTCCCCCAAATCAGCATCATGCCAAAGACCAGGCGGGTAGGAAAAGGGAAACAAACAAAATATATAATATAAATAAATAAAAAGTAAAATGAAAAATTCAAATTTGAGTTATTTTCCATTCTGCTTAGAGTCCCTACTCAGCACAGAGTAGTTTTTAAACACATAAAAACATAATTATAGATTATTTACAAAAATTGATAAGTCACTTATTTCAGTGTACTGATGCAAGTACCTTTAAAAGACCTTCCTAAATAGAGAACTCTTGTAACTATTAATTAGTATTCAATAATCTGTCCATAAAGTATGGAAGATAAAAATTTATATATCAGCATAAATAGCATATTAGCATAAATAGCCATAAAAATAACACCTTCTGAAGCATTAGATTTAACATAAATTAGAATGTCAAGCAAATCGTTAAATAAAAAACATTAGCCATATTGCGTTATTTTTAAGCTTGAAGCAGAATTACCAATTTGGGAAAGGAAGGACAGAATAGAAAGAGAATGACGTACAGAAACTGTCGAGGACAGAAGAAGGGAGAATATGGACACCTGTGTTCCAAGGTTAGGAAGCTAAGGAACGATACCAATGACATAATATAGAAAAATGGTCCTGGTAGGCACCTGAGAAGCCAGCTGGGATAGTGAATCAGCAGAAACTGCAAAAGGCATTGCTACTAACAAGGTCAAAATGATGTAATGCATGAAAAATAAAATTAGTATATTCATGTACTGGCATAAATAAATATAGAGAAATATATAAGCATTAACCTTAGTGTAGATATTACTGCAAGTCAGGCCTACCAAGCAAATGATTAAATAAAAACACATGCCATATTAAAGCTTAGCGTTGAGCCACCAAGTATAAACTATGATGCCAGCCAAGGAAGGGAAAGTGATAAGAAAAAGCCCAAATATGGAAGAAGGAACTTCTGCCCAGCCAAGGCCAATAGAAATGAGCAAAACAGAAAGTAAAAATGAACAATAGACAGTAAAAAATACCGGGGGACCAGCTGCAGGGAAGTCAGGAGATAATAGTGGTTCCCATGGGAACTCGAGGTACAGGCTGGAGAGGTGCAGAGGGGAGTCAGAGAAATGAGCTAATATGAGCGAGGTCGGGAAGATAAGAAATTACTATAAATGTTTTGAGTCCTGAATTGTTCAGGGCTCAGCTCAATTTGGCCGTACTGGGTTGAGTCCGTGTTATTTTTTATTGTTATTTTATTGAAATAAAATTATAGACTCTGTTTGCCTATCCTAAGTTTCCTAATAGCTTTCATTTCAGGTAAAAAGCCTTTTGGTGACAATTTTTCACCATGTCAAAAGAAAAATAAAAACTAGATCATCAATGAACCTGTTTCTTTGCTTACAACTTCCAGGCTGTTTGTGTTCGTATTATGAGAATTAACTGCTTTAAAATGATAAATAGACTGTGCACCTTTAAAATTATATCACCAATCCTTAAGTCAAATATAATCCATTTGCCTCTACCTGGTGAGTAAAAGCTCTCAGATCCAACTCAAGTGATGTTCTGAGATGTTCCAACTGTAGCAATTTCCAAGATAACGTTTTATAAACATGTTGATTACGCCAATCTCGACATCTATCCATTCTGCCCTGGTTAAGAAAGACACACAATGCTGATGAGATTGGATTGTCAAGGTGTACATGTGCCAAGCCATGAGAATCAATTCTTAAAAGTATTGTGCCAAGACTATTGAAACTAATTTCCAGCAAATAAAAAAGCAAAAAGATGTTTAAAAGTTTGTCTACTCCTGACCAAACCAAATATTCTTTTACATTTGTAAAATTAGAAAAATCTCATACCTGATTTTTGATGCACAAACTGTTCCTACAAAGTTCAAATCTTAAGATTTCTGAAAAAAATACATAATGAAGAAAAAGGGTGAAGTTATTGTTGTCTTGCTTTTGAAAAGGCAAAGGTTATACAGGGTTACATATGAGTTCCGTTCCTGCTGAAGTTAATAACCTGATTTTGGTATGCAAGTTGGAATTTGCACAGAAAATGCCTGTAATTGAAATTAATAATAAAAATAATAATAATACTATATTTTATTTATATAGCGCCTTTCCCATGCTCAAGGCACTTTAAAAAAAAAAAAAAAGTACTGGGCAATACTTATCTGAATAGCAGTGGAGAAGCAGCACAGCACAGCGGAACCGGTAGGACAGGCGGGTGTGGTAGCATAGGTGAGCGGCGATAGCAAGCAGCAGAAAGCATAGCAGGAGGAGGTAGAAGGATTTGGAGGTTCCAATACACAGCCGCAAAACAGTAACGCTTGGTAATTTATTAAATAATAACAGAAAACTTTACAGATGTTTCAAATGTATTATTAAAATTACAGTGAAGTAATATTAGAGAACTTTAAACAAAAACAAAAAAAAACATAATTTAACCTAAAATCAATCAAGTGTATCTACAATATGTTGACCTTATGCTTAAACTTTCTTTTTACAATTTCAAATAATATAAAACATCAGTTTCCCACTGACTTATCAAAGGAGAGTTAGGATTCTTCCAATTTAACAAAATAAGTCTGCGTGCCAAAAGTGCTGTGAATGCAATCACCGTTTGCTTGTCCTTCTCCACTTCAAGTCTGGAAGAACACCGAACACAGCTGTTAATGGGTTAGGAGGGATTGTGACCCCAAGGCTGTCTGAAAGGCACTTAAAAATTATGGTCCAAAATGATGTTAGTTTGGTGCAGGCCCAAAACTTGTGACCCAGTGAGGCAGGAGCTTGGTTGCAGCGTTCGCAGGTTGGATCTTGCCCTGGAAACATTTTGGACAGTTTTAAGCGAGACAGATGAGCTCGATATATAATTTTTAGTTGAATAATTCTATGCTTTGCGCATATGGAGCTCAAGTGAATTCTCTGCTTTGCTACCTTCCACTCCTTTTCTGATATATTGATTAAAAGATCTTCTTGCCAATGTCCTCTTGGGTCTTTGAAAGGTAGGGACTCTAATAAGATTTTATATAATGCGGAAATGGTGTTTAATTCCTCAAAATTGAGCAGTATTTTTTCCAGCATGGTGGAGGGTACGAGGCGAGGAAAATCGGGCAGTTTCTGTTTAACAAAATTTCTAATTTGAAGATAGTGAAAGAAATGTGTAGCTGGGAGGTTGAATTTGGAACGTAATTGTTCAAAAGATGCAAATATGTTGTCTATATAAAGATCTCTGAGCATTTTAATCCCAAAACTTTTCCAGATATTAAAAACTGGATACGTTTGCGAGGGTTGAAAGAGGTGGTTCGCTTGCAGAGGTGCCACAGATAAAAGATTTTCCATCTTAAAATGCTTTCTAAGTTGGTTCCATATTCTAAATGAATAAAGCACAATTGGGTTATTAGTATATTTGCGATAACTTGCATTTATTGGAGCGCAGAGCAGGGAGTATAAAGAAGTACTACAGGATTTTACTTCTATTGCGAACCAAGCCTGTGTATGTTCATTTTTTTGTGTCCAGGTTTTTATGGCTTGTAAGTTTTCTGCCCAGTAATAAAACTGAAAATTAGGTAAAACCATGCCACCTTCTGCCTGAGGTCTTTGTAGGGTCGCTCTTCGGATACGTGGGTGTTTTGAGTTCCAAATGAATGATGTTATTGTTGAATCTAATTGCTTAAAAAAACAATTTATTGATATATATTGGAATGTTTTGAAATAAAAAAAAGAAGTTTAGGAAGGATATTCATCTTAACGACGTTAATTCTTCCGGCTAGAGTGAGATGAAGGGTTGACCATCTATGCAAGTCTTGCTTAATTTTTTCCATACAGACGGCAAAGTTTTGCTGATAAAGAGCTTTATGTTTACTTGTGATATTTACACCTAGGTATTTAAACTGATCTGCTGCGGTAAAAGGTAGGGTGTCCAATCTAATATAATATGCTTGTGAATTCACTGTAAAGAGTATACTTTCATTCAGATTAATTCTAAGACCAGATATGTTTTGAAATTCTGTGAGTGCTGTTAAAACTGCAGGCACAGTGTTTTCTGGGTCTGATGTATATAAAACCATATCATCTGCATATAGAGAAATTTTCTGTTCCAGTCCTTCTCTGATAATCCCCTTTATCTGATAGGAATTTCGACAGTGTGCCGCCAGTGGTTCAATGGCGATTACAAACAGCAGTGGTGACAAGGGACATCCTTGTCTGGTACCACGTTCTAGCTTAAAGTAGTCTGAACAAATGTTGTTAATACAAACTGAAGCTTCTGGATTGGTATACAGTTGTTTGATCCATGCACAAATATTCGGGCCAAACCCAAATTTCTCCAATGCAGTGAAAACGTAGTTCCATTCAATCAGGTCAAATGCTTTTTCTGCATCCAATGATAATATCATCTCTGGGGTGCTTAAACTTTCTACAGTTATTGATAATGACATAGTGCATATAGTTCAAAAAAGGTTAATGATAGTCCAAAAATCTGTGATTAACTGACAACTGATACCTTCTCACGAGATACAAATTTGTTTATTTTGTAAAGAAAAAACAGAAATCACTATATTATAATTAATTTAAACTTAACTGAAAAGAATATTTGGGGGGGTATTATGTCCTTGTTTGTATCTGCTGAACTGCCATAACCTAAGATTTGACTGTACTTAATGTACCCTTTTTACAAATGTTACATATTTATACAGGTGTATTTTATATAAGAGTAGGGATAAATATGATTTAATGTTAGCAGAAGCTGCGGTGGGCTGGCGCCCTGCCCGGGGTTTGTTTCCTGCCGTGCGTCCTGTGTTGGCTGGGATTGGCTCCAGCTGACCCCCGTGACCCTGTAGTTAGGATATAGCGGGTTGGATAATGGATGGATGGATGTTAGCAGAAGGCAATTTGATTTGTCACCTGTCAAAAAAGGTAATTTATAAAAAGGCAGAGTTACAAAATGTCCTTACAGAATCTGAATATTTTGCATTTACTAAAATTCAACCATATAGTCTTGAACAGTATTCTGCAATTATTATGGAGATTGTTAAATCTAACGTTGTTTCAAGCTGTACAGTATATTAAACTATATATTCGTCTTCCACATCTACAGTTTGCTCCACCTGCACACAGCATATGCTATTAGGATAGGGTCTACTCACTGTACATTTTTTAAAATTTCTCTATACACTCTGTATAAGATTTGAAATAATATTGTTGGTAAGAATACGATGTTAATTATAGCAAACAACTAGCACAGAAATAGGAAAAGTAAAATCTGTATCATACAAGACATGTGATTTTTTACTGTCAAATGCTAAGGTAAAGATAAAATACTAAAAATAAATATTTAGGAAACTGAAACACAAAAATAAATTTGTATATAACAGTACTGATGGATATATCTTAAAAAGATCAGTGCTTTTCTTTCCAACCAAGTTTCCAGTTGCTGAATAACACAGATATCCTCCTTCACTTATACTGTATATTTTACGTTAAGCTAAAGTGAATGATCTGTAACAAAACAACATTGAGGTGTATGCTTGTATTCACTGCCAGTATAATCTGAAGAATTACATAAACAAATCAATGAGATCTTTACAGCATTCCATCGTGTTGAAGTAGACAATGTGGTCTAATGCTTTAGGTATGTGAAAGACAAGTCACAAGTTCTCCAGTTCAAACCTAACCTCAAACTCACTATTTGACCCTGAGCAAGACAGTTAACCAGCCTAAAAGGCACAGGTATATATAAACAATCATGTTGTATCTTTGTACTTTTAAATAAGATGTTGATGCTAACATCTAAACTCTGTGCCTCTTATTTGAAAATTACCTTCTATACTCTTTGAATTATGATAATCAATATCTACAAATCCACAAGCCTCACCAAGTTCCTTAAACAACCAATAATCATAAACTGAATATACTAAAGTAATGCCAGTACATTAAAAATGCCAATTATTTGCAATATACCTTCAATACTGATATAGAATAACTGGATTCAGAATAATATTTGTATCTGTTAAAGTCAGTCAATACATAAAATTTATATTAATATGCAATTTTTGTTACAATGCTGGGTGTTTCTAGAAGGCTTACAATCATCAAAAAACCTTCTGTTTAAGTAACAAATAGCAAGGTACCTTTAACAAGTATTATGGCTCATTTAAAAATCAAGGCGCATTCACAAGTAAACAAGAAACTGAGCAATTAATTACCCCAATAGGATGAAAGTAACCTAAGTAACACTGGGAGAACACACAAACAATATACAACACTTAAACATAAAGGCTGAATTTGAGATCAGGTTTCCTAGGGCTGTGTGGCAATGGGGTTATGCATCGCACTTCTGGCACTTCTATGTATTTCAGCTTGACAGCATTAGGACTTATTAGCGCAGATATGCAAGGATTTTCTGGTAGCAAGAGATGTACAACAAGAGTACACTGCTATCACACAGCAATGTGCACCCAGAAAGGGCCAATTATTCCCTTGCTGATCCAGGGGGTAGAGTCTTACCTGACAAAACTTCTTCCCTTGTCTTGCTGTATGGGGTGAAGCCAAATTATAAATGTATGGGGCAGCTCGCATACAGTGGCAGTTGCTTGTTTTTCTGTACTTTTGGGCAGACTACTTCAAGTGGAAGTCCTAAACGGCACAATGGAGGGAAAAAAAGGCGATGTCAGTCAAGATGATATTTTGTACTGTATATGCCTAACTAATCTTACATCCTTTTCGGACAGCTTAGCTATTAGTTAAACAAACGTGCTTGATGGACTGAATGGTCTCTTCTTGTTGTAAATGTAAAGATTGTTTTTTTTTTACAGCATTTGGCAATGCAGTAGGTCGAAGGTGGACTTGGACCTGATTCAGCTCCACATGTTGAATTTTGGCTTCGCAGCCAAAGACCTTATCAGGACGACTTAACACGGTAATGCACTGTAATTCCTTAAACTGTACCGGTACGTTTCCGAACTGCCAACTGTCAGCCCAACCAATTCATTAACTGAAGACGAAACTGTGCATATTAATAGACTCCAGAACAAATTTCTTTCTATATTCAGGATATGATTTATAAATCAATAAAAGCTTTTACATTAATATGTAGAAGGGTTTTGTTAATGCTCCTTAAAATTTCCTGAATATGCAAGTGTTTGCGTTAATCAATTAACTCAGGGGTCGGCAACCCGCGGCTCTGGAGCCACATGCGGCTCTTCAGCCTCCTTGCAGTGGCTCCCTTTGGCCTTGACAAAAAAATAAAAATCATGAAAATGAATAATGGCAATTTCTTAATTTAACTTGTATTTATATATATATATATATATATATATATGTTTATTTACTACTACTACTACTGTTATACATTTTAACATCTAATTGAGAGAGTTTAATTCTGCGTGGACAGAAGCATTTGCCTTCACCGCCAACGACGCTGGCTTACCGGTGTGCTTAATATGTGGCGATTAATTATCGAACAACAAAAAATGTAACGTTGAAAGACATTTTCAAAACAAGCTCTCAGCATTCACTGAAAAATACCCAAGTGAAGATAAGCGAAAGACAGCAATTTCAGAACTGCAACGGAAAGCTAAACAGAGCAAACATACTTTCAAAAAGTGGATCACTTCTACAGTCAACTACAGCTGCTAGTTTTGTGGCAGCTCAAGAGATCGTAAGGAGGGGTAAGCCGTTCACAGACGGAGAATACATGAAAGAATCGTTCATAAAAATATCAGAGCATCTATTCTCCGACTTTAAAATCAAACGGGAAATTGTTCAGAAAATGCAAGCTGCATTTAGAGAAAGATTCAGTGAGTTCAGAAAGGAAAAACACACACTCTCTCCTTCCCTGTCACACCCGTGGACATCGACCTATCCCTGCTGAACACATCCGCATTTACAGGAGTAAGCCCGATCTAGAAATTGAACTAGACGACATAGCAGATAAAGATTAATGGGTGTCCAAGTTCAAATGCCTGACAGCGGATCTTGAAGAAGTCACCCGTCAGAAGGCTACTCTCGCTAAAGAGTACAAATGGAGTGATATTGAAAACCTCCCCAAACCCGACAAATTTGTTTTCGACACATGGAGTGCCATTCCCGAAATGTATATGAACATGAAAAAATATGCATTTGGAGTCCTGTCCATCTTTGGCTCAACATACTTAAGTGAGCAAGTTTTCTCAAGCATGAACTTCATAAAGTCCAAATATCGCTCCTGCCTCACACATGAGAGCCTGCAGTCCTGTGTGAAGGTCAAAGTCACATTGTACAGCCCCGACATAGAGATGATCAGCAGCAAACTTCAGAAACAGAAGTCACTTTAAACAGGTGACAACAATAGCATTTAATAGGCTATTATTTTTCAGAAAAACAAAACACATTCATTTCGGACCCAGAGCTGATGTAGGTTTTTTGTATGTTCAGGTGCTTCAGTTGATTCAGCACACTGAAATGGAATTTAATGTTTACTTTTTTAAAGCTGCTAAGCTACAGCTAAATGTTTTATTTATATTAAAGTGGGCTAGTTTTTATTTTAATTTTACACAGGTATAGGAAGGACCCAAATAGGCCTGCATAGTTCACTTTAATTTATTTCAAAGTAGCCCTACACATGCACACTGCACTTCTGTTTGTTGTATTCCGTGGTTGTAACATGTAAAATCTAAAAAAAGATTACAACTTTTAAAAGTTTATAAGCTGTGTTATGTTTTGCGGCTCCAGACTATTTTTCCTTGGAGGAAGAGGGGGGGCAAAATGGCTCTTTTGATAGTGAAGGTTGCAGACCCCTGAATTAACTACTCGTGTTTGGGGCACAATGTCATTTGCTGCTGCTGTCGTCGTCGTTATTTTTAAAAGGAAACTATTTCGATGAATTCAGGAAGCAATCCAAATAAAAATGTGAAGTGTTAAAATACACCCAATGATTCTGCGTGCTAACAGCTACGATAACAATACCTTGACTCGTCCATATTTCGCGCTTGCTGATTAGCCTAAATAGGGCGTTTATCGCACACTGCAAAGAATATTTTAAAGATAATGTGGGTAAAGGTAACCCTGTTGATTACAACTTATACTACAGGTTGGGATTGCCATTCGATTAATTCGGAAAAAAGCAGCAACTACGATATTTCCGGCCCTACGTTTCTCAAAGATTTAAACGTCGAAAGTCACTTGGGGGCACAATGAAGAAATTTTACGATAATCTCATTAACTGATTCAACACTTTAAGATTAAAGGCGTAATTATGGTACCGATTCGACTTGTTCCTATGAACTTTTTAATGGTTAAGATAAACACTTAAAGGATACAAGACAAACACAAGCTACCTGTTGCTTTTCTACGTTTTATTTCTTACCAAAAGTTAGTGGAGGGGTCCCTGTGACAGACAGCTTCAACAAGTCGTTCAGTCAGACGTCCAACTAAAGTACACAGCCGCCCGCCATATTCAAACACAAACTACGGGCAGGCAAGTCGGCGCCTTGAAAGACGAAAGGAAGGTAGTACGTCTTTCTTTCTTTCTTTTTTTCTTTAACAAATACGGACATAAAAAAAACACAACAAACCCACTTTAAAACTGCTGGCTGTACAGACCCGCTTACATCTCTTACGTGCTCGCGACTGCGTCATATACCGTGTTAGGTAGCGCAGTGAGCGTGTACGTGGTGACTGGTGAACGTATTATTGGAAATTACACATTTACCCTTTGGTACCATTGTAAGAGAAGGGTTTCATATCTATATATCACAACGAGACACGCGCACTATTTCGAAAACAAAACCCTGTTTTTACTGAACACGCTAAATCCGAAACTTGGGTTACATCGTCTCTCTTCGCTTAGGTCAAGAAAGCAATAATCGATTACGAGTTGAGTCCGTCTGGGCGGTTCATCTGCGGTGATATACGGCCCCCCACCAAAACATAAAAAACTACTCACAGCACCACAGAGATTCCCACAAATACAGTATAATCGTGAATTGGGAAAAGAATATTTGAGAATACTATAATAATAATAATAATAATAACAAAAAGAATGTAAAGTGTTTCCATTTAGAACTTAAAGTAACAAACAACTCACTGAACTTTATTGACCCAGGTCATAGTCCTTTGAGATATGGAGGGCGGTGCTAAACCCTCCTAGCATGAGTCACAGGCAGGCTAGGTGGTACAGACAAGAATAGATAACTCCCACTAGAGCACATATAATCATGGATAACGTAAAGGATTGAATCAAAGTACTGATGTGACAAGGAGTCCAAGAGTCCAGCTGTTGATGTGGCATTGTTTTACTGGATGGTCCTCCATCACAATCACGTAGGCCTACTAATTGTAATGAATTGCCATATACAGTATACTGTAGCTGTAGGATATCAGCAACAAGCAATTAAAATGACCTTTCGGAGTGAGCCACTTAAAGATGGTGCATTTACCGAATACTGTAGTAGGCACTACTCTTCTCACATGAGTTATGAATTTAGGTATGCAGGATGTGCTACTGGCCTATAATCTGTAACTTTCAGAGGTCTATCATGCATATGTTTTAGTTGTTCAGGCACCAAGCAGAAACAACAATTTGTTGAGTTTGTATTTTATTTAACAGTGTTCACATCCACCATCCTAGAAAACTATCCATCGACAAGGCTGAATCAACCTGTATTTATGGTAGTGTACAAGAGGCTGCTTTCTGTTTCCACCAGCAAGGGATCCCCATAGTGCCAAAACCAACAATATGCCAACATCCTCTTGATGAGTGAGCCATCTTGCTAGAGACCATTTAATGAAGGCCTGTGTGGTTTAAAGGTGATGAACCTTCTGTTACCATTGCAGGTGTTCTTTGGCATATATCCTCACAGGTGGCGCAGTGGTAGTGCTGCTGCTTTGCAGTAAGGAGATTGTGGGTTCGCTTCCTGGGTCCTCCCTGTGTGGAGAACGCTTTGAGTAGTGAGAAAAGCACTATATAAATGTAAAGAATTATTATTATTATAGCATATGCCACAGCAATGTCAAAGTTTTTCTGAATAGCAGCCACTCACTGGGCCTCTTTTATGCAACTACATGTCAAATCGTACAGATAAATTTCAAGAGTCCAGCTGTAGTGTCTGCCTGTTATTTCATTGTCTATTAATTAAGGGGCGTTTATCAGTCCATTGAAAACATAACATTCTTTCCTGTAAGGCAGTAGATATCTAAGTGATGCATAGTGGGCAAAACATTATATAAACCCCCTGTAATAGAAACTCACACCAAGAAAAGTCTACATCTCTGTATGTTTTAGGAATGGACTACTACTTTTTGCAGTTCATGTTACATGTTCAGGACAGTCCTTTCTGGAATATGACATGAAATGAAAACATAACATGTTCATAAGGCTAGGTTACCTTTCTTGGCCAATAGTCTCAAGTCTAGCTAAGCCTGTTCTTGTAAATACATTATCTAAATTAATGAAGTGATCTCAAAACACAAGGCCATGCAAATCTGCACCACTGTGATAAAAACATTTTCTTGACAAGACAGTTTTGTTGGTCAAGGGTTTGAAGGGGACCTTTAAAACCATAATTTTCCACTATAGTAAAGGGGATCATTGGCTTTCACTAGAATTAGTTTGTTCATTCCATCTGCATGAGTCTTTTGCATATGGAGTGGCATTAGCCACATGGTTGTGCTGAAGTGCTGAGTTGCTCTTATTATACTGAGCTGCACCAATATTTTTTCAACAGAGATTATGCCTGACTTTCATTTCTCCAGTATCCTGTTTCCAGAAGCCAAAATATGACCAAACTATCAAAACTGTGCATCTTTTTTAGATACAAGTTTGTCTTCATTTCATGGTCAGCACACCTTTTTGTTTAAATGAAGAGTGAGGGCTAGATGAGGCAAAAGCATGGGAATGGACAGGGTGCTGCAGTTTAAAGGGACAGTTCCTGAAGGCATACACCCAATTGTCATCCCATTGATTCAAACAACTGACTCTCGGATAATTATAAGTTAATTGGAAGGGAAAATTAGAGATTCGCTTACTTTTTCACACATAAATATGTAACACTAGATTATTTCCTTAATAACTGAATGTTTTTATGTCATTTACTTAATTGGGTTCTCTTTATCTTGTTTTAGGAGTTATGCAAAAATGTGATCACATTTTAGGCCATGTTTAGGCAGAAACAGAGAAAGGTCTAACATAGGCTGTGAATTTTTTAAAACAATATATACTTCTGTCTTATCAGTAAACAATCATTGTGTTGTTAATACTGATTATACCTCATATTACAAACAAAAATCCAAGTTGTTCTGTTAGTTGTTTACAATATAAACACTGATGTCTGTTATTTCTTTGGCAGGAGATTCAAGGAAAATGCATTACTGCATAAACAAAAACGTTTTCTTCATTTATTATATACAATTTCATCAAATAATAGGTTTTGCAAAAAAACACTGGCACTTATAATTGTTTAAATTAATAAGGAGGATATGCTATTTCAAATAAGTTTCTGGGGAAAAACTTCATGCTTGAAGTTGTTAAGCCTTATTATATTTTGCATTTGTGTCTACCTTTTCTACACATGCTGAATTTGCTGAGTGCCACCTTCTTTAAACTACTGCTTACATTTTGTTTTACCAAAGTGCAGACAGTCCCAACTTGAAAAGTTATTACAAACAGAGTGGGTGGAGATGTGTGATTTACAACTCAAAATGTAGTCATATAGGAACCCTTTAGTTTCCTTGTTGACTGCAAAAATATAGAGCAAAGACATATCTGAAACCATCTTATTATGAACCCAATATTTGTATGAATGACAGTGTGAGAGGAATATTCTACTGGAAAGAATTATAATCAGTACTAGCCAACCCGCGGCGTAGCATATGTCACATAATTATGTATTGATGGGTGAACACTTCCTGAAAGACACAGTTGTCCAAATGGGGTGGGTTTGAGGATACAACTGTAAGTGAATGAAAAGATGGAACTCTGGAGAGAGCAATATACAATTGTCCGTGACTGAAAAGACCGAGGGACGGGGCTGGATGGCGGTCGGGCACGGAACGGGGGGAGAGGGCAAGGACGCCCAGGGAGGACGCCCTTTCCGCCTCTCCGGAGAGAGGGCGGGGAAGTGGGCCAGAGAGGTTTCTGGTCCTAACCGTCCAATGACAGGTCGGCACAACCGGTAATGATCCTTCCACAGGTTCACATACGGAATTTCAACTTTTACTTCCTCTAGATAGTCAAGTTCAATCACCTTCTCGGCGCTCCGCCAGAGGCCGCGAGCGACCGCGGCAGGGCCGATCCGAGGACCTCACTAAACCATCCAATCGGTAGTAGCGACGGGCGTTGTGTACAAAGGGCAGGGACTTAATCAGTGCAAGCTTATGTCCCGCACTTACTGGGAAATCCTCGTTCATGGGGAACAATTGCAAGCCCCGGTCCGCATCACGAATGGGGTTAAACGGCTTACATACGCCTCTTGGCGCCGGGTAGACACACATTGATCCATTCAGTGTAGCGCGCGTGCAGCCCTGGACATCTAAGGGCATCACAGACCTGTTATTGCTCAATCTCACGTGGCTGAAAGCTTAGCAGCTGCGATAGTTTTACACTCCAGTACATTGCGGTGAATGCAGGTAACAGTCAGGCGGGCGGGTCAGCAGGCGTTCTCGTCCCATGGTCTTAAGTTGGCAGGCGTGGCTATGTCATGCGTATCCCATGGTTGTCTTGCGTGCCCTGTCAGCTGCTTAGTGAATTATATATATAGATTTTAAGGAACAAACGTAGACATTTAATATAGCTTTTACCTGAGATTAAAATTGCAGACTTTTTTGGTAACTTCAATTCAAACATTTAATAATGGAAGGTTCACATTTACTAAATTCTAAACTATACTTTATATCCACACACTCATTTTTGCTGACAACATATTTTTGAATGTATAGAAAGGAATATAAATATTTGCAGTATTAAATGCAATATTAATATGTAAGTTTTATTTATTAAAAATAAATACATACACATCAAGGCCAAGAATTTTCAGTCAAGTTGAATGATATAAAGTATTGCCCAAATCTCTGCTGAAGAGTTATAATTCATATTGGAATTTATTTTTGTTGAATCTCTATTGGCAACACACAGCTCTGAAAATCACAGGCGGATTAAATATTTTGTTTGACATCTCTTGACTAAATATTCTAAAACAAGGCAAAATCCAAAATTTTCCATATTTTTCTAAATGTTGTAATTAAATTTGTATCACAGCATTGCTGGTAATGTTCATTTGTTATATTTGGAACTATTCTATAACAAACTGGGATAACAAAAACATTAAAACAGCGTCAGATTATTGCAAGTTTAGTTTATAATGCTTATGCTAATATTAACATCTTTCTTCTACATAATGCACGAAGCAAACATATTTTCAGAAAACACTAGTTCTCCAGCAGGTAAGCATCATATAAAGAAATTACAAAAGGGTAGCTGTTTATGCCTTGCAGCGGTCTCCTAGTAAGATTGGCAAAAATCTGTCTAGTTAACCTAATCCATCTATAATGTTTATTTTAAAGTATGTTTCATTATGAAATGTAGAACACTAAAGAATCCATACACTAACAATTTTATTACTAAAATGCCAATACCATTGTTCTTAAACAAAAAATATATATATCAAAAGTATTATTAAATAAATTAGATTTCCTGTTCCATTTCTATAAAGGTAACCCGACATCTAAGTAGACTGCTTTTGGCATTTAAAAGTGGTGAAAATTGATAAAAAAAACCAAAACACAACACCGTAAATTACTAATCACTATCATTAAAACACAATTATTGTTTTATACACAACAACTTAACACTGTACAAACTGAATGAACTCTGAGCAGAGAAACTGGATTTGCAAAAAGCTAAGACCAGAGCATTGACAACATTTTTGTACAGTTCTACAAAAGCATTTCACAAATATGTTCCTCTGCATTAAGGCTTCTACATACTATTAGACAAGAGGTTATCAGGGTACATTATATGTACAGTACAATGTGATCAGCCTCAGTTACCTGGAGGAAACACATAGTCATAAGGTTAACTTCTCCAAAATCATGCTAGTACTTTCTTATATAACCTTTGTAACAGCAGCATACTATACAATTTTTGAGCATGCCTTAAAGGGCAAGCAGTTCAATGCTTACATAGGTTTGTAATTAAATGGATCACACACAGCATGTGAAGTCACCAAGTGCTTTTCATATACATACAATATACAACCAAAAAACTTTAACTAACTCAATTCCATTTTGCTTTAAAAATAGTTCAATTCTGCATATTTACTGCTGTTTATAATTGTTAAACTGTTGCACAAGGTCATTAACCCATATTTTGCCGATTGCCATAGCCTCTTCTATGTGTGTCTTTCCAGTTGTCCCAGTCCCGTGCCTTCTGCAAAGCTTCATCATCATCATTTTCTATCTGCCTCTCTTTCTCCTCCTTTTCACGTTCTTCGTTGTCCAAGTCACCTTTAATAAAAAAAATTAAAAATTTGAAAAACAAGTACCTATAACCAGCTATTAGAAAAAAGTTACATTTAGGAAAACACCCACATTGATTCAGCTTTGTGCACAGATAGTGACTTAGATCTTAACAAACATCATAATTGGCTATTTATTCCATTTTTAAAAATGAAGTGAACTGTGTGGTATGTGCATTCATTCCCATTGTATGAACACTACTGTAGAAAATCTGCACAGTTCAATTTAGAACAGCCATCATACTTATGTTCCTAACTCAGCTGACACACTCAACCTCCTTAAACATCTGTGACTTCATTCATTCATTCACATTCATACAGTGTGCTTCCCACTGACAGACTGAGCAGTGTAGCTCTAATCACAGATGCACAAATTCAGCTTTTACTTTTGTACTTACACTCTACATACAAAAATTAACACTATGTTGCCTACACCTTAAGTTAATTGACTAAATACTAAACTATAATAGGATTTCTCTCTTTTAAATGTAGAAGCTCCATAAACGTACTGTAGTAAAAGCAAACAAAAATTCAAACAAATGATTCCGCAGAGAAATTAGTACAAGTGTATCTTACTCTTATTACACATCCCAATATACTGTATAATTATCTGTCATCAATAAAATGTAAATATATTTCATATCCAGTTCTCATTAGACTACTTTTTTTCTATATAAATAAAATCATCACAGCCTTGGCCCGTCTTTTGAATTTTTCGTCATCATTTGTTGTTATTTATCCATCTTGCACACTAGACCTCTTTTCACCCCTTAGACTGCACTGTGTCTCTTTATTCAGCAATCATGTAAAGAGTCGAAGTTCATGAAATTTTGCAAGCATATCATGGTTGATACACCTTAAAATCTAGACTTCCAAGGACTTTCAAAAGTTGCATTGATAAATAGGGTTGTGAAGAGGTGTAAGCTGCAAAGGTCTTCACAAATCCAAAACCACATGATCATGCCAATATTTTTCAGCTGATGGTAATGAATGTGGCATATTGCTTAGGGTTGCCCCTGCTTACAGTGGAGGCTACATTCCACATCAGTAGTTCATTGTAAAGACAGCAGGGATGGGGTGTTTGGTTGTGGTGTGATGGGGAACACAAAAGTCGTGCATTACTCAAAAACTCTCTTTTTCAAGAAGGTTTGCAATTACAAATTTTTGTTTATGCATGTTAAGATACAAGCTTCATTGAGTTTGAAGAATTTTTTTATAGAGAGGTGTAATGGGTGTGCCCACATCACAAAGACCACACATTACTCCAAAAATGCTCAGTGGGTGCTCATAAAACTGCATATATTTTAGTTCTCAATTTAACAGAGTTTATGGAGTTTCAAATGTTTCATCAATAATAAGGGTTCAATAGAGGGAACCCCACAATAAACAGTGGTGTACACGCTTTATCAGCAATTACATTTTCTAAAATAAGGCATTCTGTTCATTAATGTGGAATTAAACATCCGTTTGTGATACCACAGTAAACCAAGAAAGAAGTAGTAGCATTCATGGTTCCAATCCAGCAAGGCGTTACGGCAATTATGGAATCCAAACATTCACAAAAAGAAATGCTTGACTCATGAGAGCAGAGAAATGGATAGAAAGGTGGTGCACATAATGGATGGAATACTTTCATTTCAGCCATTAATGACAAAAATGTGTATAATGGGTTAAGGTACATATTTGCTTTCTAACGCATTATACAAATACTAGTCATTTAGCCCGTTACAATAACGGGCGCTAGAACAGTAGTGTATAAACATTAGTAGGAACAGTCTATATTAAATGGCAAGGGACTTTGACCTCATTCTTTTTGTTGGTCGTATTTTTCTTTCTTTCAGCCTCTCTTTTGTTGATGTTTACTTGCTGAGCTGACCGTTCTTCATGGGCTGCCACCGTGTATTGTGCGTCTTTAATTCTCTGTGACAGTAATACTGTCTTGTACGGTTCTATTCAATAAGAGCGCGCACAAAAAGGCGAGCTTCAAAAGGGCGACCTCAATTGAGCGCGGCGAATAAAGGCGTTCGTAGACAATTTAGTTCAAATGGCTCTGGAATATGTGAAGAGCAACAAAAGGTGCAGATCTTTATTTACGCGCGCCTTTATTCGCTGCGCTCAATTGAGGTCGCTCTTTTGAAGCTCGCCTTTTTGTGCACGTCCTTATTGAAGGATACCGTCTTGTACGTCCGCTGGCTTGTACGTCCGTAATATACCTTTAATTTTCTCTGGTGGTAATACAGGCGTGCGCGTCGGTAATATGCCTTTAATCTCCTCTGACAGTAATACTGGCTTGTATGTGGCTGTAATATGCGTCACTGTATTGTGTACCTTTAATTTCCTCTCGCAGTAATACTGGTTTGTATTTCCGTAAAACGCCTCTAACTTTCTCTGACAGTAATACTGCGCATCGCACCATGCCCCACGCATGCGCACTTCACCAGAAGACACCCACACATGGACACCTGGACGCACATAGGGATTTTATATATATATATATATATATATAGTAATCCCTCGCTATATCGCGCTTCGCCTTCACTCCATCGCGGATTTTATATGTAAGCATATTTAAATATATATCGCGGATTTTTCGCTGCTTTGCGGGTTTCTGAGGACAATGGGTCTTTTAATTTCTGGTACATGCTTCCTCAGTTGGTTTGCCCAGTTGATTTCATACAAGGGACGCTATTGGCAGATGGCTGAGAAGCTACCCAACTTACTTTTCTTTCTCTCTCTCTTGCGCTGATTATCTGTGATCCTGACGTAGGGGGTGTGAGCAGGGGGGCTGTTCGCACACTTAGACGATACGGACGCTCGTCTAAAAATGCTGAAAGATTATCTTCACGTTGCTACCTTCTGTGTGCAGCTTTTAAGTATGCTGCACGATGCTTCGCATACTTAAAAGCTCAAAGGGCACGTATTGATTTTTTTCTCTGTCTCTCTCTCTCACTCTCTCTCTCTCTCTCTTTCTCTGCTCCTGACGGAGGGGGTGTGTGCTGCCGCCTTCAACAGCTTTGTGCCGCGGTGCTTCGCATACTTACAAGCCAAACAGCCCTATTGATTTGTTTGCTCCTTTGAAGAGGAAGATATGTTTGCATTCTTTTAATTGTGAGACTGAACTGTTATCTCTGTCTTGTCATGGAGCACAGTTTAAACTTTTGAAAAAGAGACAAAAGTTTGTTTGCAGTGTTTGAATAACGTTCCTGTCTCTCTACAACCTCCTGTGTTTCTGCGCAAATCTGTGACCCAAGCATGACAATATAAAAATAACCATATAAACATATGGTTTCTACTTCGCGGATTTTCTTATTTCGCGGGTGGCTCTGGAACGCAACCCCCGCGATGGAGGAGGGATTACTGTATGTATATATATATATATATATATATATATATATATATATATATATACCTGGCTCTGGCTAGTATACAATAAACTCAATCTATAGTGATGTGCTGTCCCAAGTCATTCAAATTAAAATGTCAGTTTTGCCTGTTTTATAAACTATATTCAGGGCACACACAACTTTTTTTTTTTCTCTCCCAACTATAACTTCCTTAAATGCAGTTACTTCAGTGTAAGTGGAGAAACTACTTAAGTGCAGTCTAACTGACAAATAGCTCCTGTTTTCATATTTAAACAATTTTACAGCAGTGTTATGTTGATCATTTTTGCCAAAAAAAATAAATAAAAATAGCCATATTTTTGGTGGCAATGTTCTGCAAGTATATAAAAGAAATTAAAAAGTTATTTCCGAACTAGTTATGTGATGTGAGTACATGCAGAACCCATTCAAGAAAGAGAATGCATGTATGTTTGTGAGTGTTTTGAGCCTGGATGCTTTACACAGACTGTATTTTGCTAGATATGATCAGTCAGGGTTTTGCTCAAAAATGTGACCCTGATAGGTAGAGCAAATGCATAATCCACACAAATAACAATGATGCTACAGGCTACCTACACTATAAAGACTACAAGGAATACAGACTTTCACAGAGCTCTGAATTTGACTTTTACTTACCATACCACAAGTACTTCAGAACAACTGAAACTAAGCATTTTCGGACCACCCCATTACTTGTATGGGAGACCATCTAGGAAAAGCTTGGAAGAGGTGTTGGTGAGACCAGTAGGTGGTACTTACCTTGTGGTCTGTATGTGGATCCCAATGCCCCAGTGCAGTAATGGGGACACTGTACTGTAAGTTGGGCATCAGACATAATTTGTGAATAATGTAAAATATATAGTTATACTGTACATATTTTACTTACGGCTATAGGTAAAATTATATATATCCACCTTCCCCTAATCTTAAAAGACATTTCACTCTTAAAATTTAGATGTCAGATATAATTTGTTACATTTACGCAGTATGGCACAATTCCATCATGCAATGCAATTTTTCTTTCCTGAATGTTTTAATTCAGGAAATGACTGGCAGAATACACATGCAAACATTATTAGACAATCTAATGGAAAATTTTGTATAATGGAGGTGCATTCTGTCATTAGTTTCAGTACTTATGAAACTATGGGCTGAATTTACTTATAACTAGCCTGTAGCTTCTAATTTCCTCTACTACCCACAGGCAATTCTGACTATGCCCACTGCTAATTATAATAAATGACCAATTTATATCTCTGGGACAGAATCATGCAAAAGTTTGGACACCCCTGGCCAAATTACATATTTTGTTGACATATGAATTAAAAATAATGCATACAACTTTGACAGGAAACACAAAAATCCTACTGTCTAAATGTATGGTTACAATTTATTTATAAAAAAAAAAAAAAAAAAGACAGCAAATATGACATTTTCCAAAGTCTGGGCACCTATTCAATTGTAAGATCTAATAACTTCTTGGTCTGGTCTGGCTGTATCAATAGAATGTGTATTCCACACAAATAGTTCACACATCAGTTTCATCAGTCAGGTGTTCTCTTTTCTGTGCCCTGCACACAGGTTTGCACTTTACAGTGGTGAAGTTAACAGCTGATAATAAGCACTGTATTGGCAGCAGGGGAAAAAAAAAAAAAAAAAAAAGATTATATATATATATATATATATATATATATATAATCTTATCTATACTAATAAAAGGCAAAGCCCTCACTGACTCACTCACTCACTCACTAATTCTCCAACTTCCCGTGTAGGTGGAAGGCTGAAATTTGGCAGGCTCATTCCTTACAGCTTACTTACAAAAGTTAGGCAGGTTTCATTTCGAAATTGTACACGTAATGGTCATAACTGGAACCTCTTTTTTGTCCATATACTTTAATGGAGTGCAGCTCGATGGCCGTCGGAGGCGGAGTCGCGTATTGCGTCATCACACCTCCTACGTAATCACGTGAACTGAAAACAAGGAACAGCCACAAAGAGCGCTGAAGAAAACATTCATTACACAATTGAGAAGGCAGCGAAACAATAAGCGAGTGAGTGACGCATAAAAGCACGGTGTAAACCGTAAGTTTAAATTAAGTTTATAGAAACGCTCCCCCTGCCGTTTGCAATACCATATTCGCGAGATACAAGTTTAATGAGAAGACACGAGGTATAAACGAGACTTTGGATCACTTTGAAACAGAGTTAAAATTGCTGTAGCGAGAAACTTTTAAGTGCCGGGTCTTAGCTAACATTAAATAAAGCAGTGGACATTGCAACATCACACAAGAGAGCGGCTCACGTGAACTGACTGAACACAGCACGAGTGATCACTTCGATGAATCAAAACTGTTCAAAAAACACATTAAACAATTGATAAGGTACGAAAAGAATATGAAGCGACTGACGCATACAGGCATAAATTAAGTTCATAGACCTACAAAAGATTGCCATTTTTCTCCTGTACAACTATACGTTGCATTCTCAACAGTAAGCTTCCACGGCTTGGTCATATTACAACCGGAGTGCTGAACTGACAACGTGGTATACAAAGACAACTATAACAATCGTAATAAACGAACAATGAAACAACGGAGAACCCGTGCATTATATAAAAATGCTGCTTCCTTGGCAAAGCAAGGAAAAAGGATGGCCTTATATGGCGTTCGTTTATAAAAACAATCGTAATAGACGAACAATAAACCACTACAGAACCGCAAAGCAAGCAGAAAGAACGGACTTATATGGCGTTCGTTTATAAAACAGCGGAGAAGCTGTGTAAAGACAGCTTCACAAAAAAAACAGATCCTTAACAAATTGTTATTGGTATATTTTCCCTCAGTTTAAAAAGGTTTTCTTTTCTTCTTAATAAAAAATTTAAAAGCAGTACTTCGCCGCTGCAAAGTGCGGGGATTTTGAAATTATATATATATATGTGAATGTATGTATGTATATATGTGTGTGTGTGTGTGTGTGTGTTATATATATATATATATATATATATATATATATATATATATATGTGTGTTTGTGTGTGTATGTGTATATATGTGTGTGTATGTGTGTATATATATTAGGGATGCACCGATACCACTTTTTTGTAAAACGAGTACGAGTACTTACATTTCAGTACTCGCCGATACCGAGTACTTGCTGATACCGAGTACTTAATAAAAACATGATTTAAATTTACAGGTAACAGCTTTAGTCATATAATTTAACAAAAAAAACAAGAAACTCTCGTCTATCCACTGGGAGGTTAGGCTAATTAGCGACACGGGGCTAACACTGCTTGTCCAAATATCCGTGGTGAAACTAAACGCAGAGGAGGCTTGCAGTAGGCTGTGGATATGTTTTTTCACGGAGTCGTGTAGTTTAGGCAGCTCCGTGTCAGTCATGTAGCGGCGGCTTGGGACATCATATCTGGGCTCCAGAACATGGAGGAGACGCAGGAATCCCACATTTTCTACCTCCGAGAGTGGCTGGTCACTCAATGCAATGTACTCGATAATTGCCTGTGTTATTTTCACAGCACGTGGATTGTCTCTGGACATTTTCTCTCGTCTTGCAAGAGTTTGCTGCAGCGTGGGTTGTGTTGGTTTAGAAGCGTGGGTAAACTCTTTGTACTCGTTGTCGTGTTGGGATTTTAGGTGCTTGATTAAATTACTTGTGTTAAATGCGCTACCTTTTGAGCCTCCTCTGGACAATTTCGCTGAGCACAATTTGCAGTCCGCCTTTGTTTTGTCGTCTTCATTCACTTTGAAATAGTTCCACACGGCTGACATGTCCCGCCTCGCCTTCTCCCCGCTCTGAGCTGCAGCCGGGGCCTGGGGGCGGGCACTCGGCGCCTGTGATTAACCCCTTACACGCCGCTCAAACATAGACATTTCTCAGACCGTGGTATCGGTCCCCGGTATCGGGGGACTTTTAACGAGTACGAGTACTTTAGAAAATGTGGTATCGAGGCCGATACCAGATACCCGTTTCGGTATCGGTGCATCCCTAATATATATATATATATATATATATATATATATATATATATATATATATATATATATATGTGTGTGTGTATCTGTATATATCCATCCATCCATCCTCTTCTGCTTATCCGAGGTCGGGTCGTGGGGGCAGCAGCTTGAGCAAAGATGCCCAGACTTCCCTCTCCCCGGCCACTTCTTCTAGCTCTTCCGGGGGAATCCCAAGGCGTTCCTATGTTTATGTGTGTCTGTGTATGTATGTATATATATATATATATATATATATATATATATATATTTTGTGACAGACGCTAGGAGGAGCCCTCCGGACAGCATATTTGTGCCCCGAGTTCCAGCAGGGCCTCATGGACTTTGTAGTGTTTTGACACAGCCCTGCTGGATACCTTGGGGGCCGCCAGGAGTCGCTGTAAGGGGGCTAGTGGGCTCTGGCATGCCCTATAACCCGGGAGTGCATCTCAGTCATGTGACTGGAAGAAGCGATGTGCTCCCGGGATGAAGAAAAGGACTTTGCCCTGACCCGGAAGGAAAACGGACTTGTGGGTTTGGCTTGGAGCCACTTCCGGGTCAGGGGCTATAAAAGGACTCTGGGTAAGCCCAGACACTGAGCTGAGCTGGGAGGTAGGGTGGCGACGTGTCTGGGCGAGGAGGTATTGGTTTATAGAGAGAGAATTGTAGTTAATGAGTGTGTGGAGGAGAGTGCTTTGTGCACCGTATAATTATAAAATAAATATAATTTATACTTTCACCTGGTCTCAAGAGTGGTACCTGAGGGTTCAAAAGGTGGACACGAGCCTCAACTGCTACAATATATGTGACAGCAAAACTCATAACAATGACAACACAATTACATTGACAATCATGTTATGTTATTTTTAAAATGTTTCCTTTTCTTTTTCATAACCTCTTTAACACTCTACTTCTCCGCTGCGAAGCGCGGGTATTTTGCTAGTTATATATACAGTGGAACCTCGGGTTGCGAGCATAATTCGTTCCGGAAATGTGCTCGTAGTCCAAAGCACTCGTACAGTGGGGCAAAAAAATATTCAGTCAGCCACCAATTGTGCAAGTTCTCCCACTTAAAAAGATGAGAGAGGCCTGTAATTTTCATCATAGGTATACCTCAACTATGAGAGACAAAATGAGAAAAAAAAAAATCCAGAAAATCACACTGTCTAATTTTTGAAGAATTTATTTGCAAATTATGGTGGAAAAAAAGTATTTGGTCAATAACAAAAGTTCATCTCAATACTTTGTTATATACCCTTTATTGGCAATGACAGAGCTCAAACATTTTCTGTAAGTCTTCACAAGGTTTTCACACACTGTTGCTGGTATTTTGGCCCATTCCTCCATGCAGCTCTCTTCTAGAACAGTGATGTTTTGGGGCTGTCGCTGGGCAACACGGACTTTCAACTCCCTCCAAAGATTTTCTATGGGGTTGAGATCTGGAGACTGGCTAGGCCACTCCAGGACCTTGAAATGCTTCTTACGAAGCCACTCCTTCATTAGCCGGGCGGTGTGTTTGGGATCATTGTCCTGCTGAAAGACCCAGCCACGTTTCATCTTCAATGCCCTTGCTGATGGAAGGAGGTTTTCACTCAAAATCTGACGACACATGGCCCCATTCATTCTTTCCTTTACACGGATCAGTCGTCCTGGTCCCTTTGCAGAAAAACAGCCCCAAAGCATGATGTTTCCACCCCCATGCTTTACAGTAGGTATGGTGTTCTTTGGATGCAACTCAGCATTCTTTCTCCTCCAAACACGACGAGTACAGTTTTTACCAAAAAGTTCTATTTTGGTTTCATCCGACCATATGACATTCTTCCAATCCTCTTCTGGATCATCCAAATGCTCTCTAGCAAACTTCAGACGGGCCTGCACATGTACTGGCTTAAGCAAGGGGACACGTCTGGCACTGCAGGATTTGAGTCCCTGTCGGCGTAGTGTGTTACTGATGGTAGCCTTTGTTACTTTGGTCCCAGCTCTCTGCAGGTCATTCACTAGGTCCCCCCCGTGTGGTTCTGGGATTTTTGCTCACCGTTCTTGTGATCATTTTGACCCCACGGGGTGAGATCTTGCGTGGAGCCCCAGATCGAGGGAGATTATCAGTGATCTTGTATGTCTTCCATTTTCTAATAATTGCTCCCACAGTTGATTTCTTCACACCAAGCTGCTTACCTATTGCAGATTCAGTCTTCCTAGCCTGGTGCAGGTCTACAATTTTGTTTCTGGTGTCCTTTGACAGCTCTTTGGTCTTGGCCATAGTGGAGTTTGGAGTGTGACTGTTTGAGGTTGTGGACAGGTGTCTTTTATATTGATAACGAGTTCAAACAGGTGCCATTAATACAGGTAACGAGTGGAGGACAGAGGAGCCTCTTACAGAAGAAGTTACAGGTCTGTGAGAGCCAGAAATCTTGCTTGTTTGTAGGTGACCAAATACTTCTTTTCCACAATAATTTGCAAATAAATTCTTTAAAAATCAGACAATGTGATTTTCTGGATTTTTTTTTTTATCATTTTGTCTCTCGTAGTTGAGGTATACCTATGATGGAAATTACAGGCCTCTCTCATCTTTTTAAGTGGGAGAACTTGCACAATTGGTGGCTGACTAAATACTTTTTTGCCCCACTGTATTATATATATATATATATAAATCAAGAAAATCAAACCCCAGCAAAAAATGTGTCATTAACAGAAATACTTTTTAAATACATTAAAATAAATATAAAAAGTTTACTATTCTTTTTGCTGACTTTTTAAAACAGTAAAACAAAAACATCAGCTTTTTACCTTTTTTTGTAATGCACATATATAAATATGAATTAAAAAAAAATAACATTTATACTTATTTTCTATATACAGTATGACACATTAAAAGGACTCAGGTTATTTCAATATAGTTATTTAAATTACATAGCTTGTGCTCTTTATGCAGTAATGTAAAATGTCATTGAGCAGCAAGTCATGTTTGCAATAATATAGGTTTGTGAATGCTGATAGAGCAATTAGGTTAAATCTAGTGCTTTTATTTCTTGTAACATTTATATAAATCTCAATTAATATGCACAAAGTGAATGAGACTGAGGGAAAGTATAAGAAAGGAACAAAGTCCTTTTACTTCCTTGGGAAACATTTACATTTGTATAATCTGTCTGTCTGCTTTGTGACCCTGAAAATATTTCTTTTTCTTTCCTCATTCTGTAGCCCATTTGCAAACACCCATTTCCCAGCTTCTTGCAACCTCCCAATGACTTTAACATTTCACTTTGCGTCCTTATGTCTCATCGTCACCTTCTGCCTTTATTTTCTTTCTCTCTCTTACATTTCCCTCAGTTGCCACCTCTCCTTCAGCATTTCAATGCTATGTTCCCTTTTGCTTCAGCAGCCCCTCTGTCCAACTGCAGATGTCCCCTGTCATTTTGTATCATACATTCTTCATTGCATTTCACTTGCCGTTTACACCTGATGATTCTGAAATGCCATTTGTTCTTCCTACTTGTGTTTCAGCAGATTTACTGTACACTCTCCTCCAACTTCTAGACCTTTAGCCTCTGTACATACTGTATTTCATATTACTTTTCTTAATGCCTCTTACTAAAAACTTCTGCAACCAAGCTATCACCTTTAAATTTTTCACATTTCCCAATCAACTTTCCTCACCTACAGTCTAACATGCTCTTTACACCACCAAATTCATGTGTTTTCCTCCTTTTTGAACTTGGTTCTGCACACAACGTTTTGCATTCCAACACTACCAAACTCCAGTATCCACTTATCCTCAACATTCTTGGTACTGCACCTACAGCCTTCATGAACTCTCTTCTTGGAACCAGAAACTGGTTGACACGTCCAGTCAAGTCACCACCACTTCAGTCATCTAAACCTGAGTCACTTCAGATGTCCCTTCCATCAACCTGCCAAAAACATCATTCTCTCCATCACTTCTGCCAAACATTGGAGCATATAGCATGACTGTATCCATTTGGTTATAACCAGCAAACATCACAACTAGAACATATGCATTCACTTTCATTACCTCTACCAATCTGCCTGCCCGTTTATCAGACATAGGCACAACAAACCCAGTACTGCCATAACTTTTCCATTGCCAGAAAAACATACTTTCCACCATTTACACTAAGCATTCTCACACATTTACCTTTCCACATTATTTCCTATATAAAGCACATATCTAATCTGTTTCTGTTCAGTACTTCCACCTCTTTGCCCAATTTTCCTATCATACTTCCAACATGCCAAGTTGAAATCCTTCAAATCACAGCCTCTCCATCTCCCTGTCATCAAACTGGTCTTTCTCACATTGTATCAGGTCTAGGACCATCATAAATTATGCTTTCCCCATCTGTGGTGCAGCTGAGTTTCTCAATTTTATGTCTGATATAGGCAGATAGAAGCACCTCCAGTTACAAGAGGTTATATTCTCTCATCTTTAGCTCTCAATGTTAGAGATTTGGAGGTTTGCTCTGGAGATGAGGAGAATGAAGGTCAGTAGGAACAAGACAGAATACATGTGTGTGAATGAGAGGGAGGTCAGTGGCATGGTGAAGATGCAGGAAGTAGAGTTGGTGAAGGTGGACAAGTTTAAATTCTTGAGATCAACAATTCAATGTAACAGGGATTGTGGAAGGGAGGTGAAAAAGAGTGCAGGCAGGGTGGAAAGGGTGGAGAAAAGTGTCAGGAGTAATTTGTGACAGATGGAGAGGGTCAGCTCAGGTTGGAATGTTGGGAAACAAAGTCAGAGAGGTGAGATTGCATTGGTTTGGACATGTGCAGAGGAGAGACGCTGGGTATATTGGGAAAAGGATGTTAACGATAGAGCTGCCAGAAAAGAGGAAGGCCTAAGAAAAGGTTTATGGATATGGTGAGAGAGGATATGCAGGTGGTGGGTGTAACAGAGCAAGATGCAGAAGACAGGATGACATGGAAGAAGATGATCCGCTGTGGCAACCCCTAACAGGAGTAGCTGAAAGAAGAAGCAGCAGCCTGTAGTGGTACCGCAAGAGCCCCTTTAGTCCAATTTGACATTTTGCTAATATTGTTGTCTGTCTGCGAGAATCATCTGGATAAAGCATCTAGGATATCTAGCAATGTAGAAGCTTTTTTTCTCAAGAGATGTTGTCTTTTGTCAGTTAATTTCTTTGGTGGCTTCTGGCATTTTACATAATCACACAATTAGGTAGGTGTTTGGATGAATGAGTTTGCTTGAAAGAAACTAAATTCTCTCTTGCCCTGGAAAATAAAATATTTTAAACCAGATCCAAGAAATTGTGTAAAATGACAATGAGGCCAAATTTAAAACATTCACTATATTGCTATATTACTGCAACTAAATTAAGTATTATTACCAAGATATAAAATGTTACTAAAGTACCTGAACATTTTGGAATACCCCGATCAGGAAGGATTGTCTCCCTTCTATGCTGCTCATACCAATCATTAACTGTCATGGTTGGAAGGCTAGGATAACCAGCACCAAAAACTCTGTGGGTGGGGAAAAAGATTGTTAGTAAAAAAGGAAATATTAATCAGCATTATTATAAAAATGTTAAACACACATACATACTTAGATTGAACTGCATCTTTTGTAAGAATGAAGGGCTTCATTGGAGGCCTCTGTGGATGAGGGCGAGACTGATTTGCAGATTCCTACATAAAAAAATATGCAAATTAGTTACTGTAGAAGAACTGCAATACAAACTTTAAATAGGACGTAAATTTCACGCTTTAAGTGACAAGTTCTAGGTTGCTAGCTCTCAATATGATTTCTTAACATTATTACACTTTACTTTGATATCTCTTGTGTAGCTAGTTAAGTCCAATTTCAAAACAAGCAGGATGGTGTTTACTAAAAAACACCCCAATGAAGCTGGTCATATTAAATGGGTAATTTTAAAATTTTACATTAAAAGCTGGGTAAAATTAATACATATTACTCAATGTATAAATTGTTAAATGATGCTAGTATCCAGTGTTTTAATACCTTGTGTACAACTTTACACAGTTACAAAACAAATGATATTTGAGTTATAAACAATGAATCAAGATACGTTTATGAATCAAGATACAGATATTACCCAAAAGCTAACAGTTCTAAGTTCTAAATTATAACATATTTCCAAAACTCCCTTCACAGTCACTATATCTCATTCTAAATGCAACACTGTGGAATGTATTCTATAAACTTTGGATTTTTTAATTTTTGTGTAAATGTATGCCAAATGACAGATAGGCACCCCATCCAGGGTTGTTACCGGACTTGTGCCCACTGCTGCTAGACCCTTAACTAGATTAAGAGGGTTTAAAGATGTATGCATGGAATGAATGAATGATTTCTCTCAGTCTGGTTATCTGACATGCACACCTGCTTATGCAAACTGCAAAAATCAGTGAAAGCACATTATTGACCTTAATGAAGCCAGTTACACAGCAACACCACCATGAATGGCGTTAATGAAGGATTGTGTGGGCTGAAATGTTCTGATGCATTATTACTACAAGCAAAATTATGCCAATACTAACACTGAAGTGAAAAGAATAAGTTCCTAAAGGAACTGCTTAAATTCACCCTGGGAATAGACTCATTGTGTGTTCTTTCTACTTCACAGCCGGGGCACTATTCATTTTATAAGTAACAATCATAAGAACGAGGGGGAAAAAACAAGTTTTAATTGCAAGCAAAAACATAAAACAACCCATACTGCAGAGAAAGTGAATTTACTTTTTTGAATGTGCCCATCGTCTTCAAGATTTGTGACTCTTGGTCTATGCTTTCTACCTCATCCAGGGCGATATTAATCCATTTTCTCACAGTCAAAAGGTAATAGTCTCGTACAATTTCATCTTCGGCCTGCCCACTGTCCACCGATGCTTTGATTTCTGTCAATTTTGCTTCTGCCTCCTTAGTCTGTTTATATCTGTTTAGTGAAATAACAGTAAAAAAAAAAGTGCATGTTTTGGCGTAAACAGCCTGTACTGAAAATTAAATATATTAAGTGTTTAATCTTAAAATAATTAATGAAAGTTCTTGTAATACAATATCCACATGAAAGTAATTTTTATCTAATACAAAGAACATTTACACAGTAACAAAGCATTTTTTTATGCGATTCCTTGGTTGTGTTGGTGTGAAAGAGACTACAGCAGAACTCCATATTAAAGTGTGTCACACATGTGCGCTTAGGGGGCAGCTAAAGGGCCCAAATGAGCATGAAAGTACGAACAATGGGGGAACAGGACAGTGCTAATGCTTTTTTCTTCTCATCAACAGAAAAACAACACCCGTAAAATACCTTGATTCCACACGACTACAATACTTCCTGCTTCCAATATCCAAGATGTCACCTTCACTTTGGCCGTCCACCACAGAAGACATCATTTCCTGTCAACTCAGTTTGGTTTATTGTATGTCCTACTTCCTCTCTAAAAATGCCTCAGAAATCTCAATGCCTTGGTTGAATGTGTTTTTGTGCCATTTACAACCCGATTTTAACCACAACAAAGATGAAACAAAAGATGATATTATACGGGGAATTCCCCCAACACTTAATGGCATTTCTGTGTCTTTTAATCATTCATAAGTGGTATCTGTTAATGTAACAAAGGTAACTTAAATCTGATACAGATAACAAAGCTACAAATCTCAATTCTCCATTAGCATCAAAGCCTGTAATTAGTCCTGCCTGATTACATAACGAGTTTAGAGTTTAAATAAATGTCTACCAATGGGGGAAGGTACAAAAAAAAAAAAAAGGTACAAATTACTTTTACTCCGAAAAATAGCATTTCCATTAGCTATACAAAAAATATGATGCTTCATTCTGTTCATTTGTGGCTTGGCTCTGTCAGTTCGTTTGAGTGTTTTTTTTTTTTTTTAAACCTTGAAAAGGCGCTTAATATTGATCACTGATTAGTATAGCAAACTTGACGACAATATTCAGGTGGCAAAACAGTGTTGTCCTTTTAAAAAGAAAAAAAAATCAATGTTATGCACTAATAAACAAATAATTTTATCTAAGATTTATTATCACATATAGTGTACGCAGTAAAGTGAAGTGCACTTCACAGGTTATCAAATATAACAGAAAATAACAGCAGTTTCTTTTTTAATACATTACATGTTGCATGCAAGTTTGCAATAGCAAAACTTACTAAAAAGCTGGTATTTCTCAGAAAATGGTCCAGATTAAAATAAATTGTGGAAAAGTGTATTTTGTAAAATGATATAAAAGGATGGACGCTAAGACAAAAGCTGTAATCCATCAATCCCACATTGGTTAGAAAGAAAAACAAAAAAATAAGCCACCGTTGCTACGTTTGAAAACATACGATGTTTGCAGATGCTCTTATTTAATTAAACATTGCAAGTGCTGATGAAATCATCTGGAGCAGTGCACTGGCTGATGGGAATTATAGTCCCTGTGTTGGCATTTGCTGACAGAATGTACTTATTGAATGTACAAAAGGAGTACTGCTTGTGCCCAAGGAGGTCACTTGCTAACCACATCTTTGAGTTTCACTTAACCTTTCTTTGTCCAGTTCACATCCCTTTTTCACTTGGTGGCAGCCCTATTTCTCTATGCGAGTACAACATTAGCTTATGCACTGAAGCCGTTTTGCTTGCAGCATTCATTTGAATGAGTCAGTCGGTCAACTTAGAACTATAATATATATATGTTTTCCATACCATTCTCTAAACGTATCTAATCCTGAACAGGGTTGCTGGAGTCTGACCCAGCAAGCATAGGGCATAGGCAGGAACAATCTTTAGACAGGGCTAAGTCCATTGCAGGTTGAACACAAACACACCCGCACATGCCACAGCCAAATTAGCATCGCCAGTTGATGCCTAACCTGCAGTGGACCTAAATGTTGGAGAAAAAAGTAGCATCTGGAGGAAACCAGCTCAGGGTCTGGGTGAACAGGCAAACTCCATGAAGGGAGGAACCTGGATGTGAACCCTGGTCTCCTTATTAAGAGGGAGCAGCACTACTACTGCACCACCCTCTGCTGAACATGCTAGATATAACTGCACATGAGTAAAACATACTGCAGTAGAACAATTCTTGCTTTTCCTAGTGAACTGGCTTTTGTTGATAGTCGTTGCAAAACACAATTTTAGAAAAAGCTATTATTTTAAATTAAAACAGGAAATTAATAGGAATAATGGGAATTTTAGATATAAATATATTTTCATCCTTTAAAAGGTCCTGTAAAAATGGTAGCTTCAATCTTATTTAAATGTAACGCTTTGATATGTAATTTTGTGTAGTTAGAAAATTTGATGGTTTAGATCAAAACCAATATACTGTACACTGTATCATGGTTTCCTTTAACTTATTACATATACATCATTTACAGACTGCACATTTATGTGTCTCCTGTAGTGAACTTAGTATTTTAAGCATTGTACAGATAAGAATAGGTGAAAAAATTAAAAAAAATATTGTGAACTATGTATAATGTTTCCCTCCTTTATGCTCGGACTCCTTTACTGAGCTAAGCAAGTGTTTAAACTAACTAATGCTGGCTTGTATTGTAGGCAGGTCCTGAAGCGGGTTGGAATGCCATACCAGCAGTTCTCCATTTCCATTTTGCTAACAGCAGCATAATAGGACATAGTGGTCTCATACCCAAGTTCTGTGTAATGCTGCATGCATTTTACCACCAAGCCGCCACCCCCGATTTGAATATTATGAATATAAGAAGGCTTGACAATTCAGTTAGGCTTGAATTTGAATGTATTTTATACCGCACTGTGACAAGGAAGATATAGCTAACAGAATAGGTAGTACTGTGTGTACCCACAGAGGTCACTTGCTAAGCATATCCTTTTTGAGTTTTGCCTAAATTTTCTTCGTCAAGTTCACATCTCATTTTCCATGAAGCTCAACATATCGTCTCTTTTTCTGGTGCAGGGCAGCTGCCCTTTCTAACTTGCCACCAGCCTCACTTCTTGGTGTAATTACAGCCTCAGTGCTCAGCTGCAAAAAAGGTGCTATCTAAAAATAATTACTAAAGCTTTGTCAGTTAATTTTCTTTCTTTTTTTTTTTTTTTTAATATAAAGTCACCAAATATCAATAAAACATGTCAAGGCATTTTATTTTTGAGGTTCTGAAATATTTACTTTTTTTATTTCTGGGAATCACTCCTAAATATTGATGTATCAAAATTTCCTTTCTTAGCAGATACCTATTCATTTAAATGTACCATCCTTCCAAAATTCAGCTTTTTAACTAAATTGGAAATAGATAAGATGCCTACTTGACATTACAAGACCAATATATTTTTAATAAGCTAAAATTGCACTCCACAACTCTACCATCACAACAGCACTGAAGCGACAATGAATATTTGGTACTGGTGTTAAAATCATTCAGCTACAATAAATTGCAGTAATTCATCCAGCAAAAAATATTTTATGGAATTCAATCCCAGAGACTTACCTTTCTATTTTTGCTTGTCTGTGGGCAGCCATGGCATATAGATCTGGTGCATGAAAACCTACAGAAGCATTCTGGCTCAAATTTTCTGGGCTCTCTTTCTTTTCTTCTGACTTTGGAAGCTCAAACTTCATTATGCTATAGTCCTTACAGCGTTTTAAAAAGTCCATAAAGTAAACTCTTGCCTTCTGCACTTGTTCAAGGCGATTTGTCAGGTTTACCTCCTTCATAGTAAGTGCACCTAGGAGTGCTGGCAGCATCAAATACTTGATATCTGCAGTTGCAAGTTCCTCTAGTTCCTCATTTTGGCTGTAAAATATAATTTGGTATATCAAAGTGATTTAGTACTGGTTTATGAATTTAAAGTTGTCTAAACCTTGCAAAACATTAGCTATGTCATATATTATTTATCTATAGGTTTACATCTTTGAACATAAACTACAAAATTATGTGTATTACATGTGTCATGCTAAGCTTGTTTTAGCTGCAATCTGTGTGATACTTTTTTTCTGCAGTTCTTGTAAGAGTTGTCTCTTCTGATTTAAATTACAAGAATTCTTGGTTTGTAGTGATAGTGATATCTCCTACTGGCCCTATAACAAGATGATTCGATGTTAGTCTTTCATAGCTTCAGAGGCAAGTAAAATTTGGAAAGTTTAATGTCTTAACTACACAGATCTGCAAAATTGTATTATTAAGGGGTATTTGCTGATAAAAAGACCAAAAGTAATGACAATTGTCAGTCATTATAATTAAACTATACATGTTAAAAATAGCCATTTATACACATTAAGTCTCCGAATATCAGTTTATTAAATGTATTTCAATTTGAAGGGGCAGATCCCCTATTTTGATAGATAGATAGATAGATAGATAGATAGATAGATAGATAGATAGATAGATAGATAGATAGATAGATAGATAGATACTTTATTAATGCAATCATTATAACATTTATTAGGGTCTAAATTGAGAGTTTCAGTTTTATTATCTATTACTTTTAAGGATATCTCCATTTTAGGGAGTTTAAGCTACTACCTGGGTTTCATAAAACCCCTGTTAAATTACATTAAGTAAAAGCCTCAATTTACACTTCTGCCTACAACTCCAACAGTCCCTAAAAAATTGACTGCTCATGTATTATTTGTATTAATACTGTCATTTTTTCTACTTTAATGAAAAGCAAAGATTCTATAAAGGTGCATCTTATGGCTTATAGCTAATTAAAACTCAAAATTTAGTATCTCAGTAAATTAGAATATTACATAAGACCAATAAAAAAAATGTATTTTTAATACAGAAATGTTGGCCTACTGACAAGTATGTCCATGTACGCACTCATCACTTGGTCTGGGCTCCTTTTGCATGAATTACTGCATCAACACAGCGTACCATAGGGGTGGTCAGCCTGTGTCAATGCTGAGGTGTTATGGAAGCCCAGGATGCTTTGATAGCTGGCTTCAGCTCATCTGCATTGTTGGGTCTGGCGTCTCTCATGTTCCTCTTGACAGTTTAGGTCAGGCGAGTTTGCTGGCCAATCAAGCACAGTGATACCACGGTCATTAAACCAGGTATTGGTACTTTTGGCAATGTTGATAGATGCCAAGTCCTGCTGGAAAATGAAATCAGCATCTCAATAAAGCTTGTCAGAAGAGAGAAGCACGAAGTGCTCTAAAACTTCCTGGTAGACGACTGCACTGACTTTGGACATGATAAAACACAGTAGACCAACACCAGCAGATGACATGGCTCCCCAAATAATCACTGACTGAATAAACTTCACACTGGACCTCAAGCAACTTGGATTCTGTGCCTCACCACTCTTCCTCCAAATGAAATACAAAATTTGCTATCATCTAAAAAGAGGACTTTGGACCACTGAGCAACAGTCCAGTCTGTTTTCTCCTTAGCCCAGGTAAGATGCTTCCGATGTTGTCTCTGGTTCAGGAGTGGCTTGACACAAGGAATGTGACAGTTGTAGCCCATGTCCCGGATATGTCTGTGTGTGGTGGCTCTTGAAGCACCGACTTCAGCCACAGTCCACTCATTGTGAATCTTCCCCAGATTCTTGAATGGGCTGTGCTTCATAATCCTCTCAAGGCTGCGGTTATCCCTGTTGCTTGATTAATATGCTTGGATACAGCACTCTGTGAACAGCCAGCTTCTTTAGCAATGAGTCAGAAGTCTTCACCATGATGGTGTAGCCTACTGAACCAGACTGAAAGACCATTTAAAGGCTCAGGACACCTTTGCAGGTGTTTTGGGTTAATTAGCCGAGTGGAGTGTGACACCATTAATCTACAATATTGAACTTTTTCAAAATATTCTAATTTTCTGAGATACTGGATTTTGGGTTTTCATTAGCTGTAAGCCATAATCAGCAAAATGAAAAGAAATTAACGCTTGAAATATATCACTCTGTGTATAATGAATCTATATAGGAGTTTCACTTTTTGAATGGAATTGCTGAAATAAATTAACTTTTCGATGAGATTCTGATTTATTGAGATGCACCTGTATATTCAACATGTGATATCCAATGTAGGCTTTTTAAAAATTATGCATAGTAAACTACCGGTCAAAAGTTTTAGAACACTCAGTTTTTCTTCAAATTGAATTAGTTGAATTGTAATGAATAACCTAAAAGGTTAAGGTAAGCAGTAAACTGCCATAGGTTTAAATTTAAAGTACAGGTTAGCAAAAACTGAAAAAGGAAATTTCAAAATATTACAAATGGGCCTTCTTCATGGAACTACTAAAAGGTTACAACCTACACATGTTCTGCAGCAATAAATGTAAATTAAGCCTTGCAAGTTGAACCTTGAAATCTGGTTTCTTAAAAAATCTGCTTTTACATGGGCAAGTCATCTTCTGTCTCCACTGGCAAAACACTCACACATCATTAAACTATATATATATATATATATATATAAAAAAAAAAAAAGAATTAAACATCATTAGCGACCACTGCGAGTCTGTAAACAAGCATGAAGTCTGTGATAATTTTGTATTTCACACAATATGATTAGTATCGTATGATTACACAGGATTAGTCAAACCAACATTTTATTAATATTTTTCTGGTACTGGGCTGCGTGCAGCACATTCCTTTCTGCTTGGCTGTGCGACAGAGCTGCAAAATAACAAAATATGTAAAATGGAAAGGGGTCTATACTCAGTGCGGAGCGTTACACAAAAATAAGTGAAACTGCATTGTCTGAATACTTTCTGAAGGAACTGTAGGTGTGCATGTTCAGAAATAAGCTGACAGTATCTGAATATACTGCCTTTATATTTCTATTACTGATAGCCAGTATTGTTATATGCTTTTTTTTTTTTTTTTACTAATATGAGACCTTGCAGATGGTAAAGAGAGCATGTTTCCATGTACAATAGTATGTAAGTTAGAGATACTGTCTCAAGAATATAGCGTCCTGGGTTTAAATTTCACATATGGGCATTGCCTGAATTCTATATATATATATATATATATATATCCATCCATCCATCCATTTTCTAACCCGCTGAATCCGAACACAGGGTCACGGGGGTCTGCTGGAGCCAATCCCAGCCAACACAGGGCATAAGGCAGGAACCAATCCCGGGCAGGGTGCCAAACCACCGCAGGACACACACAAACACACACCAAGCACACAATAGGGCCAATTTAGAAATGCCAATCCACCTAACCTGCATGTCTTTGGACTGTGGGAGGAAACCGGAGCGCCCGGAGGAAACCCACGCAGACATGGGGAGAACATGCAAACTCCATGCAAGGAGGACCCGAGAAGCGAACCCGGGTCTCCTAACTGCGAGGCAGCAGCGCTACCACTTCGCCACCTTGCCATCCTATATATGTATACGTGTGTGTGTGTGTGTGAAAGGAAAAAAAAAAAAGATATATAGATGTGTGTGTGTATATATATATATATATATATATATATATATATATATATATATATCTTTATTGGGTGGTCCAGATCTAATTATGCAACTGTTCGACTGACAACCGTCTCCCCGCCATTTTGGAATGCAAGGCAAGTGCTGCCATCTATCGGCAACGAAAAGAATTTGAAGTGAAATCTCTGTGCAGGGCAGGTGCTGTGAATTCTCTATGTAATCAACTTAAGTTATAGCGTAATGAAAATTGCATAATTAGATCTGGACCACCCTATATACATGCGCGCATAGACACACACACACATTATATATTACATATATATTACATATATATATATATATATATATATATATATAAAATTATACTTGTCTAACTGGCTTGTTTCCAAAATTCCAGGCCACAAAAACCGGAGATGAAACAAATCCTAACTTTAATGTAGATAGACATTCCAACTCGTCCATTTACTTTATGTTAACAGACCAGGTAATCAAGATGGATGGAAACATCAGTCTTGTATGTAAACACCTTCGCTCACTAGCCTAGTACTGTTATTGAAAGAAAGGATTTTTTACACCGTCATTATGGGTTCGCATTTAGCAGAATTCAAAAATATAGGTTTAAAACACCAAGCATAACATATACGTCATAACTAATGATTCCAATCATCAGAGTGCTTTATTTACATTCTGCCTTAAAAAATCAGTCTATTTTGAGCTGCAGTGTTTTCTAGCACTCCTTAATACACAAAATAGTATTTACGTTGCGTTAATGTATGAAAGCATTGACTGAATGTTTGACATTTATTTTTCAAATCGCAGTCGAATTAGGCCTTATCTAAGCCGTTAAATAAGTGCGACAGCACCCGTACCTGAACAAATCGAGCTGTGCTACCAGCCGAGTGGCCTGTTCCAAATGGGCTATTCCTCGCTTCACCTTCACTTGTATTGGGTTTGATCCAGTCGGCTCACTCGTATTGGAAACATCTTCGAAAAATTTCCACCCAGCATCTAACAACTGAGACAGCGTTGGGGAATCGGCCTCAGTCATTTTTCTGTCGCTTTCTTCGGTCGCAGCGGCAGCCATGCTGTTTTTCCGCGTTTTCAAAACATAAAGCCACTTTGAGGCTTCCGTACCGTGTGTTGTGTGACGTCAGCTACCGCCTACTGCCATCATTGTACAGGTATAGAATGTGAGCCGCCCACATCTAACTTTGCAAACGCAGATAACGTTACATGGGCGGGTCTGAAATCCTTTATCGTATGTGCACGCCCCTCTGAACTCAGCACCCCGCCCCTGAGCTCAGTCTTCACGCCCAGACCCCCCCCCGTTATTGTTCAGACTAGGAAAAGACAGTAATAAATTACCCAGCCAATTCAACATTTGATTCATCCACTTATTTTGCTTCGTAAACAAGCATGCCAAATGTGGAAAGGCAAATAAAACATCCCTCTCTTTTTGTCTGTACAATGATAAACTACAATCTTTTGTTTGTTTCTTTTTTAAGCGCTGCTTTGTGATTAATCTACAGATTTAAATGGTACTTCGATTACTTCCTAAATTAGGTTTTTGATATATAACTTTTGGTAATCCCAGGGCGAGAGCAAGAGACAGGAAATACTACCTGGCAGGTAGAAAATTCTTTGTTAGCTGTGGTAATTATACTTCTATGACACATCTGTAGTACTATGGTGTTGTACCGTGTTAGCCATTATGAATGTACAGAAAAGCCAAGCAAAATGACACCTTTTATTGGCTAACTAAAAAGATTACAATATGCATTTTGCTTGGCTTTTCTCTACATTCTATGACACATGATATTCTATATGGTGTTCCACAAGGCTCTATCCTGGGTCCGCTGCTCTTTTCGATTTACATGCTTCTGTTAAGTCAGATTATCTCGGGGCATAACGTGAGCTACCACAGCCATGTTGATGACACACAGCTGTATTTATCAATAGCACCTGACGACCCCGACTCTGTTGATTCATTGACACAATGTCTTGCTTGTGTTTCTGAATGGATGAGTAGTAATTTTCTCAAACTAAATAAAGAGAAAACTGAAATTTTAGTGATTGTCAATAATGGATATAATGAGGTTATTAGAAATAAATTTGATGCATTAGGATTAAAAGTCAAGACGAAGGTAAAGAATTTAGGGGTAAATTTAGACTGTGACCTGAATTTTAAATCACATATTAATCAGATCACTAGAACAGCATTTTTTCACTTAAGAAATATAGCAAAAGTTAGACCTCTTATTTCATTGAAAGATGCTGAGAAATTAGTTCACGCTTTTGTTTTCAGTCGACTAGATTACTGTAATGCACTCCTCTCAAGACTACCCAAAAAAGACATCAATCAATTGCAACTAGTGCAGAATGCAGCTGGTAGAATCTTAACTTGGAAAAGAAAATCCGAGCACATTTCTCCAGTTTTGATGTCACTTCATTGGTTGCCAGTGTCATTCAGAATTGACTTTAAAATACTGCTTATGGTTTATAAAGCCTTAAATAATCTTGCTCCATCTTATATTTCGGAATGTCTGAAACCTTACACTCCAAATCGTAACCTTAGATCTTCAAATGAGTGTCTGCTTAGAATTCCAAGAGCTAAACTTAAAAGAAGTGGTGAGGTGGTGTTCTGCTGTTATGCACCTAAAATCTGGAACAGCTTGCCAATAGGAATTCGCCAGGCTAATACAGTGGATCACTTTAAAAACTGCTAAAAACACATTACTTTAACATGGCTTTCTCATAACTTCATTTTAGTTTAATCCTGATACTCTATATATTCAAATAATTATCATTATTATTCATGGTGGCTCTAAAATCCATACTAACCCCTACTCTCTCTTCTGTTCTTTTTCCGGTTTTCTGTGATGGTGATCTGCGCCACCAATACCTGATCAAAGCACCATGATGTCCCTGCATTGATGGATTAAAGACCAGAAGTCCACGTGACCGTCATCATCAAGTTCTTCCATGAGAACCCAGAATACAAAGAGGACTGATTGAGGTAATTTATGTTAGGTAGAATGCCTAGAGGGGGCTGGGTGGTCTCATGGCCTGGAACCCCTGCAGATTTCATTTTTTTTCTTCAGCCGTCTGAAGTTTTTTTTGTTTTTTCTGTCCTCCCTGGCCATCGGACCTTACTTTTATTCTATATTAATTAGTGTTCTCTTATTTTAATTCTTATTTTGTCTTTTTTTCTCTTTCTTTATCATGTAAAGCACTTTGAGCTACATTATTTGTATGAAAATGTGCTATATAAATAAATGTTGTTGTTGTTGTTATGTTGTGTTTAGTATGCTTGACTTTTAAACAAGATATCAGGGTTTGATTCTCACCCATTACATTTAACCTTTCTTTACTCAAGCATGTCCTATACTATTTTTATCATAACTTGGTCATATTGTCTTCGGAAATAGAATTGCAATTAAGGGTTTTTTCCACCAGAGTGTGAGAAAAGAGCATCTATTGTGTGTATGCATTTTTCTTAAAACATTCGACCCTTTTATTTTAGGAGTATAGTCATTATTTCAAACTGCAAAATTGTAACTGTGAGATTCAGTTCATGTTTGGTTTTTTTCTTTGTATAGAGAACATGTTATAGTGAGTGCACATGAATCAAAGACATTCAGGATAGGTCAGTTGGTTAACCGGTGTCTCTGAACTAGCTTAGCATGCGTGACTATGTGTGTGCAAGTGGAAATGAACTGGTTAATTGTCATCATCATATGTTGGTGGGTTGGTTTATGTTGGGTTGATGATGGAGAGATGATTATTTTTATTATCATCCCTCACCCTGTCCAAGTTTGCTTCCTACCATATACCCAATGCAGCCAGGATATGCACTTGCTTGCTGTGACCCTGAAGTGGATGAATAGGTTTGAAAATGGATAAAAATTGTGTCTGGAAAATTTTTAATTAATTAACTTATTTGTCCAATATAGGATTCATTCAATATAAAAGTCCTTGCTAAAATTGTGACTTTGAACATTAGAATATATACTGTAGAAAATCAGAACAATGTTGACGAGAACAGGACATTCAGCCAAACAAGATTGGCAATTCTATTCACCTGAAATCTCTAAAACAACATCATGTTGAGATGTGAAGATCTGCTGTTTAATTTATTCTATGTTGTATATGGTTCTTTCTGTGGAGAAAAAGTATACTGACAATTGTGCAAAAATTACCCTTTACATGTTTCCATTTATGTTCTTGTTGAATAATTTATTTTAAAGTAACAGCAGGGATTCACTGTACTGATTTCCCTCAATTTTAAACACTTTAGTCGTGTCATTTAATATCCATTTACTTAAACTGAAAAGATTCAACTCCTTCCATCCTTCTTCATAGCTCATACTGTACCTCTCATTACTAGAATCAGCCTATTCACTCAACTCTGGACTTTTTCCAGCATTGCAATGTCTTTTTTGTATTACGAATTTTTAAACTGTGCACGTGCCGTTAGTGAGCCCGCACTAGTCTGTTATATACATATATATTAAGTATGTACTTAGTAACATATGCATCACTTCCCTTGTCTTGTAATCCACACTATGATATATATATATAACCTAACATTACTTTAGCATTCTTAATGGCTTCTGTATACTGCCTAGATGCTGATAGTGATTATTCCACAATGACACCTACAGTAGGTCCTTCTGATTAGATATACATTCAAGTTTCACATTTTCTATTGTGTATTCATATCTAATATTTTACTTCCTATGTGTAATAGCTTGCATTTATTCCAATAGATTTAATCTGCCACAAATTTTCCTCAAGTCTCTATGTTGTCTAGCTCACCTTGTAAAAATGTAACTGATTCTACTCTCTCTGCCTTAACTCCTAGTTTAGTATTATCTGTAAACTTGACCATCTTGTTATTTATTGTTTTGTTCAGATTGTTTATATATATTAGAAAGCACAGCAGCCCCAACACTGATCCTTGAGGAACATCACACTTTAACATCTCCTAATTCTGAAAAAGTTCTTTTCATCATAAACCTTTACTTCTGTGTTTAAGACAATTTTGTTTACCCACCTACATACAGAACCCTGAATTAGCACTTCTTACAGTTTGAAAACTAATCTCTTAGATTGTATCTTTTCAAAAGCCTTCTTAAGATAAATAATATATCCACCACTCTGAATATATGCTTTTGTTGCTTCCTTATAGAGTTCTAGTATATTAGTGAAACATGATCTCTTTATTCTGAACCCATGCTGACTATTTGCCAATGCACCATTCCTTGACATGTGTTGTTCAATCTTTTCCGTTAAAATTGCTTCCACTAATTTACCTATGAAGAATGTTAAGCTAACTGGCCTTTAACTATGTGACTCAGACTGATCACCCTTTTTATATAATGGGATAATTTTGTAATCTTCCAGTCTTTAGGAATTACCCCAGTGTGCAAAAATTATGAAAATGGGCATGGTGGGGCCTCAATAATGTGCACCTGATAGGGTTATGAATTTCAGATTGGTCAAATGAGAGGGGCCCAGCAAGAAACAAATTAAATATATTAATTTATGATAGGCTTACTGTAATAACCTATGTAGCCTCACCTGGAACAGGTATACCAGGACCTTGGCCTAGGAGGGGAGTCTTTACTGGAAAGCTCCTGGAGATATAGTAGGATTTATTTGACTGCACTAGTTAGAAATTTTGTGAACAATAATATGCTTGAATTTCTTCACCTTTTTCTAATCTTTATTCCTGAAGCCACACTTTTGATCAAGATACAGGTGGTATTTCTAGGTTGTATCAATCAATTTTTACAGAACTCATCCTTAGAAGATCTCGGGTGATGATGAATAATGGGTCTTTCCCTAATGTCAAATAAGAATGGGACTCAGATATTTAGAAAATATTGTTCAGTTTTTGGGACCCGAGTGCTGCTGTGCAGCAGGCAACGCCTCAGCACCACACCAGTTCCGATCCCCAACAGACCTGACCCTATTGGCTCTCCAATGGTTTTGACTCTTCCGGGGATGGGGCTCCCGAGGGCTTTCCCCCATCCCCTTCATAATGCGAGCAGCCTTCCTATGGGCTGCTGCAGCAGAGCTACTCCCCGCAGAGAGCAAAAAGGAGTCCTTTCTGTAGTCTCAGAGCATTTTGAAGTTTTTTTTTACGGTGGCTGGAGTGCCAATCCTGCCACCAACCCCCATGATTTCCCTGCAAGTTGGAAGACCTCTAGTAGGGCCAGATGCAGTTTAATGTCATACCCAGGACGCAAGTGCTGCATGGCAGCACTCTGGTCCCAATTTGAGGCGGCCCATATGGGTGGGCGCATGGAACGTATTGTCTCTCCGACAAGATGATCATCTTCCTCTGCTGTTGGAGGAGCTGCGTAAACTCCACATTTCAGTGGCAGCACTCTTTGAGGTGCGCAGACCGGGGACTGGCCAGATCTCTGTAGGTGGATACACCTTTTGTTGGTCTGGTCGGTCTGATGGCTGTCATACTTGGGGAGCAGCTGTTGCTGTAGCGGATTGGCTTTTTCTGATGGTGTCCGATGTCATTCCTTTCAATGAGTGTATTATGAGACTCAGATTACGGCACTCCCTGGGTGCCTTGTCTGTTGTCTCAGTGCATGCTCCAACCACGGTGAGTGATGTTTCGGCGAAGGAGACATTTTATTCGCAGCTTCGCTCTGTGGTTGATGGGTGCCCACGAGGTGACACTCCTCTGGTCATGGGTAACTTCAATGCAGCCACTGGCGCTGACAGGGCTGGCTATGAGGATTGTCTCTGTCCCCATGGGTCTGGTGACCATGGTGAAAGTGGCTCCATGTTCCTTGACTTTGCAAAAGGTCAGAGGCTGCGAATCGCTGGATCCTGGTTCCAGTGCCCTGAACCATATCGTTGGACTTGGTACTCCAGTACTGGTGGTGAGGTGAAGGAGATCGATCACATCCTCGTGGGCAGACGCTGGAGTCTCTTGCAAAACTGCAGGGTATACAGAAGTGCCCAGTTTGTGAATTCTGATAACAGACTTGTTGTTGCTACTCTTAGGATCCAGCTTAGGTCCAGTAGGTTACCACCTACTAGGAAAATGAGCCTGGACTTGGCCAGACTCCAAGACCAGACTGTTTCTAATGAGTTTGCATGCAGTTTGTGTGAGGAACGTTCAGATTTGGGTACGACTGCCGATCCTAATGTGATGTAGGAGACCTTACGTGACAAGACGCTGAAGGTTGCTTAGGGTTGTGTTGGTGTTACCTGTGTTCCCAGAAGGAGGTGTTTCATCTTGCAGGGCACCCTGGATATCATTGAGAGGAGTCGCAGCACACGGCTCAATGGCAACTCTGGCCTGTACAGGGAACTGAGAAGAATGGCAGCGAGGGCTCTGAGGGCAGATAAAGAGGTGTTTGTTAGAGGAATCTGTGAGCAAGTGACACACCATCTGTGGTCTAGCGACCCATGTCCTGCTTACAAAGGAATCGAAGCATTATGCAAATCTGAATCTGTTCCTTGGAGAGTCGCAGTCGCTGATGGAATGGTCCTTACGGATGACACTGCAGTTGTGAACCGTTGGGCTGGCTACTTTGAGCAGTTATTCAAAGCTGATCTTCTGGCTAGGACGTTGGATATCTCTGGGTCCACAGTTCTTGATGATGATCCTCCGATTAGCTGTGAACCACCCAATCTCACTGAGATTGCACAGGTGGTGAACCAGCTGAGGAGGGGAAAAGCTGCAGGGATCTGTGGTATCCGGGGTGAACTTCTCCAGGCTGGTGGTAAGGCTGTCCTCCTGGCATTGCAAGCAATCTTTGCTTCCATTTGGGAGACTGGCATCATCCCAACTGAGTGAAAAACAGGACTTGTCGTCCCTATCTGGAAAGGAAAGGGTGATCGCCTGTATTGCAGCAACTACAGGGGGAATAACACTGCTCTCGTTGCCGTGTAAGGTCCTTGCTAGGGTCATCCTCAATAGGATCCATGATCACTTGCTCACCTACCAGTGACCGGAGCAGTCTGGTTTTACGCCTAAGAAGTCTACCATCGACCGCATCCTGGAACTGAGAGTTCTCATGGAGCGCAAACGCGAATATCGGTAGAGTTTCTTTGCAGCCTTTGTTGATTTTCGCAAAGCGTTCAACTCAGTTGATCGAGCTGCCCTGTGGGAAATCCTGAGAGTTCGCGGGATCCCCTTGAGGTTGCTGGATATCATGGCTGGCCTGTACACTGGTACTGTGAGTGCTGTGCAGAGGTGGAGGCAGGACCTCTGCATTTTTCCCAGTTGATTCTGGGGTTCGTCAGGGGTGTGTTCTTGCTCCAACTCTGTTCAATGCTTGTATGGACTGGGTGTTGGGCAAGGTCATGGGGTCCAGCGGCTGTGGGGCATCTGTTGGTGAATAAAGATTCACGGATCTTGACTTTGCTGACGATGCTGTGCTCTTCACGGAGTCAATGGAGGCTCTGATCGGGGCTGAGTGAGGAATCTGAGTGTCTGAGCTTGCGAGTGTCCTGGGTAAAAACCAAGATCCAAGCCATTAATGACCTCTTGGGCACAGCCATCAGTAGTGTGTCTGTTTGCGGAGAAAGTGTTCACCTGAGGTTTACATACCTTGGCAGTGACATTCATGTCTCTGGTGACTCTTCCTATGAAGTCAGTAGACGGATTGGGAAAGCATGGGGGGGTCATGAGGTCACTGGAAAGGGGTGTGTGGCACTCCCGATATATATGCAAAAGGACGAAGGTCCAAGTCTTTAGAGTCCTGGTGCTTCCTGTCTTGCTGTATGGTTGTGAGACATGGATGCTATCCAGTGACCTGAGGCGAAGACTGGACTCCTTTGGTACTGTGTCTCTCTGGAAAATCCTTGGGTACCGTTGGTTTGACTTTGTGTCGAATGAGCGGTTGCTCATGGAGTCCCGAATGAGGCACATTACCTGCATTGTGAGGGAGCGTCAGTTACGGCACTACGGCCATGTGGCACGTTTCCCCAAGGGTGAAGGGTGATCCGGCTCGTGAGATTCTCATTGTTGGGGACCCGAGTGACAGGACCAGGCCAAGGGGTCTCCCACGTAACACCTGGCTGCAGCGGATAGAGGGTCATTTCCGGAGGGTGGGACTGGACCACGTGTCTGCCTGGGGGGTTGCAAACTGAGATCCCGAGTTGTTTCGGCGTGTAGTGGGTGCGGCAACGCACTGTACCAGTGCATGCTCCCCAACTTGAACTTGAACTTGTTCAGTTTTTGTAAGCCATACTATACTTATGGCACATACATGTTTAAACCTGTCTAAAATATATCCACGGTAGGATCTGAATTGTGGATGCTGGCAACAGATGTCTGCTTTAATAGATCATTTGTTTTGGAGTGCTCTACATAGACTATTTTGGATCAAATTGTTTGTGTATCTATTGGATTGCATCTCAGCTCCTTAACATGATTTTATGGACTAACACCAAATGGTACAACATTATCTAAGGGAAACTCTGTTGTGATATCCTGTACTATATTGCTTACATGAGGACTGTTTTACTGAAATAGATAGATAGATAGATAGATAGATAGATAGATAGATAGATAGATAGATAGATAGATAGATAGATAGATAGATAGATAGATAGATAGATAGATAGATAGATAGATAGATAGAGACCGGGGTTTAAGTCCTACATGCTCCCTGCACGGACTTTGCATGCTCTCGCTGTTTTCACATGGGTTTCCTCTGGATGCTCTAGTTTCCTCCTACAAACCAAAGACATGCGGGTTAGGTAAATTGATAATGCTAAATTGTCCCTTAATATGTGTGTTCAAAGTGCAATGGACTAACATCCACTCCAGGAACTGTTTCTGCCTTTCGCTTCCTGCTTGCTGGGACAGACTTCAGCTTTCTCACTACCCTGCATCGGATAATCAGGATTAGGAAAAGCTTTTTTTTAAAGTGTACTCCTTCAGTTGTCTTTATTTCCTGATGTAATCCTAATTGTTTACACGTGTTATAGTATTTTACGTGTAATTGTTGTATTGTCATACACTGACATGATGCTGAATTAAAACACCAACTTATTTATTGAATAATACAATTTATTCTCTCAAATATGTACTCACAAAGGTGTGTCCTTTATACAGCTACCTTACACTAATTTAACTCAAAATGATCATATTTACTGACTTTATGTAGTTGTTTCTAACAATGTTACTTTTGAGTAATGTGAACCTGAAGAAAAAATTAGAGTGTGTGGTTTGCCGTATACAGTATAAGGCAATTTCTCAGAATTTCCTCTTCATTTCCTGGGGTATTTTGTCTTGGGAGAGAAATCATTATTTGCATAAATTTATTAGAGTTGCCACCTTTGTGACAATGTTCCACATTGTTCCTGGTGATCCCCACACCTTTGTATAGTGAGAAAAAACATTAAAGATAGTTATCATAACTTAGCTTTCTGCTGAGTGCTGCAGGTTTTGTGTGGTTGTTGAAGGTGATATATCATGAGTTGCTTTTGGTGTATTGGAAAGCCTGTCACACTCCCAACATCACAAAGCAACTTTTCTCTCCCCCTGAGACCACATGGCTGCTGTACTTTAAACATTAGATTACGTTTATTGTATAAAAGTGTACATCTTTATGACAGTGACATCTTCAAATGTAACTAAAATTTACAAACAGTTCAATCTAATGAATTTTGAGTATTATAACAGTTTGTCAATAATATAGTTTTCACTAATTCTAGCCATTAAAACTAAACAAAGGGTAAAATGCAAAATAATGAGTAAATTTTTCAAAGTTAACATAGTTAGATCATGAAGTTGAAAAAATGATACCATGCTACAATAACATAACAAATTAATAAAGGACTAACTTTATCATAATGTATATAATTGAAATAATTACAAAGTTACAAAGAATTAACTTAATATTTAATTATTGAAACTATGAAAAATTATCAGACACTGTAAAAGCTAACAGTTCATGTGGAACCAATGTCCACAATTCAACTGAATAAATTGAATGGATTTTTTTCAGTATTGTCAGAAGCAGAAAAGGAATGGATATGACATTGGACAGTGAATTGGAGTAGCAGGATTTCATACTTAATTTAAAAATAACACATTGCTTATACAGTATGCAATAGTTCTTTCGCATGGAACATCTACACTACTTACTGATTAAATATGGGCTTAGAGCTGATGCCTACAGTATATTAATTTTCTTAAAGCATGTTAAAGCGGTTAAAAAGATGCATCTACAAAAAACAGCTAAGAGACAAAAGGCAAACTAAAAATAGAACATTTATAAAACAAGTAAAGTCAAGGAAGGAATGTTTATAGGGAGACCACAAATTACTGATTAAACAGAAAACCAGCACATCTAAAATCTGTGTTGGTCTGTAAATTGCTGTTATACACTTGGGTACAGTGATCCCTCCTCGATCGCGGGGGTTGCGTTCCAGAACACCCTGCGATAGGTGAAAATCTGCGAAGTAGAAACCATATGTTTATATGGTTATTTTTCTATTGTCATGCTTGGTTCACAGATTTGCACAGAAACATAGGAGGTTGTAGAGAGACAGGAACTTTATTCAAATGCTGCAAACAAACATTTGTCTCTTTTTCAAAAGTTTAAACGTGCTCCATGACAAGACAGAGATGACAGTTCCGTCTCACAATTAAAAGAATGCAAACATATCTTCCTCTTCAAAGGACTGCGCGTCAGGAGCAGAGAATGTCAGAGAGAGAGAGAGAGAGAGAAAAGCAAATAATCAAAAATCAATAGGCGCTGTTTGGGCTTTTAAGTATGAATGTCAGAGAGAGAGAGAGAGAGAGAGAGAGAAAAGCAAACAATCAAAAACTGATTGGTGCTGTTCCAGCTTTGAAGTATGCGAAGCACCGTGCGGGAAGCATATCACTTGACAAAGCAGCCGCAAGGAAGGGAGCAATGTGAATGTAGTCTTTCAGCATTTTTTAGACGAGCGTCCGTATCCTCTAGGGGTGCAAACAGCCCCCCTGCTCACACCCCCTCCGTCAGGAGCAGAGAATGTCAGAGCAAGAGAGAGAGAGAGAGAAAAGCAAACAATCAAAAATCAATAGGTGCTGTTTGAGCTTTTAAGTATGTGAAGCACCGTGCGGGAAGCATATCGCGCAACAAAGCAACCCACAAGTAAGCCCAGCAAGGAAGGGAGCAATGTGAAGGTAGTCTTTCAGTGTTTTTTGAGGAGCGGCCGTATCCTCTAGGGGTGCGAACAGCCCCCGTGCTCACAATATATTTGAGGAGTTTTATTTAATACGTAATACATGCTCTGATTGGGTAGCTTCTCAGCCATCTGTTAATAGCGTCCCTTGTATGAAATCAACTGGGCAAACCAACTGAGGAAGCATGTACCAGAAATTAAAAGACCCACTGTCCACTGAAACCCACGAACCAGCGAAAAATCCGCGATATATTTTTAAGTATGCTTACATATAAAATCCGCGATAGAGTGAAGCCGTGAAAGTCAAAGCACAATACGAGTATAGCGAGGGATTACTGTATTTGGTGAATTGGCTTGTTCATTTGTCAAGCACAGTATTATTCCAAAGAAATCCCTTTCTTATTGAACCCCCCACCTCTAGTGCAACCCCACTGGATCTAGCTTCTTTTTCTACCAATAGTTCAGACTCCACTCGACTCCACACTTGTCCTGGAAGGCAGCTTTTAAACCCTTGAGGGTCACTTCAGGCCAAGGCCTTGGTTCACTTATAAGGTCAGAGGATGCCAGTTTGCTACGCTGGCAGCTTGAACACCAAGCTGATCTTAAAGCAGATCCCAGTAGCCTTCTGTAATAGTGGGACAGCATAGTCTTATACATTCTTTTCTGGGGCTTTGTGCCCTCTGGTGCCCAGTAAGAATTGCGACTTCTGGCGTTTCCTCCCTGACTTCACTTCATTTTCAACAGAAGATGTAGACATCTTGCATGTGCTGAAATGTACAGTATTCTTCTACAAAGGCAGCAACTGTCTGTCTCTCTTCTCTCTGGCTTTTGCCTATGTCTTTCCAAAGTGTCATGTGTGAGGTCTTTTTTGCTACCTGCATGACTCTCCCTTTCCTTTTTGGGAAGGCTTACAATAGGACTTAGTAATAACTTGTGCTATAGAGGTAGTGCACTTGCTCTTGGTATTTTTTTATCAGCAGGGTACTGCCATCAGAATTAGAAGCTCTGTGACTACAAATGTTTTCTTTTCTTAGTCCAAGCTACCCAAACACCTATTCTACATACCTATTTGTACACTATAATTGAAAGGAATAAAGACTGCAAAGACATCTAGACACTGAAGACTTCCACAAGGAGTTGACTGATCTAGTTATGTAAGCAGATTCAGTGGTAATCTGTGATGAAGGATCATATTTAAAGGAGGTTGCCAAGATGGAGGCCTTTCACACATAACTGATACTCATTGAATCTCAGATTCGCAGTCCTTTTTTTAACTTTCCTAATCTCTAGACCCAAACTGTCACTTTTATCTAAAACATATCCTCAACTCCTGAAGGCTGAACTTCAGTCTCTCTATAGAAGACAACATAAATTTTAGTTCTTTTTGGGGATGTACCCATTGTTGCTGGGATAGGCCTTGACAACTCCTAACTCTTAATTGGGCTACTCTTTCTTGAAAATGTTGTGTTTCTCTTATACTGGTATCTGAATTTGGAAAAGGCACTGTTTAAATGGAAGTGTGGTGTGCAGCATGAACACAAGGGATCTGATTTATTGTTTTTATTATCATGTCTGCTATGGTAAAATGCCTTCATCATGGCCAGGCTACTAGCTACGTGATAACGGTTACAAACATGTGCAATTAATGCGTGGCATATCTCTATATACATAAAATCCAACGTCTCTCTGTCTGTCTGCTTTTCAAGAGAGAACTACTTAACGGATTTAAATCGGGTTTTTTTCTATAATTTGCTTGAACATTCAGGTTGATTTTGTAACTTCTCTCATTGCGTTATGTATAACAGTTCGTTTCTGGTACTGATTTATTTGTGTGAATCCGAGAGACATGCAACGGCCTGGGGGGGGGGGTGGGGATGGAGCAGGGGGGATGGTGGGGCCCACCTCACTCACACTCCAGCCTCAGGACGTTCCTTACCTCCTCTTAGCTAGTGAACAAGAGAACTACTTAACGGATTTAGATCATTTTTTTCTATAATTTGCTTGAACATTCCAGTTGATTTTGCGACTTCTCTCATCACACTAAGATTTGCAGGAGCGTTACATTCAGACTATTCCGAGACAGAGGCTGTGGGCCAAGGGGAGGGGGAAGCATGACATCAGTATTGGGGAGCCGGGCAGGGCCCTTCTCACTGTTCTGTTTCACTACTACGCGGGCGGAGCCGCAGGGGAAGGCTAGTATGGAATACAAAGGTCTCACCTGTGCCGGTAAGTTTAAAAGCATTTTTATCATTGGAAAATGTCAATCGTATAATTATGAATTGATTTTAGGTACTGTATTTTGTTTAGCCTTTCCATGAATATGTGTAGTACTAAGGTGTTGTACCCTGTTAGCCATTATGAATGTAGAGAAAAGCCAAGCAAAATTACACCTTTTATTGGCTAACTAAAAAGATTACAATATGCAAGCTTTCGAGGCAACTCAGGCCTGAAGAAGGGGCCTGAGTTGCCTCAAAAGCTTGCATATTGTAATCTTTTTAGTTAGCCAATAAAAGGTGTCATTTTGCTTAGCTTTTCTCTACATGAATATGTGTAAAAGACATGACATGCAGATATGATATGCAGTGGTCTAGATAGAGTTTTCTATAAAATTACCATTGAAGTAGAGAACACATCCAAAAACTGGGCAAGAAAACATTTCTGTTTGGTGTTCTGGTATACTGCTCAGTTGCTGATCATAAGTTGTATAGCTTGAAACCAGTTTTGATGAATAATAAATTGTTGGAATATATATTGTTTGCTTAGAAATCGTTAAAATTTCTTATTAAAAATATTTATCTTAATTCTTAAATTAAGGCAGTCAGTAGTAAGACTATAACAAGAACAGAGAAGTCAGTCCTATATAGTTTGGTAATGCCTATTCACTGTGGAAGGAAGGATGAACATAGGTTAAACATTTTGCGGTACCAAATTGGTAATCCTCATTTAATTAAAAGAGAAGCAAATTAGAACAGTTACATAATAAATCTCTGCCACTGACATTAGCAAATAAGGTAGTTCTTTTAAAGTGTAACAATTCCACTATGTTCTCTCCCTCATACCTTGGTCCAAATGAAGTTACTACCTACTGCTGGATGGCTGTTTTTATGCCTTTGAGCCTGGAAAGGGTGGGGCTTGTAAGGTCTGTGGGGGCATGGTGACAGATGTCTTCTGGCTGCACTACGTAGGAGCTGCAAGCGTAAAGATAAGGTTATTAACAACAGCACCCCTTCTCTTGCCATGCTGGTATCACTTACCTTGTCTGGGCCTTGCAGATGCCTCTTATGCATACATTTGTGACATCACATGTCCAAAATAATATAAAGTTAAAATTAGTCAAGATTCCTCACCCAATTACTCTTCTCACAGTCCTCTGTTTGAGGAATTATCTTCCAGTCTTTGTGTTCAATTTTCCTTTAGCCAACTTACACCTGCATCCTTATGCCTTCATCAAAAAGTTCATTTAAAGTAACATCAGACATCTACCTTACTTTACTCTTTTTAATAATTTAAACACTTCTGTCATGTCTCCTTCAAGTGTCTGATAACTTAGATTGAAAACGTTAAACTTCTTCATTATTTTCTCAATGCTCAGTATTTAAATGTTCTTAAGGATATTTAGGCATCATTTGGAGTTCACATTATTCAGGCGCGATTAACCCCAGGGTACTGTTAGAGTTGAGTACCTGACCTTGAATTTCACAGGACTGCTATTGAAGCATTAAATAAAGGCTTCATTTAAAAAGAAAAATATACACGCTGAGTACAGAGAAATGTGATTCAGCACAACTTGACAAAATTAGGTCAATTCTTTTCTTCACCATTATAAAATAGTTTTTTTCCAGCATTACCGAAAATTGCCTTTCTTCAGCGTAGCAAAGACAAAGGAGCTCTTTGATGTCTTAACATCCTCATCTCTGCCACAAACCGTAAAAATAGAAAATTACTGCAGCGTGAAGATCATGCCAAAGACACTGACATGTAGCAGCAGGTTTAATTCAGCCCTGATTAAACTATCATCTTTCATTTGAAACAGACTGCAAAAATTGTCATGGTTGTCGGTAGCCGTAAGCCGAGAGACTGCAGTTTAATTTTTTGTAATGTGGAGAACAACACTGGAAAAATAAAAAAATTAAAAACCCTTTCATGCGTAATAGAAAATCTGTCACGTTGGCCTTTAAAATTATCAACACTCTTTTGGTGAGTTTAAAAAGACAAACAATAAAATAAAGTATCAACCCATTATCTCTTAGGAGTTTAACTTTGCAAATGTATTTTGTAAAAGAAATGTAATATTTCAATTAGAATGTTTATGTAGAGAGAGGCTGAAATACATGGATGTCCTTTGAGGTTCATTAACAGTTTTGTTGACAAAGTTGTGTGTTTTTTTTTTACCCAAATTGTGTGGTGCTAATTGATTGTTTGGCTACATCCATCCATCCATCCATCCATCCATCCATCCATCCATCCATCCATCCATCCATCCATCCGATTTCTAACCCACTTATCAGGTTCAGGGTATGGTGCTTGGAACTTATTCCAGCAGCACTGGGTACAAGGCAGGAACCAAAGGGGATTGGTCCATCCTTCACACTCCCACACTCCTTCATTCAGGGCTAATTTACAGTGACCGATTCATGTAAGTTGCACATATTTTGGATATAGGAGTAGAACCAGCTTGATTGAAAACAAAAAAAGAATTCACGTGTTACAAAAGATAATGCATTGTGCTGCTATCTGGTAGCACACAAACATGAACATGTGTGCTAAAGAGAGTGCTCACAAAGTGAGACCTTGCACAGGATCTTCACTGCTATAACATGAGATCACCATGTTCTGCTTAACCACAACTACCATATTTGTAATTGAGGGGCTTACCTCGTAATACTTCTCACATATTTATCATGTATCCTACTCAGTTGAAAACAACTGTATGCTTCTAAAATGTGACACCATAACATTGCCCAGCAATACGTGTTGTTTGCTAAGGTGGCTGATGTGATGAAAAAATAAGAGCAGTCTGCTGAAGTATATAGTTACTGCCAATACCAATAGTTTTTTATTTTGGCAAATTACTCATTCCTCTCCTAGTATTGTCACTTTGGCATGGAAATTCACAGTGCAATATCGGTGTTCTTTTGCAAATTTTAAATTTTACATTTCATTGTTGAAGATGATATTTACTAGTATTTGGCGTGTGCTGTTTTTCCAAACGAAACCAATCTTCTGCATTGTACCAATAGTAATATTCATACAGTATAGATGGTGTGTGCGTGCGTGTGTTTGTATGCTGCTCAAAAAAACTAAGGTAACACTTAATCATCACAGTCATCACAGTCTAACACCAAGTTAGTTAAGCCTCAGGGATATCAGTCTGTTCAGTTTCGAAGCCTAAGCGATTGAGAATCAACTTCACCTGCTGTGTTGCAATTGAAAGTGACAACAGGTGCACTGGAGAGGGAACAGCAAGACAACCCCCAAAAAGGGAATGGTTTTGCAGGTGGTGACCAAAGACAATTGCTCTCTCCTTATCCTTCCTGATTGATTCTTCTGTAGTTTTCAGTTTTGCTCGTATTCTTGTCAGTACTTGTGGCATGAGGTGGTACGGGCAGCCAATTTAGGTTGCTCTGTTAGCCCAGCACCTCCAAGATGGCAAATTCATAAGTGCCATTGTGAGAATGTCTCAAGCGCATGGAGGAGACATCAGGAGATGGGCAGTTATAAATCAAGAAGATTTTGTGTTTGAACCCAGGACTGTGTTATGTAGTTCTGTCAGGGTGTTTGTGGTGCTGCTAAATCCACCTGGTGGTCACAGTGCCTATATGTTAAACTGAGCATAAATGTGTCACAGAAATATTTTAAGCTTGTTGAAGCACCAATCACAGTGTTGTAGCCACTATTTTTCAATTCTTGCTATTTGGGTAAACGTTTATATCACACATTAACTTCTGCTACATTCCTAAAAATGATTAATTTCAAAATGTTCAATTATTTCTTGAACCCCTTGAGGGTAAGGATAATGAATAAAGAGAATCTTTATAATCAGTCTCCTTTATGTACAATTTCTTTCTAGTTTCCATAGGCAAGAAAACATTAATGACACTACATTTTTTTAAACATAACCAAGCCAGGTCTTTTCACTGATTCACAGAAAAACAGTCTGGATACATAACTTTCCTTAGATGTTGAACCCTTGAGAGGGACCCACCTTGTTTTTTCCAATGGACAATATTAAATTGTCAGAGGCAAAACTGAAAACTTATAAACCTGGCATTTAGCCTAAAAAATGGATAGCAGAGACACACTTAAGACAGACTTTGAGGTGTCGAATAAGACTTTGAACATTACCACAAATCTGGGAATTGTCAAAGGTGGACACTACCCCATTTTAAATAGTGTTATTAGTAATAGTAATTTGAAACTGATAAGTCTTTTGCTGTAAGAAAATAATCAATAATAATCAGACCCTTCTATCTAGTCTTTGTCTGCAGGAAGACTTCTTTTTATTGGGCTTTGATCAGTATTCATTTTTTATCCAAAATGATTTACATATTCCGGTTCTACAGATGTTTTCATCTTCATTTTTGTTGTATACTTGAAGAAGTATCTGATATTACTTTGACATAATGGGTTAAGGTAAGAAAGCAAATATTTGTGTGGTTTTTTTAAATGTTTACCCTTTTTATTGTTGCTGGCTAAAAGAGTTCCATCTGTCATCGACACTACCTCTTTAATAATTTGTCACTTCTCATGAATGAAGAATTTCTTTGTATTTATGGTTGGATTCTATAATTGCAGTAACTCCTTGGTGGGTTGTAAACATTAAGGCAACTTCTTTGCATTTCCTGCTTTAGTGTGGTTTCACAAATAGATATTTAATGCAACTTTAATAAAAAGGATGCCTTTAATAATTGCATCCATGGAACATGGAAATCTTCCAGTGGTGCATGGGGATAAGGATTGACACACATCACTGCAGGTCTCCATAGTATTACAGGAGAGAGCACCAATTGTGGTATTCGATAATGCTATAAAGTTGATTAGAAATTACTGCAAATAACAAAGCTGTTTTGACATCAAAACCTAAACTAATAACTACCTCATCATAAAATTGACTTAAATACACAGCATGGACAACAACAGTATTTATTTATATAGCACAGTTTCATACAAAGAATGTAGCTCAAAGTGCTTTACAAGATGTCAAAGAAAAGGTATAATAAAAGAAAAAACAAATAAGATTAGTTAATATTAAAAAAAATAACAAAGAAAAAGTAAATAAATAAGTCCATATGGTTTTATAAAATATAGATATATTATTAATGTAGCAGTAGCATCCTTATGTGCAATACTTGCTCAGGGTCACAAAGTAAGTTAATATTAGGAATTAACTCAATATCAAGTGCAATAGTCTGGTTTGAAAAAATGCTTCCAATTCTGGAATCCTTTCGGAAATTTATAGTAGTGTAGAGAATCACGATTGATTTAAAAATTCACACTGTAATTTATTTTTTAAAATAGCACTGTTTGCTCATGTTAAAAAGGGGTAAAATAATTTGTAGTAAAAGGAACTTTAAACTAAAAAACTGTAATAGTCTTAAAAATGTTTTGTGCAAGGGGATAACAAGAATCTAAATGATTATTTCCAAATAGTAAAAAGGCAAGAGTATTATAAAGTACAGTGAGCTCGAGATTATTACCAAGGAATCTTTGGAAATGAAATATTCAATTTGTTATGAAAGGAGCATGTTCAGAAAAAGGAAATGGAAAGGTAGAGGAGTACATACTGTATTGTTATCTTGTAAAGCCATAAGAGTGATAGGGCCAGAAATTGTGATGGTAATGTTTGTAAACTACAAACTGTTGTAACTACCCTGTTGAGCTTTTTCCATTTAATGCGGAGGAGGCTCTTGACCAGAGATGTTGGAAATTTTTATGGCTTGTTATACATGATAATTAATATAATCATGAATGTAAAAAATATTAATTTGGGACAAATGTTATGAACAGGGTCCAGATTTTATATATTGCCTATGGCAGTGGTGCTTACTAATTCAAATTTCTTATCTCTTTCAAATTTTTAAAGGTACTAGACAGGAGTTTCTTATCTCCTTTTTGCTTTCAGTCTTTTGCTTGAACCTTAGCTACTAATTTAATTGCATGAATTAATCTCACCTATTTCTGCTCATGGTTCCAACCATAAGAAATCACTATGTGCAGAAGGCACCTTTCTCAAACTAGGCAAAGCACCCAAAAATCTTCTGCATATTTTAAACTTATTTTATTACTATGAATGTCTTTCTGAATACAAGAAGACCTGGTCAAAAATGCACTCTTGCCTCTAAGTTCTCACTGTAAACATTGTGCTTTCTCACATCTATTCCTTTAGCCACCTCAGTGAAATATCTGGGCATAGACTTATCCCCTTTACTATTAAATGCAATTACTTTTAACAAAAGGAAGATCTATAATAGTGTGAAAAACACATGGGCATCCCAGTTGTCTACTCCTCTCATTTGATGACAGATTATTAATTTTAAAACAAAATATTTTTCCCTTTATTTTTGTTAGTGCAGTGCTTCTACTTTCTCCTCCCATGGAGTACTGCTCCAAATTTAGGTTAAAGGCATCTAATCGCTTGTGAAACAACCAAAATCCCTCTATTAAACATTCTGCCCTGATTCACAACGTGGACTGAGATGGAGTTTCTTTAGCACACCTTGAATCGTATCACTCCATAATCAACCCCCATTGAGGGAGGGTTGTCTTTTTTATATTTTATTATTAAGTAGTTCATTTCTCCATTCTAGGTTTTTCAATTAATATGTTTTTAATACAGATCTGATCTTAAGAAAATTGTGGGATACTGGCCAGCCTATAGGTTATATTCCTGTGCCTTAGCCGCAAGGCCACACTGCCTGCTTATAGATTAATTAATCCTGCTTAGGCCTTTCCTCTTGATTCAGATCCATTTTTTCCCATTTGAGTTCTTGTAATTTAATGTTAATTGCCTTGCAAAGTGCTTTGTGAGTGTGTTTTATGCAAAAGTCTCTATAGAAATAAAGATTGATGGATTTTATTGAATGCTTTTCATTTTAATCATTGTACTCATAAGAAATAAGAAGTGATAATTACCAGATGTGGCTGGTCAACTTGCTTTTTTAAATTTCAGATAGCAGATTTTTTTAAACTCATATTAATTGATAGAAAATAAAGCTTGATAACATAAAGATTTTTCACTTTGGCTAAAGTATCCCAATGACAGCATTAATAAAAATCATTAGCTAATGTAATAGTTTATCAAAATGAACATTTTTAGAATGAATTTCCATGCAGCAAAGGTGGAAAATGCATTCATGACTTAAGTAAAGCAGTTGTGTTGGATATGATGATGCTAATTGGTACAATTGTACTCATCACCATGCATTTGAACAAATTTACTAAAACAATGTGGGCAATTTGAGATCACTATACACTAGATAATCTTGCCCAAAAATGAACCTATAACCCATCCTCAGCAAATCTTACCTACTACATAATTTCACCAATGAACTATCAAGTACTCTTAGACTGAAAGATACTTGTAATATAATATTGTGTGCAATTTACCACTTCCAGAGTTGATTCTTGAACTGTGCCTAACATTTTCAAGATGAATGCTGGAAAAGCTAGCTCAGATAAATAATGGATTGATGCTATTAATTGTAAAACAAAGACTGTTGGGGGCGGCACGGTGGCGCAGTGGGTAGCGCTGCTGCCTCGCAGTTGGGAGATCTGGGGACCTGGGTTCGATTCCCGGGTCCTCCCTGCGTGGAGTTTGCATGTTCTCCCCGTGTCTGCGTGGGTTTCCTCCGGGCACTCCGGTTTCCTCCCACATTCCAAAGACATGCAGGTTAGGTGGATTGGCGATTCTAAATTGGCCCTAGTGTGTGGGTGTGTTTGTGTGTGTCCTGCGGTGGGTTGGCACCCTGCCCGGGATTGTTTCCTGCCTTGTGCCCTGTGTTGGCTGGGATTGGCTCCAGCAGACCCCCGTGACCCTGTGTTCGGATTCAGCGGGTTGGGAAATGGATGGATGGAAGACTGTTGGAAATTGCACAAATAAAAGTACTCACATTTTTAATTCTATGTTTTAATCTTGATTTACTTGTTAAACCTTCATTCATTTTCTAACCTTGTGTATTCCTATACAGAGGATTTGGGAGATAAGATCATATCCTGTGCATGAGATAGATGGAGTGCCCATCACTTACATTTCTGTTATCAAGTCATACTGGACTCATTTTTAGTCACCAATTAGCTTAATGTACATACTGTATCTGGTTGATATTGGCAAAAAGTGGAATACTGGGAGAAAACCCATGCTGACTTGGGGAAAATGTGCTCTTGGGTGGGGATTTCAATATTGTAAGCATGGTATCATTACAAACTGATTTTTTAAATGTATTGCATTACTTTTTTAAGGTGTTACATATATTTTAATTATTAATACACCATACCTAAAAAACATTTGTGCCTTCTTGTTGCATTTGCATTTTCTAGTTATTTTAAAATAACCAAATTAAAGCTCTCAAAGTTATCAGTAAACTAAAACCCTTTAAATACTTACAAAATTTATTTTGCTGGATGATATTTATTCCACTAGATGGTGCTGTTTAGCAGAGTATATTGATTTAGCAGCTGATTAAATGCATGCTTGTGTAGTGAGTTTGATTGCGTGTGTGCATGTGTAAATTAATCTTAGACTGAACTTGTGCTTATGACTTTATATGCCTGTGCTTGACTGAATGTGTATTTAAATATTACATGTAAGCTTGCCTCTTATTTTGCTGTCAATGTTTTTATGTGTTGTTTTAATCCTTTTGTATATACTCTTTTTGCAAAGGATTTGTGACAGCCCAAATAAAATAATTACTGATTTATTAAGAAGGAGAATATTTGTGTAATTGAATTCATTAGTGATATTTGTGTGCATATGTTGATGTTGGAAAATGAGAGTAAGCAGTAAATAAATATTAGTGTGTGTCAAAGCGTTTGAAAATATGCGTTTGTGGCAATGTGCAATGGGTCTGCATGTATCTGTCTGTGTCTGCTTGTCTGAACTGGTGTCCAAGTGTCTATGTTAGTGTGACTGCTCAGGAAAAGATAAAGTTCAGTTGCTGTAGACATCAGACCTGCTAACGTCATTGTAACCCCAGCGTGCTTCAAATTCAGTGTCTTGGTGTACTGACTCAAATTAGAAGTTAGCATGGAAGGCCACTGCGGAAAGAGGTGCATATTTGCTTTTATTTTTATATTGGTTATTTTGAATGAGACGAATAGCTGAATACTTCTGGAACATAAACTCAAACCACTGGAAATGTAAACTTTTTGCATGTCTAAATATATCCTTATTTTATTCTAGTCATTTTCAGAAATACTGTGTGTTTGTTATTGCATAGCTTTTTCATTTGCTTCTTCATCCCAGGACAAGAAAAATTGTGAATTCTGCAGTATTCTCCAAGATGCTCCATACTTGCTCACTGCTTCAGGAATGATTAACATTTCAAATTTTGCTGAAGAGGGCGCCATAGGCTTCAATAAATTGAACAACAAAAAATTGTACAAAATTAGTATTTTTCTTTAATTTTTTCTCGAGTTTTTGCATAAACACTTCCTTCAAATAAATTTGGAAATTAAGGTACATTCTGCTTTGTTTGGGAGGATCAGCTGAGTGGCATTTGGGAGAATCAGTGTCAAACAGTCCATAGCTAAGGTTTATGGAGCTGATGTCACAATTTGGCCAAGATGCTGCTCAGCAATAATAAACTAAAATAAATCAGTTTGTCCTTCTAACATACTATGTGGCTAGAAAGTGCATACCTCCTCAGTGGCATTGCCGCCTCATGTGTACATAGAGCTGAGGTCACTGATGGGGTCTTTGATGTGGTCTGTTTATGTATTTTTGCCTAGGGAGTGTAGTTCCCTCTTACTGCCCAAAAAGATGCTATCAGGTTAATCTAGCCTGAGATGAGTAAATTGAAGTTTGTGTTTGGGCATGAATGTGCCTGGTGATGAACTGGCAACTTATGCAAAGCTGATTCTTTCCTTATGTTTATTATGGCCAGGACAGTCTTTGACTGCTCTGAATGCTGTGCTGTAAAAGCAGATATTGATAATAGCTAGATGAACAGGTAAGTGTTAATGAGAGGTGTAGTCAGTTGTAGGTAAGTCACAACTGTTGGTCACACTAGAAGGAGAGTCTTGAAATGAAATGGATATCCTGGTTATGTGTACTTCTTTTCCAAGATCAAAGTAAAAAAAATATTTTTGCTTAAAATTGCATTATGCAAATTATATGTTTAATCATATACTGTATACATTATAATTATTGGCATACAATTTTTCAGTTGAATTACATGCAGATTAAGTGACTTGGTTTAGTGTCACACAGTGAGACATAAGAGGAAACCGAACCCACTACACCACACTTGCACCTATATATATAAATAGCAGGCAGTATGAGCTAGTTGCTTTGGTTGCTGGTTTAGGTGAATTCACAGATTACCTTTGTGACCATGGTGGTTAGTGCTACAACCATACAGCCCTAGGAGAATAGGTTCAAACCCAAAACTTGGCCACTTTTTGTGAGTAGTATGCACCTTCTTTTTCTGCCTGTGTTGACTTCTTCTCAGGGTACAATGATTTTAGCCCATTATCCCAAATATCTGTATAACTGGTGAAACTAAATTTGACCTATTTAATTTAGTGACAGTTTGCACATTAAAATACCTTGCAGTGGGCTCAGGACTGGTTATTTTATGTACAGTAATAACTTTTCTATACCTCTATGTGCCATCCTTGCCTGGAATAACAATGTCAAAACAAACAAGGAAGGGATTACTACAGTGTTTAATCCTAATAAAGATGAGACAATCTTGTGAGCATGGTACTATCTATCTATCTATCTATCTATCTATCTATCTATCTATCTATCTATCTATCTATCTATCTATCTATCTATCTATCTATCTATCTATCTATCTATCTATCTATCTATCACAGATGCAGCCCACTTTTATTTCTTATACAGTACTTCATGCCTTTTGAGTGAATTAAAGATTGAGTGAAAACTCATTAAGTATTCTGTCACTGTCTTTCTTAAGGTTTGAGGGACATATTCCACTGCAAAGCAGATACAGAAGTAGAAAATTTTACATTACAACTCAAAGTAGAAATCCACATCATATAGAGAGATTCATTGCTGATGCCCCTTCTGTAAGAGTGCAAAACAACAACAAAACCATTAAAATTAAGCAGGTTTGGAAAATTTCAAAACATATTAATTTTCTTACAGTTTGGATGAGAGCACATTTATATTTGCATTGTTTATATTTATGTCAATATATACATGTATGTAACACAATCTACTGGAAATCATCTCTTATTTTATTACCAGGATGTTATGGGTTTGAGCCTCTTTTAAATTCTGACGAGTTTTCATTATTCTCATATGCCTGTCTCATCTAACAGATGGTAAAAACTGAAATGCTTCAGAATGTTAACAAAGTGTACCAAACAGCCTCCTGCTGCTAAATTCTACTTCCACTGCGTCTTTAATGAAGACCCAGGAATCTGTGTTCTCTTTTTCTTCCTCACTTGCTAAGTGGCAGCAAGTTCCGTCAGTGTGTGAAATCTGAATGGAAAAAAATGTCAGTGTGTGGTAGTGATTTCACACAAACACAACAGTTGCTTTTGGTTATCTAACAAAGTTGCTGTTTTGTACATGAACATACAGCCCCTTGATGCACTTTTCAGCCCCCATATATATCATGCATGTATGGTATCTGCTTGTGTACATATTCTGTATATTAATTTAGGATTTATTCATTGGTCTGCATAGCTTTGGGCATCATGTCATATGAAACTGAAAATGTCAAGCATTTTCAATAGTTAACACAAAATTGTATGCAGAAATCACCCATTTAAAGATATTCTCCCATTTATGCGTATAAGCCTAAATTCCCTCAGATGCAATAAATTACTTCAAAAAGTAATCTATGATGGACGACATTTGTGTGGGAAGTTAGTGGATCATCTGCTTTACACAATTACAGTATGTGAGGAAAAATACCCTCTGTTTCCTTATCATGCCTCAAAATATGATAAAAAAGGCTTCAAATTCGAGCAAAAATTGTATTTTTTTAAACTTCAGCAATTTGATTGAGGAAAAGCACAAGTATGGAATATGTCACCTGAAGGACAGTGCAGTGTGTATAAAAAGTATTCACCCCTTGAATTTTATATTTTATTGTTATGCAACATTGAATCATAGTGGATTTAATTTGGCTTTTAGACACTTATCAAAAGAAAAAGACTAATGTCAAAGTCAAAACAAATAGCACAAAGTGTTCTAGTGGTCTAAATCAAATATACATATAAAGAACAAAATTATTGATACCCTAAGTATTTGCCCCTTTTAAAAAGATTACACACCTAAATCATTCCTGGTGCAGCCAATTGGTAATTAGTTCAATGGAGATCACCTGTTTGGGGTTTCAATTGATTGTCATTTATATGCACCTTATCTGGAAAGTCCAGCTTGTAATGAATCAAGATGGTGGCCTAAATTACACAATGAAAACAAAGGAACACTCCAAAGACCTCTGAGAAAAGGAGACTGAAAAGCAAAAGTTTCAGGATAGGGACAAGAAAATATCTAAGTCATTGAATATCCCATGTAGTCCAGTTAAATCAATCATTAAGTAATGGAATGCTTATGGCACAGCTGTAAATCTACCTAGAGCAGGTTGTCCACAAAAAGTGAATGGTTGTACCAGACTGAAGGGGGTCAACAAGAAACCTATGATAACTCTGAAGGAGTTACAAGCTGCAGTGACTGACATTTTAGAGACTGTGTAGACAAGTGTTTCCCGGGAGCTTTACCCATTACAGATTTATTGGAGAGTGGTGAAGAGTATTAATGTACAAAGAGTTTGCTAAAAAACACAAATTGGAGACTCTCAAGTCAACAGGAAAAAGGTTCTACGGTCTGATGAGACCAAAATCAAGCTCTTTGGTCATCTGACTAAACATCATGATTAAACATTGCCCATTATCAAACACACATACCATCCACACCGTGAAGCATGGTGGTGGTAGAATCATGCTGTGGGGTTGCTTCTCTGCAGCAGGTCCTGGAATGATTGTGAAGATAGACAGTAAAATGAATATCCATCCATCCATTATCCAACCCACTATATCCTAACTACAAGGTCATGGGGGTCTGCTAGAGCCAATCCCAGCCAACACAGGACGCAAGGCAGGAAACAAACCCCGGGCAGGGCGCCAGCCCACCACAGGGCGTGCACACACACACACACACCCACACACCAAGCACACACTAGGGACAATTTAGAATCACCAATGCACCTAGCCTGCATGTCTTTGGACTGTGGGAGGAAACCGGAGTACCCGGAGGAAACCCACGCAGACATGGGGAGAACATGCAAACTCCACACAGGGAGGACCCGGGAAGCGAACCCAGGTCTCCTAACTTCACACTGTGCCATGGTGCCGCCCGTAAAATGAATATACTATAGCAAAATACATAGAAATCTGATGCTGCCTGCAAGAAACCTGTGCCTTAGGTGAAGATTTGCTTTCCATCAAAACAACAACAAGCATAAAGCTGAGGCTACGCAGGAATGGCTTAAAATCAACAATGTTTATGTCTTAAAGTGGCCAAGTCCAGATTTCAGTACAACTAAGAATTTGTGGCTGAACATGAAAAAAGCTGTTCACTCATGATCTCCATGCAACCTAACAGAGCTTGGGCAGTTTTGCAAAATTTCAGTGTCCATATGTGCCAAGCTGACAGAGACCTGTGCACACAGACTCAAGACTGTCATGGCTGAAAAAGATGCATCAGCTAAATACTGACCTGAATGAGGTAAATATGCATGAAATCAATTATTTTGTGTATATTTGTACTAGCCGTGTTAGCCAGCTTCACCCAGAAAATTTCCTAAGGGCCTCGGTTATAGTGCAGAGGGTCAATCGGATGTATCAGAAATAATATGTAAGTAACAGAGTATTTTTCTGTATGCAAATTTTTTTTTTATATATTATTAGTTCACTGGAGCTGTAGCTCAATTCTTGCTTTGACTGACTTGGCTCTTGTTGATGGCCATGGCAAAATACAGTTTTACAGGAAAATGTATTCTTTTGAATTCAAGCAGGCAGTTAATATGAATAAGAATTTTGGTTAAAGTAAAATTTCACTATGTAGCAGATCTTATAAAAGTGGTAACATCAGTCAGATTTGAATACAATGCTTTGATCTGTAACCTTGTACTGTTACAAAGTTTTGGAGGGTTTAGATCAAAAGCAATATACACTTAATTGTGGGTTTCTTTAACTTAAAAACATACAGCATTGATGTTTACAGGTTGTATTTGTGTGTTCCATGGAATGAACTGAGCGCTTTATGCACTGTGCACATACTGTAAGAAGAGGTGAAAAGAAGTAATTTTGTGAACTATGAAAGACCCCTTTAGTGAGCTGTGCATGTGTTTAAACTGACCAAGACACAGCGTATCTCCAGACTTGTGTTGTACATAGGACTTTAATTGGGCTAGTATGCAGTACTGGCAGTTCTTTGTTTCTGCTTTGTGAAACAGAGAGCAGTGGAATGTAGGGGTCTGACCTGGAAGGGAGCATTCTAGTTCTCCACAATAGCGCATGTATTTTACCACCAAGCCCCCCACCCTCCATCTGTCATGTACAATCTTGATTTATTATGTACTGTATGTTATACTGCATTGTGAGAAATAAGAAGGAGCCAACAGAATAGGAAGTACTGTGTTTACCCATGGAGGCCAGTGTCTAACCACGTGTTTTTTGAGTTTCGCCCAACTTTTCTTTGTCCATTTCACATCTCATTTTCCATGCAGCTCTCTACCTCATCTGTTTTTCCTGTGCAGGGCAGCTGCCCTTTTCCACTTGCTAACAGCCACATTTCTCTGCATGATTACAGCCTTAGATTGTACAATTGTGCAGTCCTGCTTGCGGCATTCATTTTCTTGAACTGCACGTTCCCTTCTCCATGCAGTCATTGCTGAAACAAAAAAGGATGCGCTGCCTAAGAATGTCCTATTTGGTACAGCTTTATTACTGAAAAATATCAAGGAAATAATAAAAATGTGATATTTTTTTTCTTCTATAATACATCAAAACATGTTTGAGATTTTGAGGTATTTAGTTTTGTGTATTGTAGTCAGTGGGTTTACACCAAAATATTGATATATCAAAATGTCCTTTCTTAGCAGATACCTACTAACTTGGATAATGCATCCTGGCAAATTTCAGATTTTTAACTAAATGAGAAAAGAGAATATTTGTTGATGAGTAAGTGAGTGAACAAGTCAGTCACCTTTGCATTATAAATATATAATTGGATTTGGACCACTTTGCAGAGATCTGTTTTCAGTTTGGCATTAAAGAGTCTTTTTTTGTTGATCAGTTTCAAAAAAACAAATTAAATCCACTGTGATTCAATGCTGTATAATAATAAAATATGAAAACATCCAAGGAGATGAATACCACTGTGTAGTAGGCGTGAGGGAACTCTTTTTGGCTGAAACGGTTCCACTCAAAATTAATACTAAGTGGAATGTGTGGTGTAAATTTCTCTCTGCTGCTCCCACTGTAACGTATGATATTGTTATGGGAATGCCATTTAGAACTAGAGCAGTATTGATGGTAAAATTAATGGTGCAAAATACAGGGAAATGTGTAACCCACTTCCAAAGAAAAGAACGGATAGAAGCTTGTGCTTCAATGGGACAATAATCAAAAGTGCAGTACTAGAGTGACACTATAGTGACTTGTACCAAAAACATGCCCCAGTCAGAGTCCTGAGCTTAATCAATTTAAACTTCAATTTAGTTTAGTTCAATTGAATTTATTCTTATTAAGAATGCAATCGCCTATGAGTCCTACATGCACCAAACAGTACTTAGAATATAAAAAATCAAAATGCAACACAAGCACAAAATAATCTGTGATAGGATTTGAACATTTCTGTTTGTCACCTTTCTTCTACTTATTAGATTGAGTTTCAGCAGTTTTGCTAGGAGAGATGAACAAATATTGCTTTCTCGTGATGTGCAAAATTAATAAAGTCAAAAGCAAAGAGTTAAGAGTTTTATTCCAGGGCTGGTTCAACAAAATATAAACCCAGGGCAACAATTTGGATGCACAAATGATAGCATTTCACTTGCTTAATTTGTACAATTGTATTCTTTACATTTTTGGGGTTTTGGTAGAACAATCTGAATAAGGATGTGTAAATCTCAAATACAATTTGGCAATGTAAGGCATTAACATTACAATTTGTGAGAATTAAAAAATGATGAGTGCTGAATATTTTTAATACATTTTTGTATTCTTGCAATCATGCTGATTAGTTCATAGCAGCTTATTATACGTATTCTTATGAATATAACTTCCAAAGAATTAGTTGAATATGGCAAAGAAAATAGAAATTGACCTTGAGTTTTCCTCTGAGATGGACTTTGGCTTTCCAGTTCTGTAGTTCTATGCTATTTTTGCTGCATGAGCGTAGGTAAGGGGTGCATGTTAAAAATGGGTTTGACCACTGGCATCTTTAGGAAACAGCAAAGTATTTTCACCATGTTCTTCATGGTATTGAAATTTTAGATCTTTGGAATAATGTCAAATATGGGCAGAAGATGGTGCTCTTACAATACCAGAATGGAGAAACTGTAAAAAAAAAAGATGTTTTATTAACAAAATAACAGAAAGGAAGGGTGTAAGAGTTTTTGTGAGAGACATAAGACCAGTTTTTGATATAGATAGGCAAACGTGGTCAGAGTAACTGAAGGGTCAAAACCATGTGATCAAAATAATCACTCAACCAACAATCAAAAGAGCATAACGTACAATTGAAGGCAAAATTAAGTCAAAATGAAAAGCACAGTTCTCATGCTAGAATAAATGGAAACTAGCTACACTGAGAGAGAATTTGAAATGTTGTATATCTACTGAGGGATAATTCATGGCGTGACTGCTGTCATTTTTATAGCATCATTTCTGTGAAGTCAATGACAATCGTGACACTCATGTGACACATTCAAATGGTGTAATGTAAACAAAGAAATTTCAAACCTGGAACGAAAAAGAACTTCGTCACACTAAATGAAAATGGAAAATAAACCTTAGAAACAGTTCTTAAAATGTCAAAAAAAAACCCCACAAAAGTGTTATGTTATTGCAGGGTTTCTACCCTGGCTAGTAATTATTTCCTGTTTTATGGTTGTTTTTGTTATATTCTGTTAGTTTTACTTATTACCTGTTTTATTATGTACTGTCTCTTTATAATGGTGCCCATTCCATGTGTACTGTGTGTGGAGCACCCCAGGAGATGGGGCCACCATGACATCCACTGCTGCTGGGTTCTCTTTCTGGATTTATACATACACTAGATATAGTCTCCAGCAATCAGAGAAACATTGGTATTTCTCTGGTCACTTAATTACTTTTGCTTCTGGTTCTCAGATTCTGCTTTTTGGATTGTGTTTTGGAACTTGTTTGCCTTGAAATGCCTTTTAGGCAAAGACTATTGGTCTTTTGTGCATTTTTCCTTATTTTTCAATTTCTTTTGTAAAGAAAGGTTTCTTTCCCTTGTGAGGTATATATGTAAAGTTTAGGACTTTTCTTTACATTTTTGAATTTTAAAAGCAACCTCCCTATTGTTAGGCCTGTATAGGTCACAGCTTGAAGGTAGCAGTTTAGGATCTTTCAGCCTTGAAGTGAATCTATTCTAAGCCTGCTTTTGTTGGTCTTTTGGAGGCAGCATACGCTTTTCACCATGCTCCTGTCTTTAAATCACAAAAAAACATACAGAAGCATGGGTGTTTAATGTTACAATGGGACAGAGAAATTGAAAATTTCAAAGAACAACACAAACTATAGTAAAAAAATAATCCTACGGTCTCTCTAGGCCCACTTCTGTGGTTGTGTGTCTTCTGTCTGACAGGTAGGGTGGATCATTTGCCCCCAGTATGTGCACAATCAGTTCCTTACCTCACCTTCTGCCTTCCTCAGTTGAGTGCTTGCCTTTCTCTCACTTGAGCTCTGACTCCAGAACAATTTTAATCCTCATAATTTTGCTTCCGTGGCTACAGGCAGCCACTATAAAATTTCATGGCTTGCAATCCACAATGCCCTCTTGTGGCTCCAGACAGCAACACACCCAAACCTTCCACAGCCTTTAATGGAAAGGTTGCCTTAGGCAGCTTCATAGCTACCTCACTAATAGAAAGAGGGCATTGTCCTTCACATTTCCTTTGGTGGCTGTGTGCCCTGTAGTGCCCACGGGGTTTTGCTGAGATGGAATATTGATTGCTCCGCTTCTCCTTTGTACTATATGCATCCCTGCCTGGTGATTGTCTACTCTGCCATTTTAGATTGGAATAAATAACTTATCTATTTCTTTATTTACCCATTCACTAATGTTTATTTATTTAATTTATAAAATCATATACCCTCACACAATTTTGACCTATTGTGTTTCATGTGATTAACTGTGGGAATAACTCAGCCAGACATTTTCATGGACCACTCTCTAGTAGTGATAGGTCTCTAGTTGTAAACCGAGGGCAGTTGTAAACTGTATGTATTTTATATTTTAATCACAACAGTGGACTCTGAAAAAGTTCATTTTCTTTAGTGCACCCCCAAGGGAATCATTGTGTTATACAGCTGTCTTGGCCTCAAACTATCAAAGCACTATTGGAGGTCTTTTTTTTTCCTTGCCTCTATTAGATGCTTTAACGTATCCTCTGGCTAAACTAGGTTTTTGTGCTAATTTAATATGTTAACTTGCAGTAGGTTATATATTTATTTATTTTTTTTAAATTTTGTTTATTAATTTTATTGCAATCATTCCATACAAATAGATTAATTTATAACAAAAAAGAACTGAAGACAAATCAAACCCCACCCCTGAGAAGGAGAGCTTAGACAAAGGAGAATTGCTTAGGGCTATTTCATAACGCAACCATAAACAAAAGAAAGGAAGAAATATATATAGGTAAAAAAAAAATGAAGAAGGGAAATAAATGCGGTAATAGTTATTTCTCTTATTCTAAAATAATATTGATTAGATCCTGCCAGGTTTTGAAAAAATTCTGTACAGATCCTCTAACTGAGAATTTGATTTTTTCCAATTTCAAATAATATAAAACATCGGTTTCCCACTGACTTATCAGAGGAGAGTTAGGATTCTTCCAATTTAACAAAATAAGTCTGCATGCCAAAAGTGTAGTGAATGCAATCACCATTTGCTTGACCTTCTCCACTTCAAGTCCGTCTGGAAGAACACCGAACACAGCTGTTAATGGGTTAGGAGGGATTGTGACCCAAAGGCTGTCTGAAAGGCACTTAAAAATTTTGGTCCAAAATGATGTTAGTTTGGTGCAGGCCCAAAACATGTGACCCAGTGAGGCAGGAGCTTGGTTGCAGCGTTCACAGGTTGGATCTTGCCCTGGAAACATTTTGGACAGTTTTAAGTGAGACAATTAATGTATAATTTTGAGTTGAATAATTCTATGCTTTGCGCATATGGAGCTCGAGTGAATTCTCTGCTTTGCTACCTTCCACTCCTTTTCTGATATATTGATTAAGAGATCTTCTTCCCAATGTCCTCTTGGGTCTTTGAAAGGTAGGGACTCTAATAAGATTTTATATAATGCGGAAATGGTGTTTAATTCCTCGAAATTGAGCAGTATTTTTTCAGGCATGGTGGAGGGTACGAGGTGAGGAAAATCGGGCAGTTTCTGCTTAACAAAATTTCTAATTTGAAGATAGTGAAAGAAATGTTTAGCTGGGAGGTTGAATTTGGAATGTAATTGTTCAAAAGATGCAAATATGTTGTCTATATAAAGATCTCTGAGCATTTTAATCCCAAAACGTTTCCAGGTATTAAAAACTGGATATGTTTGCGAGAGTTGAAAGAGGTGATTCTCTTGCAGTGGTGCCACGGATAAAAGATTTTCCATCTTAAAATGCTTTCTAAGTTGGTTCCATATTCTGAGTGAGTAAAGCCCAATAGGGTTATTAGTATATTTGCGATAACTTGCATTTATTGGAGTGCAGAGCAGGGAGTATAAAGAAGTACTACAGGATTTTACTTCTATTGCGGACCAAGCCTGTGTATGTTCATTTATTTGTGTCCAGGTTTTTATGGCTTGTATGTTTGCTGCCCAGTAATAAAACTGAAAATTAGGTAAAGCCATGCCACCTTCTGCCTGAGGTCTTTGTAGGGTCGCTCTTCGGATACGTGGGTGTTTTGAGTTCCAAATGAATGAGGTTATTGTTGAATCTAATTGCTGAAAAAACGATTTATTGATATATATTGGAATGTTTTGAAATAAAAAAAGAAGTTTAGGAAGGATATTCATCTTAACAACGTTAATTCTTCCGGCTAGAGTGAGATGAAGGGTTGACCGTCTATGCAAGTCTTGCTTAATTTTTTCCATACAGACGGCAAAATTTTGTTGATAAAGAGCTTTATGTTTACTTGTGATATTTACCCCTAGGTATTTAAACTGATCTGCTGTGGTAAAAGGTAGGGTGTCCAATCTAATATTATATGCTTGTGAATTCACTGGAAAGAGTATACTTTTATTCAGATTAATTCTGAGACCGGATATCTTTTGAAATTCTGTGAGTGCTGTTAAAACTGCAGGCACAGTGTTTTCTGGGTCTGATATATATAAAACCATATCATCTGCATATAGAGAAATTTTCTGTTCCAGTCCTTCTCTGATAATCCCTTTTATCTGATAAGTATTTCGACAGTGAACCGCCAGTTGTTCAATGGCGATTGCAAACAGCAGTGGTGACAAGGGACATCCTTGTCTGGTACCACGTTCTAGCTGAAAGTAGTCTGAACAAATGTTGTTAATACAAACTGAAGCTTCTGGATTGGTATACAGTAGTTTGATCCATGCACAAATATTCGGGCCAAACCCAAATTTCTCCAATGCAGTGAAAAGGTATATCCATTCAATCATATCAAATGCTTTTTCTGCGTCTAATGATAGTAATATCTCTGGGGTGTTTGATTTTGCTGGTGAATATATTACATTAAACAGGCGTAAGAGATTGGAAGATAGGTGTCGGCCTTTAATAAATCCAGTTTGATCCTGTGATATTATCGAGGGCAGCACTTTCTCCATCTTTCTAGCTAGAATTTTTGAGAGTATCTTAACATCATTATTCAGGAGTGAAATTGGTCTGTATGATGCACATTGTAACAAGTCCTTATTTTGTTTAGGAAAGACGGTGATTAATGCTTGACAAAATGTTTGAGGTAGTATTTGGTTGTCTCTAGCTTCTGTAAATATTGCCAATAAGAGGGGAGCTAGCTGAGTGGAGAATTTCTTATAAAATTCTATGGGGTAACCATCAGGGCCTGCTGATTTCCCACTTTGAAGTGACTTTATAGCATCTAGTAATTCTGATAGCGTCAGAGGTTTATCCAGTTCCTCAGCACTTAAAGCATCTATTTGTGGTGTCTGTAATATATCTAGAAATGCATTAGATTGTGTGTTGTCTTCTTTGAACTCTGTAGAATGTAAGGATTTATAATAATCTCTAAATGTGTGCATTATATTTTTATGGTCAATGACTTCTTCTCCATTCGTGTTGGTGGTTACTGGTATTGCATTGCGAACTTCTTGTTTGTGAATTTGTTGAGCTAAAAGCTTACTAGCTTTTTCTCCGTGTTCATAGTAATGATGTCTGGACTTATAAATAAGTTGTTCAGTTTCTTTAGTTGTTAAGATGTTGAGTTCTGTATGCAGGGCCTGTCTTTTCCTGTGAAGAGCTTCACTTGGACGCCTGGCTTGTTCTTCATCTATTCTGGTAATTACGCTTCTTAGCTCTGACACTTTCTTGGTTTCTAATTTATTTCTGTGGGAAAGATATGAAATAATCTGTCCTCTTATGAAGGCCTTTAGAGTTTACCAGAGTGTTCCTGCAGAAACCTCTGTGGGCGTGTTTGTCTCTAGGAAGAAGCTGATTTGTTTGGATATAAATTCTGTGCAGTTCTCATCTGCTAATAGAAGAGGGTTAAGACGCCATCTACAAGGTGAGTGTGAGGGGCTTAATGATTTTAGCTCCAAGACTAGAGGGGCATGGTCGGAGATAGCAATTGTGTTGTATTTGCATGATTTAATTGTAGGCAGGAAATTATTATCTATAAAAAAATAATCAATTATTGAGTAGCTATGATGTACTGGTGAGTAGAACGAATATGTTCTTGAGTTTGGGTTAAGAAACCTCCAGGGGTCTGATAAGTTGTGGTCAGTTAATAACTGTAATTGTCTTTGCAGTGTTAGATGTCGTCCCCCCTGTCACAGGAGTCCTATCTAAGAGTGGACTTAAAACACAATTAAAGTCCCCAGCCATTATAATTTTATGAGTGTTCACATTGGGAATGGATGCAAATAGATTTTGCATGAATTCCTTATCATCGACATTGGGTGCATAAACGTTTATCAAAATCATTTTACTGTTAAATAAGTTGCCCATGACCATCACATATCTCCCTTCAGGGTCCGATACTACATCTGATGCTATAAATGCAACTGTTCTGTGTATGAGAATTCCCACCCCTCTAGTTTTCTTTATAAAGCTATAATGGAACATTTGGCCTGTCCAGTCTTTTTGTAGTCTGAACTGATCCTTGCTTAGTAAGTGGGTCTCCTGTAAAAATACTATTTTAGCGTTTAAGCCTATTAGGTGAGAGCATACTTTCTTTCTCTTTAATTCATGATTCAGGCCTTTAACATTCCAGCTCACAAAGTTAAATGTCCCATCATGGAGACATTGATTCTGAGTTTTTAATGTCATTTTATAGTCTTAACTGGTAGTGAGGCAGTTTTAATCTTAATTTCAAAATTCCCCATGAGTTATTGCATTTTAGCCTATTGTTACATTGATATTTATAGTTATAAGGATTAGAAGAATAGATTAGATATAGCCTGCTCTCCTTCTCTCCCCCCTTTATTCCCCCACCCCCACATTTTGCCTCCCCACATGAGGCTAGATCCCACTTAGCAATGTCCCAGTCCTCTGACATACAAAGAGACAGAGCACGTCCAAAACAAAACAATCCCCACCCTGCAGCGGCGTTTGAGAATTAAAACAAAGAGATATTTATTGCAGCTGAATTCTAAATACTATCTGCCAAAAATATAATCATTAACAGTCTTTAAGCTTAAAATAATCTTCAGCAATTTTAAGATATTAAGATAATAAAAGAATGAACCCTGGGAATGATTTTAAAAAGTAGTCTAGGATAAACATAGTAAATCCTACTGTAATAGTAGAAATAGCAATAAACCAAGGGTCTGATGTTAAACAGTCTACTTTAAGGTAGTAAAAAAAAAACAAAAACCAAACCCTACTTTAATTACTTCCACACACTCATGTCTATAACTGTAATTAAGACATAAACATATAGTGTCCAAGTAAAGAAAAGGATGTATAATTATAATACCAGTCTCTTTAAAAGTGGATCCGACTGCAGATGATAGGTCCTTCCCATGCCTTGACAGAATACGGCTCCTTATTAACTTTCAAAAGAGTGTCGGAAGCAGCTTCTTTAGTTCCTTTTCAGCTTCCTCCTTGCTTGAAAATACGTAATATTGGTCTTGAACTTTCACTTTCAGTTTGGCGGGATACAAGAGGCTGTATTTGATATCGGCTTTCTGTAGCAACTTTTTAATGTTAAAGTAGGCTGCGCGTTTTGCAGCTGTTAATGGTGAGAAGTCGGGGAAAATACAAATAAGATTATTTTCAAATATAATCTCTTGCTTGTGTCTGAGAAGTGCCATCACATCAAGCTTACATCGTAATCGCTCGAAGCGGACAATAAAAGACCTAGGTTTAAAGGTGCTTGATCTGTATATGCGATAAGCTGCTGCTATCTTAGTGTCGAGTTTAAAATCATCTCCAATTATTTTAGAGAGTAATTCTACTGCAAATTTCACTGGGTTTGAGGTTTCTCGTTTCTCAGGTATACCGTCAATTCTTATATTATTTCTTCTGCACCCATCTTCCAGGGCCGCAAGTCTGTCTCCGAGTTTTTTGCATTCGGAATTCCCGGTTATATATTTATTGTACTTAGTTTTTCTTCTTAATGTTTAAGTTGAGTGAACTGATTTTGCAAATTTAGCATGTTGGCTGTTATAGCACTGCAGTTATCCCTTAGGGTTAAATCTATCTATCTATCTATCTATCTATCTATCTATCTATCTATCTATCTATCTATCTATCTATCTATCTATCTATCTATCTATCTATCTATCTATCTATCTATCTATCTATCTATCTATCTATCACAAATTCTCTTAAGTACTGTCTATGTAACTTCTTGTGGTGCCTTGACCACTCTAAAGGTTTAGATTGTTGTTCTAAAGAAATGAGCTTCTTCAATCTAAGGCAATTAATGGTAAATTTTCTGCAGTGGCTTACATGGCCAATCCTGCAGGCTTTTACTATATAATCCTTTAAATAGCAGAATGCAAATGTAGCCAGGAAAAGCATGTAATTAGCCCTTCTAGATATATTGGGTTCTTGGAGCCTAGCTTAGTGAGTTTTTTTATTTTGTTTTGATTGTATTGACCATGCAATGTTAAGAAAGTTAAACCATAGGCAATTGATTAATTTGTAGATTTCCTTTGATAATATGTTTCTTCCGATCCTGAATCATTTTAATAGATTTTTTTGTTACATTTATGTTCACTCCTCTCTTATTTCTAAATTCATGTTTTTGTACTTGAGGACCTAAGGCCCTTTTCTTCAGGGCCACAAAATACACCAAGCAAGGAGGTACGACTAATGCTGGCCTAATCTCAGAGTGAATATGAATGCCTGTATTCAGGAATCAGTCAAACAATACTCTGGTGCCCTGAAAATCTTTGTTTGCAAGTGTGCATGATATGACAGCACTCTTATCACGATTCTCTCTCTGTCACTGATTTAGTTCTCAATCAAAGGGAATTCTTTGATGTTCAGGGCTCTTTAACTGTAACCTTAACAACAAGAAGGTCCTGTGGCTTACTGATCCTAATATTCTGTGTGGTGCCCGATGACCCTGAAGTAACTTTGGGAAATACTCTAGTTAATAAGGGTTTATAGGTTTAAATACTGTAGCTGATTCAGGAAAATAATTTTTGAGTTTAGGCAGGCGTTTGGGAAAGTATTTTAGACAGGTGGAGCATAGTTTCTGTCTTGTATGATGGTTAATGGGGGAGCACCATCCACACATAGGGGTAAATACATTAATAGTTGTTTCCAAGAAGACAACAGCATTCTTGATAACGTTTTTAAAATGAATATTTTATTTTTTGAATTTTGACCTGAAGTTTTATTAATATCTAAAGAGAATGTAAGGAACTAGTAGTCATAATTTGAGTTTAGATTGTTCAAGTAGCCTCCTTTTTAAAATTTTTTCATAGAAGCCCAACCTTATAAAACTGAGCTCACAGCTCCCTTGGGAGAGGATGCTTTAAAGCCAAGTCTGCCATTAATCATGACCCCCCACATACTGTGGTACAGCTGACCCAACTGAAACGAGGCTATCGTTTTCTATCATTGCTGACCATTTTCTGGTAAACAATTATAAATGACTCTAATTATCTGGAAGTGCTTTTGTAATTCACATTGTAGCTGAAAACAAGGAGGACAGAGCACATCTGTAATGCCAAACACTTTATTTTCTTGTTCTTGCCTTCCTCCTATGTGCTATGTGCATGTCATTTGTCATCAGAGAAAGGCATGTCTTGTTATGAAACTGATTCCAATATGTCAATGATTCAGGCCATCCACTCAGTCCTTTTATCTCATTTGAATGCCTAGTCTGGGGTTTGCAAATCAAGCAACATTTTGGTGTTTGTCCTCCTTCCTCAAGAAACTAAGCTGGTATTTAATTTTACTAGTTGTGTCTTTTTTGTTATATGGAAAAGGGTTGGTGCAGGACAAAGGGACTACAACAGCTACAAAAGGGGGAATCAGTTAAAGTTTTATGGCAGCATGGTGATGCAAGTGGTTAGGGCTGCTGTCTTATGAACTCAGTGTCCTGTGTTTGAATCTTGTGCCTGGTTGTTGTCTGTGTGAAGTTTGGATGTTTTTACATTAACGTTTACATTTACTAATTTAATAGAGGCTAAAATGATAGGCTAAAAAGTAAACAACCTTGTCTCGCACCTTAAAAAGTCTGAAACGGTTGAAAATATTCACATTCATCAGAATTATGGCTGTAGAGGAAAAGTACAGCATGTTTTAACCATGGTACAATAACTCTCAACAAAGCCCTTAAATACATAACCTGTCAAGAAAAACTGCAGTTCATGTAGTTGAAAATATCAAATGATAAAAGAGGTAGAGGATAGGACAGAGTAGTGGCTATATCCATGATATGTAGGAGACATCAGACTTTATCTACTACAAATAGTGAATGAATTAAAGCAGCCATTTGAAGTGGATTAACTTGTGAATATCCATTTGGAGATGTCTCACTAAAATACTGTTTAAAAATAGAAGATCATGGTTGAATTTATTGTAAGTTTCATTTTGATAAAGGCGGTGCCAGAGTTAAACACCTATAGATATGGGGTCATCAAGGAACTTTTTTTTTTTTACTGCACCTTTGATAACTGGAAAGTCTTAGGAAACTGAAGAGGAGAACAATTAGATTTTTCAAAAATTACTGAATGAAACGGGCGGCACGGTGGCGCAGTGGGTAGCGCTGCTGCTTTGCAGTTGGGAGATCTGGGACCTGGGTTCGCTTCCCGGGTCCTCCCTGCGTGGAGTTTGCATGTTCTCCCCATGTCTGTGTGGGTTTCCTCCCACAGTCCAAAGACATGCAGGTTAGGTGGATTGGTGATTCTAAATTGGCCCTAGTGTGTGCTTGGTGTGTTTGTGTGTGTCCTGCGGTGGGTTGGCACCCTGCCCGGGATTGGTTCCTGCCTTGTGCCCTGGGATTGGCTCCAGCAGAACCCCGTGACCCTGTGTTCGGATTCAGCGGGTTGGAAAATGACTGACTGACTGAATGAAACTCAAAATAAATATTAACCTGTAGAGTGATGTTGGTTTTAAATGGACACCAATACATGTCATTTCTGCAGCTTCAGTGCCAATCATTTACTGTGCTTAGCACTTGAGACAGAACATTGTGCCCAGGTAAAGTGGATTTCAGATTCACCCATGTAAAGATGTGAGACAAGACTCATTTCCATTACTCACAGGCCAGGCTAGTGGCATATCCAATTGCAAAATCATGTATAGCAACTGTAATGGCAATCCATACATCTGCAGGCTGTCAGCAGGCCTGGAATTGACTGCTATGACCTCCTTCAGCACAGAAGAGAGTTTAGGTCAGAATCCAGAGTTCTGGGCCTAAGATGAGTTAAACTGTAGGTGATTAGCAAGTAAAGAAAGCAGCATCAGGTGAAATTGTGGGCAAGTTTCTGCACTACACAACACTGCATGTCTTAATACTTTCTTTCTAATAGCTGCCACTGAGTATTTCCCAACACTTTTCACCTCAAGATCTGGAAACTTACAGGATATACCTGAAAGTTTCTTTCGCTCATGGAAGATGAAATTCAGCTTGTGGCCTTGAGATGGCAATGGACTTAATATCGCTAACACAAGCTCTGGGACAGAGTACTGTGTAGTATAATTGACACCCCTGTTCTCTTGTGGGAAAAGTCCTAAATTAGCCAAAGACTACGAGAAGGTAGGCAGCGACTGAGAAGTAAAAACATAATAAATTCTAGAGTGATAGAAATGGGGAGAGAATAAGAAATCCTTTGCAGAGGTTTATAAGCCAAGAACAGACAACCAAATTCAAATCAGTAAAATTTGTGAAGTGAATGAGTCGAGTCAAGTGTGGAAATTGCTAATAGAAGTGAGGGCAAGCGAGCAAAATAATACCACTATCTTTCAGTTCAGTATCTATCTATCTATCTATCTATCTATCTATCTATCTATCTATCTATCTATCTATCTATCTATCTATCTATCTATCTATCTATCTATCTATCTATCTATCTATCTATCTATCTATCTATTGTAATAGGAAAACAGGGGTCCCAGAGGTAGTCCTGTTTAATTTTGTTGCCCAAAGGATGATGATAGAGCACAAACACACTGAATAAAAGGTTTGGTGTATCGTCTGCAAGGATAATTAACTAAAAAGGTTTGGAGTTTTGTTCTCCTGAGAAGCTGGTCCTAAATTGTACACCAGCTTCCAGTGAGGTCTTCTATTATGGGAGAAGGAAGTGACCTTGGTGGTCTTCCGTTGTTTTCTCCTTGTCCATTGTAAGGAAATACTGTAGATGGGATAAAAGTTATTGGCAGTGTTACACTCTTTTCCTTCCCTATTGTAAATAACAAGACAACACTGTCATAAAGGTTTGGGGTTTCTGGCCCCGTATACTGTAAATGCTTAAAGAAATTAGGGTCAGTTTGCTGACTTTCGTCCAAAACAAAGACAATCATCCCTTCGCAGAGGGGAACATAAATAAGGTGGGACTGGAAACTGGTGACTGGAATGCTGGGAGGAACCGAAGTGATTTATGGGGCCATGATGTCATCAGGGTGAAACCAGAGGAAGGGATGGAATGCGGAAGAGACAATGGGTGATTTGGTAGAGTCCGGAGAGAGTTTTAAGGCAGGGTTGCATCAGGTTTTCTGTGGGAACAAGAGAAAGAAAGGTTAGTGCCCCATCTCCATCCCCTGGCAGGATGCTGTACACTGCTCGTTGGGTCTTTTTGCAGCTCCCTAAGCGCGTGTGCATGACACCATATTCACCCAGCCCAAACCTGAAAAATGCCCCCCACACCCATGTGTCTGACACTATCTCTCAAGCATGTAGTAATCTATGCATTTTCAGGAGAAACAAATTCCGCACAGCAGCAAATTGCTAATTATGCCATTTGAGTTTTATTTTACATTCATAGAGTTGTGTGACAGTATGAAGACATAATGACACTTGTTGTGATGTGATATTTTTCATATAAGTTTATAAATATTTTGTATGTCTTTATTTGTAACTTATGCAAAGCAATGTAATATTAGTGTTACATTAGTGAAAAGCATTCATGTTTCCCCCCCCCCCCCACCTTTTTTAGGAATGAGTGTCTTTGAATTTTATGACACGGTTTGGGGAAAGTGCCTCAGGCAAGTTTGGCTAATGTTTCTCTGCTATTTCTCAGTCAACCCCCATAGGAAAGCCAGACTGCCTAACTGTCAAGCTTTACCTTAACAGATGGTTTTGGGGGGCAGGTGTGAAGGTGTTCTATTCCCCCATTTGTCTGAAGTATGGCTGTTTGGAACTGGCTTGTATCAGAAGCCTTTTAGTACTATGACCCCCTATTGGCTCTAGGGGTTGGACAGAAAATCTATAAATTTGCTCACTCCCTCTTTCTCTCTCTCTTACCAAACTGATGCATGAACTGAAAAGGACAACACAATGAAGAGCACAGCTCGGCAGCCATATTAAGACAGGCATGCGGCCTGTTCTGAAGAAAGCTGACTACCAATGATGCCTTAACTAGAGACATTTTAAGTATCTAACAAGTCTGTGTGCTGCCTGAAACTACACATCACCATTTAATCAGGTTGTATGGTTGCCAATATTCAAATGTACTTTGCATATTGTTATTATTTATGAATATTATCAATAATACATTGTTTAAATTGTAACCTAACTCCTGCTTGTCTTTTACTACACCTAATTGCCTGAGGTTATAGATGTAGGATTGAAGGTGGGGAGAAGTTAAATACTATAATACCTTATAAACAGTGGTAAGTCTGGGAGATTTGAGGCATTCTGACAAAGGCTACATATTAATAATACAAAAGGGGAAAGTAGAGCAATATATTACTCTACCAAGTCAAAACAACACTGATCTCTCCATCTTTTGCACCTACTCTGTTAAATTCAGGGTCACAGGGTAGCTGAGTCTGTCTTGGGAACATTTGGTACATGATGTAGTATGATCGAGCTGTGGACACAGCAAATATCCATCACAAGACACTGTGATACATGCACTCTGTTGGGGAAAGTTTAGAGTCCACTGTCAAGCTCATCTGCATATCTTTGGAATGTGGGAAAGACCATGGAGAAGCTAGAGGAAGACCAGTGTGACACATGGAGAATGTGTTGTCTGAATCCAGACGGTGAGCAAGCCTAGATTTTAATCTTGTCTCTTAATCTTGTCCTCTGTGATGAAGCTGCAACAGTAACCACTGTACCACAATTCATAATAACAATTAAACTTAATTAATCAAGGAATTTAATAAATGCAACAATATAATGAAGTCTGTTATACAACAAATCGGTCAAAAGAGGCAAATACTATGCGCAAATGATATTTGTCATTTAGTGACATAACCAGGAGACATGAGACAGAAGTGCAGCTGGAGAAACGCTCTGTTTTAAACACTTTAGTGTCTATAATAAAACAACAAATAATTAAATGTTGTTATGAGAGAGCAGTTTATAATCTTAAACAGCACTGAACAAGAAGACATGAGTAAGGATTCTTACTCCATTCTCTCTCTTAAGCGGTTCCTGAACACTTGCTTCATATGTCCACTTACTTTTTCCTAACAGATAAGCACCTCATCCTGTCCTATGATTGCCTCATCTCTCTTCCTGGTTATTTTATTTATTTACCTAAATTGTAGTGTGAGCTGGCTATGATGATATCTCGTCTGCAATATCAGGTCCTGGAGACACATTAACATCTGCTGCTTGTACAATCAAACGGCTGAAGCGGCTCAATGCCATCATATGGTTTGTCTTTTATTAATAATAGTCATTTGTAAACAGTTTAAAAAGAAAACAACAGAGGGATGGCTGGTGATGCAATGGTGAGTGCAGCTGTATTCCCAGCTCCAGTGACCTGGGTTCAAATCCTGTATTTTGCACATTCACTAGGGTCTAAGTGGGTTTTCCTGGCTTAAAATTTTTGTTTTATATACTGTGGCAGGCGGCCGAGATCCATGCCTAGCCGGGACGCCCCTGCACACTATATTCAGGTGGAGTAGCCCTGGACAGTGCAATACCTCCCCCTGGACACTAGATGGCCGCCCCCCCTGGGTTGGAGAGGTGCCTCGGTTTCCCACAGGGCTCCATGGGAATTGGAGTTGGGTGCAGCCCTGTTGGGTCCCGCAGGCACCGCCAGGGGGTGCTGTGTTTGGGTCTTCTGAGCCCGTGTGGGCAGCATATTCATCAGACCTGGAAGTGCAGCTGGAACTCGGTGATCAAGCACCTGGAGCACTTCCGGTGAACTATAAAAGGAGCCAGCGACCACCACTCAGCCGCCAGAGTCGGGTGGAAGAGGACAAAGTTGCTTGGGAGGAGTGGTGGTGTCAAGGAGAAGTTTGTGATTTGTTTGTGTCTATGCTTTGGGACTGTGTATTGCCTGTGGGACACGGGGAAGATGTGCGCCCACAGGGGAAGAAAATAAATAGTTTATTTTACCCATGCCTCCCGTGTGAATCTGTGTCGGGTCAGGCACAATATAGCGCCTTTTCTTACAATACGTAGATTACAAAAGACCAAAATAGGTTTTCAGTGTTCACCCCTTGAATATGATTGTGTATTACACTCACAGTTTTTGAGTACATACAGATAACAGAATTATTACTTCTTAATGTAAGGGCCTGGACTACCAATCAGTGGCATAGCTAGGGTTGGGTGGAGGGGGCGGTCTGCCCAGTGCTGGATTAACCATATAAGCAAAGTAAGCCCATGCTTAGGGCATCAAGGATAAAGGGGGCACCAAAAAAATTTGGCCGAATTTATCACATAAATTATTAAATTAACTAGCCATGTGCGCCCAACTACGTTGCACGTGTTAAAGTTGTCTGTGAAGGGCTCCCTGTTTAAAAGCGGCTGCCAGTTGTGAACTGGGCCCTTCGTCGCACAGCATTATGATTTTTTATAAGGGAAAGAAAATTACAAAACAAAACCCTTGGAAATTGATTCGATAGGAACGGCCTACTCTGAATCACTGTCCGAATAGTAATTATGTGGTGGTGGAGGAGCATTTCTGCTTCTCTCCGTTCACAGTCCGTCTCGTTTTCATGACGCTGTCGTTTCTTCTCACGATCTCTTCTCAACCTTTCTCCAATCTCGCAGGTTGCTTTGTGGCAATCCAAAGAGTAAGGCAATTTACACGGAGCAATGGTTATAAAAGGGGGACACATAGGTATCCAGGCTCTTTAAAGCATAAATAGGGATCACTTCACTGACATGTGAGCAAGCCAGGGTACAACTGTGAGACGCGCAGCACTCGTCGGCTACTACGTAACAATAATAATTTCCGGAACATGCTGTTATGTTGTCATTCATTTTACCCACTGTCTTTCTTTCATTCATATGTTACGTAGGCACGTACCTTTTATCTTCGGCAATCTCATTCTCTAACCAGGCCTCAGGAGCTAACCAGCGTAACACTGTCCACCACCCCTTTCGTTATCGCAGCACATTATTGACATCCGTGAGTAACAACAATGTAGTAAACTGGAAGGTGGTCTACGCATGTGTGGAATTCGCGGACAAACAAAGATCAAGATCCAAATGAAGATTATATATAAAGATTAGTTAATTTAAAGCACAACAATTTGTTTAGTTTGAATGTCTGTGTTTTGAGGTGTGACTGGAGTACTACAGTCTTCAGTAGTAAGAGCCTGGAGGAGATTCTTAATGCAATGCCTATGTTTTAGCTGTCTCTCTACTGCCATCTAGTGCTGCTTCTTCTAATTCATTCACGGACAAACAAAGATCAAGATCCAAATGAAGATTATATATAGAGATTAAATTTATAGCCATTTTCAAAATTTAACAAAAAATGAATAATGCCTCCCTGTACCTCCCTATCACAGTCAAATAACATATTCTTTTTATTTCTGTATTTAACAGATCCCAAAAACTAAGATGAAGCGGGTTCAGTTAAGTGGAGCACAAAAACGAAAACTATCAAACAAGAAATGAGAGAAGACTTTAGAATTAGAGCTCAACACTGCAAAACTAACTCATTTCTTCACACAAGTTCCACAACATGATATACATGTTCCGGGTCAAAATCAATCTCCGTCATCAGAAGTGGACGAAAATACGGCAAATACTGCTTTGATCACTTCAGAATCAAAATGTGATAACGTTAGAATCACCAAGGTGATACAAGCAGGTTCATCTAGGACATGTCTCAAAGGTGATCCCACTTTGCCTGTAAATTCTCTTGATACGGATACCTCTACAGCAAATGTTGATTCGAATGACTTTACATTACATTTTGGGGCTCAATTAATTGCTGAAAATGAAAGTTTAGTGGGTCATGGCGATAGAAGTGAAATAATTCTGTCTGTAAAAGATGAAGAAAATCACAATTTAGCAAAATAAAAACAAAATAAGATCCAGGAATGTGGCTTGATTTATCTGCTGATGATGTGGCTTATTGGATCGCTTGTGGCCCAGTACCTGTCAGCACCACAATGGGCCATTTGACAAGTCTTGTTGGCATTTTAGTAGTGGTAAATCAGTAAGGTATTGTTCAGAAAAACTTTTTATTGGGACAAAAGTCAATGGTGAGAATACAAGAGAAAGTGGTTACTGTATTCACTATCAACAGGATCAGTTTATTGTTTTGTCTGTAAACTGTTTGCTCCTAAAAATTTCTTGAATTTTGTTATAAGAGAAGGGTTCAGTGACTGGCGAAATACTATTTTAATTGATAAGCATGAGAAAAGCACTACTCACCGAGACTCTTTGCTAACATATTTAACTCGCAGACAAGGTGCAGGATTGAAGTCACGGTTGGAGAAACAAATTCAGGAAGAGTGTGATTACTGAGGACATGTCTTGAAGTGTGTCATAGCTGTTATTTGTACGTTAGCTGAATGTGGCCTGGCATTTTGTGGAACAGAAGAAAGGTTTGGATCATTGCAAAATGGGAATTTTTTAGGGCTGCTTGAACTCATAAGCCAGTTTGATCCATTTTTAGCAGGCCACATTTCGAAGTATGGGAATTCTGGCAAAGGAAATCCTTCTTACCTGTCAAAAACCACCTGCGAGGAACTTATTCAAATAATGGGACGAAAGGTCCATGCGTTCATTGTTGAAGAAGTTAAATCTTCTGGTTATTTTAGTTTGTCCGTTGATTCAACACCAGATCTATCACATATCGATCAGCTAAGTGTTGTACTTGGTACTTAAAAAATGGGCAGCCTATTGAATGTTTTTTAACCTTTCTGGAAATAGAAAGCCACATCGGCGAGAAAAAATATTATTTTCCTTCTTACTATAAGTATGTTTTGTTTAATTTAGAATTTTTGATAATAAAATAAAATTTTATTTTATAGTTTGTTATTGTTTTAATATTTTGAATTACTAGTGTAAGGGGGCACCAAAATTACTTAGTGCTTAGGGCATCTAAGGGTCTTAATCCAGCCCTGGGTCCGCCCCAGGTGGCACACTTTTGGAAGAGGCATTATTGGCCAAAAAGCTCAGTATAATTCGTGTGTAAGCAGCAGGGTTTGGAAAAATATCACTCATGAATGAAAAAAGTAAAATTCTCTGATTTTTATCCACAAAAGCTTCAAAAATAATTTTCAGACTGTCCTTCTGTGACGGCATCAGACACAGCAGTTGAAATTTACGAGGCAATAACAAAAATAAACATAAACATTACACCGATAATAATTTCTAGGAAGATAAACAACTAATTTACAATTTATAATTTCGTTTCGTTATCAATCTAAATGCGTTCTTGCTCTGTGCAGAAAACATCCCACCTATCACTTGTACACTACACTGGTTCTGGTTTTCGCAGTGTAATTATATTAAAATAATAATTAGAACACGGTTTATCAGTGCGTCTATACTATATTCTTGTCTAGTTGATGCTTATAAATAAATATATATGAAAAATTATTGCTGTTTCTCTGTATATGAATAAATCTATGCAAAATTTATCTTAATTTTTCTCTATACATTCAGTTTAATTTCCTATTTAAATAGGTTAACATATTCAGATATGTTGTAGGGCGGCAAATTGAAGCCCCGCCATGCCCCGAGCGGCACAAACTCTAGCTACGCCACTGCTACTAATCAATTAGCTGCACTACCAATCAGTTAGCAGTAGTGACTGAATTTTTGGGCGGCACTGTGGTGCAGTGGGTAGCTCTGCTGCCTCGCAGTTAGGAGACCCGGGTTCACTTCCTCGTGGAGTTTGCATGTTCTCCCCGTGGGTTTCCTCCCACAGTCCAAAGACATGCAGGTTAGGTGCATTGGCGATCCTAAATTGTCCCTGGTGTGTGTGTGCCCTGCGGTGGGCTGGCACCCTGCCCGGGGTTTGTTTCCTGCCCTGTGTTGGCTGGGATTGGTTTCAGCAGACCCCCGTGACCCTGTAGTTAGGATATAGTGGGTTGGATAATGGATGGATAGACTGAATTTTTTTAATCTTCTTTTTCTGTGTGATAAATGCTCTGATATTTATGTGATTATTCCTTTGTTGGAATAGTTACACATTATGTTTAATGGTTTGCTAATCTGAGTCTACAGTGTCATTCCAAACGGTACTGTACAGTAGCTGCATGTTTCAGCACTAGTTAGATTAGCAACAAATGCTTTTCTTTGTACTCTAAAGCTAATGAAAATAAATTAAACTAAATTGAAATTGAACTTGAATTGAGGATTATGAAATATGCATTCATCAGGTTTTATATAGTGCATTTTGTGCTGAATGATATCATATTACATTGCTAAACATGAAAAGATGATTTTGAAGAATAAATTAATGGCTACAAAATTCTACTTGTGCATAAGAAATTCTTTCACATCAATCTCTTATCGTTTTAGTTAGCACCTTTCATGGCGAACACCAACAGAAAGCACTTCACACAATAAACCCCAGGGACCATTCAATATAAACACTATGCAGCTGTGATGATTATGTAAAGACCTCTAAAGGATTACAGAGAAATGAAGTAAAACACACACACAGACATGCACACACACTAGGGTTCCTCTCATATTAATTCCACTTTAAGGTTCATTTCAAATGTACGAAAAAAATAAATGTCATGAAACAAGTCATAATGAACTGCAGCAACTCTGCTGCCGGGCGCTGCAAGCAAACCGCTAAAGTAAAGGTCACAGAGACCTGAACACATTAACAAGTAATAGTCTTCGTCAGAAGGGTCATACCCAGCCTTTGCTTGTTTTTGACAATATCAGATTATCTTTTAGCACAAGGTCTCAGTCTGCTGAGGACTCCTCAATTTCTTGGTCATTTATTTTCTATGGATTTTCAACACTCTTTACATTTTTTCTGATGGTATTTTAGAAACACATGCTTAGAGGTAGTTTTGCACCTTTTCTTTACATTGTAAGTATTTTGCTTTTGTATATCTCTTTATTATTACCACCCCTTTCTGTACCATAATGGTGTTGAACCCACTTTCCATGGCTATTTTTATGATAATATGCCCAAAGCAAAGCTCTTACTCTTATTTATTTACTCTTATGTATTTAGTTAGAATATTTCATTGCCCAGAATGTTGCATAAATAATTTTAATCATCTACCATTCATTTGTTTCCTCTACCTGCTTATTGCAGTCTGGAGTCTATCCTCACATCATCAGGTATAAGGCAGGAATAAATTCCAGAAATGGCACTTACAGTGATTCAGAAAGTATTCAGACCCCTTCACTTTCTTGTTATTTTATTGTGTTGTAGATTTATTTTAAAAGGGTAAATTTTGCCCCATGTAAATCCTCGCAATCTCCATTAGATTGGATAGCAAGTGTTTGTAAACCGTCATCCTCAGGACTCTCCACAGCTTCTCTATTGAGTTTAAGTCTGGGCTTTGGATGGGCCACTCAAGTGCAGTCAGAGACATGTCTGGAAGCCACTCCAGTGTTGTCGTGGCTGTATATGGTTTCGGTTGTTGTTGTAATGAAAGGAGAACTGCTACTCCAGTCTGATGACGTATGCACTCTGGATGACGTTTTCTTCAAGGTCCTCTCTGTATTTCGTGGCATTCATCCTTCCCCCAGTTCTGACCAGTCTGTCTCTACTGCTGAGAGTCATGCTCATGGCATGATGCTGCCACCACCATGCTTCACTTTAGGGATGAAATTAGGCAGATGATGGGCAGTGCCTGATCTTTGCCAGACATTGTGCCTGAATTCTTGGCTTTTATCTCATCAGATCAGTTAATCTTTCTTCTTATGCTCTCAGAGGTCAAGCAGGCTATCATATGTCTTTTACTCAAAGGTGTTTGGTCTACCAAAAATGCTAGATTGATGAAGTGCTGAAGAGATGGCTGTCTTTCTGACATGTTCTCCCGTCTCATCAGAGAACTTCTAAAGCTCTGTTAGAGTGACCACTGAGCCCTTGTTTCCCTTCCTGACCGAAGGCCATCTTGTCCCATTACTCATTTTAATGGTAACTCCAAACTTCTACCTTTCCACGACTATTGAGACCTCTCTGCTCCTGGTAACACTCGTGGTTTTATACCCTTGCCCTGATCTATGCCTCTCCAGAATTTGATCACATATGTTTACAAAGAGCTCCTTACACTTCATGGCTTGGATTTTTGTCTTCAAATGCAGCGTGAATTGTGGGTACTTATATACAGAGGTGTGTACCTTTTTAAATGATGTCCTATTGGTTTAGTTTGCCTCAGTTGGACTCTAGTCATGTCCTAGACACTTCTCAAGGATAATTCAAGTAAACAGGAGGCACTTAAGCACAATTTGAAGTGCCAAAGCAAAGGCTCTGAATATTTTGATAAATGAAAGATTTAAGTTTTTTTTTTCAATAATTCTATTGATTTTATTGAAATCACACAACATTCCATACAAATAGATCAATTTTACAAAATAGGATTGAAAACAAGTCAACCCCCACCCCTGATAAAGAGAGCAAGGTCAAGCAGAATAAAACTTAAACCTAGTAAAAATAAGTAAATAGATAAATTAATAAGTAAATATAGATAGATGGAGAAGAAAAAGAAAAAAAAAGGGAGAACAGAATCTGCTTCCTCAGTGCTTTAAAAGCTTATTCTAAAATGGTACTGATTAGATCCTGCCAGGTTTTGAAAAATTTCTGCACAGTTCCCCTACGTGAGAATTTTAGTTTTTCCAATTTCAAATACAGTAGTATAAAACATCAGTTACCCACTGACTTAAAAGGGGAGAGTTAGGATTCTTCCACTTGAGCAAGATAAATCTGCATGCCAATAGTGTAGTAAAGGCAATCACAGTTTGTTTGTATCTTCTCCACTTTAAGCCCATCTGGAAGTACACCAAACACAGCTGTTAGTGGATTAGGAGGGATTGTGACACTAAGGCTGTCTGAAAGGCATTTTAAAATTTTGGTCCAAAATGATGTTAATTTGATGCAGGCCCAAAACATGTGACCCAGTGAGGCTGGAACTTGATTGCAGTGTTCGCAGGTTGGATCTTTCCCTGGAAACATTTTGGACAGTTTTAAGTGAGACAATTAATGTATAATTTTGAGTTGAATAATTGTATGCTTTGCACATATGGAGCTCGAGTGAATTCTCTGCATTGCTACCTTCCACTCCTTTTCTGATATGTTGAGGGAGAGATCCTTTTCCCACTGTCCTCTTGGATCTTTGAAAGGGAAGGACTGTAAAATGGTTTTATATATTGCAGAGATGCTGTCTAAGTCCTTGAAACTGATCAATATTTTTTCCAGCATAGAGGGAGGTGGGAGGTGAGGAAAATTGGGCAAGTTCTGTTTAACAAAGTTTCTAATTTGAAGATAGTGAAAAAAATGTGTTGCTGGAAAGTTAAATTTAGAATGTAATTGTTCAGAGGATGCAAAGATGTCGTCTATGTACAGATATCAGTGATTTAATCCCAAATGTTTTCCAGAAATTAAAAACTGCATATGTTTGCAAGGGTTGAAAAAGGTGGTTCTCGTGCAGAGGTGCCACCGATGAAAGATTCTTTATCTTAAAATGCTTCCTACATTGGTTCCATATTCTGAGTGAGTGAAGCACAATTGGGTTATTAATGTATTGGCGATAATTTGCATTTATTGGGACGCAAAGCAAGGAATATAAAGAAGAACTGCAGGATTTTATTTCTATTGCAGACCAAGCCTGCATATGTTCATCTATTTGTGTCAATGTCCAGGTTTTTATATGTTGTATGTTTGCTGCTCAATAGTAAAATTGAAAGTTAGGTAGAGCCATGCCACCTTCTGCCTTTGTCCTTTGTAGGGTCGCTCTTTGGATACGTGGATGTTTTGAATTCCAAATAAATGTGGTTATGGTTGAATCTAATTTCTTAAAGAACGATTTATTGATGTATATTGGAATATTTTGAAATAAAAAGAGAAGCTTAGGAAGGATATTCATCTTAACAATGTTAATTCTTCCAGCTAAAGTGAGATGAAGGGTTGACCATTTATGCAAGTCTTGCTTGATTTTTTCCATACAGACAGCGAAATTTTGTTGATAAAGAGCTTTATGTTTACTTGTGATGTTTTACCCCTAGATATTTGAAATGATCTGAGATGATAAAAGGGAAGGTGTCCAATCTAATATTGTGTGCTTGAGAATTCACTGGAAAGAGCACACTTTTAGTCCAATTAATTCTGAGACCAGAAATCTTTTGAAATTCTGTTAGTGCTGTTAGGACTGCAGGCACAGTATTTTGTGGATCTGATATATACAGTATTATATCATCTGCATAGAGAGAAATTCTCTGTTCACGTCCTTCTCTGATTATCCCCTTTATCTCATAAGCATTTCAACAGTGAACTGCCAGTGGCTCAATGGCAATTGCAAAAAGTAGTGGTGACAAGCGGCATCCTTGTCTGGTACAGCATTCTAGTTTGAAATAGTCTGAATTAATGTTGTTAATACAAACTGAAGCTTCTGGATTGGTATACAGTAGTTTGATCCATGCACAAATGTTCGGTCCAAACCCAAATTTCTCCAATGTAGTGAAAAGGTAGTTCCATTCAATCATATGAAATGCTTTTTCTGCATCCAAGGATAATAATATCTCTGGGGTGTTTGACTTTGCAGGATAAGTCGAAGATTGGACGCTAAATGTCGGCCTTTAATAAATCCAGTTTGATCTTGTGATATTACTGAAGGCAGCACTTTCTCCATCCTTCTAGGTAGGGCTTTGGAGAGTATCTTAACATCATTATTCAGAAGTGAAATTGGTCTGTATGATGCACATTGTAATACGTCCTTATTTTGTTTAGGAAAGACGGTGATTAATGCTTGACCAAACGTTTGAGGTAGAATTTTATTGTCTCTAGTTTCTGTGAATGTTGCTAATAGGAGGGGAGCTAGCTGAGTGGAGAACTTCTTATAAAATTCGGCAGGGTAGCCATTGGGGCCTGCTGCTTTCCCACTCTAAAGTGACTTTATAGAATCTAATAATTCTGTTAGTGCCAACGGTTTATCCATTTCCTCTGCACTAAGTGTGTTAAGACGCCATCTGCGAGATGAGTATGTGGGGCATAATGATTTTATCTCAAAGATCAGAGGGGCATGGTCGGAAATAACAATAGTGTCGTACTTGCAGGATTTAATTGTAGGCAAGAAATGGTTATCTACAAAAAAATAATCAATTCTTGAGTAGCAATGATGCACTGGTGAGTAGAAGGAATATGTTCTTGAATTTGGGTTTAGAAATCTCCAGGGGTCTGATAAGTTGTGGTCAGTTACAAACTGTGTAATTGTCTTTGCAGTGTTAGATGTCATCACCCCTGTGACAGGAGACCTATCTAGGTCTGGATTTAAAACACAATTAAAATCCCCAGCCATTATAATTTTATGAGTGTTCACATTGGGAATGGATGCAAATGCATTTTGGATGAATTCCCTATCATCCACATTGGATGCATAAACATTTATCAAAATCACTTTACAATGAAATAAATTACCCATAACAATCATGTATCTCCCTTCAGGATCAGGTACAACATCTGATACTACAAATGAGACTGTTCTATATATAAGAATTCCCACACCTCTAGTTTTTTTTTTTTGAAAGCTGGAATGGAACGTTTGGCCTGTCCAGTCTTTTTGCAGCTGGAACTGATCCTTGCTTAATAAGTGGGTCTCCTGTAAAAATACTATTTTAGCATTTAGACTTGTTAGGTGAGAAAATACTTTCTTTCTTTTTAATTCGCGATTCAGGTCTTTAACATTCCAGCTCACAAAGTTAACTGTCCCGTCTTGGAGACATTGATTCTGAATTTTTTATGTCATTTTGTAGTCTTAACCAAAAATGAGACAGCTTTGACCTTAATTTGCAATTTTCCCAGGGGTTACTGCCATGCAGTCTATTGTTACGTTGGTAATTATAATTATAAGGATTAAAAGGATAGATTAGATATAGCTTGCTCTCTTTCTCCCCCTCCCTAGTCCCCTCAACCCCCCCACAAATTTTTGTTTTTTAATACATTGAGTTTATATTGATGGGCAAAGATGGCAAATTTATCTCTGGAAACTTAAATCTAAAACAGTATAAAATGTACAGAAAGGGAATGGGTTTGAAAACTTTCTGAAGCTACTGTACATGTACATACAGTCTTCCTTTCACAACAGACTAATTTAGAATGGCCAATCAATATAACACCTACATTTTTGGATTGAGGGAATAAAATTGGAACACTAAGGGAAAATATGACAAAAATCTACAGTTAAGTACAGTATACCTATATCTCATAAAACATGCAGATGTTTTATTGGTGTGAAAAGACATATGGCATTGATAAGGTATATGAAATATACAGTACTTGCTGTGTTACCTGGTTTTTGCATATGAAAATTCATAAGAAAATAGGCTTCCGTAATAGTGCCCTCAGTTAATCAGATGTATCAGAAGTACTTTGTAACTAAGTATTTGTGGGGGTTTTTATCAAAGGCTAATATTATTGGCAGGCAATGTGCTGTAATAGTTAAAACTTTGGACACTGGACTTCAAACCCTGAGGTTGGTGGGTTTATAACCTGCTAGTGACACTGTGTGACCATGACCATGAGTTTGTCACTTCTCCTGCTTGTGCTCCAATTGGTAAAACAAATTAAATGTAACTAATTATATCTCAAATGTTGTAAGTCAACTTCAATAAAGGCAAAAAGCCAAATAATAAGTAATAATATTATTAGTTCACTGGAGCTGCTTATTCTTGAACATGCCATATACAATTGTCCATGAGTAAGGCATTCCTTCATTAGACCAATTCCTGCTTTTCCTAGGGGCTTGGCTTTTGTTGATGAACATTGAAAAATGCAATTTTACAGGAAAGTGTATTCTTTTGAACTGAAATGTGCAATCAATTTTACTTTAACTTATTACAATCAGCAATGACATTTACATGCTGCATATTTAAGAAGCCCATATAATGAACAGAATGCCTTTACTTTTGGGAATGTTTTCTATAGAGTATGAAGTGTAAGAAAATAACTGCCGGTACTGTGTTTTGGAGGCCTCATAAACCATCATTTAAGATCTGCAGATGCAAATGTATGGGTAAAGAATTTGTGATGCAGAAAAGGTGCATACACCTGATGAGTCCCAATTAGGTCAAAACTACTGGCCAAACAACCACAAGTGTTACCTGATAGGTAACCATCCAAATAATCAGATTGCGTTTCAGACCTATGAATATATATATATATATATATATATATATTGTGATAGTTGCCCGGACACCACCAGTCGGAGACCACATCTTTATAAAACACGCACGTTTATTAAACATTATATAAACAATTCTCACACTAACACACAATGCACTCAGCAATAATCACCACTATTTCAGTCCTTTGCCGCCTCTACTCCTCCAGGGAGCTTCGTCCTTCTCCCACTCCCGACTCTGGCTCACTGACTGCAAGGAGGCGGCCCCTTTTATTCCCACCCGGATGTGCTGAAGGTGACTGATGATGTCCATCCGGCAGCACTTCCTGGTGTGGCGGAAGTGCTGCCCTTTGAACCGGAAGCACTCCGGGCGTCCCTGGCTGATCCCTCTGCCATCTTGCCAAGTGTGGCGGAAGTAATCACATCCGGGTCTCCTGAGGCTTAAAGCGCCCCCTGGCGGAGGCCACGGTTCCCAATAGTACAAATCCTCTTTGTCCTTGTCCCGTGGTCCTCTTTTTATCCAGGGCGACTGCCCCTTTGTGCCCCGGAAGCTATTAATGTCCCTTTCCGGTCCCTCCAGGCATCCCGGCCAGGTAATGACCGCAGTCATCTGTGACAATATACTGTATATATATATATATATATATATATATGCTACCGTGGCTGTTTGTTTGTCTGTCCAGGATTTTAAATCACCTGTAGCTCGCAAACCATTTGAACTATTGACCTGAAATTTGGTACACATATACTACATGATGTCTACTATCCACTTTCAGGGTAATGATTGACCACCAAGGTTATTCCTCTTTTTGTTTTTATTTTATTGTAGAATCAGCTCTCAGTAGCGACCAGCAGGGCAGCCGTGCGGCGCATGTATATGGGCGCCGTTCTCATCCCTACCACCTTCGCCGTCATTTCCCCTACCTCTTCATCTCCTAAATCATTCTTGAGGCAGATTGAAGACATGAGTGACAGCTTAAGTGAAAATTAAAGAAAACATACTAAGTAATTGCAGCACAAACACTGACTTAATCAGTTTTAACACGAAAGATGCAGACAAAAGAAGAGCAGAAGCGGGCCGCTAGGGTGGAGAACAGAAGAGCTGCTCAGGAAGCAGCAAGCGCATCAACCTCTGAGCAAACGAATGCTAAACGTACAGAGAAAGAGTATGAACACTGTGAATGCTCAAGTCAAGTGTATAATGTGCAGTGTGCTATTACTGGTAAATGTGTAAATTTGAATCATCTAAGCAAAGACACATTCTATTAGACAAGGTCTATTCCTTTGATTTTTGGTTCAGAGTTAATATTGCACACTGTAGATGTCAAGGTGGATGGACCGGCATTCAGACCAGAATGGAGGGTGGTTCCTTACTCAGACAGGACAGCATTAGTGAAAGATCTGGATGGACAGGTGTCCTAGCCAGGTTGGTTGCGGGTACCTTTTCTGGCCAGGAAGATATAATAGAAGGACAAGGAAGGACTATCTTTTGGGGTCAGGTGGTCCCCTCATTATGCCAGATGGTGTCATCTCTCAAGTAGAGTTCACATTTGTACGCCCCACGGGGCACCTTGGCAATTGTAGTCCTAATAGTCCTGTCAGGTTATTTGGGTGCTGCCAGAGGGAGCTGTGAGGAGAGGACTCACACATCTTAAGGAGGTTCCACCTGACCTGGAACTGCTTCCTAGGTGTAGTCATAAGGCACCAGAAGTACTCCCTGGTCTGGCATAAAAGAAGCCACTCAATCTCACCCAGGAGAGTTGGAGTCTGAAAGTGGAGGACAAGGCTTGTTTGGAAGAAAGTAAAGGAGAATTTTTATTGTAATTATGGTTGTGAGTATTTGATTTGGAAAAATAACATGAAAAGAGGTATTTTGTTCAATAAAATTGACTTCATCTGAACCTTTGACTGTGCATGTGCACTTATGTCTGGAGTATGGGGCTCTGCAACAATCTCTTTTGGTCTCAGCACTCTTTTCAGGTTGCTCTTCTAGTGCTCATCAAAACAACACTGGATCTAAGGCTGGATCAAGCTGTGGATTGATGTGATTCCTGCTTGCACACAGTTCATCCATTTGTCATGACAATCTTCTGTTTTCTAACTGCAGTATCCAATGTGGGGTCAGACAGAGTTGGAACCTATTATTGAGCATAAGGCAGGAACTAGGCAGCATCCCTGGTTGTGGCATCAGTACCCTCAATTCAATATGCCTATTTTATAATAAATTCTTTAAAAATGTTTTGCCACTTTCTTTTCCATAAAAAGTTTTATTTCAAATTCATTATTTCTCAAAATTTTCTCCCTCCCACCCTTTACAGTTTTACTAGTGGACTAAAATTTTTGAATACCTTGATTATGATGCCAGTTATGTATCACTTCTTTTACTTCATCATAATCTGAACTGCGATGTGACTCCTCTGTCTTGATTCTTCTGTTCACCTCAACCTGCTTCTCTTCAATGGTCAAAGCTGATGGCCATCCCATGCACTCTTTATCCATCACATTTGTCCAATCTTTTTTGACTATCCCTATTCACTTTTGTACACTTAAATTTGGTAAAGCAATGCCTCCTTACTGAGTGCATAAATTGCTGTAACTCTTCTCTTTGGTCCTTTAATGTCATATACCCACAAAAATCACAACAACACCTTCCTGTTCCTTTTTGGTGCAAATGGATAGATGCTCAGCCATGTTAATGACCTAGTAACAACTATTAGACTGACAGCAAATTCATTCACAGCAGGGTATTGAAATAAAAAGTAGGAAACAACAAAGTGTGAAGAACCTCTGTAAGACACTAGACCAAGGATGTTAAAGTCAGTTTGGTTGATGGCCAATAAAAACACTTTATATACCAAACACAACAACAACAACATTTATTGTATAGCACATTTTCATACAAATAATGTAGCTCAAAGTGCTTTACATGATGAAGAAAGAGAAAAAAGACAAAGTAAATAATTAAAATTAGGGAACACTAGCATAGAATAAAAGTCAAGTCCGATGGCCAGGGAGGACAGAAAAAACAAACAAAAAAAAAACTCCAGACGGCTGGAGAAAAAAATAAAATCTGCAGGGGTTCCAGGCCACGAGACCATCCAGCCCCCTCTAAGCATTCTACCTAACATAAATGACCTCAAATATAACAAATCAACAAACACCTACTGCCACATTTTCTTTACAAGCAAGACACACAGGTGCCTTTTTGCTTACCACATTTGTATATTCTGTCTCACGCCTCATTTGAAACTGTTTTCCGTCTTTGTCAGGTTTTGTTTTCTTGGGCATTGCATAGGGTTAGGAATGCTACCAGTAGCCATAGGACTGAAATCAGAATTGAGTGAAAACAATATATTAGCACATGAAGTTGAGAGCAGCAGTCCAGACAGGTGAAAATTTGTAGATTAAGAAAATTACAACTGTTTAAACTTACACTGACTTGACTTGTGATTGAATGGCAATTGACATCATTATAAAAATGTTTGTAAACATGCTGGTAATCACACAGACCATATTCGAAATTGGTCAGAAAGGTAAAGAGATAGATAGATAGATAGATAGATAGATAGATAGATAGATAGATAGATAGATAGATAGATAGATAGATAGATAGATAGATAGATAGATAGATAGATAGATAGATAGATAGATAGATAGATACTTTATTAATCCCAAGGGGAAATTCACATTAACACTTAACATGACTATAAACTTCAAATGCATTTTCTGTCTACATGGAATACTCAAGCCAGTGCTAACGATAAAAAAAAAACAAATAAAAACATGTAGGGTGGTGGCAGCAGTCATGTATGTCACAAAAGGGTGGCCGGCCCTGACACCTGTGCAGGTTTAACAAGTGAATGGAATTGCAGCACTGGCTTATGTGAAACTGAATGATTGTCTCCTTCGTGAGACTGTGACATCTTTGGCATCATGCTAAAGCCCTGGAGTTCTTTATGCAGTATCGCATGTACCATTTTCTTTTTCACTTTTTCTTGTTGGGTCATTATGAACAGCCAGTTCACATTCTAACTATAATTTAGTAGCTGCTGTGTCCTTCTTTGCACAGATAAATGTGTGTGGACACTGGAGATGCATGTAATGCCAGGTGTAAATGCAATCCAGCTAAACTGTATATGGATACAATCTATATACGAAACACATATTAAAGGGGGGCTTTGAAAAAACTGACAGTGTATGGATATTGGCAATGTGGGCTTCTTTAAAATGGAACAATGGCTTTGAGTTTGATACCCTTGCTTTAGAGAAAGGACGATATAAAAGAAAGATTCATTGTTTGAAATTGTTTACACCCTGCTATTTGACACTTCTTATCTAATCTCAACTGAAATATTCAACCACTTTGCTCACCCAATTTGCTGTGTGACTGAAGCAGAAATGATCTAACAATGGCATGTTAGTTTTGCCCTAATCCTTTTTTGGATATGTCTGTTCACTTTATTGCAAAACTGAAGAATGTTAAGATAAAAAGGGAATACTAATACATAGTAATATCCATCCATCCATCCATCCATTTTCCATCCATCCATCCATCCATTTTCCAACCCGCTGAATCCGAACACAGGGTCACGGGTGTCTGCTGGAGCCAATCCCAGCCAACACAGGGCACAAGGCAGGAACCAATCCCAGGCAGGGTGCCAACCCACCGCAGACATAGTAATATATACAGTAATATACAGTATATATTACATTTAAATATTAAACAGTGTACTTTATGAGTGTTAATAAAAATAATATTTTGGATGGACTTCAAAAGGAAATAAACCACACCCCAAACTAGAATTGTAATATTTATTATTGCCAATTTTCATCAGTTACACAACTAGTACATATTTGTTCATTGTAAAAAGAATTAGACAAGAATATCAAGGTTTAGCATAGTTCCCACTTAGAACTGCTATACAAAACAGTTGAAAAAAGTTAGGAATGAATAAAAAGATCATGGCAGATTTAATCAGTGCAAGGGGAGCCCTCCACTGGGTGGCTCACAGAACAAGAGACTCCAGAAACTTCCATGATTTCTTTTTGTTTGTTTTTTTTTGTTGTTGCTGGTTCATAAAGCTATCTGTTTTTATTCTAGGTTCATTAAAATCATTTAAGCTATGTCTCACCATAGTAATAATTAATTTGTCATTTGAATCTTACATATTATGCTGTTGCATAGCATTCTGTGCTTTAAAATGAAGTTAGCAAAGATCGCTTATTGGAATTTTTTTCATTATGCAGTAAAACAATGAACATGTATTAAGGTTTTTGTTGGAGTAACATAACATTGCAACTTCTATTGAAAATATAACTAGAGATAATATTAAAGCTCATAATAGAAATCTCAGTCTAAATCCCCTTTTTGGTAATACGTGCAGAGAAAACCCACAGGGAATGGCTTTCTCAGTCTTTTGCAGCAGATCGCGAGAACAGTTCCAAATCCCTAAAAGAATGTGCATATTGGATTTCTTTCTTTTCTTTTTTCTGATTACAGTGGTAATATATGAGCCAAGTGTGCCGTGGGCCAATTTGTTTGCTTTATTACACTCAGAAATCCAGCGGATATTGGGCTTTGTTCAGGGCGTCTCTCTTCTTCAGTTATCTTCTGCACAAAGAAATTGAATTCAATTCCAGCAAGACTAGTGGTACTATTGCAACTTTACCCTCAATAATGGTACTTTTATTTACTTGGTTTAAGTGCACCACTTACCAAAATGTCTGCATGTTTAACCAGGGAATAGTATAATATTATAATGTCATAATTATTATTTTCAAAGATAAAGGCTAGTTTATGAAACTACGATACCTTTCCTGCCTTTTAACAGGTATAAACAAGGATTGGTGGCCTAGCTATCTTCTGCCTAGCCAGTCTGACAAATGCACCTCTGCCTGAGGTCATAATAATTATAATTTTTCTGGTGGTATCTTGTTTATATTGGGCAATGTAGAAATGGCAATATCATTTCATTTTGTAAATCTTAACATATCGTCAAGTGACATCCAGATCAAGTGATATTAAAAGGGAAGGATGACTGCCTGTGTTACAAACTCCACACCGAGCCATAGCAAGGTTTGGGGCAGCCACCCGTATAATTGGTATCCTGGCTGCAATGTCGTAAAAATGAATACAGCACTGATGTGCACAAAACTGAGTCCAAAACAGAACTGAGGGAATAGGGAAAAGGTGGAGGCTTTTAAAGGAGAAGACAGGAAGTGAGGTCAAAGGGGTCGGGCTCATGACGGTTTCAACCATAGGCTCTAGCCCGGACGTGACATCACAGGGACCAGAGCCAGCAAGGTCTTCTTCCATAGGCTCGGTCCCGGAAGTGACGTCAAGAGGACCAGGTGGAGTCTCCCGTGACTGGTCTGCACGGAAAGGGAGAAAAAGAGTCAGTGTACTCTGTCACATCCTGGTTTGAATCGGAATTGCCCTTACTCCAGCCCTTTAGCTGCCTCCCATGCGCACGTGTGTGACACCTGTTACTTCTGGGGTTGGAGCATAGCCAAAGACCCTGAGACGTTGAATTATGCAGTCTGTTGGTTGAGAGGATTAGTGATGCATTAAACTATTTTATGCATTTCCAAATAATGAAGAGAATTCTCGTGACAAGTACTCCTTCCTAGACTTCTCCATATTTCCTCATGTTACTTTGAATTTCTACATCTCTTTCCAATTGCCATTTCTAATATCTTCATGTCTTTTCATAATTGTTCTCTCTCTTCTACTTTTCCATTTCCTTACTATTTTCCTTCTCTATTGTCTCACTCTGTTCTTATCACCCAGCTCCTTCTGCTATCTAGACCCTCTGGTATTTTATATCTGTTAATAGTAATTCCTTTCCCCCCTCTATAATTTCTTTCCTGTCAGTCATTCTCAACTATTCTATATCACCCCACATCATTTACTGATTTTCTTGTCTCTTCTAATACCGCATTCCTCTCACTGTTTTTTATTTTCCAACTCCTTTTGCCAATTCCTTCTCTCCTGTACTATCACACAGCCCTTGCCAATTCTATTCTCACTTCTTATTTTTCATCACTCTCCATTCATCACTTTCAGTTCTCCATTTTCTCTTCACATTCTCCAGTTCTTTGTAGTCATTCTGTTGCCTCTAAATTCTTCTGGCTAGCAAACTTTCTAAGAATATTAATTTCACCTTTGTCAACACATTCCTTGACAATTGACTTCTCTTCTCTAACTATTAATCATCTCAATAGGTGACTTCTGTTCTTCTTCTTTTTCTATTCATGCTAATATTCTTCACTCCTTCATCACTTAGATCCACTCTCTTAAGTTCCCCTGCCTGATTTATCGTCCCATTCCTCTCACAAATTCCCCTCTGTCTTCCATACCTAAATCTCTCTCATGAATTACTCCCCTCTCACCTACCTCACTGCTTTCTCAAATTCTCTTTGTTTCTGTTTTGCCCAACAATCCTCTCTTCTCTCAAGCCATGATCTCTTCCATTACCATATTTTGCTCATTAATTCAACTCATGTAATTCCTATTAAGCATAGTTCCACTTATGAGCCCAGTGTGCTATAAATAATCACAAATCTAGCACGAAAGAAGAATTTTAAGATAAGTAAAAGTCTATGATCTTGTACTCATCTCCTCTCACTAACTCAACTAATTCCCTCTGGAGTCAATTGCCTGTCTATTTGTAACTAAATCCGACTCTCTTCTATATTTCTACAATACCCTCAATAATTTTCTTCTCTCCTTTAATACATTGTTGCTCTCAATAGTTGCCAACTCTACCCTTTTGCTTTACTCCTTTCACCAGCTCTCTTCTCTGTTGTCTCACTTTCCATCGATTCCAGCATCTCCTCGATTGCCATATTCTCCTCATTATTGTAACACTCTCCACTATTACCCTAATTCCCTTACTAATTCCACTTTCTGCGCTTGCACCTGACATTTCTCAGTAATTTCCATCTCCACTGTTTTGCCTTTCTACACATAACTAATTCCACCCTGTTCTCTGTCACTCTAGTGCCATTATTAATTCCCTTTGGTCCTCGGTTGTCCAACTCCTTTTAAACTTTTTCATCACTATTGCCCCACTCTCCTCACTAATTCTTCTATTACCCTATTCCATCACAAATTTGTGTCTTATCTTAATCCCAGACACTTTCATTAACTCCACCATCTGCTGCCTCTCTGTATGTAATATATTTGACCCTATCTGTATTTCTACAATACCTCAGGTGTAATCAGCACGTGCTCCCAACCCAACCTGAGGTAAATTCCTTCTCTTTCTCTCTTTGTTGCCCTAATCCAATCAGAAATTCTCTTCTGCGTTGCCCCCACACTACATCTACTCAGTCATGCATTTCCGTCACTCTTTTCACTCTCTGATCTTACACCCACTCCTCTAATTTCCATTATGCTGTTTTTTTTCTCTACATATGTAACTAATTCCACTCAGCTACTTCTCCAATCACACAACTGATTTCTTTATTTGTTCTAATGCTGTAGTACCCCAGTATATCATCTCTTTACTCTGATGCCCAACTCCTCTCTCTAATTCCACTTTCCTGTCTACTATCATATTCCCCTCACTAATTCCATTCTCTGATCTTGCACCCAACCCTGCACACTAATTCCTTTTATTTATTTTTCTCTTTCAGAATGTAGTACTAGGGTGTTGTACCGTGTTAGCCATTATAAATGTAGTGTAAAGTCAAGCAAAATGACACATTTTATTGGCTAACTAAAACAATTACAATATTCAAGTTTTTGAGGCAATTCAGGCCCCTTCTTCAGGCTTGCATATTGTAATCTTTTTAGTTAGCCAATAAAAGGTGTCATTTTGCTTGACTCTTTCAGAATGTAACTAATTACACACTTTTCTCTATTCCTCCAATACCATTACTGATTTTTTCTTTGCTCTATTGTCATATTACCCTCAAACTTTATTAATCTGTATTCTATCCCTACTAATATTTAATACATTTTTTTCTCCACTCCTGTCACTACTTTAACTTTCTTCTCTATTCTTCTTACTAATTCTTCTCTGACTTTGCACCCGGTCCATCTCAATAATTTCTCTTTCTATAGTCTCACAATATGTCACCTCTTCTGTATCATTCTAATGCGCTCCCTAATTACCTTCTGGCTTCTGTTGCCCCATTTATCTCACTGCTTTCCTTTATTATTATGTTGTTCCCACTGATTTTCCATCTTTCACCCCACTCTTCTTGGAAACTGACTGTACCTGAGGCCTGGCAACTGGCCTTACAATTAAAGTGGTGCCTAGGCTATCCTTCATTATTAGGTAGGCATCCCTCTCGGAAGATTCAGTTGTAATGGAATTGACTGAATATCATTAAGTAGCATATGTAAGGTAATACAAACAGAAAATGCTGCAGCCCTCAAGATTTGAAAATGGTCATTCCAAAATTAGTCCATTCAAAGTGGAGGTCTAAGGCTGTAAGGCAAAGATTATTTATTACATTAGAGTCACAGTTAATAAGTCAGGATTCCCACTGAATGGCAGAAAAGAATTATGAATTAGTGCCAAGATGGAGGGCTTTATTTCTGGTCAGCTATGCTGTCCAGGGAAAAGCCAGACCATAAGTTTAGAGGATAAGGCACTGCTGCACATTCCTTTGCTGCAACACGGACATTTCACTGCTTGTGCAGTATTAAGGAACTGAAGTCCTATTATTTTTTTATCTTTACATCCTGTTGCCTAAAGACATCGCTGTTTAAAAAGATATTGCTTAAAGCAGATTTCAAATGCATTTTATGTAATCTCTCACCACAATGTGCTACACGGAGAAAATGACAAACTGTGAAATGCTTTAGCTGTAATGTCAGAGACAAAAAGCCCATAGCTGACACATTGTGGATGTGCATTTGGGAAACAGCTGATAAGTAACTAATGGGGCCTTCTGTTATTTTGCAGCAAAATGCCAGGTATGAAACAGAACTGGCATTTGATTAAATGGTTTTGTGCTCATTTCAAGGAATCCAGCCGCTTATCAGTTTGGTTGAAATAGAGTGGCACCCCAGGTGAGACTTACTTTGAGATGGAGAGATAACAATTTCCAACAGCTGCTGTTAAATAGCCTTTAACCTGGCATATTGGCAAAGATGGATAATAAGGGTGATTATTTTCTTATATTAGTTTACATGATAGTATACATACATACATACATACTGTAAATTACTGATGGATATGATGGATATCGTTCACTGTAATGAGTCTAAGATTTAACAGGGTATAAAATAAAATAAAATAAAAAGAATAAAATGTCTGCGGTGGGCTGGCACCCTGCCAGGGATTGGTTCCTGCCTTGTGCCCTGTGTTGGCTGGGATTGGCTCCAGCAGACCCCCGTGACCCTGTGTTCGGATTCAGCGGGTTGGAAAATGGATGGATGGATGGAATAAAATGTTCTAAAGGCTGTTCGCCCTGTCTTGGCCTCTAGCTATCTCTTACAAGTTTATAGTACAGTAATACTTCGCGGTTCACTTTTCGCGGATTCACGACTTCGCGGGTTTTTAAATACAAGTGATTGCCCGCCTATCGCGGAAGTTATGTTCCAGACCCATCAGCAACAGGAGAAAATCTGCGATATAGAAAGACCATATAAATAAACATTTTTATAGTTTAAGCCTTAAAATACCCATCCCACATGCTTTAAACACATGTAAACTTATAAAACACACTTTGTTAACACATATGATATGTGGATGTCGGGCTAAGGATATGAGTAACATCTCACTATTATAAAACATTTTAACTTCACGCAAGACAAGACAGTGAGACAGGAAAATACAAGGCTTTAAAATTATTGACACGCAGAGCGACAAGCAGCACAAAGCCAGCACAAAGTCCACTTCTCCTTAGCGTTCATTCAGCTCCCCACCCCCTTGACAATGTGAAGTAGCAGGAGCGTAGTGATGGGTCGTTCTTGAACGATTCGTTCATTTTGAACGAATCTTTAATGTGACTCGGGAAGAACGAGTCGTCTCATGGGAGTGATTCGTTCAGTCGCGCATGTGCATTTGTGCAACTTTCTATAGTTTTTTCGAGTCTTCGGGTTTTTCGAGTCGTTTGTTCATCACGTGACAGCCCCATAAGCTTAACCAACTCAGTCTGAGCCGGAAAGAGAATTGATTAGTTCATCTCTCGAGTCTTCGGGTTTGAGTCGTTCGTTCATCACGTGACAGCCCCATAAGCGTAACCTAAGCAGTCTGAGCCGGAAAGAGAATTGATTAGTTCATTCCTTGAGTCTTTCGAGTCGTTCGTTCTTTTGTCACGTGACCACTTACCGGCTCAGTAGTAGCGAATCATAGACTAAAGACCCAGGTAAACAATGAATTAATATTTTCTGTTTCTTATAGCATTATAGTTTTGTCTTGTTTGTAGTGTGATCAACATTTGTGTAAGCAGTAGATGTGTTAGGGAGGTAACAGGTAACATTTTAATTATATTTTGCTAAAATGAACGAAATGACTCGAAAAAAGATTCGTTCATTTTGCTGAACGAGACTCAAAGGTCCGAGTCGGTAAAATGATCCGAACTTCCCATCACTACAGGAGCGTACTGTGCCTCCGGGGTGGGGGGGTTTGAGCGAACGTGCGTTCAGCCCTCACACCCCCCCACACACACTCCTCCTCCTCCTTCTGAACGCGCAGAGCGACAAGCAGGCATTTTGGCAGAAGCAGCACAAAGTCCATTTCTGCTCAGCGTGAGTTCAGCTGCCCCCCTTCACAAAGCGAGTGCAGACACATTGACGTCTGATTGCTGTGTGCAGTGTTGGTCTGTGGTGTTTAAGAATGTAGAAAGTGTTTAAGAGCATAGGAAGTGTTTATAAGAGTGTGGGAAAGGTTAACAAGAGAGTGAGAAAGGTTTATAAGAGTGTGGGAAGGGTTTATAAAGCCTTAAAATATGTATAAATAATAAAATAAATATAGGTCGCTACTTCGCGGATTTTCACCTATCGCGGGGGTTATGTATGACTGTATATGGACAGATATATTGCACCTCACTTCTGTCTGCTGCCTTGTGTAAGACATTCTGGGAGCATAGAGAATCTTCTGTAAAATCTGTCGATATTGAAAAACACATACAATGGATAGTGTACACCCCACATGTCCCAGGGATAATCAGAAGGCAAGAGAGGTGTTTTACCCTTTTTGGTTACTTTATCTGCTAAAAGTTTGTAAACGTAGAAAGAATGAAATTCAGTTCAATAATGACTTCATCCAGACGTAAAGTTTCATCATAGACACTGCTGTTACTAAAAGAGGGGCCCCACAATACTACATGTGTTGTGTTTATATTCCTCACAAGTTACGTGTTTTATGTAAGAAGAGAAGAAACAGACAGGACTTAAAGTAGGTATTTTTGCATTGTTTGAAAATATATTCAAGGGCTGTTGAAGGCAGGTGTCTGTGCCTTTAGCAATGTTGGTGATGTCTTAACAAACTTATTCAGTTCATTTTCCATTAACTGACTTTTATCCCAATCTCAAAGCTGGGTTTTATTTTATGGGGTCTCTAACAAGTATACATACAGAAATATAGATAGATAATGAGTGATATATATATTGTCCCAGATGGCTGGGGACCCTACTCAGCCAGGACACCTGGACGTCCCCGAGAGGGGCAATACTTCCCCTGGGCCACAAGAGGGCAGCCGCCCGGGTCTGCTTTGTGGGCCACTTGAATGGAGCTGGGACGCTCATCCATACTGGAGGACGTGGCCACTGCCAGGGGGCGCCCAGACAGTTATGAAATCCTAAATGGCAGCACTTCCGCCACACCAGGAAGTGCTGCCGGAAGAAATCCCAGGGGCACCCGGAGTGCTTCCAGGTGCTCTCTTGACACTTCCGCCACACCTGGAAGTGTCATCAGGGGGAGAACTTGGAGCCCATCTGGGTCAGTATAAAAGGGGCCGCCTCCCTCCAGTAGAGGAGCCGGAGTTGGGAGGAAGGAGACGGAGCTTGTAAGGAGGGGAGTGGAGGTCAGAAGAAGAAGAAGAAGAGGAGAAAGAGAAAAAGAGAGAGAGAAAGGAAGAGAGTTGTTGGGATAAGGCATTGTGGTGCTTTGGAGAAATATAGGATTGTGCTTTAGGACATTCTGGTGTCTGTCTATCTGTGTCTGGGGGTATGCTTTCCACAATATATATATATATATATATATATATTCATTGCATTCATAGTTTGAGTCTCGACGACCTGAATTGTGTGGGTGGTTACCTACCAGATAACACTTGTGGTTGGTTTGCCATTCGGCAAACATCCGCCACGGTGCCCTCTTTCAGTTGCGAGAAGCAGATCATGGAATGTTGCATAGTTTACTGTCAAATAATGCAAAGAGTACACGACACGTGTTTTGCCCTCATTTGAGCTCATCAGGCGTACACACTCTACTGCACCCCTCTCGGGGAATTGAACCTCGGACGTCAGCGTGTGGTTCGTTTATTTGACAGCCTGTAGGTCCGGAGTAATTACATTCGTAGTCTGAGTCTCGGCATGAGGGTGAAACACGTGTCGCATACTCTTTGCATCATTTGACAGTAAACTATGGAATATATATATATATATATATATATATATACAGACTCTATAGACCCAATATACTGTATAATATACTGTATAGACCCAAAAGTACCTTTCTTGTGGTCTCCAGCTGGAAAGAAGAAAAAAGATGGCCACAAACAATATGGCAGAGGACAATAACTTCTGAATAAAAGGAGATGAAGCTCACATAGGGTGAGGCTCAAAATGTCAAACACAAACCAGATTAGATGGAAGTAAGTCATCTCAGCTTTATGTCCCAGTTGGGACAAATAGGACTACTGGTAGTAGTAGATAGATACCTCTACCTCTCTGTAATACATCGAAATAGATAGTTTCTCACAAATCTAAGAGTGTTGATTTCTTTGTGTCATCTGATTATACTTTTCATCTGGCCAATAGAAATGAAAAATAAATACACATTGATTTATGTCACTTAATAATACATAGTATTTAGTCTGATATATTTCTTTTTTCTCTTCTTCTTCAAGTCTCATGATGAAGTTGATGCTTTCCTTGTGCCCAGTTCTTCCAGTACCTGCCCCCTCATGAATCTGTAGTGGTTGCATTGGGTTCAGTATATTAATGACCTGTACTGCAGATAGTATGTGTTTTTGCGTCTCATTGTGTAGTTCTATTTTGATTTTTACCACAAGTGTAACTGTAAAAAAAAAATATTAGGCTGAACACTGTTTGTACATATGAAGGTCAATGTCACTTGATAATGCAGCTTTTAACTGGAGTGGAGAAATGGAATAAAACTTTTCATTTGCAGGATGCTCTGAGAAGAGCAGTGGACACTACGAGTACATGATCACATCTCAAGTTGGGGATCTTGGTGTTAAGGGAGATCTTTGGTATTACAGGGCATTAGTTTTTGTGCAGCCTGTTTAGCTGTTTGCTCTCTGGACGTTTTCTCCTTCTTCATTCTGTCACAGAATGTTTGATTCAATTTAGTTTATTTTTATATAGCATCAACCTCAGTAGGTTTTCTCTGTCTGCCAATCGTAGGCTGTGTCCGTGCTGTAACAGTAAGGTATTCGCATTGCATATGCTGCACATTTAATGTGTCCTGCGTGTGGGATGAGGAAATGGAGTTTTGTTAGCTGGTGAGGACTGAGCTGAATGTTGTGAATTATTTTCTGCTCAATTGCTATTTTCTTAGATCAATCATTACTTTGTGAACTCCTGTGTAGTGAGCATACTGATGACCAATTATATATCACAAGCACCATTTTTGCCTGTGACCACTAGAGCGCAGCAGCAGGCCTAATGTCCATTTGAAAAGAGGTGGCATATTATTTCAGGAGGGCTATAAAATATTACAAATGTCCTATCTGATAGGCAGGAATATGGGTTTTTAGATCATATCAACAGCTGTAGCTTAATGATGGCTGAACTTGGCAGTGGCTTCAGTGTGACAGCAGTGCTGGCTTTAGAGTGGCTCAAAAGAAAATCTGCTGATGACTGAGATGCTCAGGTCAGGATATTTTCCTCACCCATTACTGTATATTTTCCTTTGTCTGCATGTTTTATTTCGGTGAGTTAAGAACTAAACTGCATGTTGTGATCCTTAAAGAGGATTCAGATATAAGAAAACTAAATGTAGGGCACAAAAAGGGATTTTTCTGTTGTTGATATGAACTCTAGTGCTCAAATAAAATAAGAAATTCCCACCATTCTCCTGTACATTCTTCAAATTTATATTTATTTGGGTAGTCGTAGGTGTTATTTCACTGGTAACCTGTAATAAATAAAAATGATTGATCTATTCATCTATTTCTAAATCATTCTGGGTCACAAAGAGCTATTGTAGGAACCAGTCCTGGGTAGGGCTAAGCACACTCATGTGCATACCTATACTGGCAAAAGCCTAATTTAAAGTCTTAAATCAATTCAACATTTATGTCTTTGTGATGTGAGAAGAAAACAAGAAAAAATAACGTAGACATGTGGAGGACATGTAAACCTCACTCAGTTAGTGTTCAGCGCTGAATTTAAATCCAGATCCCAGACTCAGAGAAATTACTACGCCACCATGCTGTCCAATGTAAATTCTGCTCTTGTTTAGTTGTTTTTTTGTCTTAATCTCAAAGTATTACCCACAAACAGTTATAAATGAAATAAAAAATGAACACACACCTCCATGCACTAAGATGATTGTATTTAATTTTCTCAAATTCCACTAATCTTGCATGCCTGATATTGGCTCTAAGACAAATTTCATTTCAGGCTTTATTCTGCCTGCACTCGGCATCTTCGTTTCTGTTTAATTTCCTGTCTGAAGTCTGATAAGGGGTTGAGAGCTCTACCTCCAGTCTGGTACAGACCACTTTTTTAATGTTTGCTCATAATAGCTGCTGTTATTATTTTTCATTTCACTATAATGCAAAGAAAGCTTTATAAGAAAAGTCTATGTTGGATGTTGAAAAACTGTTTTCTCTTCACCCTGCAAAACAAAACTGTGCTTTGTCTCTGCAGAACCTGTGCCCTTGCCTTGTCTGTTGGGATATACTAGGTGGTAACGGAGGTAAAAAGCCCTCTCAATTAATAATGAGTGACCATTAGAAAGAGTTAATTCACAGTACTACACAGATAGGGACAAGCCTGTTATCTGCGAACAAGAAAATGGCTTTGGTGGACCTGCACTGTCGTGTCTTCTAGCTCAGATTGCTGGCAAAAACTGTTGACCCGAAAGTACTGCAATCTCTACAGTAACATTATACTAAAGCATCGTTTACTGAACTTTTTTATTATCTAGTAAATAATAACATTGTAATTTTGCACTGACTCATTCACTCAGCCATAAAGGAAATTAGAAATGTGGATGGCAATTATAGATAAGTAGCACTGGAAGTCCAAAGATGAGCTACTAAACATATTTCAGTGTTGACTACAAGAAAAAATTGAATACTTTTTTGTTTAAGCAAATAGTACAGTGGATGCTAGCTGTGAGTTTGCAATGAGGTCTTAAACAAGAACATTAGATACATTGAATTTTATGATAATGTTTCAATTGGAAAAAATGGCAGACACAGAGGAGGCAGCAAAATCAATTTAAAAATACTTGAGCAAGCTTCAGAACTGGGTATACACTTGGAAAATGCAGTTTAGTGCACAAAAGTGTAAAATGTTGGCAACAGGAACATCAGTTATAGATACAAGATGGGAGACACTGTCCTACAGGAAGCAACCTCTGAAAAGGATTTAGGGTTTATTGCTGACACAATGTTTTCAGTATCTAAGCAATGGACAGAAACAATTTAACAGGCAAATAAAATGTTAGGATATAGTGTAAAAACTGTTGAATATAAATCAAGGATTGTTATGCTTTAACTGTGTAATGCACTAGTGAGACAGCATCTGGAATACTATGTGCAGTCCTCTTCACCAGTCTACAAGAACAACATTAGCAGCACTTGAAGCTGTGCAGAGGAGAGCAACTAATTATATCCCAGGACGTAAGGACATGTTGTATTCTGACAGACGCAGAGAATTAAACCTGATTAGTTTGTGTGGGGACCTAATCAGGTTTTCAGAATTCTCAAAGGCATTGATACAGTAGATCCAGCAGAATTCTTTCAGCTAAATAGAGAATCATATTGTTGAGGACAACAGTGGAAATGAAGATGAAGTACATTTAAGACTGAAGACAGGAAACACTTCTTTACTCAAGGAGTTGTGGGAAACTACTGAGACATGTAGTTGAAGCAGAAACCTTGACAACCTTTAAGTAGTAGCTGGGAGAGATACTGGGACAGCTTTGCTATTACCTAAACATATATGTTTCTAATTTATCCATCCATCCATCCATTTTCCAACCCGCTGAATCCGAACACAGGGTTATGGGGGTCTAATTTCTTATGTTCTTATATTTTAAGTAATTCAGATTAAGACAAAATATATTCTGAATAAGTTACCAAGAAGTGTGGTAAATGAAATCAAGATCTTGACTCAATAATATGCTGACTTTTAAATGGATAAAGAAAAAATAGTTATTTTGGTCTGTATGGCTCATTTTTGTCAAACCTTTTCTTATATTCTTAACGTGGAGCTGTACTCAACAGTTAGTTGATCTACTGTAACACAAATTGTATCAACCTCCCCGTTGGCTGTCTCATTAACGGGCTGTGATTGGTTGAGTTTTTTTGTGCTGTGGGCAGTTTGTTACACCAATGACACTCCAGATTAATTCATATTCCTGAACCACTAATGACAGAGTGTTATGTATAAGCCAGCTTCTGTTTAGATTTCTTCTTAGGTCTTCCTATTTATTCATTGCATATAATTACTTCTGTTTAAATTGTCATTCATATGTGTTATTGGTCCGATTATGTATTGCCAAATAATTTTTTTTTATTTATTTATTATTTTGTTTCTAAATAGGCAATCTTGTTCTTTAATGTTCTTTGTGTTTTGTGAGTGAGCCCCCAAGAAGGCCGGGCCTCTCTTAAGGAACTGCCTATAAAGCCAGACTGGGGAAGTGAGTACCTTGCAGTTCATTCAAAAATGCTTTGGTTTAGTAGAGATTTGTTTTGTGTATATTATTTCGATTTTCTCGAATGCTTGTCTTTCTTTGTATTGTTGTATTGTATTGGGATTGCCTTTTAAGCAAATCATTTTGGCTTTTTGATATTTTTGAATATTTTGTTGTTTTTTTTCTTCATTTTTTATTAATAAACTCTTTCTTAATAATTATCTTTCATTTTCTCTTTTATGCAGAACCAACAGGTTGATTGTAATGCTGTCCCTTGTGGGACATTTAGAATATTTTCAGGACTATGCCATTATTTTTGCACTTTTGAAGCCAAAACTTCATTTGGCCCAGTGTAGGCTAAAGCACGTGAAGTGCACCTCACAAGGGTGGACTGGTTGGGCTTCTGGCATGTTTTGAAGGCCTCACAACCCAGGAATTGTGGAGCCCACTACCCACTTATAGGAATACAACCCCTCCTTAATAATGTTTTTATATTCCATACCCTGTTTAGTTTGCAGTGATGGCTGAGGAAAAACATTAATTTCATGTTTTCATGCAGAATGGACATAACATATTTTCTGATATAATAGGGGTCTATGGTGACCAACACTAAAAAACTGCAAACAATATCAAAACGTCCATGAAAAAATGTAATGATCCATTATGTTGTCCATAATTGAAATCCTTGTTGCTATCTGAGTACAATTAATTTTTATAGAGAAGAACATTTTTCAATGGTGATTTATTTAACAATATTTTAGCTGCTTTAAATTGTGTTTTTCCACATATAATGCAGCCACTGAGTAAACAGTTAAATAATAATAATAATTCTTTACATTTATATAGCGCTGTTCTCACTACTCAAAACGCTCTCCACATTGGGAGGACCCGGGAAGCAAACCCACAATCTCCTTACTGCAAAGCAGTAGCACTACCACTGCGCCACCTGTGAGGATGATACACGGGAAGTTTTGGACCTCAAACCCTGAGGTTGTGGGTTCAAACCCTGCTACTGACACTGTATGACCATAAGAAAGTCACCTTCATTGGCCTGTGTTCCAATTGGACAACCAAAAGAAATGTGACCGATTGTGCCTCAAATGTTTGTAGTTCTAGGGTGTTGCACCATGTTAGCCATTATGAATCTAGTGAGAAATCAAGCAAAATGACACCAATAAAAGGTGTAATTTTGCTTGACTTCTCACTGCTTCAAATATTGAAAGTCATCTTGGATAATGGTGTCATCCATAAAAGTAAATAATAAAAAATAATAGTTGTATAAGTGTGGTATGATAAACTTAAGAAACCAGTATATGGACAAATGAATAGACTCCATTCATGTTACATGACACTGATACACATTTTTCTACACTGAAAAAATTGATCTTCTCTCTCTTTTAAAAAGCAATAGCCACAGGGCTGTCTATTTATTGTCCTTGGCCTACCATTTATCTCTCCTGACTATATATATATATATATATATATATATATATATATATATTGTGAAAGATAGCCTGGACACAGACAGACACTGAGGCTCACGATGTCCCAAAACATGCACTCTTTAATTATAAAACTGCACAGACACAATACTGTGCATAACCACAAGGTTCATTCCTTTGCACTTCTCTTCAGCCGCTTCCACTCCTCCCTCACAAGCTCCATCTTCTTCCTCCCGACTCCAGCTCTCCGAATTGAGTGAGGCAGCCCCTTTTATCTCACCCCGGATGTGCTCCAGGTGTTCTGTGATGGTTTTGCAGCAGCACTCCCTGGTGTGGTGGAAGTGCTGTCCTCCAGGGATCAGGAACCATCCAGGTGCCCCCTGGTGGTGGCCACAGAACCCCACAGGGGTTCAGCTTCCCAGCTCCATATCCGTGGCCCCTGATGGAATCCAGGGGGGCTGCCCTCTTGCGCCCAGGGGAGATATTGCCCCTCTCCTGGTCCTTCCCTGCTCCAGGCGTCCTGGTGGGGCAAGGTCCCTGGTCGTCTGCCACAATATATATATATATAAAAGATATGGCTGACTCCTAAACAGCCAATCATAGCCATTCATTTTTTGTTATTTTATTAATATTACATTCTGTCATTTTATCTTGTAGTTACAATTTTGGTGAATGTGAATATAAGTGCTGAGCTTACCTATCCCTGAATGAGAATGTAATGACCACCAGCTTCAGGAGAGAGGTGTTTCAGTCCCAAAAAGACAACTAAACTACACAGCAAAAAATAAATTAAGCCAAAGTAATCAAGAAAACAAAGTTCATTTTGTTTAACCTATTCAGCATTTCGATTTCCCCTGGTAATCACTGACAGACGAACTTATTCAACAAATGGATACCTGCTGTGACTGAGAAAAATTCTGCAGTGCAGCTTTTTTATTGTGGAATAGCATAAGATAGATTTTCTTAATCTAATAAGAATACCTTCAAAAAGAAGCAATTAGCTTCAGATTAACTTTCACGGAGAATGATATTGATAAAGTAGGAGGGTAATTCTCAGTAGAATTAGAACAATCCGCTCTCAGTCATTTTAGTAGTTTTTCTTTAAATAACACTATTTTTTATAGTGAAGAATATATTATTACATAATGTTTTTCACCATTCTTAATTTTTAGCACCTTACATATCTATCTATCTATCTATCTATCTATCTATCTATCTATCTATCTATCTATCTATCTATCTATCTATCTATCTGTCTGTCTGTCTGTCTGTCTGTCTGTCTGTCTGTCTGTCTGTCTGTCTGTCTGTCTGTCTACAGGGTGGTACATGAAAAAGTCACCTAGAATTAATTTCAATGCTATTAAGAGTTTTATTAGTTCTAAAAGAAAGGTAAATATTATATTACAATTTAAATGTTATTTTGTTATTATTATTAAAGAATGTTACTGACCATTTCAAAATGCATGATGAAAATTTTCTCCAATGGCAGCAAGGCAAAATTCTGTGTGACGTAAGAGTTTGATGGAAACAGATCTCTGCCTGTCTGTTGTCATAATTACCTTCTCTCCATATGTGCTGCAATTTCTGTGACAACCTCAGGGGGATGATGGGAAGAGTTTCTTGGTTCTGGTGCATTGCTCACAGAACCAGTAGTATGCCACATTTTCACCAGTTGATAAATTGTGCTTTTCACAGGAGCACTCACAACAGGATATTGTTCCAGTCGTTTGTCACGTGTCAGCTTGAAGGAGTCCATATGATCATATAGCTCTATGATTGGAATCCACTGTTTTTAATGAATACAGAATGTCTGCTCCCCAGAAAGCTTACAGAAAGTGTAACAGAACTAACACAATGAAATGTTTTGTGAGAGATCCTACAAACTTTGTCTGATTACATCTGCTGCTGCTAAAATCAGGATGAGGCTTTTTACTGTGTTTGGTGCTACCTTTTCTTGTACTAACCTATCTATTAAAGGACTCATCCAGTTTCCATACTGTTTTCAGGAGTATTTTTATTTGCTGTTGCAAGAAAATCAGTAAAAAAAAACCTTTTAGCAATACATTAGTATGAGAAATGTCGTCATTGTCTCTACCCACCTAAAAAGGTGTCTATTCACCTCTGCAAACAGTCAAATGACCCAGGAGGTGTATGCAACAGACTGCTTTGCTTGTGAAAGGGACAGAAACAGAGACGGAGAGAGTGAAAGAGGTACAATACAAGACAAACCATCTTTGGTCAACTAGAACAATACAACTACAGTCAAAGTACTAATGGCCTGTTGGAATCATTCTTTAACTTCTTTGTCTTTTTCTTTCCTGTGTAAGCCGGCCGGCTGCCAGACCTCACCCCTTTGAATTTCTTCTGCATATTTTTTACAATGTGTTCATTCTCATCATGGCATTTATTTATATAGCACATTTTCATACAAAAAAGTAGCTCAAAGTGCTTTACATAACGAAGAAAAGAAAAAAATAAAAGACAAAATAAGAAATTAAAATAAGACAACATTAGTTAACATAGAAAAAGAGTAAGGTCCGATGGCATGGGGGACAGAAAAAAACAAAAAAAAAACTCCAGACGGCTGGAGAAAAAAATAAAATCTGCAGGGGTTCCAGGCCACAAGACCACCCAGTCCCCTCTGGGCATTCTACCTAACATAAATGAAATAGTCCTCTTTGTATTTAGGGTTCTCACGGAAGAACTTGATGATGGTGGTTCCATCACTGTTGGAACATCACGGTGCTTTGAGTAGATGGTGGTGGCGCAAGCAGACAGTATACTCGTCTCCTAATTTCCCCCCAATGTATTTGGCCACTGCTGACTTGCAAAGTTGTATGTGGTAATCTGTTAGGCAGGAGCATTGCAGCACAAAAGCAAAAGTTATCATCTTCACTAATTTATTGCATATCAGCCCAATCATATTGACTAATAAATGAACAGAGATGTGTATTATGTACTGTATATGCACAGAATATTCAAAAAAGCATAATTTTACATCTGTTTGTCAATTTGTCAACTTTGGATGTTTGAAAAAGGTTGACAGATCCATTGAAAAAATAAATTTGTGGACAACATACTGTAAGAATGGAAAAGATTCTGTTAAAATTCAATTCAAGCTCACATATCATAATTCGTACATTTTTAGGCTTTCTTCTGTATTTAAAATTCGGCAGATTCTCTAACTGTATGCTAATTCTTGATGAGATGCAGTGCTCTGAATTGCAAACTTCAGGGCATTAAAGAAAAAGTTTAGTATGTTTGCCCTCACATTAAAATGATTTGGCAGACCTAATACAGATGTTCTTGGTCTTAAATTACAGCTGAAATCATATTCTTGAATTTTATGTTTTATTTGATGCAATGTTTAAATTCATAGAGCTAATAATTGTCTTTGTGAAAGGCTCTTCTACAGTCATAGTGTCCAATTACTGGGAAAACTTTGCCATCTAATGTGATATATGGCATTGTCGCTGTGTTTTATGAGGTACACATAAACATGAGAAATTAGTCAGAGAAAGCAGGTGAAAATGTCTCTGTACAAAGAATTTTAAATTGCATACTGCTTAGCATTTTCCACCATCTTGTAATATTATTGCAAAATAACTTTGCATGATTAATTACTGGTATGTTTGTACAAAGGTGTATGATGTATAAAAATATGTAAAAGCCTTCTACTCTATAAGATTTGTTTCTGTTTGTGATTGACTGTGCAGGTATAGGTTCAGGTCTCAGTGACTTTTAAATGGATTTGAAAATGGAAGGATGGATCTGTACACTCAGGGTCAGTATAAATTGAAGGCCTAGAATTTTTGACAATCTGTTCCATCAATCTGTTCAAAGCACCCAGAAGTCCTACCCTCTAAATGTCGCTACTTTCAAATGTTTCACTGGTGATGCTAGATATAGGCTAGATTTTTATAGGCACAAAGTGTGTGTTTTGCAATCATATTTTTGTCTCCATCTCTTTATAAATATTTTTTATAAAATCAGCTGATCCTAATGTTAATTTGTGTTTTGAAGGTAATATCTTTAGGTACGGACTTCTTATGCATGAGGTGTCCTATCAGTAAGGCACCACCATAGCTCAATGTTGTTCGTGTATGTTGTAATAATCCCACAAGTCAATCAAAAGCATCCATCCATCCATTATCCAACCTGCTATATCCTAACTACAGGGTCACGGGGGTCTGCTGGAGCCAATCCCAGCCAACACAGGGTGCAAGGCAGGAAACAAACCCCGGGCAGAGCGCCAGCCCACCACAGGGCGCACGCACACACACATAAACACACACCCACACACCAAGCACACACTAGGCACAATTTAGAATCGCCAATGCACCTAACCTGCATGTCTTTGGACTGTGGGAGGAAACCGGAGTACCCAATCAAAAGCAATAATGTTATTTTGACATTCTCCAGGTTGTCTTCTTTTAAATAAATTATAAGTTTCCATGTTGTCTGCTCTCTTTTATTAGTAAAATGTGTGATTTACACACGTATATGCAGAGGCGAGCAGTGTGTCACAATGGAGTGACGAAGTGTATACCTCCAGTAAGGCATTTTCGAAATATGAATGAGAAGTTGGTGAAATTTAGTGCTGTGCTACACACTGGCCAGCAGCAGTTTTTGCTAAGATTGCAGAAAATATTTATTTGGTGCTGACTGTTTATGGGTTCAATACAGAAAAGAATGACTAAAAAGGAAAGACATTATAAAAACAATTTGTATCTTGAAACAATAGGAATAAATAGAATGAATGATATCAGTTGAAATTAAATAAAAATAGAAAGTTAACCTTGAGTAGACTGATTTGGAGAATCTACTTGCTAATTTGTTTACAATAAATGTAGCAAAAACTTTCTTTCATTCACTTCCACTCATTTTCTGTGTCTTATGAAGACTTCCTGTACTATTCTCATTCAAGTGAGCTTTCACTCCAACGTACCATCCCATCATAGACATTTGGAACTTTGCTGGGGTCTGGATATTTATACATCAGCCAGGGACTTCAGGACCATCCCAGCGTCACTTCTTGGATCTGGAATAGCCTGATAATGATGCTGAGTGCCCTGTTTTGGCTCATGGTTCCACTGCACCTCTGTGTCCTAATTTGTACTTTAAGTACAGATGTGCAGTGGAACATTTCAAATCCCAAAATTTAATACATTTATTAGAAACAAGGTTAATCCAAAATGGTTGAACAAAGTGTTTACAAGAAATAACTGACTGAAAAAAGAAGGTAGAAACAAAGAGGGAACGTGCTGCCTCAGCAATTAGACACAAACAAAACAAATCTCCAGCGTGACATTGATGTAGCTTTGTAATGTGCATGACAACCAGACATGGACACAAAAATGGAAGATCATGTTGTGTAGCTCCCTGGTGCTAGCGTCCTGTTGGGAAAGGTGATCGATGGGACTGTGGTGACCCTGTACAGCATGACTGGCAGCATGAACAAACTTTGGAGTACAGACCCAGATGAGCAGGCAAGACGATAAAGAAGTAAAAATGAAGTTCAATGCATTTTAATTATGTGCATAACCCAAGAGGCAAATCAAAAATAAGCAGAGATGAAAAAACAAAAAGAAGACAGGCATAGGGTGGAGTGGTGGCTCTGAGGTTAAGGATTTGCGCTGGCATCCCGAAGGTTGCCGGTTCGAATCCCCGTCACTGTCTAAAGAGATCCTACTCTGCTGGGCCCTTGAGTAAGGCCTTCAATTGCTCCAGGGGCGCTGTACAATAGACTGACCCTGCGCTCTGACCCCAAGGGGTATGCAAAAAACCAAGTAATTTCCTTCGGGGTTAATAAAGTGTAATAATAAAAAATAAATAAAAATCACTCAAAGGCTTGGCAAAACATTGAACAAAGGCATAGTGCAATAAAAGCAGAAGGTCATAAATGGATAAAATATTTAAAAACACCAAAAAGAAAAATCCAGGAGCTTGGGAATACTAAACTAGTCACTTCCATAATGCTAGAACGAAGACCCCCAGTTAGGCCTCCTCTTTTATTTGCATGATAATCGCCTGATCGATGTTGCGTAGCAACCAAAACTAAAAGGAGGAGCAGGAGATAAGAGAGAAGCCTAGTGCCATGTCTGATAACCACAACAAATCTGAAAATTCATCAGTACGATTATAATACAACTTTGTCTTTTTAAGCAATTTTCCCAATTTTTGCCCAATGTAATTTCTTCTCTCGAAAAACATTACATTTCACATATGTGAAATTGTCTTCATGCCATGTGCCTCAATCCTGTTTCTGTCTGAGGGTCTGGCCCTATTGCAGGTGCCTTTGGATGTGCGCACAGGTGCAACCTGGACTTTTCAGTTTAATGATTCATATGTAGCTTTTTCTGCTTTCAAGATGTTTAATTCTCATAGCCCTTCAGAGTAGGACAAGGCCTTCAAGTGCTGTTATGTCTTTTCTGTAGTGACAAGATCGGGACACATTATTTCAGATATGATCTCACTACTTCTTTATAGTCTAAGCAGAATATCCTTTGATTTATATTCAGAAGTTTTACAATATAACCTAACTTTTTATTTTTTGTTTAATTTTTTCTGCATATTGCTTAGATTGTAAGAATGTTGTATCAACATAAACCACTAAGTCATTTTCAAAGGTTCCAGTAAGACAGCTTGCCCAGCTTGTTTTTAAAATAAATGTTTCAATTTACTATGTGCAGCACTTTTCTATATTAAGCTTCTTTTTCCAATTATTCATCCAAATTTGAAGACTCCAGATCTTTGGAACTGTTTTTGCTGCCTCCTCAGTATCAACTATCCGATTTTTGTGTCAACTGCGAATTTCACAAGTTTGCTAACTAAACAGGAATCGATGTCAATTATAAATTAGAAGAAGTAATGGTCTCAGTACAAAACACCTGAGTGACTCTATTGATGACCTCACTGGACATGGTTATACACCACATTTATCTGTAGTCTTTATATATACTCGCCCCAAGCCTGTGCTATGTGCCAACCACTTCGCGTCTCTGCTGTTCGCATTGTGAAGGGGGGGCTGAACACACTCCAAAGAGATGCGATCACTCCTCCGACAACCCCTCTTAAATGGTGATACAATGGGAAACACTGATTTTTTTACCTCCTCTTTGCTCGATCAGCTGCTGGCTTGCTGCTGGTGCCGTGCCGCGTGATCTGTATTTTGCGTGGCGCACTTCTGTCATATCACCTATGTCCATATATTCGATCTCATTTTGCTTTTACCTTTTCATCAATATCGCATTGAATTTTGATTCCGTATTTGGAATTACATAGTGACAACACAACATATAACTGCCCATGAGTGAATATCGTTTCTTTCTCTCTACAAGAAATATGTCTGACATAACCACGCAGGACTTTTCCAGATCTCTTTGCATAAGCTCTTTTCTCGTGGGGCTTCCGGTCTCGGGCATGATTACTTCGCTTGGCACGAAGACTCGTCTCACGGGACATGAAAGTGTCAGTCAGTCAGTGTCCAACCCGCTATATCCTAACACAGGGTCACGGGGGTCTGCTGGAGCCAATCCCAGCCAGCACAGGGCACAAGGTAGGAACAAATTACTGGGCAGGGCAGACACACACACACACCCACAGCACACACTAGGGACAATTTAGGATTGCCAATACACCTAACCTGCATGTGGCTGGAAACCGGAGCACCCGGAGGAAACCCATGCAGACACGGGGAGAACATGCCAACTCCACGCAGGGATGACCCGGGAAGCGAACCCGGGTCTCCTTACTGCGAGGCAGCAGTGCTACCACTGCGCCACCATGCCACACACATGAAAATGTCTCTGAGACAATCTTATCTCGTCTCCTTCCAAGATTTTTTTTTATAATAGAGGGACTTGAAATCCAGCATTGTGAGTTACCTCTGATGCAAGAGGTTAGGAAAATCTTAACTTGTTTCTCTTCTTTGTTCACTTTTCACTATTGTTCTTTGTTTTCCATTATTTGTTTATAATATTTTTGAGTTCATTTATTGTTTATTTAGTTTGTTAATTTTATTTTATTTTGTTATTATTTTGTATCTGTGTGTGCTTTACAATTCTCTCATATTTCTTGTATTTTGTGGGTGGATCCCAATAGGCAGGCCACCAGTCCATCATCATTAAGGGACTGCTCCACCCTTTGTGGGAAGCAGCCCGGACACAGAGAGACAGACATCGTTTGTAAGTCACCCAACACATGTTTATTTACACTATTTACAAACAATGATTAAGCACAACCCAGTGCCACAGCACCAATCACCCCACAAGTCCAGGGCCTTTCACAGTGCCTTTCCTCTCTTCAGGCCGCCTCCTTGCTTCCTTCCAGACCTCGTCCTTCTTCCACCCGACTCCAGCCCTGAATGAAGGGAGGCGGCCCCTTTTATAGCCACCCGGATGTGCTCCAGGTGCTTCCTGGCAATCTTCAAGTGCCAACTGCATCCCCAGAAGCACTCTGTGTGTCCCTGCTTCTCTTCCCCCCAGCACTTCCGGGTGTGGCGGAAGTGCTGAGGTCCAGGGCTGCTAAGGCCCTGGCGGTGACCATGGGCCCCTATAGGGTTGAGCTTTAAAGCTCTGTACCCGTGGCCCCCAAAGCAACCAGGGCGGTCGCCCCCTTGTGGTCTGGAGGAAGTGCGTGCCACAGTACCCCACCACAAGCTGAGACCCCTAGGGGCCAGCAGCCCATCCCGCGAGGGCAGGTCTTCCGACACACTCCGTTCTAGGGCCCGGTCCTGCAAAATATAAACCAGAACAAGGGGCAGAGACGTTGCCTTGACGCCGCCACTCGGCGCCTCCTCGTCTCTTACATAGGCAACGCTCCCCCCTCTGACCGGCACCCCGGTGCTTGCCACCTCGGCCCCCCTTTCGTGACCTCCATGCCCCCCGTGTTGGGACATAGGACAGGACCGCACGCGCCCCCGTCACCTCAGCCGGCTGTGGGGTTTCCCTCTGCTTCCGCAGAGGGCGTCCCTTCTCTGGACGTGAGCATCCTGCCTCATGTCCTCCCTTATCGGAGGAACCGGCATTCTTCCCTGGATTCCTCCTTTTCCTCTGGGACGTCGTGACGGTTTGAGTCTGCCTATGGCAAAAGCACAGCCCCTGTCCTGTCTACGTCCCTGTAGAATGATGTGAGGCCGCTGCAGGCTCAGGGCATAGGGCACTAGGACCTGGGGCACACATCAGCCCGCGTCCTGCCAGCCCTCTTGTTGTCTCTCCCCTCACTGTGCGCACAGCACCCGCCGCTGCGTCCACTGTCGGAGATCCCCCTACTTGGTGCCGATCATGTATTTCACGGGCCTTTTTGGTGGGACCTCCCATATGCATTATGGGGTCGGCTCTACTCACCACCCCTGCCGTACTGCTCTGGCCAAAGGATCCAGCGTCTTGCCATTTTGCCAAACGCAGCATCCATAGTGACGCGATCGCCTTTGCCTCCAGCTTCTGCAACTCTGCACGGAGAGCACTCAGCACCTGTGATAAAGGCCTTGCGGGCTGAAGGCACTCTTCCAGCTCATGCAGGGCCCCAGGCAAAGACAGGAAGTCCTGTGGGCCCTTTCTTCCAGCCCAATCGGGTTCTTCCATCCACTCATTGGCGGGCACACAAGACACACCATCCAATTCTGTGCCTGTCACAGGGAGGGACTTCCGGTCCATGGCCATTTTGGCTCCTTTCTTCCTGATGCGGCGGCGTGCTGGCATTTTGAGCTGCAGTGTCTCCCTCTCAGCAGCTCTCCCTGCGGCCGCCGCATCAACAAAGCGCCGCTGATCGACATTCGCCTGCAACCGATGTGGATCCGGGCAGCCCCTGCCTGGCTAAACACAAAACACACACGACCCTGCAGAGTCGGTTGCCGGCAAGCAGGGAACTTACCTCCCGGGTCCCGTCTGTCTGGGGAAACGTCCCTGGCGTTGCCTCGCTAGGCGACATGCCGCCCCGGCGCCTTCTGCGGCAGCGCACTCGCAGGAGCCCACTGCACTCCAGCTATTCCCCACACCAGGGGAAAATGGCCCTTCTGCGAACCGGTGGTGCTCCTTGGGGTGAGTCGCTCCCGCGGGGTTGTACGTGTGCCGCTCCTGCGGCACGTGTGTGGGCTCCCCTGCTGTGCTGGGCTATCCACAGACTTATTTGTTAAAACAGGTCCCGCCTTGAACCAGGCAGAGCATCCTGCCTACTACGCCACTGTGGGAAGCAGCTCAGACACAGACAGACGGACATCGTTTGTAAGTCACTCAACACATGTTTGTTTACACTATTTACAAACAATGATTAAGCACAACCCAGTGCCGTAGCACCAATCACCCCACAAGTCCAGGGACTTTCCCAATGCCTTTCCTCTCTTCAGGCCACCTCCTTGCCTCCTCCCAGACCTCGTCCTTCTTCCACCCGACTCCAGCCCTGAATGTGCTCCAGGTACTTCCTGGCAATCTTCCACCGGCACTCCCCAGTGTGGTGGAAGTGCCGGCTGCATCCCCGGAAGCACTCTGGGTGTCTCTGCTTCTCTTCCCCCCAGCACTTCCGGGTGTGGCGGAAGTGCTGAGGTCCAGGTCTGCCAAGGCATCCGGGCACCCCCTGGTGGTGACCACGGGCCCCTATAGGGTTGAGCTTTAAAACTCTGTACCTGTGGCCCCCAAAGCAACCAGGGCGGTTGCCCCCTCGTGGTCTGGAGGAGGCGCAAGCCCTCCTCCGGTCCTCCTGGGCGTCCACCCCCAGCCGCGTGCCACACCTTATAAAAGGCAGGCTGGGAAATGAAGCTCAGTGCAGTTCCATCATATGTGCTCTGGTGGATTTTTAGTGGTCCTTGTAAGAATTGCTTTCTTCTTTGTATTTTTTACTCTGTTTTGATACTCTTTCTTGGATTATTTCTGTACTGTCTTACTTCTGGGTGCTGTGCAAGCAGCAGACTTTTTAGAAAAGCTCTCTATTTCTCACTATTTTCTTTTTTTCTCCTTTTTTAAAAATAAGGCTTATTAAAGCTTAGAATTGATCTGGCTTCTGACTTGTCACTGATAGTAGCCACAATTGGATAAATGGATTTTAAAAGGATCTTAAATTTAAAGACAAATGGCAATGCATGCAAACTATGCACCAGGTTGTGACTGTACTTCAAATGGGCTGCGAACTTGGATGGAGTTGTGAAGAGGACCTGATGGCTGCTTTATGCCTGCAACACCTGGAAATGGAAGAAACACTGAGAAAATAAAACTGGAGTGTATTAAATACTCTCATAATCTTGCCCTGCAATCACGAGTGCCTAAGCAGTGGGAGCAGTTTCTCCACAGACAGAGAGGGTGAAGTGCCGACACAAGACACGTGCAGACCGCTGCAGATGGGGACTTAGCAATGAAAATGATTCATTCTGTCACCAACACTTTCATGATGACTCACTCTAACCCTACCGTTATAATAAGTGGTGACTTCAACCATGCGACTTTGGAAGGAGCTATGACAAATTTGTACAAGTTTGTGACCTGTTCTGCTTGAGGAAATAACAAGCAGGACCTGCTGTATTCAAATGTTAAAGATACCTTTAAATGTAAACTACTACTGGCACCTTTAGACAGATCTGACCACAACCTGATTCATCTTCTTCCCAGCTACAAGCCTGTTATTAGGCGACACCCTGTTACCACCAGGAGGAGGAAGTGGAGCCTGGAGGCTGAAATGTCTCCAAATGACTTTTTCAAAATAAGAGACTGAGAAATGATGTGCGGGTCATATTGGGATGATATTGAGGCACTCAGTCACTGCATCATAGACTATTAACTTCTGTGTCGACACAATGGTACCCATAAAGACAGTGCGCTGCTTTCCAAACAACAAACGCTGGATTGCTAAGGAGCTAAATGGTCTCTTGAGTGAGAAAAAGACAGCATTCAAATCTAGTGAAAAAGAGGCTTTGAAGGATGTACAGGGTTTGCTATAGAAAAAGCTGGGTGAAAGAAAGGATGCATATGAATCTAAAATAGAGAACAAACACACCAGAAAAACATGAAAGATCTCTGGAATGAACTGGGTGTAATTGCTGGACTCAAGCAATCCAAGGCTTAGGCACTAGAAGCTGATGTGGACAAAGCTAATGCCGTGAACCAATTTTTTTATAGATTTGCCCTCCCACTGCCACCTTCTTCCAATGATCAGACCATCCGTACTGAATCAACAACTCTTGACATATCACATGGAATGGCCAGTGACAAGTCCACCTCTGAACTATCAGTGTGGTCTGTCCAGAACTGAAGCCCAAGTAAGGAGACAGCTGAAGAAGCTACACATAGGAAAAACTTTGGGACCAGAAGGAGTCCTTCCTCAAGTTCTTAGGGCCTGTGCTGACCATCTTTGTGGTGTCCTCTGTCACCTGTTCAGTCTGTCCCTAAGGCTTCAGAAAGTGCCACTGCTGTCTAAAGCATCCTATATTGTTCCTGTTCCAAATAAGGCAGGCACCACTTCACCTGATGACTTCAGAACAGTGGTACTTTCGTCTTACATCATGAAGACGTTTGAAAGACTGGTCCTGGACCATATGAGTCATCTTATGGTAGACCACTTGGGCTCACTGCAGTTTGCCTATCACACAAAGATTGGAGTGGAGGATGCAATTATCTGTCTTTTCCATAAGGCTTATTCTCACCTGGACAAAGATGGCAGCACTGTGAGGATTATATTTTTTGATTTCTCCAGTGGCTTCAATACCATCCAGCCATCCCTGTTAAGGGGTAAACTCAGAGATTTGCAGTTGGAGGAGCCTATAGTGTCCTGGATAATGAACTATGTGTCAGGCAGACCGCAGCTCGTGAGACTCAAGGACTGTGTTTCTGATATGGATGTGAGCAACAATGGAGCACCACAAGAAACAGTCCTGTCTCCTTTACTCTTCACCCTGCACACCTCAGACTATAAATATAACACCAGGTTATGTCACTTGCAGAAATTCTCAGATGATTCTGCACTTATGGGGTGTATTGATAAAGGGGATGACACAGTGGAGAGGAGTCACGTAGAGAATTTTCCACATTTTAACATCAGCAAAAACAAGGAACTAGTTATTGAATTTCACCACACCAAAGATCCTGTATGTATAGTCACTTTTCAAGAAGTGGGTGTAGAGGTGGTCCACTCCTACAAGTGCTTGGGGTCCATATTAATGACAAGTTGGACTGGTCACGGAAAACAGAGGAGCTATATAAGAAAGGGCAGAGCAGACTCTTTTTCCTTAGGAGACTGTGTTCCTTTAACAGTCATCCTACCGACTGGGGTCTTTGGGGACCCCAGAAGTATATATTTGAATAAAAATATATATATAAAAATATATAAATTATATGATTTTTTTTATCATTCCAATTTTTTATGACTTTGTCAAACAGTTTGTTTCTAATAATGTCACATCATTGTTTTCTATTTCTGCTTTGATTATTGCTTTTTAAAAATACAAATGTTAAAAGTGCCCAAAATCCCCAGTCAGAAGCACCCAATTCCACCTAATGCAGCTTTAAGAAATATAACTATTTATTCAGTCACTTTTTCTGATTAGTCCTAAGTTAGAGTGTCACACACTATCAAGGGGTGTAGGGACGCTCTGTTAGTCATTTAGAAGGAGAGAGACACAGCAACAGCTAAAGATTTCCACAGCTCCTCTGTTCACAACTTGAGATATTGATGTTCCTAAGGTAAGATAAGTTCCAAGTCAGAAATACAATACATAGCTTTATAATGAAATGTTATATAACTATAAAATGTAATGTTTATGTTCTGTTATAAAAGATAATAATGTAAAATAGTTTGCAATGCAGTCAGAGCATGATAAAGACAGGGTGTGAGTGTGGGAAAAAAAGAAATTGTAACACGTTTTGAGGCTGCAGTGGGGCAAAGGTTGGAAGGAGAAATATGTAAGGGGACGGAGGTTTCTCAGAGCTGCAACATGTGTTTGGCTGTAGTAAATCTAGAATATAACTATTTATGAACATGGTGAATGTTGCAGCCATCGCTGCCTTCATCATCTGGGTGGGGAACTTCCCAGACTGGAAATCATCAGAATGTGGCTGGATCTTCCTGAGGCAGATGGGCATGTAAAGGAGAGCTGAAACTCCACCATTGCAAGACCCAATCAAAGCAGTATTGAACCTTATGGGAGTGAGTAAAACTCTATACTGCAGATGTGACTGTCCAACGTTTGGATGGAAAATCTATTCGGAAAAGGTGTAGACAGGAAAAGACATAGACAGGAAGGTAGCAATTGTTTGCTCCTCCTGTTACAAGCCAGCATGCACTGAGCACAGCATGAAGGAAATTGTGTGCTATGACTGCCTATAGTGTATTTAGTTTTAATTTGTTTATTTACTTTGCACTGAAAGACAAAATACAATATAGAAGTGTTGAAGATATTAGTTTTAAAAGATAAAAGAGAAGAATATATAAATAAAAATTATTTACGTTTGAATTGCAATTTTGCTAAAACAATAATAATCTGTTTTTTTCTTTGGATTACATCATTTACATAACTAATAATGTTTGATAAGAAATAAGTTTGCTATTATTATTATTTTGCTATAACGATTGCTTCTTATATTGAATTATCCTTGGGGTCTCCAGAGACCCCAGTTGGCACCTTGTGTATGTAACATATGTTTTTAGGATGAGGGTTAATGTGGTAAGTGACATCCTTCACATCTTCTATAACTCTGTGATGGCCAGTGCAGTTTCTGGTGTGCTGAGCTGGTGAAATAATTTCAAGAGAGGGCCACCGTATCAGCAAGCTAATTAAAAGGGCCAGCTCACTTATAGGACACACTCTGGACCCACAGAATGTAGTAGCAAAGGAAAGAGTAAACCAAAATTGAGTGCTGTTATAAACAATCCTGCACATCCACTCTCTGACACACTAACACTGAGGACTTTCAGACAATGAATTATTCAGCAGAAGTGTGTCAAGAAACACTACTGGCGCTCAGTTATGCCAACAACAATATGTCTGTATAATGCTTCACTGTGACTGTAACTGCCAATGCAAATATTTTCTTTTTAATACACTTCTTTGTTCAGACCAAAGTGTGATTTATTTATAGAGCTTCTGTAAAAAGCCAAATCCTCCCTGTGCTATCTATCTATCTATCTATCTATCTATCTATCTATCTATCTATCTATCTATCTATCTATCTATCTATCTATCTATCTATCTATCTATCTATCTATCTATCTATCTATCTATCTATCTATCTATCTATCTATCTATCTATCTATCTATCTGTTATATAGTGCCTTTCATATCTATCTATCTATCTATCTATCTATCTATCTATCTATCTATCTATCTATCTATCTATCTATCTATCTATCTATCTATCTATCTATCTATCTGTCTGTCTGTCTGTCTGTCTGTCTGTCTGTCTGTCTGTCTGTCTGTCTGTCTGTCTGTCTGTCTGTCTGTCTGTCTGTCAAGAGAAACAAATCCCATAAAGGGGCTCATCCACCACCCACCCATACATATAAATGATAAATCTTGTCAATGTTTGATCACTCACCCAACCCCTCAACTCATCCCTGTCCCATTTTACTCTATCTTCAGAATGATGGGTAATTGAAAGAGAGAGATTTAGCCAGTTCAGGACATGTCAGGGCATAACTTATAAAAAAAAATAAAAGTACAACAAAGAAACCAGTAAATTATCCATACAAAACAAATACACACAAATATATACCTACAGTGCATCCGGAAAGTATTCACAGCACATCACTTTTTCCACATTTTGTTATGTTACAGCCTTATTCCAAAATGGATTAAATTCATTTTTTTCCTCAGAATTCTACACACAACACCCCATAATGACAACGTGAAAAAAGTTTACTTGAGTTTTTTGCAAATTTATTAAAAATAAAAAAACTGAGAAATCCCATGTACATAAGTATTCACAGCCTTTGCTCAATACTTTGTCGATGCACCTTTGGTAGCAATTACAGCCTCAAGTCTTTTTTGAATATGATGCCACAAGCTTGGCACACCTATCCTTGGCCAGTTTCGCCCATTCCTCTTTGCAGCACCTCTCAAGCTCCATCAGGTTGGATGGGAAGCGTCGGTGCACAGCCCTTTTAAGATCTCTCCAGAGATGTTCAATCAGATTCAAGTCTGGGCTCTGGCTGGGCCACTCAAGGACATTCACAGAGTTGTCCTGAAGCAACTCCTTTGATATCTTGGTTGTGTGCTTAGGGTCGTTGTCCTGCTGAAAGATGAACCGTCGCCCCAGTCTGAGGTCAAGAGCACTCTGGAGCAGGTTTTCATCCAGGATGTCTCTGTACATTGCTGTAGTCATCTTTCCCTTTATCCTGACTAGTCTCTCAGTCCCTGCCGCTGAAAAACATCCCCACAGCACGATGCTGCCATCACCATGCTTCACTGTAGGGATGGTATTGGCCTGGTGATGAACGGTGCCTGGTTTCCTCCAAACGTGAGTTCAATCTTTGTCTCATCAGACCAGAGAATTTTCTTTCTCATAGTCTGAGAGTCCTTCAGGTGCCTTTTGGCAAACTCCAAGCGGGCTGCCATGTGCCTTTTACTAAGGAGTGGCTTCCGTCTGGCCACTCTGCCATACAGGCCTGATTGATGGATTGCTGCAGAGATGGTTGTCCTTCTGGAAGGTTCTCCTCTCTCCACAGAGGACCTCTGGAGCTCTGACAGAGTGACCATCGTGTTCTTGGTCACCTCCCTGACTAAGGCCCTTCTCCCCCAATCGCTCAGTTTAGATGGCCGGCCAGCTCTAGGAAGAGTCCTAGTGGTTTCGAACTTCTTCCACTTACGGATGATGGAGGCCGCTGTGCTCATTGGGACCTTCAAAGCAGCAGAAATTTTTCTGTAACCTTCCCCAGATTTGTGCCTCGAGACAATCCTGTCTCGGAGGTCTACAGACAATTCCTTTGACTTCATGCATGGTTTGTGCTCTGACATGAACTGTCAACTGTGGGACCTTATATAGACAGGTGTGTGCCTTTCCAAATCATGTCCAACCAACTGAATTTACCACAGGTGGACTCCAATGAAGCTGCAGAAACATCTCAAGGATGATCAGGGGAAACAGGATGCACCTAAGCTCAATTTTGAGCTTCATGGAAAAGGCTATGAATACTTATGTACATGTGCTTTCTCAATTTTTTTATTTTTAATAAATTTGCAAAAACCTCAAGTAAACTTTTTTCACGTTGTCATTATGGGGTGTTGTGTATAGAATTCTGAGGAAAAAAATGAATTTAATCCATTTTGGAAAAAGGCTGTAACATAACAAAATGTGGAAAAAGTAATGCACTGTGAATACTTTCTGGATGCACTGTAATATGCAAAATAAAATTTTACATCTAAAAGTCCTCACTGCCTGAATATCCTTGCCCTAAATTAAAAAGCCTATCACAACGGCTTTATTCCCTCCTTTATCCAGAAATTTGAATTCTTGTTTACGCTCAACACCATCTTAAATACTGCTTTCAATTACATTATGCAGTGCCACCATCAGACATGTGTTCGACAATAAACATCACTGAAAACAACAAAGTCTGCTGGAAGGAACATGAATACAAAATGGTGTTGTGATGATGTCGCCCATAAGAAAAAAATTAGTTCTAAAACCAAATATAATGCATGCCTATTGTTTCTAAATGAATAAAACCAAGAATAATTATAAAGAATTACGAAAGAAGCCTTCACTATTTCTAAATCAAATATAATTACAACAATATTAGTTTAAAAAGCATTGCAAATTACCAATAAAGCTGAAACAATGGGAGAAGAAATGTTTGTCTATTTGTCACCAGACATCTGCCATGACTTACTTGTATCTACCTGGCTCATCAGGTTCATCTCACTGTCTGCCTTAACTGAAACCCTTCTATACTGAGACAATAAAAATAGTAAAATGAGCAAGTTTGTTAGCCAAGACCAGCCACTAAAGTGTCCTCCCGAGGAGACTTTTTTATGAATCTTTTAATCATCAGGGATCAGAGTGCTTTTCATAAATATTTGCACAAAACTGCTTGAACGATGCATGTACTCCAAGATGGTTGACAATACATATTACATAATTCAAAAAACCATTAAATTGACAGATATTTTTCAATGTCCAATGTGTACTACACTTTGCTAATTCACTGTTAAATGTAACATCTTGGAAATGTGTTGAAATCAGCAGTCACTGGATAAATCCACTGCCCCATTTATACAAACCCAGCAAAAAACTACCAGTTAAGTAGCCATTAAAATTTCTGCCCAGGTTAAATTAGCTAGTGGTTCCAGTGAATGCATCATAACATCATGCAAACCTTCTTAGAAGATATGTCACACAAACACTAGCCTCCTCTGTTGACTTGTCAGTCTGAATTATATACCACTTTACAGAACTTTACAGATTCTCTGTGATTTCAGATCAGCAGCTATACTTGCCTTGCCACAGTATTGTCTCTGTTGGCCACCATTTTAGCTGCATCTTCTACAAGGAGCTCAAACCAATTGCCGTTTGCAGCAGGTAAGATTAGTTATCCCTCTAAGAGGTAAATGAATTCTGTGCTTTTACTATTTTATTAATAGCCACATTTACTTATACACGAATTTGTTCATGGCTTTCCTGATTTTATTTTTCTCTCCAAAAATGACTATAGTTGTTCTTTTACTATGTGGTGCTACGGCTCTAACTACAGCAAATGTTTTGATGGCTTCATTGCTTCATTTGAAGGCCTCTCACCACACACTCCACAAAGGAGACTTGGTGTCTCTGAGTGTTCAGTAGCTGTAAATCCATATTTAATGTATACTCCATCGTATTTCATTTTGAATGAAGTCTTTTCCTCACTGCTCCCTTGTCTTTAAATGCACTGGGTCTTTTTATTAATGCTGACAGCTTACAAGAGAAAAAACTGCCTAAGATCTGTTGTGACTTTTCGATTTTCAGCTAATCCAGTGCCTATAAAAAGTCTTTATCCCCTTGGAAATTTTCACATTTTATTGTAACACTGCACTGAACCACAGTAGATTTATTTTGACATCTTTGATACTGATCAAGAGAAAAAGACTCATTAATGTTAAAGAGAAAACAGAACTCTGTGAAATTGACAAGTTTTATTATACATATGAAACACAAAATAATTGATTGCATAAACATTCATCCCTGTTAATATGACATACCTAAATCATTACTGGTTCAGCCAACTGGGTTTAGAAACCACAGAATTACTTCAATGAAGATTGCTTGTCCATAGACAAGGGATTTCAATGCACTGTAGTATAAATACACCTCATGTGAAGGTTCAATTTGTGGTGAGTCAGTATGGTGGCCTAACCCTACACAATAAAGTCAAAAAAACAATACAAGAAACTTCATGAAAAAGTAACTGAAAAGCACAAGTCAGATGATGGGGACAAGAAAATATCCAAGTCACTGAATATTCCTTGGTGTCCAGTTAAATCAGTCATTAAGAAATGGAAAGAATACAGTACGGCACAGCCGTCCTCCACAAAAATGGATTAATTGTATAAGAAGAGGACTAGTGAGGGAAGCCACCAAGAGACCTCTCTGAGAACACTGAAGGAGTTTTAACCAACATTAGCTATGCTTGGATAGAACATGCAGACAATAATTATTTCTCAGGTGCTTCACCACTCGCAGCTTTATGTGACTCTTCAGCAGAATGCACATGGGAGACACTGGAGTCAGCTAGAAGAATCCAAAATTGAAGCTTTTGCCATGTTTAGCAAAATCAGAACAATGCACATTATCAAAAACACACCATCCCTACTGTGAATAGTTATGGAAGGCTAGTGAGGGTAAAATGAAGGCAGCAACTTAAAGAGAAATTCTAGAGGTTAACCTGATGAAGTCTGCAAGTAACATGAGCCTTGGGAGAAGATTTATCTTTTCAGCAAGGCAACAAGCCAAAGCTCCACAGGAATGGCTTTAAAATAACAATGTTAATATCCGGGAGTGGCCAAATCAGACATCATGTATAAATGATGCGCAGGCACAAAAATGTTGCGTACACCCCTTTCCACACTCATGTTGAGATGTACAAAAACTAAACTTGGCATAAAGCTACCCACATTTTCACAACAGCTTCAGACCATACGTACACATGTTTCTGCTCAATTTTTCAAACATGCAGCACCCAGCGTCATAGCAGTGCTTCCGTGTCGTTTTCCTTTCTTTTTCAGATTCATATCCATGATGCAAGCTTCATCAAATACACCGAAATTAATTGCATATCGTTTACAAATTTAATTCACTTGATTGTAATCATTCTGCAACAATATAATGCCTAATGGCTGCTTTAGCATTGTTAGAAGACATTGCAAATGGAAGAATTAGAAGAGAGCATGTATTTACAGATGATTATGACTGGCTTCTAAGTTGATTTAGATTTCCAAGAGCTATCCTCTTGGTGCTGTGTGCTGTTAGAATACTAGGATGTATACTTTATATCATTTCAATCAAGTGGGGGCATGGTGGATCTGTGGAAGCACTGCTGCCTCGCAGTAAAGGGGTCATTTTCCGGGTGGAAACATTTCCAGTTTTGTCCGTAACAGCATGTTTTTAGTGTAAATTCTATACACGAGGACACAGATCTCGGCCCAATTGAGAATTTGTGTCTGAACTTGAAAATGGCAATCCACTCATAATCCCCATGCAACCTAAAATACTTTGAGCAGTTTTGAAAAGATGGATGAAGAAAAACTGCAGTGTCCAGATGTCTCTTATCAGCTTTGCACCTGTGCACACAGAGTCTAGACTGTCACAGCTGTCAAAGGTGCACTTACTAAATACTGACTTGTAGAGCATGAATACATACTGTATGTAATCAGTTATTTAGTGGTTTATATTTGCAGTTGGTTTAGGCCAATTTACAAAGGCCTATGTTCACTTTGACATTAAAGAGTCTTTTTTCTGTTAATTAGTGTCAAAAAAAGTCAAATTAAATCCTATGTGTTATAATGTTGTACAATATCAAAATGTGAAAATATATATGACTTCACTGAAGATAGTTGTAGCCACTCACATTGCCCAGGTGATCTCACAGGTAACACTTTAGAGCCTGGTCCTGGTTCATACCTTCACGTTCAATAGCTTCTAGTCTGGTTGAGGGTGCCCAAATGCTACTTAGCTGTTCCTCAAAATGAAAGCATTTTATCATACAGAAGGAGGAGATATGGTAGTCCCTCTGCATGTTTTCACTTTGCTGTGTCTTTTGGATTCCAGCTGTGCAAGCTGTTTCTAAGTGGTACATCAGAACAAAAGCTGACCATTAAAGATGTCACATCTTAAAAAGATTTGGAACCATGTCCCTGCTGGGTTTCTGTAATGTCTTCTCAGTTCACTAGGGGTTCATGACGGCACAGGTTGAATAACTTTGTGTTACAGTTGTTCATTACATTTGTAAGTTTCGGCCCATTTGGGAACACCAGGGAGCTATATTTTGTGTGGAGCTCTACTTGTTACAGTATGTCTTGCATTAGGAAATGCAAAGAGTAATGGACATGACCTAAAGAAAAAAACATCAAAGCTAGCAAGAAATTCCGTTACTAAGAGTCAGTCCTATCTTCTGTCAATACCAATGCAGTAACCCAAAATCGTAGTCTTAAACAAATGGGTCTTTAACCAGGAGGGTTAAAGGAGCACTAACTAAACACAACCACACAAAGCTTTTTCTTTGCTTATCTTCACACCCAGATGATGACGTATCCAGGGCGCCAGTTTTTATAGCATTGTGCTGGTGATGTCATACGCTTGAATTCTAGGACCATACTCCTCTCTTCTGTAGTTGCTCTCAGTCGTGTCATTACAATGGCAACTCAAAATGGTTCCAGCCCAGGAAAACACAAAATGGAGACAGAAAAAAAACTAAATATTTTCAGCTTAACTCTCATAAAAAGAACTAAAAACATGCATCTAAAAATATCCTCAAACAAACCTACCCCAGGCAGCTTAACCCCAAACTCCACAGGCTGACATCAGCCTACACAAGCCAAAAAGTGGCCCTGGCTTTTAAAATTCAACATTTTAAATTCAAATAATACAAAAAGGCCCCTATCCCTATAGGAAAAGTAATGGAAAAAGCCCTGGCTAGGAAGAACCAAAGCAAAATCATTATAAATATAGATATATATTTATATAAATGAAAAGAAGCACAACAATAGTGAAAAAATGTAGCAGAATACAAAAAAATTTTCCTAAAACGCAACTCAAAGCAAACAAGTGCCGAATTGCCATCCAATAGACAGAAACCACAAAACCAAAGCAAAATCCACAAAAGCAGAAAATCAATACTTACTTAGAAAATGCACTCTGTAAAATGAAGATGAACCACTGAGGAATCCACTTCCAGCTTCAGTATTTAAAGGCTGAGGGCGGTGCTTCAGCAGTGACATCAGGGTGACCCCGCCTCCTGAGGGTTCCACTCGCTAAGTACAAGGAACATTGGAAAAAAACACAAACTATTAGAAAATTAATAATACATAAACAAGGCAATATTAACAAAAATACATATTTAAAATCAATATATGAAATACAAAACAGAGAGGAAGAAAAATAAGCAGAATCCAGGGAGCACACCCCGACTGAAAAACAAAAATAAGACCACTGAGAACGGAGTCAGGAATATAGTGAGAAAAACTGGTTCTGCTGGATATAGAGAAGACACCCTGTGGTGGTTCAAAGAAAACATAATTGTGGTAAAGAAGAAGAAGGAGTCTCTGTGATTCCTTTGTAGGATGTGGACCAACCAACCCATCGGCTAGAGATGGACCTTTTTGGTGTGCCCATGTAGCCTTAAAGATTCTAGGATTTGTTTTCTATTATTTTGTATTATCCATACTCCTTTTCCTGTGTGTCTAATTTTTTAATCAAATACTTTTTTCATTCACCTATTCTTGGTTTGAAGACAGTTCAAAAGCACATTACAGAACGCATTCACAGTGTGCAGACCAACCCAGACTTGCAAGATGAAGTTCATAGAGTATTCTTTCTATCATAATTTGTCGATTACATAGAATCTTTTTCTAGCGGCTGTGTATATAAATGAAGAGAATTGTGAGTGTGGGTGTGTGGATGAATGGATCGCTCCAATGAGACTATTGACCAGTGCAACCGTGATAGACACAGGCCTTATTGTGATCTTGTATTACATTTACTGGTTTTGAGAATGAATGAATGTATGATTGAAAGGTAAAATGAAAAGTGCAAAAGCTGCCCAGTACAACCTACACATTGCATGAAAGGTATCAAGATAATATAAAGAAAAGAAAATAAAGTATTATAATTCAAATACTGTATATAAATTATATTTTTCAAATTTGTCACAATGTGGAGGATGAAACAGAAGCTTGCTGCTTGCAGCCTACAATTAGAATGAATTTGAAGCAATTTTATGCATGGTCTCACACTATGGGTTCATGCAAGGAAACAAACCTGTGGTGTTTAATAGGAAGCTTGTATTGATTGAAATTGAGTGCAGCAATGGAGATGTAATAAATACCTTAAGCTGAGCATGAATCATGGGATCACAGCAGCTTTGAGGTCACATAGACATCTGGAAAATGCTCCAAAAATCATACATTGCAAGGCAGTATGGGCTTTTGTTGAGATTAGAGCAGAGAGTTTTTGGTAGCCCAGAAGAAAACCTCACAGTATTTCAGTGTGATGCGTGAAGCAGATATAATATTCACTGCTAAAAGTGAAAGTTTTCTTTATCTTTTAAAAGTTCCCAACTGGAATGACAGGGAACATGAAAACATATTGGGATTTGCAGTTTTCTGTTTTGATTAAATTTGGTCTTTTGGTGTTCATTCTTAGTTTGCAGATGGCTCTGGAGCACCCCTTATCTTCCACACTATGTAAGTATGCAGATAATATTAAACAAGAAGGAATCTGTGAAACAGATGAACCTGTACAGCATTCAGAGTTAGGCAGACAGTTGGCAGGTGAAGTTTAATGTGTGATACGTAACCTCTCTGTTATTTGAACATTAGAGTCATCTTGACAAGACCATTCAGTCCAATAAAGCTCATCAATGCTATCTACTTAATTTCTCCAATATAACATCAAGTTGAATTCTGAAAGTCTTACTCTCTATTATACAGTATTATATGGTAATTTATTCCATGCGTCTTTGGTTCTCTCTGTGTAAAGAAAATCTTTCTAACACTTGCACAAAATTTACCTTTATCAGTTTTCCAACTGTAACCCTCACTTGTGGTTCTACACTCTCCTTTCAGGCCCACATTCATTCCTTAACTAAAGCAGCACCTCCCATCTATGAAACATTGCCTTCCTCCACTACACCCTTAATTTTCATACAGTGATCCTAATTTATTCTTTCATTACCTCAGTTTCTGGATTTTTTTAATTCATTAAATGCCACCCCAAACCCCAGACACAACCTCACAGACACAAGTCCCAATATGGATAAAAGGTTTATTCTTATAACTACCTTGCACAAAGGTTTAAACACGGCATAAACAAACCAGAACACACTTCTTTTCTTCACTCTCTTTCTCCACACCTCCCATGCAAGCTTTGCCCTTCTTCCTCCCCACCTGGATGAGGTTGAGTGGTCCCTTTTATCTTGGACCCAGAAGTACTAGGGCATAGCCCAATGGAAGTACTTTTGGGCCAATTGGAAGTCTCACAAAGTAGGGATTGTTAATCCCTTGAGCCCCCCCTGGCAGCCTCTACAGAACCCTACAGGGCTGCATCATGGGACTACAGGATTTCAGCATGTCTTGCAGGAGTGCATGTGGGAATCCTAAAATAGGGAGGCAGTCACCTAGCATTTTGGGGGAAGAAATGTCCCGAATGAATTGTCTTCCGTGGTCCTTCAGTTACATTGGCCTCCCAACCAGGTAAGGATCCCTGTTCTGTCCAAGCCGCAATGCCAGTCTCTGCATGCCATTCATTACTATATATATATAAATATATATATATATATATATATATATATATATATATATATATATATATATATATATATATATATATATATACTGTATATATATATATATATATATATATATATATATATATATATATATATACTGTGTATATATATATATATATATATATATATATATATATATATATGCATATATAAATATAGTGACGTGTGAATCTCTGTCTTGCATCCCAAAACACGAGGCTGAGTCTCAGTATTTTAGCAAGACCAGCTTTATTCAGCTTGAAACAGGAACAGCAGGGTTATTTATTGCTACCACACTCCAATACACAGACACAGCAAACAGGCATAGTTAGGGCCAGGTCAGTGGCCAAGTTATATTGTTCCCTGCATTTATAATAACCTTTGCATCACCCATCGGTGACAGGCACGATCTTGATTAGCTCGTAGTTGTTTCTGCGACACTCTGCTGCTGCACTGCAAAACTGTGGTTGCTGCGGCAATGGACAAGCAGTCCTTCACAGACATAGCAGGTGATCTTTAGCATGTCACCCCGTTGGGGGGGGGTTGCGCAGGGTCCTAAAATATATACAGTGGTACCTCGGTATACATCCTTAATCCATTCCAGATCCTTTGAGTTATACCAAACAGGACATATACGAAAAAATTTTTCTCATAAGAAATAAATGGAAAATGATTAATCTGTGACGATGCAGTTCCGCTCCACGCTCCCATACATCCTTACGGGGAGCCCTGAACCCGACAGCATCGGTAATGTCACCGAGATGAGCTGACAAATGAGGACAATTCTCAAATGAAGCCAGTGGATAGTGCAAGAATGCCAAGTGCTTTTATTTAAAACAAAAATCAGTGTCCAAACAAAAAGTGCAATGCATCTGGTTTCAATAAATAATTATTTAATAAATATCCATAAAAACAAGTGTTCTGTGGGGATAAAAACAACAATAAATAAATCCGATAAAATCCGAGGTTAAAAATGCAGTCTCACTCTACCCGATCACAGCTCACCTGTGCAGGTGTGACTCGCTCCAACTACCTCATTAACTTCCCTGCAGTTGTGCAATTGTGCCCACAGAGAATGACACGGCTAAACGGGTTAAAAAGTGGCCCTTTTTTTGAAGCCGCGGACCCGCTATACCACACGCAGTGTTCTAGCACACGAGTCGTATTCCAAACAAAGGTCGTATACCAAGCAAAATTTTTCGCATCCAAACAGGACGTATAGCAAGTTGGACTTATTCCAAAGCAGACGTATACCGAGGTACCACTGTATATCATATCATTGCACTCACAGAAATCTAAACTTGGGGCACACAAGGGACCGTGAGACAAAGCCAATTCATGGGAATGGTTTGTTCTATTGTTTGAAAATGTGGCTCCATGGAACAGCGGGAACGTCTTTTTGTTTTCTGATCTATCTGTGCAGATGCTTTGCACTTTTTTCTTCCATTAAGAAGATGGAGATGGCTTGTAAATGACAATCAGTTTTTCCTTATTATTGTTATTTTTCGGGGTTACATGTCTTTCTCTGAGATGGGGAGAGCTCTTTTAAGGCTTGTTTTGGATCGTGGATTGTGCTTCATTAAATCATTTCCTGCCTCCTTCATTCTGGCAGAATAAAAACTTGGATCATTATAATGTGAGACACCAAGATAAAACATATGCACAACAAGACTGATATAAGAGCGTTAGAGCAACAGACCTGAAAAAACTCTTTTCTGAGCTCACTTCATTCTTTTTAACAGTTACCCTTGACTAAGGAGTTGGATGATATTTTTTGAACAAAGAATTGTCCGTTAACGTGGTTTTCAAACTGCAGTTATACTGGACTGTGATTTTTAGTTCATCTCTTGCTTTTAGAAATAGAGCAGTTGTACTGTGTTGTTAGGGAAATGATCCAGAACTTATTATGGTATAAAGGTCATGCTAAACACTTCCTTATAATTTCAGTTTACAGAGTGTAGACAAAGTTTTCACTGCATTACTATTTTGATAGTATGTCTCTTAAACTAGTCTTGTGCAAACAAATTTTTGACTATGATTTAAAATTCTGATTTTGGCTTGACGGCAGTATCTTTGAATTTTTGGTTACAAAACTTTGCCTGTTTGCCGGTTCATGTTTCATCTTATGGTCCCTTTTCAAATCATTTCCTGTCTCTCTCATCATCTTGTGTAGATTGAATTTAAAAGAAACCACAAACATTAAAGCTAGTGAGAGTTAAGGATCTAGTCTACTTTCAAAGCTACTAAACTCTTTCCAAGAATGTCATAATGTGAGTTTCTGAGGTCAAGTAATCTAATTGTTGCATTCATCCTTTTCTTTATTGTTTTTTTACATGTTCTTTTGCAGCACCGTTTTATTTTCTTTGTGGATGCCTCCCTGCAGTGGGTTGGCACCCTGCCCGGGATTGGTTCCTGCCTTGTGCCCTGTGTTGGCTGGGATTGGCTCCAGCAGACCCCCGTGACCCTGTATTCGGATTCAGCGGGTTGGAAAATGGATGGATGCCTCCATGTGCCATGCTGCTGGGAGATGGTTCTTGGAGGTCACACATTATGACGTCAATAGTGCAATGTTTTAAAAAGCTACCGCCTCACGTACCTAATTCATCCACAATTCGAACCCTGAAAGAAAAAACTTGCGTCATTTCATATTATTAGATTTTGATTCTGTTGGTTATAACATTTACTTTCTGTTCTCTGATTACAGTTTACATCTCTTGTTTCTTGGCTCTGGTTATGTGTTCCCTTTTTGACTTATGATTTACGGCTCTGTTTTATGACTACAGTTCTGGCTACACATACTGAGCTTTGTATTTAATTGTTGCCTTCCCATTTACGACTCCTGCATGCATTCTGACTCCTCCATGCTGCCTCCTGATTCTGTTGTTTTTCTAAACGGATGTCGCCATGTGAAATTGGTATAGATAGGAGCTACACAGGAAAATTGAAGAAATTGTATCTTTTCAGTTGCAGATACAAAGTGACAGAAGAATTAAAATTTAGGAAAGGAGTTAGTCCAGTTGGTGCTAATTTTATCTTAAAAATAAGCTCTGTAACACAGACAAAAACCTGCCTTCACCTTATTGTCTGTGTTATAGAGCTTATTTTTAAGATATAGTTAGCATCCACTGGACTAACATTGGAGTAACATTGATTGAACATTAGAAAGTTATTTTTCTCACCAAAATTATAAATACATGGAGTAAGATACAAAGCAGCGTAGTAGGCTGGAGCAGTTAATGGCCTTAAAATCTTGCCTTGATGGTATTTTTTAAAAATTAGCGGAATAAGAATTGACAAGTTTTTCTGAGCCAAATGATCTGTCCTCATCAAGACTTTTGTGTTCTGGTGAAGAATATTATATTTAACCTGACAGTTTTTGCACTCATCACAGAACGAGTCAGTTTTGAGAAATCACAACCTAAGGCAGAGATAAGTTGACCTTTAATTCATAACCTCTGTGTCTGATCCTTGTTTGAAATTTCCCTGAAGAGATAATCACACTCATACAGGTTTTGTATACATTCAAGGCATATGCATGTCAGCAGTTTAAATAATCTTTTTTGAAATTCTTGATAAACAATGTAATTCCAAGGTTATTTTGAAAAGATAATTCCAGGCAGTTTATGGGCAATCACTACTTTAAGTTCAGTTCCTGGCTCACAGTATTATACATGAGGACACATATATGAGTACCTTCAGCGTATTTACCTTGACAGCATCCAGCAGAGGAAAAAAATACAGGATATATGATACAGAAATCAGAGGTGGTTAGGAATGATATATTCAGGTAGGCCTAACGGAGGATATTAGCATACATGCAGACAATGTAAGCAAACAAATTTCCCAAAGGGATAATGAAGTGTACCTAAAAGTGGTGATTTAAAAGGATAATTTTTATTTTATGTGATGTGAAGTGTCTCCAACAGCATGAAGATAATGGCAGCAATATCTCTATTAGCAAATGTAGAAAGTCAGGGATTAGAAGGTAGTAGTAGGACCAGATATTGTGCAATGTAGTGCTATGCAAGAGTGATGTAATACATTTTATTTGGAGCGCCTTTCAAAAAACTCAAGGTCACTGTACAATCAGGTTAAAAAATAAACATTCAATGACTAGAAAATTTAAAATCCAAATAAAACATCAGATAAAACACCAATAACAATTACAGTGAATAAGCAATTTTGAACAGATAAGTTTTAAGATTAGCCTGAAATTGGTGAAGGGTAGTCATATTCCTAAGATAAGCAGGTAATGAGTTCCATAAGGAAGGTGCCGATCTGCTAAATGCTCGATATCCCATCGTAACAAGACGTGCTGGTGGATTATTTAAGTTGATGGAAGAAGAGGATGTGAGCATACGAGAGGGTTTAATGACTTGTAGGAGCTGTGAGAGATATGTGGGGGCAAGATTATGAATGGCCTTATATGTAAGGACTAAAATTTTGTAGCTGACCCTAAACTTTATTGGCAGCCAATGAAGCTGCTGAATAACGGGTGTAATGTGATCAGAATAGAGCGTTTTAGTAATTATACGAACAGCCGAATTTTGAACAAGTTGAAGTTTATGTAGTAACTTTTGGGGCAGACCAAAGAGAAGTGAGTAGCAATAGTCCAGGCGGGAGGTGACCAAACTATTGACTAAAATGGCAGTAGAGTGATTTGACAAAAATGGACGCAAGCGATTAATGTTTCGCAGGTGAAAGTAAGCTGCTCGAGTAACAGAACTGATGTGAGACTGGAAAGACAACGTGCTGTCCAGAATCACACCAAGGCTTTTTATCTGATCTGTACAGGTAACAGATGTGTTGTCTATTAATACTGAGATCTTTGATGCCTTCGCTATTGCAGATTTCGTGCCCATAAGAAGCACCTCAGTTTTATTAGAGTTCAACTGCAAGAAGTTAGAAGATAACCAAGACTTGATCTCAGCAAGGCAATCAGTAAGTGAGGATGGTGGAAGCGATGCAGATGGTGAAGTTGAAATATATAACTTGGTGTCATCTGCGTAACAATGAAAGTTTATCTTCCATTTACGAAAAATGACACCCAAAGGAAGCAGATAAATGATAAACAGCAAGGGGCCAAGGACAGAACCCTGAGGAACCCCAGATACTACAGGAGTGGGAGTGGAGGTATATGTATCCATCTGATATAACATAATGTTGTCAAATCCACTTAATCCAATTCGGAGTCGTGAGGAGGCCTAAACAGCAGGAAACATCCAATCTGTGCATTTTCTTTCGACATCCCCAAAGATGTGCTTTAGATTATTTGCCACTTCTAATTCAGCCTCGTGAGGTTGAGTGAATGGGCCCTATTATGTCCTGGCATCCTGTCTAGGATGGGTTCCTGCCCAATGTTCTGCTGGGTTAGGCTCTAATCTCCTTTGACTCTGAACTGGATTAGGCAGGTTTGTGTTGGTTACATTATTTTGAATTATATGTAACAAATATCTTGGCTACATTTGCATATTATGCCTAATTACAGTAAGCATATTCCTACAGATAGATCTGTACAAAAATAGATTGAGGATGGTATTGTAGCAAATGAAGATTATTTAACACATGGCAAAGAAAAATATTACTTGCAAAAACATGAGTGGGAGTTGAGGATGAGAAACTATACCTTGCAAAATGTAATAACATAAAATGTTTTGTTATGAAAAATGGGGGGCCCTGCTTAAGATGAATAATGCACTTAGAAAACACATCATGATTTTTGTGTGCACTTTTGCTGAACAGCATGACAGAAAGTCCAGGACAGAATTAAAAGAACTAATTCCAGCCATAGAAGACATGAGCCCTGAAGAAAGATTGAAGAAGATGAATGTTAGTCTGCCTGAGCAAATGGAGACTGGCACCAGATACGGTTTGACAGAAGTGTTAAATAATGAAAGGTATACGTGTTCTTGAAAAATATTAATTTAGATTTTTAGGTAAAGTGTATTTGTACTGAATATACATGGTTTTATGTTAAATTAAGATTAATTAATTATACAGTCATTCAATTGAAAGGAATAATGGTGTCTGTATTTCATTGATTCATTTCAATAAAATGACTGCATAATGGTTTTATTTTGTGCATTTCTGAGTGTCAAAGAAGACTGAAAATGCTAATCTTTCCCAGTCTAGTATATTCTACATTATTTTACTCACATTATAATTTGTAACACCTTCACCGCCGCTTGTGACTCTTACTTTTTTCATTTTTTGTTTTATATCTTAAAGACAATCGTGCCATATACTAAATGCAAGAGCATGTGATTCCTATATAAAACTATGATTTTGCCCCTTACTTGAGTATTTCAATCTCTGCCCTAAAATAAAAAATATTCTTTTAAGTGTAATTTTCATTTTCCAGTTTATTGTTCTATCAAGACATACTGTATTATAGAAGTTTCCTTTTACATCATCTGACTTTTAGAGTGACTCTTTGGTCAACAGTATGGCTTCATTTACATCATCCCCATCACACACTTTCTCTGGCTTGAGCCCCTTCCAACCCCACCATAACTTGAATCATGTGAGAAATATTTAAGAAGACTTTTGTATTATCTCCAATATGCCTGGTGGCCTGTGTAAAACAAGCTGGGATTATGGCAGAAAGAGGAGAGAGAGAGGTTAGGAGCGTGCATTGGTACAGCGCGTTGCCGCACCCATCACATGACATACCATTTCAGGATCCCAGATTAGGACCTGAGCATAGCCGTGCAATGGGTGAGACCAGAGCACCACACTAGCTTGAATGGAGTGTAACAGTGTGAGGTGTTTTACAGTGGTTGGAGTGCCAACCCTGCCACCAACCCCCAAGTTTTCCCTGCAAGTTGGAGGGAAGTTGGATGCAGGTTAACGCCACATCCAGGATGGAGCAATTGTAGGTTAAGAGCCTTGCCTATTAGAGTAGAGTCACTTCTGGCATTTACAGCTTTCAAACCAGCAACCAGCCGATTGTCAGCACAGATCCCTAGCCTCAGAATCGCCACTCTGCCCAGATAGGGGCAATGGAAGTGGCTACTAGAAAAAGAGTTGACAAGCCTCAGAGCCTGCAATCCAGAAGTGGTCCAGAACTGCAGCAAGCAGAACAAACCCAGAAGGAACTCCTGAAATGGACCCAACTCCAGAAAATCAAGAGGAGGAAATTAAGCTTGTAACAACCATGCTCATGCTAGGATGATGGCAAGTTACACACTCCGGCTGTGCTGGAGCGAAGTCCAGACTCTGCCATGCCAAACTGTAGTTACCCTTCAGTTTCTTACCCGCCCTCCACTCAAGCTTCCCAGTCGATGGACAGAAACAGATATATTAGTCAAAATAAAGGTTCAGTAGGTGTAAAATGAATATATTAGAAGAGGATGAAATATAACACACATACCCTTAATTCCCCAGTCCTGATGCAAATATTTACAGTGACAGAAAAAACTCAAAACGAACATGACATTCCTTGTCTTAACTATGAAACATATACAAATTACAAAATGAAAAAAAAAAATCCAAAGTCCAATGTGAAAACAATGTAACTGCAGAGATTGAGAAATAGATAGAAGCAGGCAAAGACCCAAATGATAAAATGACAGAAAAACTCAGTTCAAATTGGGCTATTCTGAAATGTGAACCAAAGCAATCTCACCAGTCCAGATAGGAGTCCAATAGCTGTGGGTGGTGGATAATGAAAAATCCAAAACATCTTACAGCTGTGCGTAACTGTAATAAAGTGATGATGTGTAGTTCCTTTCGATGAAATAATAGCAGCATTTGGTATGATAGATCTCATTTTTTTCAGTGCTTCCTTTTCTCCCCTTCCTCTTGAAATGCACAGTCCTATCTTTTAAACTATACAACCCGGAAGTAACTGGAAACTACCACCTCCAAAAAAATCGTTGTGATTGGTTGGTAACATCCTTACAGATGCAGAGGGAAAGCACTTCTTAAGGTATATGTATTTTGTAAGAGACGGCCGGCAGCTCAACCTGGTTGGGACATCCCTGCAATGCAAGGACGGGGGAATGCACCTTTTGTAGGACAATGACTCCCCCAAGACGCCAGATGGCAGCTCCCCTGGACTGCAGCAGTGCCCCATATTACTGCAGTGAACTATGTGACATGTAGTGTACTATCACAGCCCTGCTGGGTACTGTGGGTGCCACCAGGGGATGCTGCAAGATGACCACAGGAGCTGTGTTTCATCCATAGCCTAGAAGTACTCCCAAGTCATGAGGATAGAAGCTTTGAAGTACTTCCAGGCTGAAGAAAACTCAAGTCCTCCATCCGACCCAGAAGTGCTGGCAAGTCAAACGGGAGGAAGAACGGAAGCAATTCCGGACTGCTGAAGACCCAGCAGGTGAGCCAGAGTCGGGAGGAGGTGGACAACACTTGCTGGGAGGTGTGGAGGAGAGAGAATTGTGATTGTTGATTTACTTGTGTTTATTGTGGCTGTGGTGCTTTGGGCATGATTATTAAGAAGAAAATAATTAAAATGCTTCTTAGTGCTTTTACTTTGTGTCCTGAGCGTCTGTCTGTTGGGGTTAAAGGGGCAACAGCACCCCCTAGCGTCCACAATATTTTATACAAGAAAAAGATCAGCCAGGCACAACACTTATGAATACTGAACCAACATAATTGACATTTTATGTAGCCCCTCTACAAGTTCTCCCACTTTCCAGTCACATAGCTATAAAGATTAGTAAAAGGCTATAAGAAAGATAATGCGCTGATGGGCACCAACTATGAAGACATTAAGCTAGAAAGGACACTTCATTACAGTACATTTAAAATGACTTCCCAAAAACTAAGAACATTTTTATGTTTAGATCCTTGCTTTCATTAAGTAACACCTCCATTTAGGTAATTTGGGATAATAGCAGTTGCTTATGGTAGTAACCTGTAAACATAAAGACTACCAGTATGTGTGATATTAAACAGTGTATAGTTAAATTAAACAACACACCTGTACTTTACTTCCCGCCGGAAGAATGATGTTCATTTTACTTATTTAGCTGATTTTTTTTTCCTTATTGGAGAGTCAAATTGCCCCAGTCTTTCAGGACAAAGTCTTTCTTAACTTGCTAAATAACACATTAGTTATAGAGCATGAGGCACGAAAGGATTATTGTGAGATGAGAAGAAAATATCCAGGAAATGAGCCAAAAAAATTGTAGTTAGGGAAAGCAAGATCAAAGCTGAGAGCACCAGAAGACAAGGCAAACAAAACATGAGCACAAAATGAGAATCAAAGTCGAGAAAGAAAAGGAGTTCAAAACTAACCAGAAACAAATCCTGGCGCTCAGGCGTCCTTGATATAGGAGTTCATTATCTCTAATAGAATTTTAGTTTTCAGGACGAGAATCAGCTGAATCCACCATATTTATGCTGTCACCTCCCGTGATATAATGGATCCAATGATCGCTGTCACGGGATGCATCCTACTGTGTTGCACACACAAATGAAAAATGGGACAGGAATGAAATTAAAATTATTCAGAATGGTTCAAAATTACTAATAAACCACAAAAAACAAAATCTACAAAATACAAATCCACCAAATGTACTAAAATACACATATAAAATGTGTTAAATGTTACAGCATTAAGGCAACTAAAACATCACACATTCTTTCCAGCACACTGAGCTTCTTCCTTCTTGTTTTCATTTTTACCTCTTTCCTGGCTTGGGCAGCATAACTTTGACTGGGAAAAGTTCAAACTGGAAATGTAAACGTGCAATTAAGTTAAAAAAAAAAAAAAAAAAAGAAGTCCATCCTCGTTTTAAAGCAGAGAGTAAGGGACTCTTGCCATCAAGCCCTACTGTTAAACTGGAAAGTCCACATTTCATATGTGCACACATCTGAGGGAAAAACCTGTAACACCACAAAGCCAAGAGGGCTACAGCTTCAGATGGAAACAGACTTGAAGCTCCTCCCATGAAGACAATTTAATGTTTTTCTAGATAAGAAATTACATTGAGGAAAACTGGAAAAATTCCTTAAAGACAAAGATATGATTTCCCATGGGCTCACCACCTATAGGAGGGGCCAAGGAGGTCGGGTGCAGTGTGAGTTGGGTGGTGGCCGAAGGTGGGGACCTTGGCGGTCCAATCCTCGGCTACAGAAGCTGGCTCTTGGGACGTGAAATGTCACCTCTCTGAAGGGGAAGGAGCCTGAGCTAGTGCGCGAAGTTGAGAGGTTCCGGCTAGATATAGTCGGACTCACCTCGACGCACAGCTTGGACTCTGGAACCAATCTCCTTGAGAGGGGCTGGACTCTGTACCACTCTGGAGTTGCCCCCGGTGAGAGGCGCCGAGCGGGTGTGGGCATACTTATTGCCCCCCGACTTGGAGCCTGTTCATTGGGGTTTACCCTAGTGGATAAGAGGGTAGCCTCCCTCCGCCTTTGGGTGGGGGGACGGGTCCTAACTGTTGTTTGTGCGTATGCACCAAACAGCAGTTCGGAGTACCCACCCTTTTTGGAGTCCCTGGAGAGGGTGCTAGAGGGCATACCTTCTGGGGACTCCCTCGTACTGCTGGGAGACTTGAATGCTCACGTGGGCAATGACAGTGAGACCTGGAAGGGCATGATTGGGAGGAATGGCCCCCCCGATCTGAACCTGAGCGGTGTTTTGTTATTGGACTTCTGTGCTCGTCACGGATTGTCCATAACAAACACCATGTTCAAGCATAGGGGTGTTCATATGTGCACTTGGCACCAGGACAATCTAGGCCTCAGTTCGATGATCGACTTTGTGGTCGTGTCATCAGACTTGCGGCCACATGCCTTGGACACTCGGGTGAAGAGAGGAGCAGAGCTGTCAACTGATCTCCACCTGGTGGTAAGTTGGCTTTGATGGTGGGAGAGGATGCTGGTCAGGCCTGGTAGGCCCAAACGTGTTGTGAGGGTCTGCTGGGAACGTCTGGCAAAGCCCCCTGTCAGAAGTAGCTTCAACTCCCACCTCCGGCAGAACTTCGACCACATTCCGAGGGAGGTGGGGGACATTGAGTCCGAATGGGCCATGTTCCGTGCCTCTATTGTTGAGGTGGCTGACTGGAGCTGTGGCCGTAAGGTGGTCAGTGCCTGTCGTGGCGGCAATCCCTGAACCCGTTGGTGGACACCGGCGGTGATGGATGCTGTCAAGCTGAAGGAGTCCTACCGGTCCCTTTTGTCCTGTGGGACTCTGGAGGCAGCTAATAGGTACCGGCAGGCCAAGCAGAATGCGGCTTTGGTGGTTGCTGAGGCAAAAACTCGGGCATGGGAGGAGTTTGGAGAGGCCATGGAGAACGACTTTCGGACGGCTTCGAGGAGATTCAGCAGGAGGTCCACCGTCCGGCGCCTCAGGAGGGGGAAGCAGTGCAGTGTCAACACTGTATATGGTGGGGATGGTGCGCTGCTGACCTCGACTCGGAACGTTGTGGGTCGGTGGGGGGAGTACTTCGAAGACCTCCTCAATCCCACTAACATGCCTTCCAATGAGGAAGCAGAGCCTGGGGACTCGGAGGTGGGCTCCCCCATCTTTTGGACTGAGGTCACCGAGGTGGTCAAAAAACTCCTTGGTGGCAGGGCCCCGGGGGTGGATGAGATACGCCCGGAGTTCCTCAAGGCTGTGGATGTTGTAGGGCTGTCTTGGTTGACACGTCTCTGCAACATCGCATGGACATCAGGGACAGTGCCTCTGGATTGGCAGACCGGGGTGGTGGTCCCCCTCTTTAAGAAGGGAGACCGGAGGGTGTGTTCCAACTACAGAGGGATCACACTCCTCAGCCTCCCTGAAAAAGTCTATTCGGGGGTTCTGGAGAGGAGGGTCCGTCGGATAGTCGAACCTCGGATTCAGGAGGAGCAGTGTGGTTCTCGTCCTGGTCACGGAACAGTGGACCAGCTGTACACCCTTAGCAGAGTCCTGGAGGGTGCATGGGAGTTCGCCCAACCAGTCTACATGTGTTTTGTGGACTTGGAAAAGGCATTCGACTGTGTACCTCGGGGAATCCTGGGGGGGGGGGGGGGGGGTGCTCCGGGAGTATGGGGTACTGTTCGTTCCCTGTACAACCGGTGTCAGAGCTTGGTCTGCATTGCTGGCAGTAAGTCGAACCCGTTTCCAGTGAGAGTTGGACTCCGCCAGGGCTGCCCTTTGTTCATAACTTTTATGGACAGAATTTCTAGGCACAGCCAGGGTGTTGAGGGGGTCCGGTTTGGTGGACTCAGGATTGGGTCACTGCTTTTTGCTGATGATGTTGTCCTGTTTGCTTCATCAGGCCGTGATCTTCAGCTCTCTCTGGATCGATTCGCAGCTGAGTGTGAAGCGGCTGGGATGGGAATCAGCACCTCCAAATCCAAGACCATGGTCCTCAGCCGGAAAAGGGTTGAGTGCCATCTCAGAGTTGGGAGCGAGATCCTGCCTCAAGTGGAGGAGTTCAAGTATCTCGGGGTCTTGTTCACGAGTGAGGGAAGAATAGAGCGTGAGATCGACAGGCGGATCAGTGCGCCGTCCGCAGTGATGCGGGCTCTGCATCGATCTGTCGTGGTGAAAAAGGAGCTCAGCCGTAAAGCAAAGCTCTCAATTTACCAGTCGATCTATGTTCCTACCCTCACCTATGCTCATGAGCTATGGGTAGTGACCGAAAGAACGAGATCGCGAATACAAGCGGCTGAAATGAGTTTCCTCCGCATCGAGAGGAGTCAGATTAGGTGGCTCGGGCATCCTCCCTGGTGAGGTGTTCTGGGCACATCCAACCGGGAGGAGGCCCTGGGGAAGACCCAGGACACGCTGGAGGGACTATGTCTCTCGGCTGGCCTGGGAACGCCTCGGGATTCTCCCGGAAGAGCTAGAAGAAGTGGCCGGGGAGAGGGAAGTCTGGGCATCTTGCTCAAGCTGCTGCCCCTGCGACCCGACCTCGGCATAAGCGGAAGAGGATGGATGGATGGATGGACAAAGTTGAGAATTTTTTAAACACTTTAAAAAGAATTGTAGGTGCCAGAGAAGAAGTACAGGCATCCTGGCTAGGACAAAGAAAGGATTCATAGTATAATGAAAGGAGCAGGTGAACAGGCTCTCTGGGAGCAGTTAATTCCCTCACACAACAGATGGCAGTGTTCCTCAAGGTTGGACCAGTTTAAGACACCCACAGGGTGACATGGGAGTTGGAGTTTAGAAACACAGCCCTGTCAGGGTCTTGAAGGCCTGCTGGAGGGCACTGTCAGGGAAGGACTGCCCTGGTTTTGCACAACCTGGAAATGCTCCGGATGACCTGAACAGGAGACTGGAAGCAGTTCCCTGGCCTAGTTTAAAAGGAAGCAGTGGGCAGCACTCTTTTGGAGACTGAGGGAGGATTTATGAATGGTTGACTTTGCTGATAATTGTGTGTGGAAGGCATTGTGTCAAATAAAAACATCTATTTGAATCTGGAATTGTGTCAGGTATCGCTGTGTCTGTGGTTTCGGGCTCAGTGGCATCCCCTATTGCTTACAAAAATTTAATTACAGAAGGAAACTTACTACTTCTCACAAAATGCATTGAAGTCAATAGGAAAGGAGAAACTGAACTGAACTGAAATTACAGAGGGAAGCTTATTACTTTTACACAACACTGGGGATTGGGCTGTGCCCGTTGGCCTTTTCTGCAGAAATGCCACTGCAAACAGGGCTAATGAGAGATCTCCAAGGAGTAGAAGCTTTAGATAAAAAAATGACTATTGAGGTTTTGGAATCATCAACAGAAAAGTTTATGTTTGGCAGGTTGATAAAAGCCAAGCAATGATAACATGTAGTGTGGGCCTTTAGGACAGACAAGTCTGCTAATTGACAGCAAAAAATTCTGAGCAGTTTGTTGTCCTTTCTTGTGTCTATTTAACACAATATTGACATCTGTAGTTTTGTAGTTTGGTTGAAATAAAGAATGTATTATAAGGTAGAAACAGGAGTCTCACTGTAGAATTTCTCAGGAGTTTTACAAGGAGATGTTCATTATGAATTCTAGCAATATCCAAGTAATAGTCACATCATTAAGCTTTTAAAATACATGACAAATTTTTAAATAATGTCTTCAGGCCCGCCTGTACCACATATTGCAAGCAACCGTGGCCAGCTTCAGTGAGAATTAAAGCTGAATAATGATCCTGCTTATCAAAGTAGCACAAGCCTACGAAAGAGACAGAGATGGATAGAATGAATCTCTGAGCACAGAAATTAAAAAATGCATTAGAACACACTACATTAATAAAACCGATTGTCAGAGGGAAACAGAGGATAATAATCCATGGGACAGTACATCACAAGACCTGAAAGCATGCCAAAGGTATGGGACAAGAACCTAAGTGGAATACAAAAAAGATTTAGTCAATAATGGGCCATTCAGCCCAGCCCAGCTTGTCACAGTCAATCCAGCTAGTGCAAGCTGATTCATTCATTTATCTTTTTATCTCTATACTAGCAAAATACCCGCGCTTCGCAGCGGAGAAGTAGTGTGTTAAAGAGGTTATGAAAAAAAAAAAAGGAAACATTTTAAAAATAACGTAACATGATTGTCAATGTAATTGTGTTGTCATTGTTATGAGTGTTGCTGTCTTTTATATATATAATATACACACACACACACACACACACATAAACATATATATACATATACATATATATATACATATCTACATATACATACGTATATACACATATACACATCCACATAAACATATATATACATATACAAATTTACATATCTACATATATATATATATATAGACATACATATATACATACATACATTCACATATATATATATATATATATTAGGGCTGCACGATAACAGAAAAAATGATTATCACGATTATTTTGCTCAAAATTTTTATCACGATTAATAATGACGATTATTCCTTTGGTAAATGAAGTCTGTGACCAAACCAGTGTAGCCTCGGCCAGTTATTCACAGATGCTGCCCTAATCATATTAGCTGCGTTGTCCGTTGTGATGCACACAAGTCTTTCTTCCACCAAGCCCCAAGCGGACATCGCTTCTTTGAGGCCGACTGCAATAAACTCCGCTGTATGGTCTTGTGGGAAAAACGAAGTTTGCAAAAGCTTGCTTTTCATCTCAAACTCGCTGTCAATAAAATGAACTGTCAAGCTCAAATACGGTTCTGCAGTTCTGCTTGACCATAAGTCGGTCGTGGCAGCAAAATATTCAAGGCTGAGCCTGAGAATTTCTCTTTCTATTTCTTTTCGGCATTTCGCATACAGCGAGGGCAGCGCAACATTGGAAAAATGGTTGCGTGAGGGAATGCTATATCTTTTATCAAGTGTTGCGATCATTTTTTTAAACCCCTCACTGCTTACGGTGGTTATTGGACACATATCCTTGGCTATATGGTACGTGATCGCCTCTGTTATTTCCCAGTGTCTTTGCGAGCTAGGCAGATATGGTATTGCGTTGAACAATGTCCCTGATATTGTTGTCTGTGTTGTGGATGGCTGGTAATTTTTTGTTGTTGCTGTTTGTGCCTTCAGTCGTTGAAATTCTTGATAGTGTACTTTGTGGTGGGTTTTAAGGTGGTTGATGAGGTCTGTTGTGTTACCTTGGGACGTTTGGACGGAACAGGAGCAAAGTTTGCACAAGACTCGTACCTGATCAACATCACATTCCTCGAAATCGAAATAGTTCCAGACAACTGAGTATGACCCCTTTTTAGGAACTAACGATCGCACTTCTGCACCTTCCTCACATTGCTCCGCCATCATATGTTTATTCTGACTGACTGTTATTGCTGCTATTGACTACTACTGCTTCAGAAAGCGCTTGCAATCTAGACGCAGTAACGTCATAGTGACGCAGTCCAATCCGTAAACTCAGCCCATAAAAAACAGTTTGATATTTATACTGTAAAATCGCGACGATATTTATTAACTGATCGTGGGTCATAAATATTGTTATCATGAGAAAAAAAGATTAATCGTGCAGCCCTAATATATATATATATATATATATATATATATACTGTATATATACATATGTACTTATTGGCTCCTGTATTTAGGATATAGCAGGTTGGATAATGGACGGATGGACATTTGTATGCATAGCCCTATTTGCCCGTTTTCGTTTTTTTTCTTTCTTCAGTAATATTTCAGTAAACCCGGAGCTTGTCAGTTCAAATCCTGGTACTGACACCACTGTGTGACCCTGAGGAAGTCACTTCACCTGCCTGTGCGTCAAAAAACAAAAGTAATGTAACAAATTGTACCTCAGATGTTGTAAGTTGGTGGAATAAAGGCATAAGTCAAATAGATAAATATGTATTATACACATAGGAACTATTCATTTATTTTCAGTTAAGTCATCTGCAGCAAACTTTTATAAATGAGGGTTTCTGATTTTTAGATAGTGCAAACTGTTTCTTCTTCATTGACGTTTTGTCTTGGAGAGCTTTTTTCATTTCATTGAAAATGAAAGCAGCAGCTGCCAAAATATGTAGCTTTCTTATTCATTTTTCAACATTGTGTAAAATAAATGTATAAAGTAACATAAAAGGTTTAAATACTGGTTATCCTTTTACATTAAAATATTACTAAAGAGATAAAAAAAAAAGTAAAATGGATATGTTCTTTTTCTTTAAGGAGATTAAATATTACTGAAGAAAGAAAAAAAAAATTAAACAGCCAAATGGGGCTATGCATACGAACTTAAAAGGTTTAAATAAAACAGAAATATATATTTTATTTTTACTTGCTTAACTTGTGGAGGGTGTATCCTGTAGCAAAGCCCTAACTTTTTTTGTGAAAGCCCGTTTCAGTAAATAAGTCTTAAAAACAGGTGTAAAGATATTGACAATAAGCTACGCAAACCCAGGAAGACATGGAATCGTTTAAATCAAGTATCATTACATCTTCCTTTCTTCCTTTCTTAAAGAGAAGTAAGGCAGTACTTATAAGCTTACATATTTATATATAGACATACATATATATATATATATATATATATATATATATATATATATATATATATATATATATATATATATATATATATATCCGAAGCCGTGCAAGCACACTCTTGAGAATGCAACGTATAGCTGTACAGAAGAAAAGCAATCTTGCCTCAAATGAATGGCAACCTTTGGTAGGTCTATGAACTTAATTTAAACTTTAGGTTTACATGGTGCTTTCTTTCCGAAGTACCTGCACTCATGAATATGTCTGTATGTGTCAGTCGGTCAAATCCACGCGCTTCGCACCGGCGAAGTACCGCTTTTAAATTTTTATTAAGAAGAAAATAAAACGTTTTTAAATTGAGGGAAAATATACTAATAACAGTTTGTTAAGGATCTGTTTTTTTGTGAAGCTGCCTTTACTCGAGTGATCACTTCGACCTGACTTGGTGGCCAAGTATAAGCGTTACCTGGTAGGTAACCACCCATACAATCAGATTGTGAATCAGACTACGAATGCCGTGAATGTAATTACACACTCACTGCACTTGCTTACGGTAATCGAACCTCGGACGTCAGCGCTAGAGGGGCTTAGCAGCGGTGAAGTATTGCTTTTAAATTTTAATTAAGAACAAAAGAAAACCTCAGAGGTTCGATTCCCGTAAGGGAGTGAAGTGAGTGTCCGGTTACCTACCAGGTAACGCTTATGGTTGGACAGCAAGTGACGTAACATCAGCCACGGTGCCTTCAGTTGTGAGAAGCAGATCATAGAATGATTGAAAATAGTTTTGCATTTACCTTTTTAGTAAAAGGCGAGCTTTTAAGCCTGAGAAATCACCCCGTAAATGCACACGTTTAATTGCACGTGTTAATATGTATGGTTACACAGTATTAAAAGACAGTGAAGAACGTGATTTACCTTTGTTCCCGCGTTTGATAAAAGGCGAGCTTTTAAGCCTGAGAAATCACCCCGTAAATGCACACGTTTAATTGCACGTGTTAATATGTATGCTTACACAGTATTAAAAGACACTCAAAAATTAACGTCATTTACCATCAGCCACGGTGCCTTCAGTTGTGAGAAGCAGATCATAGAATGATTGAATATAGTTTTGCATTTACCTTTTTAGTAAAAGGCGAGCTTTTAAGCCTGAAAAATCACCCCATAAATGCACACGTTTAATTGCACATGTGTTAATATGTATGGTTACACAGTATTAAAAGACAGTGAACAACGTCAGTTACCTTTGTTCCCGCGTTTGATAAAAGGCGAGCTTTTAAGCCTGAGAAATCACCCCGTAAATGCACACGTTTAATTGCACATGTGTTAATATGTATGCTTACACAGTATTAAAAGACAGTCAAAAATTAACGTCATTTACCTTCGTTCCCGCGTTTGACTCGTGCTGTAAATCTCTTCTTGTTTTTAGTTCACGTGATTACGTAGGAGGCGTGATGACGCAATACGTGACTCCGCCTCCTCCATTAGAGTATATGGACAAAAAATATGTTCCAGTTATGACCATTACGCGTAGAATTTCGAAATGAAACCTGCCTAACGTTTGTAAGTAAGCTGTAAGGAATGAGCCTGCCAAATTTCAGCCTTCTACCTACACGGGAAGTTGGAGAATTAGTGATGAGTGAATCAGTCAGTCAGTCAGTCAGTCAGTCAGTGAGTCAGTGAGGGCTTTGCCTTTTATTAATATGTATAGATTTGTTCTGTTTGTAATTGAAGTATGCGTTTTTTAAGTATACACTGAAAATGTGGGAACCATGTGTTCAACATATTAAAAGGATAATGGGTAATAGATGGCCATTATATTCAGAGATAGGATACATGCTGGTGTTTTTAGCTGTTTGGTTCATCCCAAAAGGACTTCAGAAGTTAAACTTCAAGTTTAACATATTTATACTGGCAGATGCTATATAAAAGATGCACAAAAATGGAAGGATATTCTTGGGTATGAAGGTGGTATAATTATCTTTGTTCTTGACTGGAGCTCTTGTGAGTTCACCTGAAGAAATATTTAGTTAGCTATGTGGATACGGAACTGATAGAGAAGATGTATAAAACAAGAGACTTGTAATTGAAGCCAAAGCTCACACCTTACCTTGTATTACCTTATTGAAAAATATGTAAAAGAAAAATTAAGACATCTCAGAGATGCATACAGACAAATCATTGAAAATGAGGTGCAAATACCAGGAACATAATTATTGTATTAAAGTATTGGAGAAAGAAGAAATAAACGGGATTCCTATGGTAAAAGTAAAAACAAGCTTTGAGATTTAAAAACAGAAGTGTCTCATGAGCTTCAGGACCTCGTTGCTCTTAATAGTAATAACACCCCAGGCCTCAAAAGATTAAAAAGTGTAACATAAAACATTGGCTCAAAAGAGCAAAAAATAATTAAAAAAGGACTTGCCTAAATGGCAATTCAAGGCAAATGAGTTCTAAATCAAAACCCATAAGATAGATAGATAGATAGATAGATAGATAGATAGATAGATAGATAGATAGATAGATAGATAGATAGATAGATAGATAGATAGATATTGTAGGGGGTGTTGAAATAATGTAAAACTTTCCATAAAAATGAAAAAATACCCAGGGCAAAGTGTGTAGCAGGCCACATGGATTTGTTTGAGTCTGGTTTGCATGCAGTTTATTTCACCTTTACCTACAAAAAACATTATAACTGCAAGGGCAAATCAAAACTTGAAAACACTAGACAAGCAGCTAGCTAAAACCTTTTTAAATTAGTCAAGAAATTCCATCCATCCGTCCATTATTCAACCTGCTATATCCTAACACAGGGTCACGGGGGTCTGCTGGAGCCAATCCCAGCCAACACAGGGTACAAGGCAGGAAACAAACCCCAGGCAGGCACCAGCCCAACGCAGGGCACACACACACACACACCAGGGGCCAATTTAGAATTGCCAATCCACCTAACTTGCATGTCTTAGGACTGTGGGAGGAAACCAGAGCGCCTGGAGGAAACCCACGCAGATACGGGGGGAACATGCAAACTCCACGCAGGCAGGGCCCAGGAAGCGAACCCAGGTCTCCTTACTGTGAGGCAGCAGTGCTACCACTGCGCCACCGTGCTGCCCGTCAAGAAATTAACTTTTCAATTTATGTGAATATATGCATATTTATGTAGGTACCTACATATGTGTACCTGTGTGTATGTTTGTACATATTACAGTGCATCCAGAAAGTATTCACAGCGCATCACTTTTTCCACATTTTTGTTATGTTACAGCCTTATTCCAAAATGGATTAAATTCATTTTTTTCCTCAGAATTCTACACACAACACCCCATAATGACAACGTGAAAAAAGTTTACTTGAGGTTTTTGCAAATTTATTAAAAATAAAAAAAACTGAGAAATCTCATGTACATAAGTATTCACAGCCTTTGCCATGAAGCTCGAAATTGAGCTCAAGTGCATCCTGTTTCCCCTGATCATCCTTGAGATGTTTCTGCAGCTTCATTGGAGTCCACCTGTGGTAAATTCAGTTGACTGGACATGATTTGGAAAGGCACACACCTGTCTTTATAAGGTCCCACAGTTGACAGTTCATGTCAGAGCACAATCCAAGCATGAAGTCAAAGGAATTGTCTGTAGACCTCCGAGACAGGATTGTCTTGAGGCACAAATCTGGGGAAGGTTACAGAAAAATTTCTGCTGCTTTGAAGGTCCCAATGAGCACAGTGGCCTCCATCATCCGACTCTTCCTAGAGCTGGCCAGCCATCTAAACTGAGCGATCGGGGGAGAAGGGCCTTAGTCAGGGAGGTGACCAAGAACCCGATGGTCACTCTGTCAGAGCTCCAGAGGTCCTCTGTGGAGAGAGGAGAACCTTCCAGAAGGACAACCATCTCTGCAGCAATCCACCAATCAGGCCTGTTTGTTAGAGTGGCCAGATGGAAGCCACTCCTTAGTAAAAGGCACATGGCAGCCTGCCTGGAGTTTGCCAAAAGGCACCTGAAGGACTCTCAGACAATGAGAAAGAAAATTCTCTGGTCTGATGAGACAAAGATTGAACTCTTTGGTGTGAATGCCAGGCGTCACGTTTGGAGGAAACCTGGCACCATCCCTACAGTGACGCATGTTGGTGGCAGCATCATGCTATGGGGATGTTTTTCAGTGGCAGGGACTGGGAGACTAGTCAGGATAAAGGGAAAGATGACTGCAGCAATGTACAGAGACATCCTGGATGAAAACCTGCTCCAGAGCACTCTTGGCCTCAGACTGGGGCGATGGTTCATCTTTCAGCAGGACAACGACCCTAAGCACACAGCCAAGATATCAAAGGAGTGGCTTCAGGACAACTCTGTGAATGTCCTTGAGTGGCCCAGACTTGAATCCGATTGAACATCTCTGGAGAGATCTTAAAATGGCTGTGCACCGACGCTTCCCATCCAACCTGATGGAGCTTGAGAGGTGCTGCAAAGAGGAATGGGCGAAACTGGCCAAGGATAGGTGTGCCAAGCTTGTGGCATCACATTCAACAAGACTTGAGGCTGTAATTGCTGCCAAAGGTGCATCGACAAAGTATTGAGCAAAGGCTGTGAATACTTATGTACATGGGATTTCTCAGTTTTTTTTTTATTTTTAATAAATTTGCAAAAACCTCAAGTAAACTTTTTTTCACGTTGTCATTATATGGTGTTGTGTGTAGAATTCTGAGGAAAAAAATGAATTTAATCCATTTTGGAATAAGGCTGTAACATAACAAAATGTGGAAAAAGTGATGCGCTGTGAATACTTTCCGGATGCACTGTAGGTGTTGGTGATCATGATGATAGACTACCAGGTTTAGGCCTATTAAATAACTATCCTTAGTCTGATCCTGTTTTGATCAAATTCTTCAAACTTTTGTGATTTGACACGTTATCTATGAATTGATCATTACAAAGCGTTGTGATGAATAAGAACTAAATCAGTGCCCCCAAATTCCAATTCCCCAGCATCATTCTGTAAAAAACAACACATATAAAATACTGCCTCACAGTTAAAAACTGCTAATTCAAATCCTATTTACACTTACATTTCAAAACGGATGCACAAAGTATTTTCCATATTAGATAACAAAGATAAACATAACAAACCTTTTTACCAAAGCAATGTGATCAAAATGTTTCTACAACTACTTAAGAAAATATTATCACTGTAAATGGAGGGTGAGTATTGTTAAACATTATGAGCAGCCTGCTAAAGTATTCTTGACAATGTGAGAACATCACTTAATCATAAACAGTAAATGAGCAGGAGTCCTACTGAAGAGACGTGTAAACAAAATTGACTGGAGACATAAAATAAACTCACAATTGAAAAAATAACAAAAATGTAAATAAACTTTGTGTGAGGGAGCAGTTAATAATCATGATCAGAAATAAGAGTGGGTTTGTAAATGGAAAAGCAAGTTATCAAGTATCTAAACAAAATCAGTAATCAAAAAACAGAAGCAGAAGTCAAGAAGAAAAGCAAACTCAGAAACAAAAAAGAGGTTTGACAAATGCAAAGACAATTCTTTGGATTTATCAAAAAGCTTGAAAGGCTGAAGCTGTGTGCCGTCTTCGGGGGACGATGACAAAATGTGTCACATGATCTCTATGTCATGTGACTGGCAACGAGCATACCAAACATAAACAAGATATCTGTTCCAAGAATACAACCCTAAATGGCAGAGCCTTGTGATTATCCAGGTTGCCCCCACTCTCCCTGTAACCTTCAATAGTCATGAACACAGATGAGCTCACATTCAGGGTTGGGGCAAAAATGTTCAGTGCTTATATTAAAATCCAAAGAAAAGTGTTCAAAAACAAATGCAGTGCATCAAAACCATCTTCTTCAATAAATAGATAATTCATAAAACCAAAGTGTCCGGTGGAGGTTAAAAGCAATAAATAATTCCAATAAAACTGAGTTTAAAATCACGGCAGACTCCTCTTCTAAAAACAGATGCAAGCCCCAATGACTCTAAAATCTGGTGTTTTATCAGCTTATCCTATCAGAAATTTGTATCATGAGGCAATACCTGCCGACAGGTGCAGTCTTCCCTTTATATTAGATTCTGTGTCCTACTGATAATCTGTTATTACCTGTAGGACTCTCCTCTGAACCCGACACAAGTCTCCCTTAGCCAGTCCATCGGTGTCACCCTTGAGACGCTGCACAACAGGGCTGCTCCAACTCCTTTCCCCATTTGCTCTAAGGAATAGCCCCATACTTGAGTGCAGACCTGCCGCTTGCTCACTTGGGGCAAACTCACAACCACCTGCCTCCTTGCCGTCCTACCTCTTTGTCTCTCTGTAACCTCCGTTCTCTCTTCGATGCTCTTGATTCTTTTGATTCTCTCTTTTCATTTGCTTTTCCCCCACTCTGCATTACAGGCTCTTTTATATATTGCCTGATTGGGTGCAGGTGTTGGACTCCACTCACTCCGAGGTGTGAATGAGGCATCTGACTGACCCATACATATTTGGATGTGAAGACGCAATCAGACAAGCACCTCAATCAAGCACAGAGTGAGCGCCGGCATTAGTGCACCCACAGCTTTTCGAAGCCTACACGCTCCAGGACTCTATTATTTATTTAAAACCACACTTCACCACAAACTTTTTATCACACACCTCCCCCCTCAAGCTGCAAGTTGCATGGGAAGACTCCACACTCCTCCTAATCCAGTACAACTGGGGCCAAGTTCCGTGGTGTGGCCCTAGCACTGCACTAAAATCATAAAATCACAAGAGCACTAAAATCAAACCCGTCAACAAAACAAATCCCAAAACCCAATTCTAAATACAGGACATTAAAAGAATAAGAACTCTAAAATGAAAATAAAACCAGCCAAAAATAAATAGTTCATTATTCTAAAAAGTCCTCTTACATGGGTTCATTAAAACAGTCAGTCACCAAACCTGCTTGCTGTTCACTGTTCTGCTCTTTGCTCCTCACAGGCTCATCCCACCACTGCCGCCATTTGTGATGGCCTAAACAAGAAAAAAATCACAAAATGGCAATGTTCTAATGTCACCATAATAACAGACAGAAGAATAAGAATAAAATAAATCAGAATAGGGCGGCACGGTGGCGCAGTGGGTAGCGCTGCTGCCTCGCAGTTGGGAGATCTGGGGACCTGGGTTCACTTCCCGGGTCCGCCCTGCATGGAGTGTGCATGTTCTCCCCGTGTCTGCGTGGGCTTCCTCCCACAGTCCAAAGACATGCAGGTTAGGTGGATTGGTGATTCTAAATTGGCCCTAGTGGGTGTTTGGTGTTTGTGTGTGTCCTGCGGTGGGTTGGCACCCTGCCCGGGATTGGTTCCTGCCTTGTGCCCTGTGTTGGCTGGGATTGGCTCCAGCAGACCCCTGTGACCCTGTGTTCGGATTCAGCGGGTTGGAAAATGGATGGATAAATCAGAATAAGAATGGTAATAATACAACTTATTTATTACACACTTTTCTTAACCCAAAGTGCTACAGTGCATAACAAAAAAGCAGAATAAAAAGTATGAACTAAGTAGTAATGACAAAAAAGTAAAAAAACATGTAATATTTAGTAAAACATGCAAAAAAAGAAGAAGAAGAAATTATACAACATAAGATAATGCAAGTAAAATCCAAGAAAAGGAAAAATCTTTAAAATCACTAAAATCTTTGAGTTATAAAGAATATCTGTTTTTTTAAAGCAGTGAATAGTCAGGGCATTTCTGATACTTACTGGAAGGGAATTCAGTTGGGCGCGGAGCACTACAGGTAAAGCCTTCTCTTCCCCAAAGTTGCAACGTGGCTGCTGCAGAGTGAGAGAGCCAGCAGAATGTAGACAGCACAAGGGAATGAAGGGTTTGACATGGCCACAGACATAATGAGGGGCTGTGCCATTGTCTGGTTTATATGTAAGTATAAGAGTTTTAACTGTAATACATTCATGGACAGGGAGCCATTGCAAATGTGAGAGTACAGGAGTGATGTGATGGCACAATGATGTATGACTAAGAATCTGAGCAGCACAGTTTTGCATATGCTGGAGCATCTTAAGAGAATTTTCTGGTAGAATGAAGTGCACTATGATTATCTAAAAGAGAAGCTTGTGACTGTAATGTCTGGGGTCTTGCAATATTACGAAAATAAAGAAGGAAATCTTGGTAATGTTTTTAATGTGTGTCTCAAATGTGAGCCAACTGTCAAAAATAACACCAAGTTTACAGGCAGTAGTGGTAGGTGATGCCTGAATACTATCAACAGATACAAATATGAATTAGACAAAGGAGTAGCTGTAATACAATTATGAATTAGACAAAGGAGTAGCTGTAATACAATTATGACTATAGACAAAGGAGCACCTATAAAAATAACTGTAGTCTTTCAACAGTTTAGCTGAAAGAAATTGTACTGCAGCCATGGCTTTATTTCTTGCAGACAATTGGTAAAGGAGAGTAGCGGTGGAAATACACAAATTTAAATTTGAGTGCTATCTGCATAACAATGATAACTTAAATCGTATTTCTTTATGATTTACCCTAAGGGTGACAAATAGATGCTGAACAGAATTGGCCCCAGCAATGAACCCTGCTTCCCTGCTATAGCAATAAATGCAAACAAGCAACATAAAAATGAAATATTAATATTGCAAAAATTACAAAAAATATACATAGCAGAAAACATTAAGATTCATGACAGGAAATAAACTTTACTTTTGTCTATTTCAACGTAAAAGCCTTTCCTTTTTTTAAAGCTCCAACTGAGTACGAGCAGCCGTTGTCTTTATGTTATATGGCGCCAACCTGACATCATACATTACTGGCTGCACAGACATTCCTACAAGTGGTCATCACATGGTTTGTATAAACTGCAACAAGAGCAGAGATGCTGATTTTAGTGTGGGTGACAATTAAGATGACGAATATAAAACATGGAGTAAAATTAATTTAATAATAATAACAGGTTGCCTACAATAATAAATACAGAACAATAGTGTTAGATACCCGATAGTGGCAATGTTGACTTTCACATGCCCTACAATGGTGTTATTACAATGTTGATATGAGCCTGCATCGCTATTGGAGTAACCCAGTACTGTGCTTGCCTTCTGTTAGCATTGGCTATCTGCAGATTTCTAATTTGAAAATATTTGTAAAACAAATAAAACTTCTCCGTTTTGCAAAATAGTTTTCAATTCAATGAAAAATGTGAATTCTGATACTTTCAGTCATATAAACTATGATGAAAAGTCAACAAATGGCTTACAATTTCCTTCCAGCTAACATGTTAGAAAACTGTAGTGTGATTATGTATAAAGCAGTGGAGATGAGTATCATCACAAATAACCCAAGCTGATATAATAGGACTATACAGAAATGTATACAGTATAGTCGAAAGAGACTGGTGAAGCACCTCACACTCAAAGTACATGCTGAAGGCTGATTACAGTAAGAGAAGCATTGAAGCCGACTATATGACTATCGTTAACTTTTCTGAGCGACGCACTTCTTTCTTTGATGATAGGTTCAAAGATCTGTCATTTTTCTGCCTTAGTCAAGAATGAGATGGAACAAATGAATCACTGGCTTATTAAGCGGAGTAGGAAACATATGGAAAGGTTCTTGTTAACTTTATTATATGGCAGTATCAGTTTAGTACCTGCTCTGAGTTACCGTCAGCTTTTCTTTCATTTCTCTCTAATGCAAGGATACAAATTGCTATGTACAATGCTCTGTGAAAATGTTTATGATGAAAGGCATCATGTAACACAGAGGTCAAGTGATTAACCTTGAGTTTTACATTATCGTCACCTGTTTTTCTTTTTCCTCTTAAATTACGACGATCTTGTCTTTAGCTAACTACTTAATTTACATTTGCTTTGTCACAGTGCTAACTATGAAAATTGCCTTACTGATCCTGGCTTTGAATTCCATAATCAATCAGTGTCTGTGTGAAGTCTCTTCTTGCGTCTGCCTCGGCTTTGTACTCTGGCACTCCTTCCACATCTCAAAAATAACTCGCTAGGTTAGTTGGTAACTCTACATAAGCTTGGTAATGAGTTTGTACACAAGTGAGTTGCATGATCTGCCTAGCAGTCCATGCCTCCCAGGTATGGAGCAGCAAATAGGTGAGTAAACGGATTTTTAGTATGACGTCTTCCTTGTAAATAATCTGAAAAATACAATGATGTACCCATTTCAATAATGGGCGTGTTATGAACTAGAGAAAAGGTATCACTAAAAGAATATATATGAACTATTTCAAGAGTATATTACTAGTTCTATATAGCAGAACTAGCTGAAATACCCAGTGTTGCCCGGGAGGAAAATAAACGTTTTTTTTAATTGTTTGAGAAAAATATAATTAAAAAAACAACTTTAAAAATAAAAATAAATTAACAAACAATGAAGACTCACTAATGTACTTGTCTTGCGGTCTTCTATGTATGTTATCATCCAGTTGATGCTCAGAACCGGCCAACTCTGTTTAATTTCAAAAGCAACAGGGACGCGGTGGTGCTCAAATATAAAGAATGCTGCCAGTCACTTCCAGTTCGCCCTCCGGTGGTCGTGCTGAGTGTCAACTGGATGATAACATGCATACAAGACCGCAAGATCAGCCCCCACCCTACCCAGAAGGGGGTGGGTTAGGGTTGATTTCACCCTACAGTATTTTTAGTCGACCAATGAGAACCATGTGTACCACGTTTCATGACAATCACTCCAGCCATTTGGAAGTGATGCTGGAACATACATACACACACACACACACACACATACTATATATTGACTTTGATATATATAGATTACTAATAAAGATTATAACTGAAGAGTGCCCACTGTGCACACTGGAATAATGACAAAGGAGCCACAGGGTTGCAAGGTGGAATTTCCTTGAACTGGATTTAGCAGATTTGACAATATTATGTTATGTATATTTATTAGTAAATATAATAAAAGCATGTTTTGTAAAATGCAAGGATGATTAACTATTTTTTTTTTCAGAAATAGCTTCACCAGATTTGTCATAAAGTGTGAATGAAAATAGTAGCCATTTATTGTTTGAGGAAAAAATCTCCATTCATTCTTATTAGCACTTATCTTAAACGAGATGGTAGTTTTGCGTCACTATTTTTAATCACATCTAGAATTAAACATGAAGTGAAAGACTTTTTTTTTTTTTACTTTGGAAAATTGTCTGTACAAAAGCTTAGCTGAAGTACAAAACTGAATCCGTTATCTTGGGCAGCTGCTTTGAAGTTCTTATCAGCCGAGGAGATAACATTCTTCGCAAAAATAAACATTTTTTTTTAATTGGATGAGAGGGATTGAATAATTAATGTTTGTAGATGCAAGATGGGCAGAAGAGAGGAGAGATTTTTTTAAGTGCTGCATCAGTCACACACTTATAGACTACAGTGTGGGTCTTTATCGCATCTTGACAATACTTTCTTTCATGGGCTATTAACTTACATGTCCCATTTGCATAATGACTAGCTTGTTTGAAGCCAATGATGCATTAACAGAAGTGTTTATAGGTGAAACAAATCCTTTTTTGTAATGTGATACAAACAAACTAATCTGCCTGATGATTATTAAGAAACTGTTCAGGAAGGCAAATCCTTAAGGTGTTCACAGTAAAACATCAAGGACTCGCTACATCTGAGCTGCTTCACTAACCTATGATGGGGCTTTTGAATTATACCTGCCTCATTTGTTAGTCTCTGAAAATGGACAGAATTGGAGGAATGTCCTTATAGACGTTCTACCACCTTCACATTTAGGGTCATTTGAAGAAAGCAGGGTCACTCTGTTTGTATTTATTGACATCAACAACCACAAATCTCTGGGAATTGAAGGAGAGTGACATGTTTTGGTCTCATACCCAGATGAGACTCTGCTCAGCAATATGTGACCAGAGCTCTAATTGCAAATGTTACACTTAAAGGGATTTTCTAGAAGAGTGCATGACGATACAACAGCAAAAAAAAAAATCAGACTTTTCAGTTTTTTTCCCACTGATCTACTGCCATTGTCAAGGGTACCTTTGATCCTTCTGTAAATCTTTTTTATAGCAAGGTCAAAATGGGTACACCATTTTGCAAGTGCTCATAAGTACCACCCAAATAATGAGTTTTGCTCTTAAAAGTCTGTAAAATTCCATGTTAATTTTAAAGACATTCTCCGGGCACCCTGGCTTCATCATATAAACTAAAATATGTGCTTGCCAGCTTGACTGGAATCTCTGCATTGGCCCAATGTGAGTGAGTGTGGTGTGTACATGCGTGTGTACTCTACATTTTATACTAGCGTATAGTTCAAGGATGGGTTCTGTTGTGCACCCAGGGATGCCAGGATAAGTTGTGCTTTTCTGAAGTCTGCTAATGAAAAAGGAGGTCTAAAAAAATCGATAAATAGGTAGCTGAGTATTTGTGCCAAACATATTTTTGTAGCCTCAGCTGTGTTGTTCATAAGCAAATGGGTGAGTAAATGGATTTTTAGTATGCTGTCTTGTTTTTGAATAATTAGCAAAATACAATAATGTAACCATTTCAATAATGGATTTGTTATGAACTAGAGAAAGGGTATCACTAAAGAATATACAGTAGTAAATTAGTAGCACTGTGTAGCAGAGGAATTACTAATACAGAATATAACTGGAGAGTGTCCTCTCTGCACACTGGAATAGTGACAAAGAAGCCACAGATGTGTTTATTGTTCTAATAAAATAAACATAAGGGCAGAGTCAACACAGGGACAATACAAATCATCAAAAGAAGAAGTTGTACACTATGAATGAACTTGTAGTTGGTCTGAGCTTAGCTGGAAAAACTTAATCCCTTGTCTGTTAGGTGGGGTTATCTACAGTATACACCAGCCTGAGAAGTCTACACAAATAATTATTTAGGTGATGTCATGATCACCATCATTTTGTGTCTCTCTTTTTCACGTTCACCGCCATTTTGAGTTTCTTGCTTCATACGATGCGGTGAGTCGCTAGGCATGTAGTTCATGCGTTGCTCGACTCTTGAGATCACCTAGGGGTCCTAAGGGTATCTGAACTTTGTATAAACAAAAGAAAGACTTCATAATACATTAGTCCTTGAATAAATCAAAATCAGTTTGCTGTCTGGTTTAGACTTAATGTTGTTTAATGACTTCATGCTTAAAGTTGCCCAGTGAACTTTGACTATTAATCTTCAAGTACTGACCTATGCTTCTTCAGACAATTTTCATGATATGCCCTTAAAATAAACAAACAAAAACATCTTTGCCACTTTTCCTTAAAATTTATCTTTGAAGATTTGGTTGGAAAGTTTATGATTGTTGCAAAGTACAGTTCACCTGTAAAGCAAACAATTAAAAACTATGGTGTTTCTCTTCCTATCTCTTTCACTCTCTCTGTCACATTTCCTGTCTTCCTCATTCTGCCAGCGATCCTTCACATCAATTTTCCTCCCATTTTTAGGTTCAGTTGCTTCGTAGAAAAACCTTTGACAAGAATAGGCCATTTAGGTCAACAAAGCAACCAATCCTATCCATGTGAATCCTCCAAAACAACATCAAGATGTATTTAGTATGTCCCTAGAATCTTAATGTCCACTTTAAATTTATTCCATGTGTCTATAGTTCCCTGTGAAGAAAAACTTCCTAATTGTGAAAAATTTGCCCTTAACAAGTTTTCAGTTGTGTCCCAGTGTTCTAGATGAACTAATTTTGAAGTAACGGTCTTGATCCATTGGACTATACCTTTTAGAATTGCAAACATGTTTAAGTAGTTACCTCTTAATTTCCATTTGCTTTAACTGAAAAAGTTCAACTCCTTCAATCCGTCCACCTAACTCATACCATGTAGTGCTGTAATCAGCCTAGTCACTCTTCTCTGAACTTTTTCTAACCTTGCTATATGTTTCTTAGCTGGAGACCAAAACTGCATGCAGTTACCCTTCAGGTGAGGCCTTACCAGTCTGTTATAAAGCTTAAGCATAACCTTTTTTGACTGCTACTGCACACACCATGATATAACCTAACATTCTGTTAGCCTTCTTCATGGCTTCTGAACACTGCCTGAAAGTTAATAGTGTTGAGTCCACTACTGGCATGACTCCTAGGCCCCTTTCATAAGGTGTACTTTCAAGTTTCAGATTTCCCAATGTGTATTCAAACCTCACATTTTTGCTTTCTACATGTAATACTTTACATTTACTTACAGTATAAGCAGGAGTTGAGGCAGATGAGAGCATGTGGAACTGCATGAAAGGAGTCATGGATGATCAGAATAGTGTAGGACAGACTGGCATTATCCATGTTGTCAGACTAGAACCGAGGTCCTAGCTCAGCAAATTACTGTCAGACACTCTTATTGCCAGATAAAAACTATCTGCTTGACTGACAGGGCCTCTTGCCAGAATACAGCTTTTAGCCTTATCTGATAAAATCAATACTAGACCCTGTAATATCAGCAGGGGCTTCCTGAAGGCACAAGCTGGAGACGCAAGTTCTGAACAAAGGGCCATAACTCAAGAACTGACAGTCTTGAGGGACTGAACTTAGCACAGATGGTTAGTGTAAAAACATAAAAAGATATAATTGAACAAAATGTATGTGTGTATAGAAAATAGGACAGAGTGATGAAACTTGTTTGTGTTTTGCGTGCGTGACAAAAAGCATGTATACTTTCTAGAAGTTTCTTTTGATGATGTGTGTGACAAGAAAATATACCTTTAGGGTAATGACTTTACAAAAATTGGAAAAGTACAATGAGTCAGGATGCTATTTTTTGCTTACATGGTCAACGATCAGGAGATTAGAAAGGTATAAAAGAACAAGGACATCTGCGCTCGAGGCAGATGAAGCGCGGTGTCCTAGGACTGTGTTTCTCTGACATTTTACCCTTGCCTGGTATGTATCAATAAAAGGTTTTGACTAATTTTAATTTTCTTCTCTGTCTTCAGTCACAAAAAGTGTCCACAGTTTTTTGGCGCCCAACGTGGGGCAAGAGACGGCCGGTCGACTCCTCCAGCGAGACCATTTCAGTGATCCGTCTTACCAGCGGACTGCCGTCAACTTGAGATCTCCGGCAGCAGAGCATGCAGCTCCGGTAAAAGTTAGGACTGCCCTGTCCTGAAACAGTTCTTGCGTGAGGAGCCCCTGGTCTCCTCTTTGCTACATCCACAGTGACTGAACGGATTTCCAGACAGAGCTTGCACACTTCCAGGCTGGGGTAAGCACCGGGGGATTTCCGAACATTTTTTTTTATTTTCTAAATAACGGGAGGGCGAGTTTCCTGTTGACCGTCTAGTCATACTCATATCTCAACGGGTTGCTTAAGGTGATGGAGACTTGACCCAAGCAGTTTGACGCATACGAAAGGTCTGACGAAAGGATACTGGCCTCACCCATATCCTAGACTCGGCTGGACGTATTGATGTAGTATTCTGCTGAACCGAATCGGACACGAAGTCACCTGAGCTGGAATCCGGGGAAGTGAGCGGACAGGCTAACGGGACGAGTAACGGGGTGGTATGGAAATATAAACCGAAAAGAGTACAGATTACAGGATTGCTGTTAGGAACGGAATGACACGTAGCGCTATGGAAGATATGTAGCTATGGAAGATATGTAGCGCTATGGAAAAATAAATAAATCTACATACGGAATAAGCAACAAAACCGTGTTCTCCTGGGAACTGGATCAGTACCGATAGTTAGGCGTCTCCCCTTGAAACTAAGAAGGGAACAGTTTAGGTTTAGTGAGTGGCACACTTAATGCCTCGCTGATTCATACGTACAAGGGATTAGGCGAATCAGTATATAGTTGGAAAATTAAATACAGGACCCGGGAGGGCAAGGGAACATAATGGGAACTTATAACAGTAAGCCTGTTAATCGCCGCACAGGGGGATCAAAATCATTAATGCTGGAAGAATTATTTTCGGAGGATCAACAGACGCCCCGTAAAAATGGGTCTCCTAGAAAATTTATAGAAAAGAAGACAGGTTTAGATTTCAAGAAGGCATGTAAGAAATGGAATAGACAGAGTGGTGGGCGTTGGCCGATAGAGGGGACAGGAGATGTAAGTGAAATACAGGAAGTCAGGAAGATCCTGTGTAGGAATAAGCAGGGTTGTTATAATAGTGGACCGTATCGAATGGATATGTTCGATAGATGGGAATTAGTAATAAAAGACAGAAATTTAGAAGCAGTACAGAAACAGAATGATTTGTTGCGGGCAAATGAGGGAAAGGCTAAGAAGGAGAAAGAGGAATTGCTAATTACATTACAGAAAGTTCAGATAGACACTGAACCACAGGCAGATGGGAGGAAAAGGAAGAATAATCCAAATAAAGACCCCCTTTATCCTATTATTTTTTCCCCTCCTCAGTACCAACCTCAGGCACCTCCATTATCCCCTCCTCTATCCCCCATTCCGACTGCCCCCCCCTGCACTACAACTAGCAGAAGTTTCTCCCGATGATTCCCCAGGCACAGATCACTATGACCCCTCAACCCATCGTGATGACCCACCCTGTACTAGACAAACCCCCGTCTCCACATGCACTCGAAGTCACAAACCAGCTCCAACTTTTTTCTCATCTAATCCTTCACCTTCACTTACTTGCCCTTTAATAGAAGTTCCCAATCCCCATTATAACCCTGCCCATCCAGCTGGACCCCAAAATCCCACAACAGTAATGATACATCGGAATTGGGACATCCAAGAACTAAAAGATGTCGTGAATGCACTTCCAGATCCAAAGGAAGTAGGAGGACTAAAATTTGTTGAACAACTTGATCAGTTAGATAGCATGTATAAGCCTAATGCTGCTGAATGGACCCAGGTACTTCGTCGAAAGCTTGGGACCACATGGGCCACTGTTAGCAGGGGTGTCCGCAATGACGTCCCATGGGTATGGAACCCAGCTTTAACTCGAGGACAGGGGATAGGTGGAGAAGGCGAATTTAACCCACAATGGGAGGCGTTGAGACAAAATATTGCAGAAAAATATAAAAAAGGAACGGACTGGTCCCTTATTTCTGCTGCAAAACAAAAGAGAGACGAGACGGTTGATGAATGGGCACATAGGATTCAAGACCTTATGGCTAATCACTCGGGCTTGGGAAATGCTGATGACCGCACCCGAGCTGCAGTTCCACCTTTTGTTTCCGGTTTGCGCTTTGATATACAAAACAAGGTCCGCACTTCCTGTATTGAGTGGGAAAGTGCCACGTTTGATGAAGTCAAACGACATGCTGAACATGCCGAAAAACAAACTAAGCAGAAGGAATCGGACTCTCATGCCAAATTATTGGCAGCACAGATGAACTATTATACCAGGAATGCTCCTGACCAAGGTCGAGGATATGGCTTTAGAGGAAGGGGACGAGGACGAGGAAGAGGACGAGGTGGTTTTAGAGCTCCTCCTGTTGACCACACTAAGAATCCTTTTATTCCCTCTCCCTTTAATCCCAATGTTAATTCCTACTCTTGCTACGCTTGTGGTGAAACTGGACATTTTCGTCGGGAGTGCCCTTACAGACAGCAACAGCCCCCACCTCCCCTTATTCCACCTGTTTTCTCTGACACCCCTGACTAACAATACTGGCCATAGGAAAACGCTGGGACCTCCAGCCACTCTTTTCAACTACCTTTGCTCACTCATAATTCAGAGACTGATCCTTTACTGACATTGTTCGTTGATGGCACTGAGACTGTTTTCTTAATCGACACTGGTGCCACTTGCTCGCTGGCAAAGGTCCCTACCTCGAACGAAACTGTTACTGTGCTTACTGCTTCTGGACAACCTCACCTTCTTCAAGTATCAAAACCTCTTCAAGTCCAGTTACGTCCTGGCGGACATACCTTGTTCAACCCCCAAGTTGTTGTGTCAAATTACCCCTTACCCCAAAAACCCTCTTTTGCAGCATGGACTTTAGATATTTCCCCACACACCATTCTCCTCAAAGCCCTACATTTCTTTTTCCCCTTGTCTTTTTCTCAATTTACAGGCCCCTGACATTTTACACTGTACTGCCCAATACTTCCCTATAGAAGTAGACACCACCTGGCTAGAATCTTTCCTTACTTCTGGTACTTGCCCCGAAACCCTTCACATCTACTGTGTTTTTATTTCATCCACAAAGGCAGCTGCTTCTGTTCATCTTACATGCTCACAGCACATATATTATCTTGGCGGCACAGTGCCTCATATTTCCTTAGCTAAATCACGCACTGTTAAATGGGGGGAAATAGGGCCATGGGTGGAAAAATGCCTTGAAAGAACAGACTGGTTACAAGTTACTCCAGGTATTTTTGATACTTCTGACCATTTAATAACTAAAGTAGTGTTTCAAACTGATTTTTTAGTACATCGCGCTTTGTGCCGTCCTTCCTCTTTTGCTTGTTCATTGCAAACCACTTTCCCTTCTTGGCTCTCTATGCTCCCTGATTCACTATGGTCCCAGGGAAAGAATGATTATGGAAGGATAGCCCATTGTGAGCCTCTGGTGATCCACCCGAAATCCTCCTTCCGCCCGCACCGTGCCCAGTATCCTCTGTCTCCCGAAGCAGAGGCTGGCATCTCCGCCGTACATTCCGATCTCGTCAAACGCGGTGCCATTATTCCAATCGAATACTCTCCAGTCAATTCCCCCATTCTACCTGTAAAAAAGGCTGACGGTTCATGGCGTTTCGTACAAGATTTGCGACAAGTGAATTCTGCCATCTTCCCTAGGGCCCCTATCGTCCCTAATCCCTCCACTATCCTCTCCACTATCCCTCCTTCCGCTCGGTACTTCTCCGTTATTGACTTAGCAAATGCTTTCTTTTCTATCCCTGTTCACCCTGATTCTCAATTTTGGTTTGCTTTTACTTTCCAAGACCGCCGTTGGACATGGACCGTCATGCCTCAGGGATACACTGAAGCCCCTTGTGTTTATGGACAAGCTCTTGCCCAAAATTTGGACGGCTTTTGGCCGGAAAGAGATAGTACATTGATACAGTATGTAGATGACATAATGATATGTAGCGCGACGGAAGAAAATTGTACAATAGACACCCAGAAATTGTTGCTGTTTCTGTGGGAAAATGGCCATAAAGTTTCTAAAGCTAAGCTGCAGCTAATCAAAACAACTGTAAAATATCTAGGTCATGACATTACGTATGGAACAAGAGCTCTCTCTAGCGATCGCATTACAGCCATCCAAAATCTTCCTAGACCGGTCACAAAACAACAGGTTATGTCTGTTTTAGGTATTCTGGGCTACTGCAGACAGTGGGTTCTAAATTTTACTGAAAGAGCACAGCCGTTGCAACAATTGGCTAATACTCCTGGCATCCCCCTTTCTGGCCAGGTCCAATGGAATGAATTGGCTGAAAAGGCTCTCTGTGACCTCAAAGCTTCTCTTCTATCTGCGCCCGCGCTAGGTTTGCCTGATCATTCTCGTCCATTCACTTTGTTCGTGGACGAAAAGCAGGGATTTATGAATGCAGTACTGACGCAACAACATGGAGATAAACAAAGACCGGTGGCTTATTTTTCTAAAAAACTGGATCCAGTGGCCGCAGCACTTCCTCCGTGTCTTCGTGCTGTGGCTGCAACAACAGAAGCTGTATTAGCAAGCACGGATGTAGTTCTCATGAGCCCCCTAACAGTTAAAGTGCCTCACACTGTACATTCTAACCTAGTACAAGCCAAAACTTCACATCTCACTACTGCTAGGGCAATACACTATCAGAATGTACTTTGTACTTTGTCAAATGTTACAATTGAAAGATGCTCCACTTTAAATCCAGCCACTCTTCTCCCAACTAACAACGAAGGACAACCACATAATTGCCATGACGAAATAGCAAAGGTTGTAAAACCTAGAGTAGATCTACAGGAAACATCTTTAGAAACTGGAGAAATGATTTTTGTGGATGGATGTTCCTTGCGATTGAAAAATGGAGCACCATCAACCAGTTACGCAGTGGTCCAAGGGGACCGCCTGCTGGAAGCAAATCGAATTTCATCAAGCTTAAGTGCACAGGCAGCTGAACTCGTGGCACTCACTCGAGCATGTCAGCTGTTCGAGGGGAAGATCGTAACAATTTATACAGATTCCAGGTATGCTTTTGGAGTCTGCCATGATCATGGAGCACTATGGAAACTAAGGGGATTTAAGACCAGTACTGGCAAACCCATTCAACATCAGAAATTGATCGAATCCCTTTTAGAAGCAATAACCAAACCATCGAAGCTAGCAATTGTTAAATGTCAAGCTCACACAGGAAAACAGGATCCTGTTAGCAAAGGGAATGAATTAGCTGACCACTTTGCTAAAGAGGCTGCATATAATAACACACCAATTTCTTTATTCCAACAGAGAAATGACCAGGATCCTGATAATCAAATTATTTCTTTACAGAGTGCAGCCACGGATATCGAAAGGAGAAAATGGTCCAAAGAAGGTTCCCTCTCTGATGGAGTCTGGACTCATAAACACACTAACAAACCTTTTCTCCCAAAAGCCTCTTTCCCAGGAATGGCAAAAATCGCCCATGGCCTCGATCACGCAGGAAGAGATGCCATGGTTCGAGATGTTGAAAAACATTGGGAAGCTGTAGGTTTCTCTACATATGCAGAGCAATTTTGCAAACGCTGTGCAATATGTCAAAAGTTTAATGTGGGAAAAGGTGCCCAGGTAAGTCCCGCCGTTACCCCTAATCCAATGGGTCCGTTTGAACACCTCCACATGGATTTCATTGAACTAACCCCGTCTAAAGGGTACCGATATTGTCTTGTGATTGTCGATGTGTTCTCCCGATGGGTAGAGGCTTTCCCTTCGAAACACAACGATGCCAAAACAGTAGCTAAAGTATAAATGAATTAACCACCTGGCTCCAAATTAATGTGCACCATTATTGTAAATACCATCCCCAAAGCGGAGGCATCGTAGAACGATGCAATGGCACTTTAAAAGCTAAACTCGCAAAAATTTGTGAACAAACTAATTTATCATGGCCGGATGCACTACCCTTAGCTTTAATGGGACTAAGGGTACGGACACACCGACAACTGGGACTATCGCCGTTTGAGATTCTGACCGGACGTCCCATGCCCATTGGCATGGTTGTAGGAAATGTGAATTTGCATACTGTGGACAATGATCTTCTCTCTAGTCTTGCAGGTTTGCGAACCTCGTTGAAGGAAATCCACCAGCAGGTTAATCAAGCCTGGAGGACCAGCCCCCTTTCCAAGGATTTACCAATTCCCTTGGGCACCTGGATCCTGGTTCGAGATACTCGGAGGAAACACTGGCATCAGCCTAGGTGGAGAGGACCATTCCAAATTCTTCTATCCACACCACACGCCGTGAAAGTTGAAGGACTGCCTGCCTGGATTCACGCCTCACATTGCAAGAGATGGCACCCTTGATTGCTGTGCTACTATGCTTTTCTTTTCCCTTGTCTACTGCCCTGGTCACCTTGACTTTCCCGTTAGGAATTACCACATCAGTGCAGTTTGATTTCTGCTCTATTATCAACTGTGGGAACCAACAACGTTTCCTTAACTTCACCAAAGACGCTATTGAAGGCATACATGAACAGCTTGATCGTACTTCTCTGATGACTTGGCAAAATCGTCTAGCCTTGGACATGTTACTTGCGGAAAAGGGAGGTGTCTGTGCTATGTTTGGTGATGCTTGTTGTACATATATTCCAAATAATACCGCGCCAGATGGATCAATAACTCGTGCATTGGCAGGCCTTACTGCTCTCTCTAAAGAACTTTCCACTAATTCTGGCATTACAAATCCCTGGGATCAGTGGTTTGCATCCTCCTTCGGATCCTGGGGACAATGGATAAGATCTGTTTTCATTTCTTTGGTTGTGACATTTTGTCTCCTCCTCCTGGTTGGTTGTTGTATTATTCCTTTGGTTCGCTATATAATATCTAAGTACTTTACCGCCTCTATGGAAAGGGCATATATGCTACATGAGGAGCGCATGTCTCGTATAGCTTCTTCCACTTCCTTTTCCCCTTCCCCTTCATCAACCATTTCAAGATAGAATTATATAGGCCCACATCATTTTTGTTCAAAAAGGGAGGAGTGTAAAAACATAAAAAGATATAATTGAACAAAATGTATGTGTGTATAGAAAATAGGACAGAGTGATGAAACTTGTTTGTGTTTTGCGTGCGTGACAAAAAGCATGTATACTTTCTAGAAGTTTCTTTTGATGATGTGTGTGACAAGAAAATATACCTTTAGGGTAATGACTTTACAAAAATTGGAAAAGTACAATGAGTCAGGATGCTATTTTTTGCTTACATGGTCAACGATCAGGAGATTAGAAAGGTATAAAAGAACAAGGACATCTGCGCTCGAGGCAGATGAAGCGCGGTGTCCTAGGACTGTGTTTCTCTGACATTTTACCCTTGCCTGGTATGTATCAATAAAAGGTTTTGACTAATTTTAATTTTCTTCTCTGTCTTCAGTCACAAAAAGTGTCCACATTAGCCAATTGGATGGACTTATGTGCACCCAAGAAGCCGATGTCAAGACCTCTAATTCTTCCTTTTAAAACATCAACCACACCTTAACTAACTGCTCTCTTCTCATGAAGATACAGCTCAACCTGGCCAACTCTGGTTACACATAGACAGAACCCATAGCTGATAGTGTATGGCCACAACAGTGGTTGAAACTATCCCTTTAATCCAGAGGGCAACTACCACTCAGAACCAGAAGTTATGATCAAAAGCAAAAAGGAGAGAAGTTCCTGAACAAACGAGAAGGAAAGCACACCGATAATTCTTCTGATGTCTGGAGAAAGCTAACCAGGGAAGGAACAAAGGAATCACTTACTTCAACCATAAGTATTACTTTAATTCCCAGAACTATTAATTTTAATTTCACAGATAATACAAAGCTAGCTAATGTATTATTGTATAGGTGTAACTTTAACTAAAAGATAATAACCTTGTGAAGGATAAGTTCTAGCACTGTGTTATAAGTTTCTTCCTAAATGCAGTCAGAAAGTGCAGCACAGCATCTCACACACACACACACACACACACACACACACACACACACACACACGCATGCCCTCACACACTCAAACAAAGAAAGAGAGTGAGAGAGAGAGCTCTGTGTGGAGGTGGGTGGTAACCCAGCGCAACGACTGCTGTGAGCAAATGATTGTCACAGTATAAGAGAAGCTTAACAGCTAGCTAAAGAACTTATCTATCTTGAACACATGAACTAAAAAAATCAGAATTCATAAGTTATGTGCCTTTATCTATAAGAGAGAAACAAGTTAAACTAAGTCTTCAGTTTTTTTTGGTTTGTGGGCATGTCTGGATTATTTGTTAAAGTAAGTCTTTGGCCATGTCAGAACCCTAACAGAAAAAGTGAAAATGGTAATGTAGACTTCTTTTCATACCAATCCATGAAATTCTTTTATAAATTGTACAGATCTCTTTACATTTCTGGTGTCCTAACTGGAAAGTGAAATACACCCACACTCAACCTACATTTAACTTGGCATCCTTTGAAGGGGTGTCTTGTTGATTGTTTTAATTAATTACAGGCATTGCTTAAGGTAAGACTAATAATTAATTAACTGACTAATCATATACCCCTCAATGCATTATTTTACTGTTCCTGGGCTAGACAACTGAGTGGAGTTTGCATGTTCTCCCCGTGTCTGTGTGGGTTTCCTCCGGGTACTCCGGTTTCCTCCCACAGTCCAAAGACGTGCAGGTTAGGTGCATTGGTGATTCTAAATTGTCCGTAGTGTGTGGTTGGTGTGTGTGTGTGTGCGTGCCCTGCGGTGGGCTGGCGCCCTGCCCGGGGTTTGTTTCCTGTGTTGGCGGGGATTGACTTCAGCAGACTCCTGTGACCCTGTAGTTAGGATGTAGCAGGTTGGATAATGGATGGATGGATGGATGGGCTAGACAAGTTCAAACTCACTCTCTTACAACAGTAGTGGCAACAGCATTGGAGTATGGCCAAGGAAGGAGTCAGTTTCCAGTAAACCTCTTGTGAGGGCGCGAGGGAGAGACACTGCATTTTACAATGTATTAGACAACTATCACCAGTTAACATAAAATGTCAGACAAATGATGGCATAACATATTATTGTGTTATATAGTACACTCATCAAAGGACAGTATTAAAAGATATCTCAACATTCATGAAACACCAAAAGCAGAAACAGAAATGAATACTCATGCAGTAAACTGCCCACAGCACTTTTAATACCTAGCAGTCAATACTGAACACATTCACAATACCAATTCCAGAATGAAGAGTACAACAATAAATGCAAAGATTAAATTGACTTTTTGAAAAGGAAGCTGACATAGCAAATCTTTATGTGGTCAATACTCTCCATGACATTGGCATTAAAATCTAGCAACCTCTTAATGGATCCATTTTCAACAAATTAAATAGCCAGAGCATTCAACCTCTGCTAACCCATTGTATTTCTTGTAAATGACTTTATTCTTTTTAGATAGTTGTGATTGCTTGTTCAATCTTTGTCACTGGTGTTGTGATTTTGATTGTAAAGATGAGACATAACATCCTACAAGTTATGTTCACAAACTGATTTCAATGGAGAAACTGCGATGTTGCTTTCTGAATTCACTGAACGCATATAGGGAATTCAGCTCAGTTTTCATCATCTCCTAATCTGCTATTGGTCAGCCCATTCCAGTTGTGCCACTGGAAAAGATTTTTAAACCTTGCCAAAAATGGTCACTCTTAATGAACTTTTCCTCCACTTCAAATATTACAGTGTTGATGGTCTTTTTTTTTATTTTTAGCCATGTTGGTCCACTTTCTTTTATTCCTAACCCCATTCCCTCATACACCCCACTTCATTGATGCCAGAAGCATAAACTTTATGTATTTGCAACATACTGTATGTAGTACTAGGGCGTTGTACCGTGTTAGCCATTATGAATGTATCCTCACAGGTGGCGCGGTGGTAGTGCTGCTGCTTTGCAGTAAGGAGACTGTGGAAGATTGTGGGTTCGGTTACTTCCTGTGTGGATAGCGCTTTGAGTACTGAGAAAAGCGCTATATAAATGTAATGAATTATTATTATTAGTGAAAAGTCAAGGAAAATGACACCTTTCATTGGCTAACTAAAAGCAATGTGTTCAATTTTCGCATGAGTTTAACTTCCCATTCTTTTCTCTCTTGCTGTGTTTTGAAGTTGTCCACAGCCATGGACACTGTGAGAGGAACTTTAAAGTCACAGTGCTTATGGGTAACTTCAAAACACAGCAAGAGAGAAAAGAATGGGAAGTTAAACTAATGCTAAAATTTAACACATTGCAGCATGGTTCGAATAGAGACAAGAGTTTTATGGCCAGGTATGAGGATTGCTTGCGTCTCTCGGACTGACAGACAACCTGACTACAGGCCCACATTGTATTGAAAAACTCATTAGGAACTTCAAAAGACTTTGTTGGATAGTTATCTTATCCAAAGATCTTGACCATACATTGTTCTTCTGTCTTGTTAAATGAACCCTAGCCTGAAGGAGTCTATTATTTTTTTACATTTAAGATTTCTCACTTATAGATTTACCAATGCTGTTTCTTGTCCTAGAGTGTGTATATAAACACAGGGAACTCCAGTTTCTGTATTACATCTTGCCTGAAGAAGGGGCCTGAGTTGCCTCGAAAGCTTGCATATTGTAATCTTTTTAGTTAGCCAATAAAAGGTGTCATTTTGCTTGACTTTTCACTACAACATGCTGTATGTAATGTTCACTTCTGGAATATGACAGGAAAAATCACAAGAGCTGGAAGAAATTTGGGTCCAGCTGGGGTGCTGACAGATTTTACACCTCACTAATGGTCACTCTGTCCCATCTCTCCTATGTGAATGTTGTGTAAATAGTCCATGGTTTCCTCACAGCTTTTTCACATTGCTTTAACCATTCCATTGTGTGGCTGGGAGCCTAGGGATGTGCCTGGCCAATGTTTCAAACAGAACATCTGGGCGAGTTAGAGAAGGACATGGCAAATGCTGAAGGATTGACAAAAAATCCTTTTATGTCTGAAATACCATCTGAACAGACTTGTTGAAGTGTTACATTTAGCTGAAGTTGGTAACACTGGACAAAGTTTGCATTTGGATAGTGCTGTTTGACAACAGTCTGAACACCACTGATACTTTAACTCATTGCTGGGGCCATATATGTTTGCACTGTGACCTTATTGGTTATGTTCAGGAGCTCAAGAGATGTCAAAATAACATTTGATTGACTAGCAGCCATGTTGTCCTTCACCACAATAAATTTGCACAAGCTCTCAGTCATTGTGTTGTTTACCATATGGTTCAGTACCATGACCAGTTGTGACTTTCAAGACATATCTGTGGTCTCATCTGCCAGCAGAACAATTAAAGATGCCTCAGCCAGTAGTTTAGAATCCTCATTCTTGTTGACATTGTACATACAATCCAAAAGTGTGTTTTGAGTAATGACAGTACAGTAATCCCTCCTCCATCGTGGGGGTTGCGTTCCAGAGCCACCTGCAAAATAAGAAAATCCGCGAAGTAGAAACCATATGTTTATATGGTTATTTTTATATTGTCATGCTTGGGTCACAGATTTGCGCAGAAACACAGGAGGTTGTAGAGAGACAGGAACGTTATTCAAACACTGCAAACAAACACTTGTCTCTTTTTCAAAAGTTTAAACTGTGCTCCATGACAAGACAGAGATGACAGTTCCGTCTCACAATTAAAAGAATGCAAACATATCTTCCTCTTCAAAGGAGTGCGCATCAGGAGCAGATAATGTCAGCGAGATAGAGAAAAGCAAACAAATCAATAGGGCTGTTTGGCTTTTAAGTATGCGAAGCACCGCGGCACAAAGCTGTTGAAGGCGGCAGCTCACACCCCCTCCGTCAGGAGCAGAGAAACAGAGAGAGAGAGAGAGTGAGAGAGACAGAGAAAAACAAACAATCGAAAATCAATACGTGCCCTTCGTGCTTTTAAGTATGCGAAGCACCGTGCAGCATGTCGCTTCACGAAGCAGCTGCACAGAAGGTAGCAACGTGAAGATAATCTTTCAGCATTTTTAGACGAGCGTCCGTATCGTCTAGGTGTGCGAACAGCCCCCCTGCTCAATCCCCCTACGTCAGGATCAGAGAAAGTCAGCGCAAGAGAGAGAGAGAGAAAAGTAAGTTGGGTAGCTTCTCAGCCATCTGCCAATAGCGTTCCTTGTATGAAATCAACTGGGCAAACCAACTGAGGAAGCATGTACAAGAAATTAAAAGACCCATTGTCCGCAGAAATCCGCGAACCAGCAAAAAATCTGCGATATATATTTAAATATGCTTACATATAAAATCCGCGATAGAGTGAAGCCGCGAAAGGTGAAGCGCGATACAGCGAGGGATTACTGTAGTCCCCTTGAAATAGAGTTGATCACCATATTTGTAGTGATTCTTAAGTTTAGAGTCTTCCTCACTTATTGTCTCAAATATACATCTAAAAATGTCAAGATTTACGGAGCTGCAAGGCTCATCATGTTCATGCAAAGGGATTTTTGCATTTTCTGCATAGTTTTATCCTAGCTATAACTCTGCTAAGAACATACAGTACCTACTCTCTTCAGTCCTTTGATTGTGCAGTTCAGTTCCTTGTCTATAATGCCACTGTAAGGCTGGGAGGTGACATTTCTTTGTCCTAGTTTGATACCACTGTTCACGACTATCACATCTTGCTAGTCTTACACAGAGATGTTTCAAACTTGTAAAATCCAATTGATATTCAGACAGACTTCCTTACGAAAAGAATACATGGAAAGAACAACAAGATAGTTAGCTAGGATTTACTATAACCCCATGCTCCCCCACCCCCCTCCAGTTATATCATTTTTTATCATTTTTCTTTTTTGGATAGTTACTAATTTTTATCTCAATGTGGTCCCAAATGTTTAATTTCCTATTTTTGTTCAGTAGAGAAAGTGCTACATTACTGTATATTGTACCTAAGTAATCAACATGATTCATGATAACAAGGATGATTATTCCAAAATAGCAAATTGTGCATATTCACAACAAAACAATCAAACAATGGATCCTTTAAGGGGCTCTAGGGTTCAAGCCACAAGGTGGAACTAAGAAGTTGAAGCTGCACGTGTGCACACATGTGAGCAAAGGTTTGCATAGAACACAGCAGGGTCGAAGGGCCTGCCCTAGCGCCTCAAATCAGACTAGTGGCACCAGGCACAAAGAAAATTTCATAAATTCCACAAAGAAATAGTTTTCTAGATAAGAAATTGCATGGAAAATTGATGATAACAACTAAGTTGAGTTTGATATAAACAGTTTTTGGTAATAATAATAATGCTACATTTTTATTTGTATAGTGCCTTTCCCATGCTCATAATACATTAAATTATGCCCTTAAAGCAGTGACACCACTGGAAGGGTGTTGTAATATCTAAGAGTAAATTAAACTGAGCCCATGTGTTTTTGATCCAACCTGGTAATCCAAGTGTTAAAGGTGATGTTCACAATGTATGTTTTTTACACAATGTAGACAGTCTAGGGCAGGTCCTCCTGTTGGTCTGCTGGTTTGAAACATCAGAAATCTTAACTTTCATAGCGGCAGACTGAAAACACGTTTTGGTAGACCCAAGATTAAAACAATGTACATGACAGCCTAGGCTTGAGAGAATTGCAGTACAGCAAATTAACCAAGCCTTTTGGGATACAACATGGTTTAAAAAGGCTTTAGCTTGTTGTCACTGCAGACACAATTAATGAATACTGACATGTATGTGATATTTCTGTCTCTAATAGTGAAACTGTGTACAAGAATGAGGTGACATACCTCAAAAAATAATATGGTGACAGCAGCAACAAAGCAAATGACCTTCAGGAGACACAAAGAGACAGGCCCACTCCAGCAAGCATTGTTGCTAACTTACAGCTGCTTCATTTTTTGTTTCAGTTGAAGATCTTTGAATATCAGGCTTGGTCCGTAATTCTGAAGGCATACTGAATAAGGCAGAAGAAGGACTCCACTTCCAGATGGTTTCTGGTGAATTACAGGATGAGTAAGTGGGAAACTTTTTCATCAGCACTGTGGAGGTAGTCTGACTGTTAATATTCACCATTAGGTTTGGTAATGCAACATCATGGGACACAAGGGGCATCAAGATAGTTCTGATACTTGCTCCAAAACTTAAAAGATCTGACTTATTTTCAATTGAAGTGATGTACAAAGAATCCTGCTGTAATAAACCTGGTGCCACATTTTATTATTCTAACCATGCTTGACTGAAAATGACAGGAAATGTTTCTTTCACTGTGGCTTGGCAGTTGATAATACAGTTTCAAAATTCAGAAAGCAAGATTCAGAAATAATTTTTAATCCCAAGTATAAAGCTGATATCTGGAACAGCTAGAATTAAAAGACATTATTCATTATTTGATTCTTGAAATTCTTAGGTTGGCACTGCTTACTATGCTCCGCTGAATATCGTTGTCTACTACATAGTTTACTGCACATTATATTGTATGGTTCACAGTATGACATGTATGTGATAAAACTTGATAAACTGCTCATTTTTCCTTTTTGATGGTATAGGTATATATACTCTTTTATTAGTTGTTCTTCAGTATGTAACATTCTTTTAGTTATATATCTGTTACTAAAAAAGTCATCAGAAACATTTTCAGAATATTTATGAAATTGGTAAATAAAACTTTAAATTTAAATTTGCACAATAACATGCAAAGCTTTTTGCTTTTCCAAAAATAAAGGATGGTAGGTAGCCATGTGATTTATATTGATGATTACAACAAGAAATTATTATTGTATTTCATAATAATTAAAATATGGGGGCGGCATGGTGGCCTAGTGGTAGCACTGCTGCCTCGCAGTTGGGAGATCTGGGGCCCTGGGTTTGCCTCCCGGGTCCACCCTGCGTGGAGTTTGCATGTTCTCCCCGTGTCTGCGTGGGTTTCCTCCGGGCGCTCCGGTTTCCTCCCACAGTCCAAAGACATGCAGGTTAGGTGGATTGGTGATTCTAAATTGGCCCTAGTGTGTGCTTGGTGTGTGGGTGTGTTTGTATGTGTCCTGCGGTGGGTTGGCACCCTGCCCGGGATTGGTTCCTGCCTTGTGCCCTGTGTTGGCTGGGATTGGCTCCAGCAGACCCCCGTGACCTTGTGTTTGGATTCAGCGGGTTGGAAAATGGATGGATGGACATACATATGGACATGTCAAGTGTAATAATAATGTGTCAAAAAGTTAGAAAAAAAATAAACAAAGAGCTCAGGATTGAAACATGATATGTGTACAGAATAAGAACCCAAATGATTCAGGTCATGGCCAGAGCACTTGGATCCCTGAAGATCAGATTTAAAAACTACACTTACTGAGCAAATTCTTAGGATTACAGTGCTAATGCTGGGTAGGGCCTCCTATTGCTCTCAAAACAGCCTCAGTTCTTCATGGCCTGGATTCCACAAGATGTTTTGAAACATTCCTTTGATATTCTTGTCCATGCTGTCATGATTGCATCACGCAATTCCTGAAGATTTGTCCTCTGCACATACATGCTGTGAATCTCCCATTCTGACACATCCCAAAGGTGTTCTACTGGATTCAGATCCAGTGACTGGGAAGGCCACTGAATAACAATGAAATCTTTACCCTGTTCATGAAACCAGTATGTGAGATGGCTTTTTCTTTGTGACATGGTGCATTATCATGCTATAGTAGGCATTAGAAGATGGATAAATTGTGGCCATGAAAGGATGTACATGGTCAGCAGCAATACTCATGTAAGCCATAACATTCAGATGATGATTGATTGGTATTAACAGGGCCAAACTGTGCCATGAAAATATCCCCACACCATCACACCACAACCAGCCTAAACTGTTGACACAAGACGGGTTGGTTGCGTGGATTCATGCTATTGTTGCCAAATTCTGACCCTACCATCTGTGTGCCTCAGCAGAAATCTAGATTCATCAGACCAGTATATGTTTTTCCAGTCTTCAGCTGTCCAGTTTTGGTGAGCCAGTGACCACTTCCAGCCACAGCTTTCTGTTCTTGGCTGATAGGAGTGGAACCCAACGTGGTCTGCTGCTACTATAGCCCATCTGCTTCAAGGTTTGGTGTGTTATGGATGCTTTCTTGCTCACCACAGTTGTACAGACTGGTTATCTGAGTTACTGTAGCCTTTCTGTCAGCTCTGACCAGTCTGGCCATTTTCATCTGACCTCTCTCATCCACAAGGTGTTTCCGTCTACAGAACTGCCACTAACTGGCTATTTTTTTGTTTTTCATACCATTCTGAGTAAACTCTAGCGATTGTTGTTCATGAAAATCCCAGGAGATCAACAATTACAGAAACACTCAGACCAGCCCCTCTGGCACCAACAATCATGCCACAGTCGAAATCTTTGAGATCACATTTCCTCCCCAATCTGGTGTATGATGTCAACATTAACTGAATCTTCTAACCTGTATCTTGCATAGTTTTATGTATAAGCATAACTCAACAACAGAAATAACTGGAAAACACCAACAACTGTTAACATTAACAACAGTTGTCTTGTAGTCCTTCAGTATCTAGCATGGCCAAGTCTTGAAGCTGCCACTTCATGACACACTGGTTGACAGAGACAATTGTTGGTTATTATCCCATTCCTTCACCAAGAGCTAATGAAGTTGCTGGCCAATGGAAAATGGAAGGTCTCATCTACAGATATTATGATCCAGGATATTCTAAAAGAACTGTGTGGCACTAAGGTTAGAAGAGAAGGCAAGCGAAAGAAATATTCCTCAGGACAGCAGTGATTGCAGTAGCTGTGTGTGGTCTGGTGGTGTCCTGCTATAGAGTCAGACATCAAGGGGGTGTGATTGAGACCTCTGGCAGTTAAGAAACATGGAGCTTGTCCCTTAATATTCTGTCAATAAAGCAGGCATTGTGTTGGCTGGCAGCTTCAGCAGAATTATAGGTGCCACATCTGAAATAATCTCTCAGTTCAAGTCAAGTCGAGTCACATGGCTTTATTGTTATACCATCCATACAAAATAGTACAGCATACAGTGGCACAAAATAACGTTCCCCAGGACCATGGTGCAACATATACATAATAACAGGACAAGTGCAAGACAGGCAGAGAACAATACTATACTATACTATACTATACTATACTATACTATACTATACTATACTATACTATACTATACTATACTATACTATACTATACTATACTATAAACAAACAAACAAACAAAAAACAAATAATAAATAATAGTTAAGTGGATAAATACTAATAATTTGAAATGAATAGTAATAAGTAAAGAATTAACACAACTAATAACAAAAAACAACCATAGTAAGAAGTCTAACAAATGAACTGTATATAAATAAGCAACTAGAAGTAGATGGAATCAAATGGAGACGTTGACATTTTTTTCATGCTGTGGTATGGTTATTCGATGGCAACTATACATTGGATGGTCATCTGTCCTGAGAGTCCTCTGAAACTTACCTGCGGTTGGGACACAGTGGAGCAGCTTAATCCACGGAGTCTATGAATGCTAACACGTGACATGCCTGCCTGCAGCATGTTGATGACCCTCTTACTTCTGATGACATTCAAGATCTTATGGACTGCACCAAAACCTTTGTCCTGCTGTCACTTAAGCTCTGAGTTATGGCCTTATAAAAGTAACCTGATCAGGCTTTGTTCCCCTTGGACCTTGTTGGGTAAGAAGGCACCTAATGAGTTTTTCGTGTTCTTGCCTTACTGCACAAGTTGTATTGATGTTCAGAGGCCGAAAACAAATTGAAAGCTTTTTTGTGAAAGTACACAAACTTGAACTATGGTTTTCTCATTGTAGGAAGAATTGCATTTCTTTTCAACATTATAGTGCTGCTGACTTATGAATCCTGGGTCATGTGTTCAGGAGCCACCGAGGGTGAAGAATTAGACCTCAGAGAACATCAGCAAGTTTCCTTCAATCAGGTGCCTTTGATTCCAGGGAAAGGCATTGGATTGGGGAAAAAATAGCGGCACATCATTTAGCATTTCTTTCTCTAATGTGCTTTGGTGGCATAGTGACAAGGTTATTCTTTCGGTACAGAGTTTGCTTATACTCCCCTTGTGTTGTAGGTGCTGGCCTTCCCTGAGGATTCCCATTTCCACAGCTCAGAAATAAACCTACGGGTTGATTAATGGCTTGCATTTAGACTAGTCCTGTCAATCCATCCATCCATCCATTTTCCAACCCGCTGAATCCGAACACAGGGTCACGGGGGTCCGCTGGAGCCAATCCCAGCCAACACAGGGCACAAGGCAGGGAACCAATCCTGGGCAGGGTGCCAACCCACCGCAGCCTGTCAATCCTCTTATCCAATTATATAAAATTAGAATGCAATAACAAGGTTAACCAGAAATAACATTTTTTTGTAGTCTTACTGTGAGATGATACAAGCATTCAGCTTGCTTTTTATTTTCATGAAATAAATTACTGCTAATCCTTATTTGGTTTTTGTGCAGGCCAAGTAGCATACTAACAGCAACCTCTGGATTTGACCTCAGAAAAAGGTAGTTCTTTAACGTGTGACAAGTGGCTGGCCTGACACAATAGTGCCATGGTCAAAAGATAAAGGGAGCAGTGCATTAGCAGGGAAAGGGAAAATAAAGTATGTCAGGAGAGGTGCCAGCCATTCTGGTCGGTAGTTTCTTGAGGAGTGTCTGCCTCTGTGGTCTGTGTGCAAGCATCTATTAGAGGAACAAGACGCAAAACATAAATAAAATCCATCACTGGTTAAATTGCAGACTGGATGAGAGTAGCCTGAAGTGTAACCCCCTCGTGGAGAACAACTGAAGGTAAAATTAATGGAGCAGTACACGTGTTGGTTGGCATTTGAGCTTGCATTATGATGTGCTGTTGATCCCTGTAGTGTGGGTTCCTGCTGCCAGGATATACTTTAGCTTCCCATGTGATTAAAATGGAAAAGATGTTTCATCAATTGGTGGGATGAATTATTCCCTTTATTCTTGTTGTAGTGAGGGGCAGAACCTTTTTCCATCTCAAGATACAGTTACTCACACAAAATCTGTCCATGTATGGGCAGAAATCTATGTAAACTGCAGGTCAAAAGACAGACAAATCTCATGCAGACACAGAGTAAACTCACCTATTTCAAAAAGACAATGACAGGGCCAACCACTGAAGCATCTCCTGGAGCACTTCTGATTTCAGTATCATTTGCCATTTCTATTAAGTAGCACATTATTGCTGAGACACAAATTGTTTTGTGTCAGATGATGACCCCTTCCTTGCTTTAGAAGTATGTGGAGTATGGAGTATGTGAATTTCCTCTTCGAATTAATAAAGTATCTATCTATCTATCTATCTATCTATCTATCTATCTATCTATCTATCTATCTATCTATCTATCTATCTATCTATCTATCTATCTATCTATCTATCTATCTATCTATCTATCTATCTATCTATCTATCTATTGTATAGAAAACAAAACCACAAGATAAAGGGTCTGGAGCACCCAAAGCTGCCCTTGTACCCGGAAGCACCACGGGCGTCCCTCGAAGGCTCTTCATCGATCTTCCCGGGTGTGGCGGAAGTGAATGTTTCCCAGGCTCTCTGAGGCCTTGAGCCTCCTTGCTCCTCTCTAGTGGTCCTCTCCCGATCCAGGGCGGTTTCCCCCTCGTGGCCCGGGAGGTGTAAATGCCACCTTCCGGTCTTTCCATGCGTCCTGTCTGGGTTTGTCCCCCAGCCTCCTGTGACACCTTCTAATTCTCAGTCAGTAAGACAGAGTACAAAGCAAGCAGAGGTGTGAGTTCTAATTTTTACTCACTTATAACATTATGTAAATTTAAGTTTTAAATGTGTCTAAATCTAAAGCAAAGAGAAGTGGGCATGGCAAACACCTCATGCAACCTGGATGGATATCAACTCTTCTTGCTAGAAGGGTGCTTGGATATCAGATGGCTCTGTCAAATCTTGTGTTTCACTTCTGAACTGGTTTGTCTTTGGTCTAGCGTAGACTCTAGGTGGACATGATGGATAAGTAGGCAGAGACTCTGAGGTGCTGGTAGACCCTAAATTTATGTTGGGCTTGTGTTTCTTTACTATATCCCTTAAACCCATGATGTGTCATAGTTTAGGAGCCAACTCCTTTCCCAAGTTCATGCCTTGGGCCTTTGAGCCAATCCTCATCATGCAGGACCTACTGCATGTTCTCTAACCTTCTGCCAATCAGTTTTCTACTTCTGGCCAGGAGCTAGGGCAAAACATGTCTTTAGGCCACTGCAATCCACAACCTAAGGTGTTAAGGTAGATAAATATCAAGTTAGTTGACCATATGTTTCTCTTTTTGACAGGATTTGGGTGGTTGTGTGATGAGCAAAGCAAACAATTTCAGATTATCTATTAACTGAAGAGTTACAGTGGAAAAATCCTCTGGAATACAATCAAGTTTTTCTAATACATGCTTCATCACTATAAAGATATATGAAAAAGTTAAACAACACACTAAACATTTACTCACAGTCTGTTCACATATCACCAGTGGAACCCAGGGAGCTAACATTCACAGAATTTTTAGTAACTTTTTACTAGCCTTTCACACTGATAAACGAAATAAAATATTGAGCAAACAAAACAAAGAAGCAGACAACAACAAATTAAAGGGGACTTACTGTGGTGAATAATTTTACGCTTCTGAGCGCAAGTCACCGCCATGTCTCTGGAGATCTAATTAAAAGAGCAGACTGGCTTAACAGTGTAAGTACATCTGAAATTAATGAAGAGTCTGTAGATACAGTTTGAGGCTCACAGATCTTAAAGGTGTGAAAAATATTAGAATTTCTGAAATGCCTTCTCATGCGGGTTGATTGTACAGCCTTCACACTGGAGCGCTAATTGCTGCTATTCATTCTGCTTCACCCTGCGCATTGGGTCAAAACTGAACGGCACTTTACATTCATCTAGTACCAAAAATGGTCTTCTGCATAGATTCTTTTGTCTACATCATCAATATGATTATGAAGAGCAAAAAATGCAAAACAAAACAATTTTTAGATTAGTTTTGCATTTATGCTTGTGACTCATTTTCTTTTATGGAACTGGGAAGGGGGATTACCCCACAGAACCCAAACTGATCACAATATATTTTTTACTCCTATAAGTTTTCAACTTTTTTTTCTCCCAAATACTGGCATTTCTAGCTTGGCAAATAAAACAGAGGTATTTAGTAGTGACAGCCACAAATAAAGCTGTGCTTGACACAGTCTGCGATTAGTGAAATTAATTGTATTCTCATGTTGATAATAAATGCGTGTGCGCAGGGCTTCTCACGGACAATGACTTTTTCCCCAGCGGGGCAACGGTTAGCTGCTAAACTCTATTTGAAAATCTTTGCTATTAAATAAATTATCAAGGGAGTCATTTTACTGTGGGGGAGTTTATAAGCGATTTGAATACACTTTGTATTGTTGTGTTCGTTAGTTGCTGATTGTGCTTTTTTTCCTCTTGGCATCTACTTGAATATTATTTATGCCTATGAATTTTGGGAGCGAATGAAGTCAATTACCACAAGGGAATAGAAAGAAGGATTATGTGTTTTACTCTCCCCCCCCCACCCCCCTTTTTAATTTCAACTGTATTTTTTAATTATATGGAAGTATTTAAAATTCATTCTCAATATCTTATCATTGGGATATGTAAAGGGAGAATTATGTGCATTCCAGAAAGCAGAACATTGCTAATTAAAAATGCCAGGCTAATTTGTTTCACTCTCTGAACACTGACATTTTGCCTGAGGGCTGCTGTGTAGGCACTGTCAGTCGGTTGTTTGAATTTAAATAACTATAATTTTCACTTTGCTCTTTTGCACTTCAGTCAAAATAGTTTTCAGTGTATTTTGAACAGTTTCACCATCTGCAGATATTTTCCACTCTTAAAATAATGACAAGACCTAAAAATAATGAAAATGTTTTTTAAAAAGCAATGTATTTATTATGTATTTCTCTCTTTAAATAAAAAATATGACCACTACAGTATATTTTGGGTGATCACCACCATAAACAGTATGAAGCTAAAAAAACACCTCAGAGTGATAGGGTCTGGCTTGACTAAAAGACTGGAGAAGCAAAAGGGATTATTCATCCAATTCCAAAATTTCTGAGCCTGCTTTTTCCAGTATTGGCACAGCATATCCTAGCAACAGGAACCCACTCTGAGTTGGTCAACAGTCCATTACAAAGCATACTTTCATACCAATGCTCATTTGTCAGTGGCCAAACTGGATCTGATAGCATAACTTTGGACATTAGTAGTGAATCCACTGAAGCCCATGAGAACATAGAAAGTCCACAGAGAAGATAGCACAGTATCAGTTTGTTCATATACTGTAAGTTGATAAATACTTTGTATGTCTTTATTTGTAACTTAGGCAAAACTAAGTCAGGAAAGTGAATTTTACAACAGAGTTGGGGGAAATGCCTGAAAGAAGTTTGGTAAATGTTTCTCTGAAGTCTCTCAACCCCCACACAAAGCCAGGCTGCCTAACTGCCAAGCTTTACCTTAACACATGGTTTTGGCGAATGGCAGGTGTTAAGATGTTCTTTGCCCCACTGGTCTGAAGCATGGCTGTTTGGAATTGGCTTGTATCAAAAGCCTTTAAGTACCATGACGCCCTATTGGCTGTAGGGGTTGGACAGAAAACCCATAAATTTGCTTTCTTTTTCTCACCCTCCCTTTCTCTTACCAAACTGCTGAATGACCATCTCACACCATGAACTGAAAAGGACAACACAATGAAGAGCACAGCTCGGCAGCCATATTGAGACAGGCATGCAGCCTGTTCTTAAGAAAGCTGACCACAAAATGATGCCTTAACTAGTGAAATTAAATAACTGACAAGTCTGTGTGCCGCCTGAAACTACACATCAACATTTATCAGGTTGTATGGTTGCCAATATTCAAATGTACTTTGCATATTGTTATTATTTATGAACATTATCAATAATACATTATTTAAAGTGTAACTTAACTCCTGCTTGTCTTTTACTACACCTAATTGCCTGAGGTTTTAGATGTAGAAGGGAAGGTGGGGAGAAGTTATATACTATAATACCTTATAAACAGTGGTAAGTCTGTGGGATTTGAGGCATTCTGACAAAGGCAACATATTAATAATACAAAAGGGGAAAGTAGAATAATATATTTCTCTACCAAGACAAAACACAGTTTTACACAAAATATCTATAAAATATTATCAAGTGGTTAATGTTGCTGCCTCACCGAAGAAGTGCCTTTGGTTTGAATCCTACGCCTTTGTGGAGTCTTCATGTCTTCATGGGTTTTCCTCTGAGAGCTCCGGTTCCTCTCAGATATTCCTAAATAGGTGCATTTTGGCAACACCAAAATTAGCCTTGTGGGTTTCTGCACAACTGGGCCCAACAATGGCCTGGATCGCCATTCAGGGATGTTTCCTTTCTTGTGCAGACTCTGACAGAGACTGGGAGAAAATGGTGTCCTCAACTAGATTAAGAATCCAGAATTGAGAATGTTTTATACTAAGCTTATCCCAGGGGTTGCACAGTGCTTAGCACTGCTTCCTCACAGATGTATCTATCACAAGCTCCATAAAGCGTCCTCTCCTTCTAAATCCCCAAAGGCACAATACTGTGTCCTGTTACCTCTGAGTATTTTCTCCAGGACCTGTTGTACTCTAAATATGTGTGCCCCTTCTAGGCATAAAACCAAAATGATTTCTCTCAATGGGTACCAATTTTCCCTCTCTCTTATTCATATGCTTAGAAACTCTGAGAATGTTTTAAAGCAAATTCACAACTAGGCAGTTACTATAATACAAAAATGTAAGGTTTTTCGTTGAATTTGGTATTTGACTCTCCTTCAGACTGCAAGGTAATGAGGTCACTTTCTAGAAATCACTGATGGTGTGGAATAGCCATTCAGTTCCACCTTCATCCTGTAACTTTTATAGTTCACCAGAAATTCCAGAAGGCCTAGTTCATGATATGGTTTCGCCTTTTTTAATGGCTTCTTCCTTGGCTTCGGTAAGGTTAAAAGTAAGATTATTGTCCAGGCATTGCTGTTTCAGACGTAATTTTTCTCTGTAAGCCATCTCATCATGGTTGATGATCAGGAGTATGATGGTGATGTCATCAGCAAATTTAATGATGGAGTTGGAGTTGTGTCTGGGTACACTGTACTAGGTGAACAAGAAATAAATAAAGGGGATCACTTTGTGGAGTGCCTGTGTTGAGGGTCAGCATGGAGGAAATGATACTGCCAGTCTACACATGCTGAGGCCTGTTGGTTATTATGTCCAAAATACAATTCCAGAGAGTGGTGCTAAGTACTGAATTGAGTTTGATGATACAACAGTGCTATATACTGAGCTGTAACCAGCTTATAGGACTCTGGCATAACAGTTTTTATTTTCCAGATGTGCTAGGCTAGAATAGTATGGTTCCAAGGTATATGGCATCTTCTCTTCCATGGTTGTAATTGTATACAATGTGGAGGTGGCTCAGAATATAAAAAGTACTCTGTTTAATGTGTCTCACAATTTATCATGACTGAAGTGAGTACTCTGGTCTGTAGTTATTCAGACAGCCCACTGTTGTTTTCATAGGCAACTTTCGAAGCAGGCAGGGACCCCAGATTGTCTCAGTGAAATACTGAAGATGCAACTGAAAATGTAAGCTAATTGGTTTCTATAGGTTTGTAAAGCAGGCCATAAAATTCTATCCTGACTGGATGATTTATGAAAATTAACTCTTACCAAAATCGTCCTTACGTCATGCACAGAAACAGAGGGGGATGAGTCATATGTAGAAAGTATTAACTTTACTGGTGAGCGAAAATGTCGATGAGATTGGATTAGGTTTACTTTGTAGATAGATAGATAGATAGATAGATAGATAGATAGATAGATAGATAGATAGATAGATAGATAGATAGATAGATAGATAGATAGATATTATATTAATCCCAAGGGGAAATTCAAAATTTGTAATCTGTTATCCCCCCTCTTCCCTGCCACTGTTTTTATGAATCATTATTATTGTTATACTAATTCCCCAGTTTATCCCTGTTCTAACGTTTACCCAATTTAATTACTTGTACATTTACTTCTGGTATATACTTCTATAGCTGTGCAAAAAGATATTACTTCTGCCTTCAGTACTGTCATTGATGATCAATGGTTTCTTATTAGGAAATACTCAGATTGTTTTCATAGGTACTCAGTCAAGTGCACATTTTTTGATGAAACACATTACTTAACATTTCCACACTTATTTACAAATAGTAATTCTGCAGTTCTTCCTCTTTTTCTTCAGTCCAGCACTGAGCCACTTTTCTCAATGGTTCATCTCACTTCGGTTTATCTTTGTAAACATGAAGCAAGAGTACTGACATAAGACTGGATTGTTCAAGTTTGGGGAGCAGTAGTGGGTTTAAGTGTCCTTTATTGGGATGTTACAGTGATCCATTGTATTAGCACCCATTGTACAGCGGGTGATATGCTGATAATATTCAGAGTAAATATTACATTTGCTTTGTTGAAGTATAAACTAACAATAAATAAGCCCTCAGGATTTAAGCATTTGTATTCTGTAGTAATGCTGCACTGATTGTTCATTGCATTGTTGGTACTAGCTTGCAGAAGCGTGTTTCAGGATACCTCTTTCATTCTGAACATTTAATAAGCTAAGAAAATATTCCATCCATCATTATTCAAGTGCCATATTCCCAGACGGTATGCCACCACTCCAATCTTTAATTATTGTTATTGTTTTGATTTAGCCTTAGTTCTTGCTTTTCTATAGGTCTAATTTTCTTCAGCCTTGGTGTTTTGTGTAGAGTCCTACATAGGCTTCCTCATATTTTTAATTTTCAGGTTCTACTACAAAGACTGTTCATTATTATTTTGCTATTTTTTCATATATTATAATCAATAATAAATAGTTTGCATTGTCTTGTATTGTAAGCCTCAATATAAAGACAAAGTGGTCCCATGGAAATGATAACATGGTGGCCCCACTTCTTAGGGTTCCACTCAATACATACAAAGAATTTATTTAAAAAAAACACACAATATATAAATACTAACTAATAAATAGAGAGAGAGAGGTTGGGAGCATGTGCTGATAGTGCATTGCCGCACCCACCACACAAGGAACCACCTGGATTGCGACCTGAGTGCAGTGGGTGACACCTCAGCAGCACACTGGAACAGTGTGAGACTTTTTTTTTTACAGTGGCTGGAGTGTCAATCCTGCCACCAACCCCCAAGTTTTCCCTGCAAGTTGGAAGACCTGCTTTCAGGGCTAATAATAAATAAACATAAGAATATAAACAGAAATTGCATAAAAACAAGAAACACATGAAAAATAATATTCAAAAACAACAAAAATAACAGTATACAGATTTTAAGGCTAATACAGATGTATGAGTTTATAACTGCAATACTGGTTTCATTTTCATACTACATTTTGGCATGCAAGCACATGCACCATTTTCTTGGTCTCCATCACTTGACAAAGTTTAGATATTTTTGATATTTCTGACCTTTTAGCTTTTTATTCAAAAACTCGGGTCACTGAATATTAAAAGAAAGTAACATAGCTTAAAATTAACAATGAGGACAAAATAATACATTCTGAATTTATAGGATTCAAAACACATGAAAAGCACAACTAACCATGGATAAAAAATTTTCAAAATCTGCAATACAGTAGATAGATAGATAGATAGATAGATAGATAGATAGATAGATACTTTATTAATCCCAATGGGAAATTCACAGGAAATGCAACACTGTTGAGTTTAACGGAACCACTATTATTTATTTTTGTACCTTCTGTATATATGAAATTTGTTTTTGCACTTTTTAAACTATTATGTTGTTATTCTGGTGATACCATTTTGTGTCCTTTATCTCCACAGTTAGCAGTATTTTGGGACAATCTTTGATTGGCCATGGGTGTATTGTTTACAGATGCAATGCTTGTTATGTCATACATGCATGAGTAGGGACCATCTTCAGGGTTTCTAAGCTAGTTGTAATTTCACCCTGATTCATAGGTTGGCATTGGTATTTACACTTTTCATTTTTGCCCTTCCGGCTTATGGGATATTTAACATTTAGCTGCGGTCCACAGTCACTTCAAAAGCCAAATCTGAAAAGATGGTGTAGTCAGCGTACTGACTGAAACATTTTTTTTCATTGTGTTGATTTATTTTGTGGGTGGAACCCCATCATATTACCTTTGTTTCCTCTCATTGTTACACTGGTCAGGTGACATTTTGTTCATCATAAACCACCTATATAAGATGGCGGTGCAAAGCTTCTTGCATAAATATACCAAATTATTTTCCTCACACTCTCAACCTCATCTTCTAAGTGTTAGTGGAACTTGAAAGAAGCTTCTGAGAATGTTTAGTGTAAGGAATTCTTACCTGCCTATCACTGCAGAGGGCCTGCCCCCAGTCCTATAAAGGTTGTGGAAACAAGCAGTCCCTTGCAGTGTACTGAATGTGCTTTGTGGTGTTGGTAAGTTCTGCGTTCCTGTGTGATTAGTTTTCTGTGTTCCTTTAATTTTGCTCTGCTTTTGACCATTCTTTTAGATTTTGAATTGGGACTTGTTTACTGGTGGATTGACTATTTCAGACAGCTACTTCTCTGTCTTTTGTGATCCTTGAAGCTTAGTTTGTTTCAGAGCATTTTTATAAAAGAAATCCTTTTATAAATCTTTGCTTACCCCTTTTTCTTTAAGCTGAAGAGTGCTGGATCCTTCCACTTTATTTTTGCAATAGTTTTTGGGACTTTAAGCTAAGGCGCTAAAGCTAAGGAATTTCTAGTTCATGACACAGAGACACTGTCTTGGCCTTGGGTTCAAACCCAGTCTTTAGGATCTGTGAAGCAGCAGTGCAGCACTGCATCCCCAAACCCCACAAAAAAGAATGACAAGGCTGGAAAAAATAACCGAAAGAGAAATAAACAGCCTGAAAGGTCTAACAAAATGGGAAGAGAAAATAAAGACTAAAAGGAGCCATAAAACATTCGAGTCTGTTCGGTTGACCTGCTCCTTGTTACAGTATAGCTATTTCTGATCTTTAAGAATGGTGGCTGTGACACTTGGTCTCCTGTGGCCTCTGGCTTCCATTACATCCAATTACTTAATTAGAGCCCCAATCCTGACATTAATTAGACAGTTTGTCCCTCCTGTTAGTCAGTAATCTCACAAAATCCCCTGTAGTGTGGCTTTTACTTCTCTAAAGAAATGACATTTATTTATTGTCTTAACTTAATTGTGCAGGATCCCATTTATTTATTTATTTATTCAATTAATTATTTTTGTATGAAATAGACAAGGTGGCACAGTGCAGCTGCCTCACAACTCTGGAGACTTGGCTTTGCTGATGCCAGGATTGAGTTTGAATGTTCTCCATCTATGCATGTGAGATTGTTCTGGTACTCATGTTTTCTCAGTTATATGTGCAGGTACTTTAATTTATCATTGTAAACTGACCAGGTATAAATGAGTAAGGATTAATCATTAATAATCTTTAATTGACATGAGTAGTGTTTCATCCAGGTTTTTTTACATGTGACTTTATGTTAGAAATAGTGGGTTTGGGAAATGGATGGATTAAAATACTTTAGATATCTAGAATAATATAAAAGGGTTTTTTCCTTTTAGCAGATGATGTGGTCCTGTTGACTTCATCAGGTGGTGACCTCAGGTACACAATTGGATAATACACAACTGAGTGTAAAGTGGTCAGGATGAAGTTTAGTACCTCCAAGTCTGAGGTCGTTGTTCTGAGCCAGAAAAAGGGAGGTTTAAGGTTGGGGAGGAAGTGCTACATCAAGTGGAGAAGTTTAAATATCTCAGGGTCTTCTTCATGAGTTAGGAAAAGAGGGAGTGAGAAATCAACAGGCAGATCTTCAGTAATACGGCCATTTTACCGGTGGTGGTGAAGAGAGAGCTGAACTGAACGGCAAAGCTCTCAATTTATGGGTCAATCTACATTCCTACTCTCAACTATGGCCACAAGCTTTCAGTAGTGACCAAGAGAACTAGGACATGAGCTTCCTATGCAGGATGTCTGGGTGCAGCCTTAGAGATAGGGTGAGAAGTGCAAACGTTTGGGAGGAGCTGAAAATAGAGCTACTGCTTCTCCACATGTAAATTAATCAGTTGAGGTGATTTTAGAATACTTCCTGGACATCTCCATGTGGAGGTGTTTCAGGCATATCCATCTAGGAGGATATGTCAAGTCAAAACTAAGATACTCTTTTGAGATTATATCTTCCAGCTGGCCTGGGAATGCCCCAGTATCCTCCCAGAGGACTTGAAGGAGGTTGTTGGGAAAAGGAACATCTGAGCAATTTTGCTTAGACTGCTTCTCTCAAATCAGATAAGCAGTAGGAAAGGGGTGGATGGATGTGTTTTCTGTCTTGAGCATGTGTGAGTGCTGAAAGAGGAGATTACAAAAGTTAGAATGAGACTGATCTAGAAGGTTTAGATAACCCTAGCCTGAATGAATCTATTAATTTTTTACATTTAAAATTTCTCATTTAAAGATTTACCAATGTTGTTTCTTGTCCTAGAGTGTGTATATAAACACAGGGAACTCCAGTTTCTGTATTACATCTTGCCTGAAGAAGGGGCCTGAGTTGCCTCGAAAGCTTGCATATTGTAATCTTTTTAGTTAGCCAATAAAAGGTGTCATTTTGCTTGGCTTTTCTCTACATTCATAATGGCTAACGCGGTATAACACCCTAGTACTACAGGTTCAGAGTCAGAAATGTATACATAAGGGCACTCCAGTATTTATTTACACAGGTTAAAGATTGAACTAAATTATATAGAGAAGGCACAGACTCAAAAAAGAGGCAGAATGCTATGGGCTTTTAAAAAATGTTTAATTAGTGTGCATCTGCACCATTCAACAAAGAATGAAATGATCTCTTCAGCATCTCTTTGAGAGGCTTTACAGCTCAAGATATACAGTGTAAGAGGTGCTTTTTTGTACAGCCACACATTCTGGTTCATTGCACAGGCTAAAGAGAAAAGAGACTCAGCTAATAAATAGTGATTGTCCGCTTCACTTAAATCTACTCTAAAAGCTGACTATGCTGCCCAGTAGGCCTGCTTATATTCAGACTCTAAGATCATTCCAATATGATACACAAGTAGGGCAACTAGGAGAAAGGTGGCTTATACCTGGAAATTTTACAATGTATGCAGGTTTTAATGGTAAAATATAATGAATGAATTTAACAATGCATAGAATTATGATGAAGTTAAAATCATAAACAGGGTGCCATAAGTGATAAAGGAGGCACACTAAACAAATTGTTTTCATTCATTTTTGTAATTTTTGAATTTGTTTTTCCTGTGTTATACCCATCTGCTTTCCATTCTGCCTGTCCAATACACTGTTTTTTTGTTCTTTATTTTGCCTTATACAATTTCTTGTATTAGGAATTTGTTAGTTTTTGCATATCCCTTGGGGTCAGAGCGCATGGTCAGCCATTGTACAGCGCCCCTGGAGCAATTACAGGTTAAGGGTCTTGCTCAAGGGCCCAGCAGAGTAGGATCTCTTTTGGCAGTGACAGGGATTCAAACCAGCAACCTTCTGGATACCAGCACAGATCTTTAGCCTCAGAGCCACTACTCCGTGTGGAGATGCTTGATCTATCCAGGCCATAATACTTGACAGGGCATAATTACATATACCAGTCCTATTACCCTAACATACATGGCAGCCTGACTTGGAAAAAAACAGAGTATATGGAGAAAAATCTCATACAGGCATGGTAGATCATGTAAATATACACAGACCATGGCTGGCCTGGGATCTGAGTAGATACACTGAGCAGTGAGGCAGCAAAAGTAACCACTGCATTAAACCCTGTGATCCATCCATCCATCCATTCATCCATCCATCCATCCATCCATCCATCCATCCATCCATCCATCCATCCATCCATCCATCCATCCATCTTTCAAACTGCTTCATCTTAAGTGGCTTTAAATTATTTTGGAATATGAATTTTCTTTTGTGCTTTATAAAACTCCTTGTGATATTGCTCACTATTAAAGATTTACCTATCCACCCATACATTATTGAACTAACTATATCCAGGTCAGAATTTACATTGTGAAAGGTGTTATATAAATTCTGTTCAGTTAGTCCTTTATTCAAATTAAGATTACATCCTAGAAGCTGCAGTTCATCTTTTAAATGCATGCTGCTTATGCAAAGGAACTCCTTATTGCCAGGGAAATGCCTTCCCAATGCAATGCATCAGTGCCAAGCTCAAACTGTTAGAATGAAATCGACTGACTCTAAACTTTCTGTCATGAATGTGCATGATTTGCATTATTGCCACGGGAAAGAAATGGCATATCTAGAAGGATGGCAATAGGGAACTTGACCAGGAGAGTAGAAAGAGAGTTTAGAAATAGGCAAGTGGTGAAAAACAGACCAGGAGTCGTAGCCAGAAGGCAGCTAAACAGGGTAAAGGAGACCAAAATATGCAGCAAAATTGAAGTTGAAAAACAGAAGCAGAAAAGTCTGAAACACAAATTAAATCTTTTCCCCTGACACTTAATTTAGAACAAAGCAAGATTTGCTTGCACTAATCCAAAATTTTGGACTGTTAATGCTGTGCAACCTCCTCTTAAATAGAATAAGGACTGAAAAAAAACATGCAGGGCAATGCCAACCATGTGCCCGCCAACTGTAAAGAAGACAGATCTGTCAGGAGATGATGGGAACAAAACACCCCTCAAGCTTCCTAATACATGTTACCAAGCAGGTCAATGCTCTGGTCAAGGATAGTACAACTCTAAAAGTTACTTTATTAATTAACATAAATCTAGCAACAGGTGAATTGTACAGTATTCATAAAAAATGAAGATGTTCATCATAGAAAACAATCAAGACATTAAATAAAAACACATATTTATAATATACAAAGGGAAAACATACAAAGAAAAAATAAATAAATATCCCCCTATTGCTACATTTGTGCTAATTAATAAAGTTGTTTTAAGAATCATACCATTCTTGGTGCAGAAATTCTTTGCACACCTCCTGCCAAGTAGTAACAGCAGGTAAATACAAACAACAGACAAAAAAGACACTGAATAGAGCATGGTAAATTGAATGTAACCCACCACAAAACCCCTCTGCTTTCTTGCAGTCGCACATTTTATTATTTTATTTGTTGATGGCACTTCACAGTAGAGCACTCTACCTCAGGCAGTCAGGTTTAGTAAAATTCAGTGATGTTGTACTCAGAATTGTGTCAGCGATCTCCGGTTGATGGTTTCCAGTCAGAACCTTTAACTGAAATATGGATTTATAGTGGTTTCTGACTCACATGAAGATGGGAACTGAGTGTTCAAGTTAGCTGAAGTTGAATTTGTGTTATCATAAGTCCTAGGCTTTTTGGCTATGGGTTGCACTGCTTAGCCATTTTTGTGCACAAGCTAACCCCTTTGGTTGTAATATATATGCTGTACTATATACAAGCAACAATTAGTAAATTGTCAGTATGAGCTAAGTAGCCTTTATGACCTTTGGATAAATAATGGTGATAATGGGCCTGTATTGTGTGCTGAATAGGGCAGTGAGGATGAGGTCTTTATTAATGCTGTTTGTCTTTCCGATGCAGCCTGTTATACAGTAACCAGTATGTCCTTAATAAGCAAGAGCAGTGTACCCGCTAAATCCTTAGGAGCACGTCAAACACTACCTGAGCTGTGAGACACAAAGTCAACCCAGCAGTACCCAAGGATTCTCCAAAGAGATACAGTACCGAAGGAGTCCAGTCTTCGTCTCAGGTCACTGGATAGTGTCCAAGTCTCACAGCCATTTAGCAAAACAGGAAACACCAGAACTTTAAAGACTTGGGCCTTCATCCTATTGCAAAGATATCGGGAGCACCAGACCACCCTTTCCATTGACCTTTTGACCCCCCATGCACTTCCAATCCTCATCATAGGATGAGTCACTAGAGACATGAATGCTGCTGCCTCCTTATCTTCCCTCAGATCTTCAGAGTAGCAACAACAAGTTTGTGGTCAGAATTCAAACTGGACACTCCTGTAGACCCCAGAGTTTTGTTGGAGGCTCCAGTGTCTGCCCACAAGTATGTGATTGACCTCCTTCAGCACACCACTAGTATTGGAGAACCAAGTCAAACGATGCAGCACAGAGTATTCTGGAACCAGGATCCTGCGATCTGTAGCCCCTGACCTTTTGCGAAGTCAAGGAAAATGGAGTACCTTTCATGGCGACAGACACAATCCTCATAGCCAGTCCTGTCTGTGTCAACGGGTACCCATCAACCACCAAGCAAAGTTGAAAATAAAATGTCTCCCTCATTGAGACATTACTCAACTCCGTCAGATCATACACTGAGACAACAGACAAGGCACTCAGAGAGTGCATTAATCTAAGTCTCATGAAACACTCATTGAAAGGAATGACATTGGACACCATGGGAAGGAGCCGATCTGACACAGCAAGAGCTACAACATGAGTATGACAGCCATCAGAGTGACCAGACAAATAAAAGGTGTACCCACGTACAGAGATCTGGCCAGTCCCAGGTCTGTGCACATCTGAGAGTGCCACCACTGAAACATGTAGTTTACAACAGCAGAAGAAAATGATCATCATGCTGGAGAGACAAGACGTTCCACTCGCCTACCTGGATGAGCTGCCGCAAATTGGGACCCAAGTGCTGCCATACATCAGGCGACTCCTCAGCACCACACAAGTTCTGATCCCCAACAGGCCTGACTCCAATGGTTCTCTGGTGGTTTTGACTCTACCAAGGATGAGGCCTCCGAGGGCTTTCCCCCATCCCCTTCATAATATGAGTAGCCTTCCTGTTTTGGGTGCAGCAGAGCTACTTCCGCAGAGAGCAGAAAGGAGTCCTGTCTGCTGTTTTGGAGCTGCTTGAAGTTTTTATGGTAGCTGGAGTGCCCATCCTGACACCAACCCCCAAGTTTTTCCTGCATGTTGGAGGACCACTTGCAGTGCCGAATGCAGCTTTAATGTCATAAATAGGACATTACAATATGCATATTTAGTAATCCTAATGTCAATGTCATGATTTTACTCTACTTTATTTTTAGTAGTCTTTTTTTGATATCAGAAAAATGTTTTGATAGAAATTTGAATTCTATCTTCCATGTCACCATATTACATTTGTATAGATGCCCTCATTTTTGTTGTGCGTTTGCTAGGCTGTTGCTAGGCTAGAGGTGTGCGTTGCATCATGTCTATGCCGCAATTTGACAAAGATCAGTTTTATACATTCTGTATCTTACAGATACTTTTAAAGAACTTTACATGCTACTTTTTACTGTATAGTAAGTTTAGTTTGATCTCCTGGTTTTGACTTTATTTTGTTTGCAGACTTAAATTCTCATATCTTATTTTGACTTAATGATCTAAGCTCCTTTCTGGCTCATCTTTTCTGTGTAATTTTTTGTAATTTTCTGGCAACATTTTATTTGTAGTGCGGTGTCGCACATCACATCCAGCTTTGTAATGAACCCCTAAAAAGGCAAAGAATTTTTTTTTAAGAATTTTTTTTCTGTGTAATGTGAATTTCCCCTTGGGATTAATAAAGTATCTATCTATCTATCTATCTATCTATCTATCTATCTATCTATCTATCTATCTATCTATCTATCTATCTATCTATCTATCTATCTATCTATCTATCTATCTATCTATCTATCTATCTATCTATCTATCTATCTATCTAATTTTTCCCACCTCCTGATCCTTAATTAAACCCAATTTATGACTGTCTCTTTCTGTGCAGTCATTATAGATTGCACTGTCTTTATCAGACAAAAGGTACTGTAGACAACTTATTGGAGAACATCGCAAGCTTGGAAGGTGTTATTTTTATAAAGAGCAACTTAAGTATATAGTGTGGCAGAGATGAAGTGGTTTTGATGCTGTAAAGAGACCCCCTATTTTGTGTCCTCCAACTGTACTGCCATCCTTGTACACTATAGTCCCTCAAAGCAACGAATGGCCTACATGTAGACTCTCTTCATCCCTGTGCATCTGTTGTATACACTTACAGATTGGAAGCTTTGCCTGAGGTAAAGTTGTTTAAATGAAGTTATTTAAATGAAGCTGCCTATATGTCCATTAGCTTTGTCTGCAGACTTTAAACTTTGATATCAGCTACTGCACCGGTGGCAGAATCCCTACAGCCAATCTTGAACTATTTGTTACTGACAAGAAAATACTTTGTTCTTGATTTTCATAAATAACTCCCTCATTATCTAATTGAATCTCTTCTTCTCTTTAATTCATAATAAACTCTCACACAAAGACTTAGGAGAGTAGACTTTAATATTAAAGTCTGCGGCAAATGGCAAATTGAAGTCACTTCTGAAATGCTGTAATTAAAAGACATAGACTTGTAGCCTCTTGGCGCATGCAAGACCGAAATCTGATATCTGATGCCACAGACAACTTACCCGAGGACAATGCCTTTTGAACAAAAATGAATTCTGTTAAAGAAGCGTAAAGCATTGTAATTTACATGCCATTTAGAATTCATCCTTTGTAGCCAACAAAGAGGCTGCTTGCATGAGATCAAGCAGTTAATGATACACTGTACTTTAAAGATAAAAATTCACAAATGAATTCCGTTTTATATGTTTCTCATTTTGCCTTTTTTGGGGTTCATTACAAAGCTGGATGTAATGTGCGACACCGCACTACAAATAAAATGTTGCCAGTGTTGCACTTATTGGCAAAATTAACACATCAGCCTTCTTTTCAAATGATCTGTTTCTGTTTTCTTCTGCCAAATGCACATGAATGCTCCTGTATTAGATTATGAATATTCCCTAATGGAAAAAATAATGCTGGGAAAATTGATGGCAGATTTGCCACAGATGTGCTGAAAAATGAGGTAAACATATCCATCTGTTGTGAATCGCATGTCATTTCAGTATCAGTAGGACACTTCAAGTGCCCTATGCTAAACAAAAAATCCTTAAAATTAATACTTTTTTTGGCATCCAGATCAATTCATCACAATACATAGAGAGGTCTTTCTTTTTGCTTAATTAATAGGCTGCTCCAAAATTAATGTTATAATATGCAATGATTTGTAAGCAACATTTAGTGTTATTGCATCTAGAGCTAACAGCATAAATATGCACTTGAAGAAATTCAACATAATTGTAAAAAAAAATGGCACCTCTGTGACACAATACCATAGCAGGATCAAGGGCAGTCCACAGTGAAGATAAGGAAAATCAGCAGTGGGGAAAGCAAAGCTAACTGCCAGTGCATGAAGAAGTGCCAGGGAGTGCTAAGCCCTAAAGTTGTAGTGGATGTCCCAGACGTGAATTATGTCAGGTCTTTACAGACAGTATGAAGAGGTCAAGGTACTCAAGGACTGCCAGCACCTCTTCTACTTTCAATGCAGAAACTGGCACCTCTTCAGAAATCTTCATAGGGAAAACTACTTCATCGATTATCACTGAATTACCATAAATAGAGTAGCACCAGTAGCTGGGATCAGCTTCATGTGCTTCTGCTGACCAGTAGAGATCCTTACATGGTCCAAAGCTAAGAGACCTGGGACAGTATTGTCCTTTTAAGAACTAAAATAAAAGTCCTTCCCTCTCACCTCCATCTTTCTCTCATTCTCTCTTATGCGTGCACTTGAACTCCTCTGATATTAATAATCTTTAAAAGGATATCTTGGTTCCATTCTTCTATGTTGATGACCCTTGTAATAAAGCTAGAGAACGCTGACAACTTACTAGTCCTCCCTGACCTCATTTTTTGCTGTGTAGCTTCCTTCCAACTTTCCCAGACAGGGACACTACGCTTCTATCTGTTGGTGAGCATGTCTTTTGGTCTCTTGCTGGACTTCTATGCTTTCACTGTTTTTGTATGTAAAGGTTAGCAATCATTGACTTCTTTTATGTTGCCATCACACTCTGTGTCCTGCTTTTCCACCATGCATGGCAGGGCCATTCACCTCCTACTTTCAACACTAACTTGTCAGGTTGCTTTCTCCCTACTAGTGCAGAGCAGCCATTACTCCTTCATATGGTGGATTGTGTCAGGGGTCTCACTTTCTTGGTCACTGTGTGATTGTAAATGCTTTATTTTACCATGTAACTTGACTTCTGGCATACTCTTGACAGAAGCAGCATTAAAACTTTACAGTTCCTCTAGGCCATAAACTGAATATTAGAAGGAAAAAGAAATCACAATGGAGACAGAGGGCAAAGGCAGTTGAATTGACATTTATTGGTTGCTTTTAGGCACAAACCCCGGTTTCATTAGCAGTGCCACGTGTGTATTTCTCAGAAATGTCAGTTTGTAGCACCAAATATGCTCACCAAACATTTTTGTCCTCATTTACTGCACATTCTCTTTTGAACAATCGCATATATACAAGTTACTAAAACAAAGGGAAAATACTGTAGCATTAGAACAATTCAGGGGGACTCATTAGACACCATGTTGAGGCAGCAGTCTTATGCCTAGAGGGCAGTCTCCTTCTTCAGACAATATTACATGTGTAGCAGCCTGCATTTAAGCATAGATTGGTACACAGATAGTAGCTATGTACACACTTTATTTTTTCCCCAAGGGGAAATTAAGACTTTATAGAAGATCAAAAAAAAAATAGCTGACCAGAGATTGCTAAGCACCACCAGAGCAGCAAATGGCAGGGTAAAGTCATGCATAAGGCCTCCATGCCTGCTAGGGAGAGAGACATACATACAGGAGAAGTCCTATGCCAGTACCAGTGCACAAAAACTGGAGTCACTACGGCGCTACAAGCCGTGGATATATATAGGATATCCCAGAAGGTCAGCCTGCAAAGGCACAAATGTTATTTCATGAAGCCAAATGGCAGGCCACTTAATATGTACTAGGGATGACCCTCTGTTAAGAAGAAAAAGGGAGCCTTAAAGCAGTGGTTCTCATGCGACTATAAAAACAAAACACAACATAGCATTGCAGTGATGTCAGTAAAACAATGACAAACATTAGAATGAACTAAAAATTTAATTGAGTAACTCATACATGCTATAGAAGGAATCTATACATTTAAAAACACTAAGGAACTGCCTTCATGTGTTGCTGAAGTAGGAACACCCTGAAAGTCAGATTTGGTTCAGGGGTGTGTTGTTGTGACAGGGTCCCCAGGTGACCCTATTTTACTTTTCAGACTATTCACAACATAGACCTTAACAGAATCCCCCAACTCCCATCTATAGCCCATGTACGTTTTCTTTTACCAGCCTGGTTACTGTCATGATTGAATGCTTTTGTAGTTAAGTACTTACTCTTTTCTTTTTCAATCTGCAACCTCAAGCTACAAGAGTACCAGATTAATAAATACAGTGCATCCGGAAAGTATTCACAGCGCATCACTTTTTCCACATTTTGTTATGTTACAGCCTTATTCCAAAATGGATTAAATTCATTCTTTTCTTCAGAATTTTACACACAACGCCCCATAATGACAACATGAAAAAAGTTTACTTGAGGTTTGTGCAAATTTATTAAAAATAAAAAAACTGAGAAATCACGTGTACATAAGTATTCACAGCCTTTGCTCAATACTTTGTCGATGCCCCTTTGACAGCAATCACAGCCTCAAGTCTTTTTGAATATGATGCCACAAGCTTGGCACACCTATCCTTGGCCAGTTTCGCCCATTCCTCTTTGCAGCACCTCTCAAGCTCCATCAGGTTGGATGGGAAGCGTCGGTGCTCAGCCATTTTAAGATCTCTCCAGAGATGTTCAATCGGAATCAAGTCTGGGCTCTGGCTGGGCCATTCAAGGACATTCACAGAGTTGTCCTGAAGCCACTCCTTTGATATCTTGGCTGTGTGCTTAGGGTCGTTGTCCTGCTGAAAGATGAACCGTCACCCCAGTTTGAGGTCAAGAGCGCTCTGGAGCAGGTTTTCATCCAGGATGTCTCTGTACATTGCTGCAGTCATATTTCCCTTTATCCTGACTAGTCTCCCAGTTCCTGCCGCTGAAAAACATCCCCACAGCATGATGCTGCCACCACCATGCTTCACTGTGGGGATGGTGCCAGGTTTTCCCCAAATGTGACGCCTGGCATTCACACCAAAGAGTTCAATCTTTGTCTCATCAGACCAGAGAATTTTCTTTCTCATGGTCTGAGAGTCCTTCAGGTGCCTTTTGGCAAACTCCAGGCGGGTTGCCATGTGCCTTTTACTAAGGAGTGGCTTCTGTCTGACCACTCTACCATACAGGCCTGATTGGTGGATTGCTGCAGAGATGGTTGTCCTTCTGGAAGGTTCTTCTCTCTCCACAGAGGACCTCTGGAGCTCTGACAGAGCTGATTGGTGGATTGCTGCAGAGATGGTTGTCCTTCTGGAAGGTTCTCCTCTCTCTACAGAGGACCTCTGGAGCTCTGACAGAGTGACCATCGGGTTCTTTGGTCACCTCCCTGACTAAGGCCCTTCTCCCCCGATCGCTCAGTTTAGATGGCTAGCCAACTCTAGGAAGAGTCCTGGTGGTTTTGAACTTCTTCCACTTACGGATGATGGAGGCCACTGTGCTCATTGGGACCTTCAAAGCAGCAGAAATTTTTCTGTAACCTTCCCCAGATTTGTGCCTCGAGACAATTCCTTTGACTTCATGCTTGGTTTGTGCTCTGACATGAACTGTCAACTGTGGGACCTTATATAGACAGGTATGTGCTTTTGAATTTAATCCATTTTGGGATAAGGCTGTAACATAACAAAATGTGGAAAAAGTGATGCGCTGTGAATACTTTCCGGATGCACTGTAAATTTAACATTTCTAATTGTGCCCGACATAGAAGCAGAGTAAAAATGTTGTAAAATTAATATCAATACAATCTTCATAATTAGCAATTCATCTTGCATCCAATGCTTTTACTACCAGATGGCTCTCTATCTTAGTATGTTGACTTGGTCTCTGGTCTGGTGTGGTCTGTTATCCAGCATGGCCTCTGACAGAGATGGCAGCATGGAATCTGGACAGACAAAACAACAGAGACGGATAGAGAAAGCATACCCGTGTAAGCCATAATTTATGTTGTTCTCCATTCCATATTTCCTAGGAGAGGGAAGGGGTGCTCTATTCTCTTTCCAGAGGTTCATAAATTTTACCTGTTCCTTCCACTCCAGGATATTTTCCTACGGGAGAGGGCTCATAAATCTAAATTATCCCTGCATGCCCACACTGGCCCACTCTCCCCATTACAGATGGATTACAACCCTTAAGAGAAATTCTTATCACTAATCACATTCCAAAAACTCTGGAATGAGGAAATTACAATGGCTTACTATTTTAGAAGGCTGCTTCTTTTTTAATCAATTTAAAGTTATCTTAAATAACATTTATTAAACAATTAATAGAAGTCTTAATATTAATAATCATTACAAGGGACATGGCTGTAAGCGAGCTTGATGTAAAACAGCCATGAGGCAGAGAGCAGATTTTGGGGTTAGATGAAGAGTTAATCTGAAAGTTTACTGGGAGAGAAACAGAAGGTGAGTAAGGAAGCACCTGCAGCTGGACAAATAGGGAAGCCATTCTAGTGGGCAGTCAGATGTCCACGGTAATATCTTTTTTTTAATACTTCTGTTTTACTTTGTATTTATGCTCTCCTTGGTATGTTTTACTAAATTGACACACCCTTTTAAATGTATTGGTCCCTATATTGCCCTTATGCTGGATGTTATTGAGGGTATCCTCATCTGTTATATGTTACATTTTTGCAACTATACTTAAGTTAGTCCTGGGAATAAATAACATTAGTTATAACTTTTAGTAAAAGAAAAGCATAAGCTTATTTAATGAAAATAAAGCAGATCCTTGTTTTGATTAAATGGTAAATCACGTATGTGAAGAGACGAAAGGGAATTAAGGGTGTTGTAATACAACCAGGGCTTCATCCCCAGCTTGTATTTATTTTCCTTTTTATTGTTGAGTGTGAAGTATTTTTCATATTTTTGTACATATTCTATATTTAATTATTACTTTGTGGGCATTTATTGTATCTTAAAGTATTTCTATTTTCCTTGTACTTTGTGGGTGGAAGCCTTGGAGATGGAGCTGCCCTGATATCACCAGCTGCAGGGACCTCCCTCTGCTTGTATGTTGAAAAGGTCCCAGCAGTGGCTCATTGAAGTTCTTACCATGCATTTATAAGTACTGATGTTTTTGTTTCTTGTATTTATTGCCTTTGGTTTTAGTTTTTCAAATCTGTATTATGGATTTGGGACTTGTTTGTTCTGGATTGCATTTTTAGGCAAATCCTTTTGACTTATTTTTGTTTTTTTATCATTCATTTGTCAGTCACATATTTACAGTTTACTCTCTCCCTTGAAGAACATTTAGATAGATAGATAGATAGATAGATAGATAGACAGACAGACAGACAGACAGACAGACAGACAGACAGACAGATAGATAGATAGATAGATAGATAGATAGATAGATAGATAGATAGATAGATAGATAGATAGATACTTTATTAATCCCAAGGGGAAATTCACATTCTCCAGCAGCTGCATACTGATACAATAAACAATATTAAATTAAAGATTGATAATAATGCAGGTAAAAAACAGACAATAACTTTGTATAATGTTAAATGCTAACGTTTACCCCCCCGGGTGGAATCGAAGAGTCGCATAGTTTGGGGGAGGAACGATCTCCTCAATCTGTCAGTGGCGCAGGACAGTGACAGCAGTCTGTCGCTGAAGCTGCTCTTCTGTCTGGAGATGATACTATTTAGTGGATGCAGTGGATTCTCCATAATTGATAGGAGCCTGCTGAGCGCCTGTCGCTCTGCCACAGATGTTAAACTGCCCAGCTCCACGCCAACAATAGAGCCTGCCTTCCTCACCAGTTTGTCCAGGCGTGAGGTGTCTTTCTTCTTAATGCTGCCTCCCCAGCACACCACTGCGTAGAAGAGGGCGCTTGCCACAACCGTCTGATAGAACATCTGCAGCATCTTATTGCAGATGTTGAAGGACGCCAGCCTTCTAAGGAAGTATATTCGGCTCTGTCCTTTCTTGCACAGAGTATCAGTATTTGTTTTTGGGACATCACATTTGTGATGTTTTGGGACATTCAGGATATTTTGGGCTTTATAATCATAGCCATATTTACGGGCAGTGAAGGCTGTGGAGTTTGTTGGATGGATGCCTAGGTTGAGGCCTGGTTGTGGTACTTTTAGCAGCCACATATCTTTTTTACTATTTGGAATACAAGTGAATCATAACAAATGGGAAGTGCATTTAAAACTGAGGACATGAAGTACTTCTTTACTTAAAAAGTTATGGGAATCTGGAACAAACTATTGAGACATGTAATTGAAGCAGAAACCTTAACAACCTTTAAGAATTATCTGGATAAGATATTGGGACAGCTTAGCAATTGGCTGAACAAATGAGCCTAATGGACTGAATGGTCCCCTGTTGTTTTTCAAATTTCTTATGTTCTGTTTTGCTTTTATATTTCTGTTTGGTGAGGCAGCAGGATAATGAGGGCTTAGAAGAAGAGTATATAAAAGTTTATATGTAGAAACTGTAAAGAATGACAAATTAAATAATGGAGCAAAATCTAGCTCAAGGTAACAGACGTACAAAAGTCAGAACCAAAGTAAAAAAAAAAAAACACTTGAAAAGGAATTGCTAGAGAAACTAATCTTTACCTAAAATGTTTCAATTTGACAAACAATTTGTGAGTGTGAGGCTTAGCCTTAAACAAGATTGCCACCATAACATAACAAACACAAGCATGTAACTATGGCTGTATATTGAATTAAATCCTTAATGGCAGTGCAGTGATGCCTCTTTGTGCAGTGATCTAAGGCGAGTGTTTGTGAACCACTGGTCGCAAGGTTATTGTTTATAAAGGTATTGGGCCGCTTTCTCAACCTTTTGATGATTGTGCTGGAATCACGAAGCAGGTCGCAAGGACCCTTAAAAAAGGGGAAATTGGGTCACAACACCATAAATATTGAAAAACACCGGCCTAAACGAAACAATTAACACAAAGTACAGAAACTAAAATTATATAAAACAAAGATTTATGCTATCCATGGAAAATTTTGAGAATTAGTGATGTTGTTGTAGTTTTAAAGATAAACAGATACGTTTTGGTGTCCATTTTTGTTTGAACCCAGTTCAGGTCCTAGATTACATGATTCAAAACGGCATTAAACCAAAAAGGTTGTGTCCTGTAAGTAAATGACACATAAGGAGTGAAGGTTGGTAAAAATTACGTGAGGCACACTATTGTATTATGTTTACTTTAGTATGTGTTTAGAGAGATCATTTGTGATGATGGAAAAATCTGATGTAACAACAGTGCTATTTAACAAAATACACTACAATTCTGAAACCTGCTCATTTCAATACAGGGTTGTGGGTAATTCTTGAAGCACTGGGTACAAGGCAGGGATCAATCCCAGATGGGATGCCATTCAATTCAAGAGATCATTCTTGTACACACTCAGAGAAGGTCAATTTACATTTGGCAACGGAGCTCAAAAAAACCCATGCAAGAGGTGGACTTCTCACAGAGGGTGCCTGGACTTGGATTCAAGCCCTAAAGTAATTATTACAGTTAATTAATTAAGTCCATGTTCAGTATATTGTTTCAAATTGGATTCAGCTGCTATAGTTACTGTAAAAGTGGATGAAGGAGTAAATGTAGAAAAATGTCTAGCAGTCTGAGGCTGAGGCTCAGGCTGAGATTTGGACTGGTCCTGGCATTTTGATTGAATACCGTGTCTTAGAGATGAGCCAGCTGCCATTTCGTTTGGGCGATGAGGGCAAGTTAATTAATGGATGATGGAGAAGAGGCTGAAGTTTTGAAAGATGGTTGGCGGTCATTTCATCTGAATTGATGCCAGTCTTGCATACATTTAACTGTGTTGGTGTAAAGTGAAATAAAATGTCAAAGAAAAATGGCTAAGTTTAGTGAAAAATAGCACATACTGAAATGCTGTTCTGGACTTAATTGCATGAATTTTGTTTGCAGAGGAGTTGTGTGAAAATTTCATTTTTAGAAATTCTCAACTCATTTTGATTAAAGGCCTTCAAATTTTTTTTTTTAAAGATCGCCTCCATCTTTACACCCACAAGCATTACGTTTCTTCTCCAAGAGATGAATACCTTTCCTTTTAAGTCACCAGCAGGGATTCTTAACGTTAGGAGCTTTTAGAGTGCAGCCAGTTGTCATACGTGAAAACCACTGGATTTAATGACTAAAGTGCAGGTCAAATTCTTAAAAAGGAATAATCTTGGTTAAAAGATCACAAACTGGATTAGAAAATTGATGGAAAGCAGCAAACATTTTTAAATTTAACCAATTACTTAACCCTTTGTACCCTGAATTTGGTTTGAAGAAAAAGAAAACCTTTTAGTGTTTAACCGGGACATTGAAAATATATTTTCAGAATACTCTTTTCCATGTATTGTATTTCTAAAGTAAAATCCCCCATGGGTTATGCAGAGTGGATAGTGGCTCTCCCCCCAGTTGTGCTGGCCACACAGCACCTCGTGCTTGCTGTTGCCTGGTAACAGGCACCTGTAGCGCATCGTGCCCTCATGACTTTGGTATTTAAAGTTTGTCCTGGGGCTCAGTGAATCACCACTCATTATGTCTTATGATAATTCTTGTACACATAGTGTCAGGAATGGATCGAGGCTTTCACCCTAGAACTTCCATTATGCCTGCCTTTAGTTTCTGGCTCTTCTTGTGTCTGGTATGTGCCAACCTTTATTATGCAGCCATCACAAGAGGGAAGGGCCTGGAACATAAAAAAGAAGTCTTCGATGGTGCTTTGGAGGATGCATTTGCATTTCTGCATTTGCTTAGCTTTCATTTCATGATTTTTTATGTTGCTTTTTGTTTTTGTCCTTTGTTTTGTCCCTGGATTTTTTTGCTTAGCAATTCTGTTCTGCATTGATTTCCTTTTTACTTTTTTTAATGTACAATTTTAGGATGTTTTCATTGTATTTCTTTTCCTTTTTCAACATAAGACATTTTTGTGGATCAGCTTTTTAGATCAAGGTTTTGTTTAGATGAGCACTTACAGTATTAAGATTAGCATTATAACTATGTCTTCAATGGCTCATCTGGAGCGGTGCCACAACTTTAGTGGTTGAGGTCGGAGGTGTTTTACCTTCACACTTGCATACTGGAAATCTGGCAATGGGCTCCAGTGTTGTAAGAGCTCTTGCCTCTGTGGTGTTAGTGCCCTTGTTCTGGCTGTGTGAAGACATTCATGAAAGGTATAGAATCAGACTGGAAGTTTAATCAAAGTCAGAAGTGAATAAAGAGTCAAAAACTAGAAAATCACTTTAACTCTTTCTAAAACCAAAATGCTAACCAAAACCAAAGTCATAGGGAATAGCTAAAGAATTCACAACCAGAATTAAAAGAATCACACTAAGGATTTTTAAATTATCCACAATCTCTATATTGTAAAAGGTGCTGTATTCACACCTGACCCAACACAGACTGACACGGAGGCACGTGTAAAACAAAAGACAAACATTAGAAATTTACAGTCAATCAATCAGTTACTTTTTACTTTATATTCTACCATTCCTTTGCTGGTCATATGATGCTCACTCAATTATTGATTAAATTGCTATCTGTATTTGTGATGCTTATGTTGAGGGTACAGATTAGAAATTAAATATAAACATGACTATATTGTGTTACTGAGTCCATAGGAAAATGTTTCCTTATGGCATACACTCTCTAGTAAACAAAACTGGATCAGACTACTTAATTTATGGATTCATATGTTTTCTGCATTTTTAGCTCAACGTGACTGTTGTCTTCCAGTAGCCCAGACACACACAAGATAATGTGAAGAATTCCTTCATTTTGCTACTTTCCTGAAAGTGTGCTGATTAGAGAACAGCTAATTGATTTTGGTTTATCTTTTCTCTGCCCTGTTTGTTTATGGCCCAGTGCCCACAAGTAATTCTCTTTTCCAAAAAGGGATTGCTGTAAAATTGCAGAATACAATACTGTTGCCAAAATATGATCTCCTGACAAATGGTTATAGCGACTTGCTTGAAATAGTAAACACTTAGAGTGTGGTTTGAGAAAAAGCTGTGAATGCTCATTTAAATGACAGTGACTTACGTGTGTTACTGCCCCAAAGCTAAGGAGTTCTAGGTCCAGATCCAGCCCAGTCACTTTCTGCATGGAATTTTCATGTCTATAACATGACTTTCTGGGTTTTCCTCCCACAAACTGAAGGTGTGCATATAAGGTAAAGTGTTACTTCTAAGTTTTCCCTGTGTTGAGTATGTGTGTGTGTGCGTGTGTGCCCAATGATGGACTGACATTCCATCCAGGCTTGGATCCACCTTGTACACAATTCTGGGTCCCTGGGATAAAATAAAGGTTAAAACATAAAATATTTTGGTTGCATTGGTTTTCAAAATACCAAAGTGTTTAAATAATCTCCTAGTGAGTAAAATTTGAGATGTTAAGTGAAATTATTCAGAAGAAAAGTACACATTTATTAGATAATATTGAACTAGACAAAAAGAAATTGGATGTGAGCGTCAGTAGGCTTTGAACCTGTCACACATGTACGATTAGGAGGCAGTCAAAGAGCCTAAAGGTGAGTGAAACATCGCGAGATAAAGGCATATCACGTGGTACTTACCTGAACTCTTTTTTCCAACAGGACACAAGAAGAGAATTAATCCCGCAACTTCCGGGTTTTCAAAATGGCCGCGATGACGTCACTTCCGGTCAATATTGATGACATTACTTCCGGCACCCACAAACCACATCACTTCCGGTTCCTGTTGCCACATCACCATTTTGCCAACCATTTCCTGTCACATGTTTTTCTGCTCTATAAAACCACCATTTTGTTTTCAGTTGTTATTCATTGTACTTTCAAGACTTTGAATCGCTTCATTTTTTCAATATTGTCTGTAAGACAATATACGGGGACGGTCCCCAAATCTTTAATTTGTATTTGTGACTTTCTTATCTATCACAATTGGCGTAGTCGGCAGGATTATTGTTCAAGATGTCTGAAGAACAAGACCTGAATAGCGTTCTCTCCACGATCATGGGAGATTTACAGTCCCTGAAAATCCAGATGGGGGAAACCAGGACTCAATTGGCGGAATCGGAGGCTCGTTCGGCCGCTAGGATACGGATGGAGGTCGCTCGGGCACCACCCATTGCTTTGACTACCCTTACTGAGTCGAATGATATTGAAACATATTTTTTGATCTTCGAGCGTACCGCTAAGCGGAACGCATGGCCGAGGTCGGAGTGGGCGTACCAACTGGCTCCCTACCTGAAGGGAACGGCGCAGAGAACCTATTATGATTTAACTGAGGAGCAGGCTGCTGATTATGACGCTCTCAAACTAGAGGTCTTTAAACGCTACGGCGTATTTCCGGAGCAGCAGGCAAGAGAGTGGAGGGAGTGGCGATTTGACCCTGAAAGGCCATTGAGAACCCAGGGCTTTGAAGCCTGAGGAAAGGTCTGTCGTTGGCTACGGCCTGACGTCAATGACTCTCATAAAATGGCCGAAATTCTGGCGTGTGAGACCTTTGTTCATGCTCTCCCCGAAAACATAGCCCAGCAAGTCCAGAAACACAATTACGAGAACATGGATTCTCTTATAAAAATTGCGGAGCGTCACTGGGCGGCTTGCAAATCGGGAAGATCAGAATGGTTCTCTCCCCGAACCCAACAGGCACGTGGAGCAGCTCCTGAGCCCCCCCGACAAGCTCCCGAACCTGCCGTCCGTAGAAGGGATAGAACACCTAATCTTCCCCGTTGTTTCAAGTGTCGGGAGGTTGGACATCTGTCTCCAAACTGCTCCTTTGAACCGATGGATTGTTCGTTGGTAAGGGGGGAAAGGTACTGTGCCACCGTGAGTAACCCTTTGTCTCTTCCCTACACAGGTGCAGTTATTATAAATGGCAGAAAGGTAAGGGCAATGTTTGATTCCGGAAGTAACATTTCTATTGTTGCTACCCGTTTCGTTTAACCGCAACAGTGGACTAAAATAAAAACCAGTCTAAAATGTATTCACGGAGATATCCGGTATTATAAAACAGCCAGATGTATTGTGACTGTAAATGGAAATTTAACAAGTATGGCCATGGCTGTGTTACCAGATCCTCCTTTTCCAGTTATACTAGGTAGAGACTGGAATGAAATTATTAGCGGTAAAAACGTAACTGTACCGAGGAAATATTTAGGCTTAATGATGGAACAAACTGATCCAACTGCCTCCACGTCATGTCCCTCAGTAGCACGGACGGATACTAGCACCCAGTGCGAAGAAATCGATGTCCCATCGTCCTCTACGGGAGCTAATACAGTTAACGTGGAGGACGTGGAGGCAGTAGCCCCTCCCATAGAAGTCGCACAAGACCCAATACAAGCGTTAACGTCCCAATTCCTTCTAACACCCTCATCCTTTAAAAGAGAGCAATGGAACGATGATTCCCTAAAATTTTCTAGGAATACTATAGTGTCCACCGAGGGTTATACAACTCTGAATCCCATGCCACCCACGCCGTTCTTTGTTATTAATAATGATCTGTTATACCGAGTGGCAGAACACGGGGGTGAAGTGCGAGCAACATTGTTAATCCCACGCACTTTTCGGCGAAAAGTGTGTGAATTAGCACATGCTCACCTTCTGGGAGCCCATTTGGGCTTCGATAAAACTTTAGAGAGGATAAAACTCCGATTTTATTGGCTGGGAATTAATGAGGAGGTCAGGCGATTTTGCGCTTCCTGTCCGGAGTGTCAACTTCGCCAAATTCCCAGGCGGACTCGAGCTCCTCTTGTTCCCCTTCCCCTTATTGATATTCCATTTGAAAGAGTCGGAATAGACCTCGTAGGACCATTAGAACCCTCATTAAAAGGATTTAAATATATTTTAGTATTAGTTGATTATGCCACTCGCTTTCCAGAAGCTGTTCCTTTGCGCTCAGCTAATACAAAAACCATCGCACGGGAATTAGTAGGGATATTCGCTCGTGTTGGGATCCCCAAAGAGGTTTTAACAGACCAAGGGACTCCTTTCACTTCGGAGACGTTCAGGGAAATTGCTAAATTACTCCATATAAAACATCTGAAAACGTCAGTCTATCATCCCCAAACTGACGGGTTGGTGGAACGTTTTAATCAAACATTAAAACAGATGTTACGTAAGGTAGTTAGCGAGGATGGACTAAAGTGAGATCAGTTGCTTCCCCTCGTGTTGTTTGCATATCGGGAAGTCCCACAGACCTCTACAGGCTTCTCTCCTTTTGAATTATTGTATGGAAGACAACCCCGAGGGCTTTTGGATATGTTAAAAGAAGGATGGGAAGAGGAGGTCCTCCCTACTTCAAATGTTCTCGAATATATCGCGCAATTACGCGATAGACTTGAGAAAATTAGACCTATTCTAAAAGATAATTTAGAAAAAGCACAAGCAGCGCAGTCTCGTTATTATAATAGAAACACCACCATTCGGGAGTTTGTCCCGGGTGATCGTGTAATGGTGCTCGTCCCAACCTCCCATTCAAAATTGTTGGCACACTGGCAAGGTCCTTATGAGATAAAGGAACGAAAAGGACTCGTCGACTATTTGGTTAAACAACCTAATCGTCGACCAAGTGAAAGAGTGTATCATATAAATCTACTGAAACCATGGAAGGACCGGGACGTTGATCCCTCCTCCGGACACCCTAGTTCCTTTTTTATGTCATGTGCATATCTAAATTTTGGTCCTGATTTGACATCTGAACAACGACAAGATCTCGAACGGGCTATCTTGTCTGTCCCTAAAGTTGTGGACGAGACACCTGGACGTACTGCGTTGGTTGTTCATGACATCATTATGGAACCAGGGGTGATTGTCAGAGAGAGACCTTATAGGCTACCGGAGGCAAAGAAAGCGGAAGTAGAGCTGGAAATTAGACGAATGCTGGAACTAGGGGTTATTGAAGAAAGTTATAGCCCTTGGTCTAGTCCAATTGTCCTAGTTTCTAAACCTGATGGTTCGTGGAGGTTTTGCAACGACTTCCGACAACTAAATCAGGTCTCTAAATTCGATGCGTATCCCATGCCGCAAGTGGATGATTTACTTGATCGGTTAGGGAACGCTCGATTTCTAACTACTCTTGACATGACTAAAGGGTATTGGCAGGTTCCCTTAATGGACTCCGCTAAAGAAAAAAAACGCTTTTAGTACGCCCAGCGGACATTGGCAATATAGGGTGCTTCCTTTTGGTTTGCACGGGGCATCAGCTACTTTTCAACGTCTGGTGGATACACTGCTTCGGCCCCACAATTCCTATAGTGCCGCCTACTTGGATGACGTTGTCATTTATTCCGGCACATGGAAGGATCATGTATTGCAGGTTAAAGCAGTTCTTTCCACACTAGCGTCAGCCGGACTTCGCATCAACCCGAAGAAATGTTTCTTCGGATTGAGGGAAGCCAAATATTTAGGCTACGTGGTGGGTGGGGGTACTGTTAAACCACAATGTGATAAAATTGATGCCATCTTGAATTGGCGCCGTCCGATGAATAAGAGGCAGGTTCAAGCATTTTTAGGGCTGGCGGGTTACTATCGTCGTTTTGAACCGCACTTCTCTGAAATTGCTACGCCCTTATCGAACTTAACAAAGAAATGAGCGCCTTTAAAAGTGGTGTGGGATGATGCGGTGGAAAAAGCATTCAGTGACTTGAAATTGGCCCTTACATCAGCACCGGTGTTGAAATCTCCTGATTTTTTTATTCCTTTTATTCTTCAGACCGACGCATCGGCCACAGGATTGGGTGCCATGCTGAGCCAATGTGTCGACGGTGCTGAACACCCCGTTATGTACCTCAGCCGGAAATTTTTGGAACGAGAGACCAAGTATGCTGCGGTGGAGCGAGAAGCCTTGGCGATCAAATGGGCTATTACATCTCTATGGTACTACCTACTGGGACGTGAGTTTACTCTGGTGACAGATCATGCCGCTTTACAGTGGATGTCTCTCCATCGTGAGTCTAACCCACGCATCACTAGGTGGTTTTTGGATTTACAACCATATCGTTTTAGTGTCGTTTATCGTAGGGGTTCCTTGCAAGCCAACACAGATGCTCTGTCTCGTGTCCACGACCTCGCGGTGCAGGTCGCCCGACCCGACGGGTCTGGGCTGGGGGGGGGTCATGTCACACATGTACGATTAGGAGGCAGTCAAAGAGCCTAAAGGTGAGTGAAACATCGCGAGATAAAGGGATATCATGTGGTACTTACCTGAACTCTTTTTTCCAACAGGACACAAGAAGAGAATTAATCCCGCAACTTCCGGGTTCTCAAAATGGCCGTGATTACGTCACTTCCGGTCAATATTGATGACATCACTTCCGGCACCCACAAACCACATCACTTCCGGTTCCTGTTGCCACATCACCATTTTGCCAACCATTTCCTGTCACATGTTTTTCTGCTTTATAAAACCACCATTTTGTTTTCAGTTGTTATTCATTGTACTTTCAAGACTTTGAATTGCTTCATTTTTTCAATATTGTCTGTAAGACAATATACGGGGACGGTCCCCAAATCTTTATTTTGTATTTGTGACTTTCTTATCTATCACACACCCTAGGAACCAAGTTACCCGAACTATTCTATAACATTTCAGTAATTATTTATTGCTCTGATGCTGATCTTTCTGATCATAAAATAGGTTGTTACGATAGCAATTGACGAGAAGAATTCATAATTACTTGCAGAACTACAGTATTTGTGGGTTCCTCTAAAGTGCCTCTTACTCTTGCACGATTTGGCTCAAAAATGAATCAGTACATTGTCATCTCATAACAGGCTTAAGTTTCAAGTTTGGTATTTTTCTGAACAGCCATTTTAGCTCTAGACCATCCTCAAGAAACTGTGACACACAGACACACACACAGACAGACACACACCCGTCATTGAGATATCAATGTTTTTGATATCAGGGGACCCTAAAACACTGAGAACCATCGAAAATCAGAGATTGAAATTTTTAGTGAATCTAAAACTTTCTGTCCTTGCCCATAATTTCCCTAAAGTATCTATCTATCTATCTATCTATCTATCTATCTATCTATCTATCTATCTATCTATCTATCTATCTATCTATCTATCTATCTATCTATCTATCTATCTATCTATCTATCTAGATCAGTGGTCCCCAACCTTTTTTGACAGCAAGGACCACTTTATTAGATGCAAATTTTTCTACGGACCGGTTGGGGGGGGTTCAGTTTTATACACAAGTTACATAACATTTCTATTATTATTAAGCAGTTTGCATACGTTTGCAACTCGAGATTTTTCTTCTTCTTTTGCATATAACAAAGACATATGCTTTGCATTCCAACAGACTGCACATCACAAACATTAACAGTTATCGTTTTTTTCGTGTCTGCCGTTCCTATAGGAGGGTGACAATGAGTTAAATTCCAATGGATGTTTTTCAGATGTTGACAAGCAATAAGCAAAAAGGTATCACTGAAAACCACAGAAAACAAAAACATCAAAAACAAACAGTACGAGGAAAGTTCAAAGAAAGAATTTTTTTTTACAATGTTTCTGTGGATGATTCATTCAAGCATTTCAAGGTCACCTCGTTGTAATGAAAGCATCTGCTGAATGTACTTCGTAGTAACGAGATTTCTATGGACTCGTATCATATGGGGAAACTGTCAGGACCGTAACAATACTTTGTTGTAATACTCTCTCACCTCGGTCTCTCTCTTCTCTCTGGGCTGCTGCAAAGCCCCGCCCACCAAGCATTCTGAAAAGTCTGAGTGAGTCTCCGTTGTCGGCAACTCTCTCGCGGCCCGGCTGTCAGACGGCCGTGGCCCGGTAGTGGGCCGCGGACCGGTGGTTGGGGACCCCTGATCTAGATGATAGGTTATGGTGAGGGAAGGCGCGAAGCAATAATACCAAACTTTGGAAATATGATTGCAAACCTAGGGATATTGTTTTTGGGTACAGATGAAATATTACATAAAAGTGATTTCTGAGCACTTTTACATTTTCTCTATGCCTTGTATGATATAAATGTGCATATAAGCATTGGTGCTGGCCACTGCAGTCTCTTCTTGGTAACTTTGACCAAGAGCATAACTATGTGGTGGGATCACACAACCAAAGCCCATGCCTATGGTAACACTCAAGCTCAGATGCTGAAGGACTGCAGTGGTTGCAAATCTTTGTTCTGGTCATTTTCTAAAATTTTAACAAATTACTGCTGCAGATGGAACAGACTTCTCTTGTCTTTGTTTTATATAGATAGATAGATAGATAGATAGATAGATAGATAGATAGATAGATAGATAGATAGATAGATAGATAGATAGATAGATAGATACTTTATTAATCCCAAGGGGAAATTCACATAGTTAAATGCTTTATTTTAGTTTTAATTTTAGTTGAGTGTTTAAGATTCAGAACCCTCAATTGTGTCTTTGTGTCTTAACCAGCAGCCAAACAATAATGAGATACAAAGCAAACCCACAGCTGACCAGTTAACTTTGGTGTCTCAAATGAAGTTCCAGGAGGGGCTTTCCTTTTCATTCCAACTGATTTCTTAATTAAAAGCCAATTATTTATTTTAATGAAACACAATATTTAATTATACTCTTATTCTCCATAACAGACCTTTTCAAAACTCCTGATTTTCTTTTTCTGAGCTCGCCATCAATATGTTTTCTGAACCAGAGCAAATCAATGCTTCTATAACCTCATGTTTCTTCCATCTTAAAAATGTTGGGAAATTAAGGCGTTTTCTTAATAAGCAGGATTCTAAGAAATTAATTCATGCATTTATTTCTAGTAGGATTGACTACTGCAATGCAGTGTTCACTGGATGTTCAAACTGTTCTCTATACAGCCTCCAGTTAATGCAAAATGCTGCTGCAAGAATTATTACAAGAACAAGAAAATACGAACACATAACTCCAGTTCTTAAATCCTTACACTGGCTCCCAGTTAAGTTTAGAGCAGATTTAAAAATCCTCCTTTTAACATATAAAGCATTAAATGAGCGCACATTAAGATCTCAAAATGCCGGTTTGCTTATGATTCTAAGAATTAATAAAACAACAGTGGGAGGTCAAGCGTTTAGTTACAGGGCCCCTAAACTGTGGAATGGTCTGCCTGCTACTATAAGAGATGCCCTTTCAGTCTCAGCTTTTAAATCCCGGCTGAAGACTCACTACTTCAGTTTAGCACACCCTGACTAGAGCTGCTGATTAACTGTACAGACTGCATCTCTGTTGTTAGTCATTAGCACTAAAACATATGTGACATGATAGTTATAATTGGGGCGGCATGGTGGCGCAGTGGGTAGCGCTGCTGCCTCGCAGTTGGGAGATCTGGGGACCTGGGTTCGCTTCCCGGGTCCTCCCTGCGTGGAGTTTGCATGTTCTCCCCGTGTCTGCGTGGGTTTCCTCCGGGCGCTCCGGTTTCCTCCCACAGTCCAAAGACATGCAGGTTAGGTGGATTGGCGATTCTCAATTGGCCCTAGTGTGTGCTTGGTGTTTGTATGTGTCCTGCGGTGGGTTGGCACCCTGCCCAGGATTGGTTCCCTGCCTTGTGCCCTGTGTTGGCTGGGATTGGCTCCAGCAGACCCCTGTGACCCTGTGTTCGGATTCAGCGGGTTGGAAAATGGATGGATGGATAGTTATAATTTGTTACTAACCCTCACCTATTGTGTCTCTCTTCTTGGTACTCAAATGTGGCACTTGGTGCCACGGCCCACTTGGCAAGTTGTTTTGCCTGCCTAAGGTAAAGTCATCTCTGATGGAGGATCGCAAGAATCGTGGGGTAGAGGGGTCCATTCATTGGATTGGCTGGCCCAGTGCTGTTTCAGCTGTGGAATGGCCAAATGGGGGAGGCAGCTTGATGGCCGAGGTCTCCAGGACTCTAAACAAATCCAAATCATATTATAGGATATCATCTACTGTTAAATTCTGCTCTGTACTTGTAAATTCTTTTATTTTTATACTGTATTGAGGATTTGTTCTGTTCTGTGTATTGTATTGTATTGTATTGACCCCCTTCTTTTTGACACCCATTGCACGCCCAACCTACCTGGAAAGGGGTCTCTCTTTGAACTGCCTTTCCCAAGGTTTCTTCCATTTTTTCCCTACAAGGGTTTTTTTGGGAGTTTTTCCTTGTCTTCTTAGAGAGTCAAGGCTGGTGGGCTGTCAAGAGGCAGGGCCTGTTAAAGCCCATTGCGGCACTTCTTGTGTGATTTTGGGCTACACAAAAATAAATTGCATTGTATTGTATTGTATAACCTTTACTTTTTATTCTTTAAAACGTAATTGAAACAGATATTTTGCTAGTTGCACACATGTGCAAATGGAATAAAGTTAGCTGGCCATATATTGGTTAACTTTACATTTCATTATATAGCTGATAATTAAGGAAAAATAAAAAATGAAGGGTTCTGAATCTTAACAAGCAAATCAATTAAAATGAATGCTCAAGAAGTGGTGCCATTCAGGATATGAGTTTGACACTCCTGCTACAGGCAATTTACTAGTCACCATGTACCCGTGACATGTTGATAAGGGCCTGCCTCACTCTACCCGATTACAGTGTGCCACAATTGCTTCACTTTAGACCGCCATGATATTCTGATTAACAGAAAATTCCTGAATAAGGTGCACAGTCTGGACAGCCACAGTGGCATCCCAAGTTCAGGCAGGCAGCGTTGTCTAAGACCTTGGAAGGCTTATTGTTCTGTAATGTCATTTTTTAAACTTCTATTCTCAATTCTATTCTCAAGTCACATAAAATTGATTTTGGCCACAGTGTCAAGACCAATGACTTGCTGAGAGTCATGCTGCCTAATCATAATGGCTAGGAAAACAGCAGGCTGTGGGACCCAATTTCACTTCTGACTCCACAGGACCACGACATAAAGGTGAGTGTGCACAGAAGAAAAACAAAAATTCATAGCAGAGGAGGCTATTTGGTCCATATGTACTCAGCCAGTACTATTTTCCAAGTGATTACATGGCCACCATACAGTAAGCGTGCAGGACAGGAAGCACAACACTTAGTAAAAGATGTGTTAAAATGTCCTAACCAGCCATTCACCCCTCCACCTAAATTTCAGCCTGTTTTCTAAAAGTAAACAATGATTTTCCTCCCAAAACATATTCCAGGATCACCCACCTGGCTTGTTCCTAATTTTTTATTGCTGTGAGTTCTTAGTAACTTTTCTTTTTCTATCTGTCAGAAATTCTCTCAGCCAAAGGTCTTCACTTTGGTTTCAGGCTAAACAGATTCAGTTCAGTTCTCCTTTGCTTTCATCCTGCAAAAGAAAGCTCCTGTTTATTGTTAACACTGTCACACTACTTAAAACTAAAATGTGGCTTGGAGGGCTATTGTAAGGGGACCGAGGAGAGCCGTACCACCACTCACTTCAGAAATTTCATACACAGCTTCTGTTTAGGTGGTATGATGGTGAAGCGTGTTACTCTGTTGTCTTCCACAACTTTGAGCCGGTTTCACGTTCTAGCTGCATTATTTATCCACTGTATTATTTTTGTGGGATTCTTTGAGCAATTAACAGGCAGAATTTTTACAGTCAGTGCATGGTTAAGTGACAGAAATTGTTCCCATTTATTGTTCTCACAATTCATGCTAGTTGCCTACATAAAGGAAAATGTCCACCTAGGCACCCCCATATATCTACAGTATTTACAAAACCAATCACTCCATTTAAAGTTTGCAGCAGCCACAGCCTGTCCAGGGAGCATTCATGTAAGGCAGAAACCAACCCCAGATGTGGTGTCACTCCATTGCAGGGCAGTCTCTTGCACATCTCCACACTCAGTTGTACAAACCAAGTCTTAAAATGGTCTATTAATGTAAAAATGAAAACATTCATAAAACACACATTTAGTTATCAGGCCAAAATTTGAACTAATGCACTTCCATGATGCCCAAAAGAAAATGTACACAGGAGAGGAGATGGTTGACTGTCTGTCTGTCTGTCTGGAAGGATGGATGGATGACGACCTCAAACATTTTTTGATTTTGCTTCTTATAATACAGAGTCACGGGTGACTGGAGACTATGCTGGCAGGAATTGGTGCAAAGCAGAAGACTAAGACAGAGCACCTGACTGTTGTAGGGCACAATCACACACTATATCTATAATTTGAAGATGGAAACAAAAAACAAACTTTAAAAAGGATTAAAATTACACAAATGACAGTAAAAAAGAATGAAGCTTATCTTATTTAAAGCGCCACTTCAATTACAGCTGGTCTTTCTATGACTTATATTGACAACTTTTTTTGTTATGTTACTGTTACAGTTCTTCACTTGTGGTGTTCATCTTTTGTAACCTGCTTTGCCACACTTGTTCTAAAAGGTCTCTAGATTGCTGTTACTCGATTACGTTGACCTTGGTAAGTTGTTTTAGATAAAAGTGTCTGCAAATCAAATAAATTTAAATGTAAATCTTACATGACACAAGTGGCCCTTTTTGAAACCTGAAACAAGATGTTACCGTGGCTGTTTGTTTGTAAGTCCAGGATTTTAAATCACCTGTAGCTCACAAACCATTTGACATATTGACCTGAAATGTGGTACCTATATACTACGTGACCTCTACTATCTGCTTTTGGGGTGATGATTGACCTCCAAGGTTATTCCTCTATTTATTTTTATTTAATTTAATGTAGAATCAACTCTCGGCAGCAGTCAGTAGGGCAGCCATGTGGCACTTGTGTACGGGCGCTGTTCTCATTACTACCACCTTTGCCATCACTTCCCCAACCTCTTTGTATCTTAAATTGTTCTTGAGGCAGATTGAAGACTTAAGTGCCAGCTTAAGTGAAAAATTAAAGAAAACATACTAAGTAATTGCAACACAAACACTGACTTAATCAGTTTTAACGCGAAAAGATACCGACGTTAGAAGAGAAGAAGTGGGCCGCTAGGGTGGAGAAAAGAAGCGATGCTCAAAGGAATGCTAAACGTACAAAGAAAGAGTATGAAAACTATGAATGCTCAAGTCAAGTGTATTCACTGCACGTTATTGTGCACTGCGCCGTTACTGGTTAAAAGATATTTCTGCTGGCATAGCAATTGAAAATTGTGCATTCTACATTAAGTGAGAGTAGTATGTTGGAACTTTGGCTAGGGCTGCTGTGTTACAGTTCCAGTGTGTTATGTTTAAACCCTGGACTTGCACACTTCCTCTGTGGGGGATGTGGGATTCCATACTGCCAACAATGTGTACATTATGTGTACATTGGCACCTTTGATTTATACCCAACATGACAGTGTTGGTTTACCTGTGAGTGCACCCTCTGCTGGACTGGGTGCATCTTTAGTGCTTGTTTCCACCTTGTGGCAGAATTAACTGGATTAACAGGTTAGTAAATGGATGGATGGATGAATGGACATTCTCTGTGTGGTTTAAATTTTCTCTGAACCATAGCATAAGGCAGTCATCACGCAGATCCTGAGACATATTGTTCCAGTTGGATGCCAGATGATGAAATCTGGGGCTGGAGAATGAAAGAGTTAGGATGGCATGATGAAGATGTCTCAGGTCCAACTCATATATCTCTCTGTTATAAAAGAAAATCTTGAGACAAGGCAAGACTATTTCCAACAGATTTTTTCAAGTCCCGCCCTCCTCTCAACCATTTCCAGTTAACGGCCCTTGCCCCCGGTCCTCACACTTCTCATTCGTGTGAATGCTTTTGTCAGACACAATTCCTGGTGCTCTCAGCTCTAATACATTTTTACGTTTTCCTCACTTTAAGTTCCCAATAAAAGAAGACTTATTGAAGAATTTCATCCTGAAGGGTTATCAACAGAAGAAATGAGTACGTTGGCAATCCTAGCACTGAGAAACGATGAAGTCTAAAGCATTAACATGAAAATTGACGATCAGTTACACAGAAAATTGGTTAAATGCATATCAATAGACTATGTTGAAACAGTTGGTGGTGATGAAAACATCAAGTTACAATATCCCATAGAATATCTACAACCGTTAACACCGTTCGGTCTTCCACCGGCCGAATTACTGTTGAAAGAAGGATGTAGCCTAATGTTATTGCGTAATTTATGTATGAGTGATTTACTATGCAATAGGGAAAGATTAGTTGTATTCAAAATTGGTCCAATAATTCTGACATGTAAAATTTTAACAGGCGACAAGAAAGGTAATGTAGTACATCTACCGTGGATAACATTAGGCACCAAAAGAGATCTTGATATGCCATTCGTATTAAAACATTTACAGTTTCCTGTTAGAATAGCTTTTGCTATGACAATTAACAAATCACAGGGACAAACATTCAAAAAAGTCAGTTTATTTATTAGAGAGAAAGAAACGATATTCACTCACGGGCAGTTATACGTTGCATTGTCACTATGTAACTCAATGCGATATTGATGAAAAGTTAATTCAAATATTGTTTTTACTGAAGTTTTACAGTAAAAGTGTAAGTTTTAAAAGTATTTATGTGTTAATTTCAAAGTCAAACAGAACGAAAATATATAATGCAAAGAATACCTCCAAAGCAACATGAAATATAATTTTCTTTCAATTTATTACATTTTACTATTTTTTACTATGGTTAATTATTCGCTGTAATCTAAAATAGTTAGGTCTATTATGCACCTGTAACAATTCCCATGAAAATAACAATCTGTTTAAATTGTACATCTGCTTCCCCATATGTGAGCGGCAGAGCCACAAAGTGGCCAGTGCTTAGTGGGGGTTGACGAGCAAAGCGAGCAGGGGCAGAGCCCCCTAGTTTTCTTTTAAAAATGCCCATGTTATTTTCTTGTAATTATTTAATTGATCAAGAGTAAATGGCTTTATTTCAAAGATTTATATTTAATAGACTATCTCCTGAATTAATTTTGCTCTTGTAAATACATTTAACATAATTCATAATAGGTTTACACATATTTAAAATTAAACTGCACTAATAGTAAATTACGAAATCATACACATTATATTCAGTCCCTATAAAATGTCATTTGGCTTATTTGACTCTGATCAACAAAAAAAGTGATTACAGATCTCTGCAAAGTGGTCTTAAATTCTCTGATTCAATGTTGTATAACCATAAAATTTAAAAACTTCCAAGTGTGCAGATACTTTTATACACCCTGTACATAAACATGCAAATCCATCTAAATACATCAAAGCAAAATTAATTAATTGTTTATGTCATGATCCTAATGGGACTGAAATAATGGCAATGATAGTTTGTCACTTGGAAAGAGATACGTAAGGGATTTGGTGTGGCCAAGCTGCTGACTACTGCTATTGGAGAGAGCAACTGAAAAAAAACCAGCATGAACCAGAAACATGGTAAAAAAAACAGAGAAAGACGTTTTAACCCTGAAATCTTCACTGATGTACCAACCAGAAAAACAGAGTAAAACATAGTAAAATAATTTGGGAGTACCAAAGGTAAAATCAAACAAGATGTTAACAGATGGTCCACCCTCCATCTCACCTTAGCAGGATGAATTATAACTGTTAAAATCAACATCCACTGCTAGCTGCTATATCAATTCCAGATCATCCCGATACATAGAAACATTTTAAAAAAAAATTTAGACTCTATTATGACATCATTCATCAGGAATTTGAAATGGGCACACATTCAAAGGGTGACTCTGTAAAGATAAAACAGAAGGTGGCATGGCACTATACCCAACTTTCAGTTCTACTACTGGGCACAAATATGCACACAATAAAATCTTGGAAATCAGCAGAAATTCATAAATATACACTTGCCTGCTTTACAATGGAAACCAAATCTCCAAATCTTCTTTGTATGCCTTGCTTTGTTCCCCACTCAGTACTAACTATTGTCAGTTTACCAGTAACTCAGTTGTCTACCAATTATGTAAAATTTGAAACCAATGCCGGACACATTTTCTTGCTAAAGAAGTTCTGTTGCTCCTATACAAGATAATGATCATATTCATTATCATTCTATTTCTTAAAAAAGACAGTGTTTTTCCCTTTTTACCTCTCTTTTTTTCTCTTTGTTTTGGGTAGGAGCAGAATCTTTGCATTTCTTTTCTTCCTTTGTGTTTATTGTATGTATTTGAAAGTAAATTGTATCTGGTATAAGTATAAGTTTAATTAGTAGAATGCTATTGTCAAGTTCTCTTTTTTGAAAATAAAATAAAAAAATAATGCCAGAAACATTATAAAATGGTTTAGGACAAAAAAAAAATTAAAATGTACAAAAAGTTGAAATTTAAGAACAAGAGGTTGCAAAACCATGATTACAGGAGGTTAAATATATACAGTCATGCTAATATCATTGCCATGATAAGTGAGACCTGGCCAGTTGACAATGGAGAAGTGGAAGACAAAAAATCCAGTCAATTGTATTTCTGACCATATTAAACCTCTCCCTAATTCAAGAAAAAAGAAACAATTATGGGGTCTGAGTCTTAAATAGCAAGTCAATTATAGCAGTTAATTAGTAGCAAAAACTGATCAATAACTAAAAAAAAATGGTCATGAATGAAAACTGCAGCCCTCCATGATCAGAGCTGGACATCTGTGCTAGAAGAATAATTTTAAAATCAACCGTATCAGGGTAAAGACTTAAGAGCAAGAGTTATTTGATTGTATTTTCTTGTTCTAATAATGATCATTGTAGTATAATTTTTCTGCATAAAGACTGTTTTAAATTGCTTGTGAATAATGCTTTTCTGTAGTTAATTCAACTAGAAATAAATGAATAAGTGAACTTTTATTTATCTCTCTTACAAAGAAGTGATGTTAATTTTTCATTCTTTTTAGCTGGAAAAAGCTGATTTTAGATGGTGTATTACGTATGATAAAAGATGGAAGTCAAAGATGATGCTTAAGTCATCTGCTGATTCAGTAAAACTAATACTCAGACCTACTGAGTTCAAAAGTGACAGGATCTTGCTGCAGTCTGTATCATTCTGAAGGACAGGATTTGGGGGATGTGTGTTTTAAACCAGTTTGCAGAGTGTTTCTTTGCTAAAGTCATTTCTACCCCCGCAAATGGGCTAAGGTGTACCTTAACATATGGTTTGGGGGCAGGTGTTAAGATGTTCTATTTCCCCCATTGGTCTGAGGTATGGCTGTTTGGAATTGGCTTGTCTCAGAGGCCGTTAAGTACCATGATGTCCTATTGGCTGTAGGGGTTGGACAGAACATCTATAAATGTATGTGTTTAACCTCACAATCTCTCTCTTACTAACCAACATCTGAAGGAAGCATCTCTTGCTAACCTGTGATGATGAAGACAAAACAATGGAGAGCGCAGCTCAGCAGCCATTTTGAACAAACATGTGGCTGAAAGCTGAGCACCAATGATGCCTTAACTAGAGACATTTAAGTAACTACAAGTCTGTGCAGCCTGAACTACATATCACCATTTAATCAGGTTGTATGGTTGCCAATATTCAAATGTACTTTGCATTTTGTTATTATTTATGAATATTATCAATAATACTAATACATTGTTTAAACTGTAACTTAACTTCTGCTTGTCTTTTTACTACATCTAATTGCCTGAGGTTATAGATATAGAAGGGAAGGTGGGGATAAGTTATATACAATAATACCTTATAAACAGTGGTAAGTCTGTGAGATTAGGCATTCTAAGGCTACATATTAATAATACAATAGGGGAAAGTAGAGCAATATATATTACTCTACCAAGACAAAACAAAAGACAAGTAGATATCACTCAGCCAATCTTTTATATCATTGCCACAACTGATTAGAAACACAACAGGAGAGACACTGTTCATATTCTGAAGAAAAAATACACAGTTGAGGATTAGTTAAACTCCAATTTTCTAGCTTCATCTTGCAGTGGGTTTCATGTGGAGTGAAAGCTGTAATGGTCCAAATTCTGAGCCATGAAGGACACCAAATTTAACTGTATATCCAATGTGATGGGACCGTGAATCAGTCTGCAATTGCCTAAAAGGACCTTTACCTGCCTTTTCCCAGGTGATGCTTTTCCACTTTTCATTTTCCACACAGCCGTGTTCATCTGGCTGTTTTCCCCTGTTATAAATTGTGGTAACATAACAGACTGTGTGAACCTTACAAACACCTACCATATTTCTGAACTATAAAAAGACACTTTGAACCAGCCTACTCCTTTGTCTGGCTGAGTTTGTACTAATGAAACCATAATTCACCCAATTAGAAAATATAATTTGTGTTAATAACATTAGTACAAACCATAAAGAGCAGGCTTTGCACCAGAAGGATTCAGATTGGCAGTAATGGAAGGAAATGCAATCATCTTAATTACAAGGGTTATGCCCTCACTGCTTGAACACTTGTCCACTTATCAGTCACAGATTTGCTGCTCTTCTTTAATGTATCCGGTGTCTCTATATGCATGGAGACTATCAGCACAATGTTTCTGTTCCAAAGACTCTCAGCGTGCATTTCTTGATGATTACTTTTTCAACTCCCTGGCTCAAGTTCTGTGCCACTAAGTCTCCCAGGGCTGAAAGTGAAGGTTCATTTGATTGCACAATTCAAATCAAGTATGAACGGCCCCTTGTTTTCACATGCATTTAAGGCTTCAGACTACTTAATACTAATGCTAACTCTATTGTGCTACATTATCTGACATGAGGTGTGGATATTTGTAGGAACTTGCCGTTTCTCAATATTTGCGTTTTGCTTCTTCTTGTACTCTACCTTATTTCCTCAGGTTGCTTTGAACTGCCTGCTTATTTGCTTTGTGATGCACCTTGTGTTGATTATCCCTGTGAAAGATGTCATATAAAATACAGATTAATTGACTAACCTTGTGTTGGTCTTTTCTTTTTCTTTCTCATCTTAGACCCTTTCCTGTCTTTTCACCTGTCCATCATCTCAGCACTCTCTAGCTCAGGCAAGATAGTAAACGGCTCTTTTCTTTGACCCCCTGCAGTTTTATGAGTGCAGTTGTCTTGGGAGTAAGTTCCATTGGTGATAAAACCCCATTTCTTGCCAGTTTGCTCCTTATACATGTCGGCATTTTAATTTTGAACACTCTTTGACAAGCACCGAGTATTGTTCAGTTTTCTAAAAGAGCTCTCTTTCCTGACACTTATAAAAGCTCAGCAGTTTCCTCTTTGGCTCCACAGGGGTCTCTGAAAGGATTTTTTTCCAGTGCTGAGTAATTGACCTGATAAGTTTAAGGTAAGAAAAGCTCACTGGACTGACCACGCTTAACTCTTGCAGCTCCATTTTTTGTGCGCTTTTCTCATGTACTTTGAACATCTATTAGCATAGAATCATCTGCCAGGGTAAAAATGACATGATTGGTGCAAGGAAATATGGATTTTACTTTTTTAAGAGTCACATTGAAAGCCATTTCATTGTTCTAATTTTGCTTGGAAACTATATGGAGTATGCAGGTTTTTTCTAAGTTTGAATATTTCATTTTTTTTTTCACTTAGGATAATTGTGCATATTGGATTATTCTTATCATTACTCTTATTATTACTCGTTACTTAGCTTGTGTAGAAAAGGCCTGTAGTGTGAAACTAAAAGGATTTGGGGAACCAAAAGGGTTTCAGAATAGAAGTTCAGCATTATGGGTAATGGGAAGTTAGATCTTGCCTAACCTGGCCACTTAGGTGGCTGGGAAACCAGAGAAAACACACATTCAAACACAGATATATACTGTAGGAGACAGATCTTACAGTTATACCATATCCAGTGTGGTCAGATCAGCTACTGAGGAGACAGGGAACAACAACCTCCTAGTTACTCCTAGTTAGCGGAGGTGTTATTGTCAATTGTTTCAGTACCTCTCATTAATTTATTCCAAACTCCCTACACTTACTCAGTATTAATTCATGGAAATGACTTGGTATACAGAAGAACAGAGATAAGGTGGATTCAGAAACTATTCAGACGCCCTCCCTTTCTGCACACTTTACTTTGTTGTAAATTTAATTGTGAATGGATAAGTTTGCCATTTTTGCCCAACGATCTACACTCAATAACCCAAATTTGCAAACCTTTCTTATTAAGTTTTAAAGTGTCCATATGATGTATACAACTTCTTTCTAATGATGTTTAATGGGATCCTTTTGTCAGTTGTTTTGGGTCTGCCTTCCTGCTGCATCTTTGTAGACTTCCATTTCCACCTGTCATTCACTCTTTTTAATGTCTTTATTCCTTGTTCTCCCCAGCTTTTTTTTACTTCTTGATTTGTCATCATTTTCCTTTCCATCCTCTAATAAGAAACTGATTTCAGTGAATTCATTGGCTGCTAAGATCCTCCTAGCATCTTGTTGGAGAAAGCAAGACCAATGTTTTGTAGATTGCCAGAGGAACTTATTTTACAACTTACTTCTTTAATAAACTTTTAGCAGCTTGTATTACTGTCCCATCTCCATTCGCTGCATCATCCTTAGAAAAACATTAAAAAACAAGTATAGGGGGGAATATTAAAGTCATTGGGTATTTTAATTATTCAAATATTAACTGGGCAAGCTTTTCAAATAACTGAAAACACAGAATTTCTGAATGTAATCAGTGAGTTTAACATCACACTATCCATCCATCCATCCATCCATTTTCCAACCCGCTGAATCCGAACACAGGGTCACGGGGGTCTGCTGGAGCCAATCCCAGCTAACACAGGGCACAAGGCAGGAACCAATCCCAGGCAGGGTGCCAACCCACCACAGACATCACATTACGTCAAAGCTTAAAAAGACTCAGGATGATATATTGGGACAGCTTAGTTATTAGCTAAACACACGGGCTTAATGGACTGAATGGTTTTCTCTTTTTTGCCAAATTTCTTAGGTTTCTTATGTTAAAACACTAATGTCAGGGGAATCCTGTCTAATATTTTTTTTATAGTCAGGACATAAATCACGGGGTAGCTCTGATTTAGGCTTTAATATCTAGTTACCAGTATATAATACACTAATGGTGTTTTGGCAGAGTTCATATACAAAAACAGCAATTTTGAGCCGATGCAGAAGTCTAAAAAATAAACTGGAGTAGGTTTTCAGTGATGAGGCAGTTGAAAATTAGTGGAACAGGTTTAAAAATGTTTTAAATATATCAGGAAGGGTTCATTCCAAAATTTAGAAGAAGCAGGAAATTGAAAAAACTTCAGCAGTGCCTAAATGAGGCGATATAAAAGAATCTGTTAAGGAAAAAATGGTTGTTTAAGGTGTATAAGACAAATAATTCAAATGTTAACTGCAGGTCTTATGAGAGCAAAGGTTAAAAAGGATATTATAAAAACTAAAAGGCAGTGGAAGAGAAAGGGCAAAACATGACCCAGAGAGATTCTTTTATTATTTTAGTGTTTAAAGAGCAGTCTAGGAAGAGGTGAAGTCCATTAGAAATGGTAAAGGCAAACTAAAATATACAGCAGTGACATAGCAAATGCTCTTAACTTTCATTTTTCTGAAGTTTGCATTATGAAGACTTTGACAACTAGAATTTAGAAAATGTTATGCCAGTGTAAAAAAGGTGATAGGGCTGATCCAGCTAATAGCAGAAATGTATGTTTGGTAGGCATCATGGATAAACTAATAGAAGGAATTATTAAGTAAAAGATCAAACAGCACGTGCCAAGAACAACTGTATTCGCAAATAGTCAGCACTGGTTCAGATGAGGGAACATTATATTTCCCTGTTATGCTAGAACTCTATGAAGAAGCCACAATAATGGTTAATCAAAAAGGTGTGTGTGATGTTATTTAATGCCTCTTGATTTTCTGAATGAACCTTTAGATAATGTAAAAGTTAATAATCAAACTAAAAGATGTTGTGAATTCAATGCTTGGTGTTTAGGTGGGTGCAGAATTGGCTTAATTACCGGAAGGAAAGGCTTATGGTGAGAAGAACTTTTTCTGAATTAGGTGATTTTAAAAATGATGTCTCTCAAAAATCTATGCTGGGGCTGCTGCTCTTTTCAATATATGTAAGCAGACTGGACAAAAATATAAATAACAAGCTAGTTAAAGATTCAGATGATACTAAATTAGGCAGATGGGCAGATAAATATAGAGTCAGCTAAAATCGTTACAGGGTAACAGCCAAATTTGTTGGTGGTTAAATTTTATGTAAATCAATGTAAAACATTGCACATAAGAAGGAGAAATATTAGATTTGAATACTCAATGAGAGGTTGTAAACTTATAAGAACAGCAAAGGAATCACAGTGGACTCATCAATGTCTACATCAAGATAACGTACAGAAACAATCAAGGTGATATAGCACAATATGTGAAGTTCATGCGAAAATTATTAATCTTTATAATGCACTACAGAAGCCTTACCTGGAATATTTAGTACAGTTTCAGTCTCAAAAAAGCAATAGCAGGGAAAAGCAACTGGGCTGATTCCAGTACTGAGAGGTATGAAGTAAAAGCATTGAGGAGAGATTAAAGGAATTGAACATTTTCAGTTTAAGCAAATAGAGATTAAAATATGACATGATTGAAATCGGTATGGTAAAAATCAGTACAGCATATTCCAGACCTTACTTTACAGTGAATTCTTCAACAAGATCACAGGAACAGAGCTGGAAACTTGATAGCAGATTTTTCACAAATATTGGGATGTTTATCTTCACATTAAGAACCTGTGGCAGATGGCTGGGGATCCTGCTCAGTAACGGATGCCTGGAAGGACCAGGAGACGAACAATACCTTCCGTGGGCCACGAGAGGGCAGCCTCCCTGGTCAGCATGGGGGCCACGGGATCAGAGCTTGGAAGCTCAACCCTTTTGGGGCCTGTGGTCACCGCCAGGGGGTGCCTGGAGGATTGTGGAGCCCTGAATTGCAGCACTTCCGCCATACCTGGAAATTCCAGGCACACCCAGAGTGCTTCCGGGTTGTCATGCGGCACTTCTGCCACACCAGGAAGTGCCATCAGAAGATCATCATGAAGCACCTGAAGCACATCCAGGGCGTTTTTAAAGGGGCCGTCTCACTCCATTAGTCGAGCCAGAGTCGAGAGTAGGGAATCCATTCCTGGATGGGTTTATCCATTCCAGGGAATTCAGGAATCCTGCATTTCATTCCCAGGAATCCCGGGCTCCCGGGGATGGCACAGTGCACGGGCATCTCACATGTGAACGGTTTTAGAACTGCCAACACTTATTTTTAATAAAACTACTGCAATATGTTGACACAAATAAAAGACTAACCTTATCTACAAGCAGTTCATGCTGTCATATAAGTACATGTATCTTTAGTTGTGGTAATAAGAGCATTGCAACCACAACGACCTCACAGGTAGCACAGTGGTAGTGCTGCTGCTTTGCACTAAAGAGACTGTGGAAGATTGTGGGTTTGCTTCCCGGTTCCTCCCTGTGTGGATAGCGCTTTGAGTACTGAGAAAAGTGCTATATAAATGTAATGAATTATTAATGTGATCAGCGTGCGGTCGTCCAGGCAAGAACACACCTTCATGCAGAAGTATGCCAGCCACTGAGAAAGCACGCTCTGCCTCCACTGAAGTAGGTGGCACAGACATCAGATACTGATACACTTGTTCTAAACAACGCCCACCGTTGCTCTGAAACACCGGCATTTCAGCTTTTACTAATGCATCCAGTTTCTTGTCATCATTCTGTGATGGCAAGTTTCTTGGCACAGATAATGCGGATGCAACAGACTGACGCATTGCAATTTCAAGTTGCTGTTCAAAGCTGTTGTCTGATGAAGTGCAAGCTGTAGCAATGGCACCACCTTAATTATTTTCAACTATAACTCTGTTATTTCTTGATCGATTTTTACACTTTTACACGCTATATATGCGAGCTTGGCTGTTCCCGTTTTCCCGGGAATTACAGCAGTTTCATTCCCGGGAATGCAGGAATGAAAAATGTCCGGGAATCCCGATTACCAGGAGCCTGGGAATGAATTCCCTAGTCAGGAGGAAAAAGACAGAGCTTGTGAGAGGAAGAGTGAGGGTGACAGAAGAGTAGAAGAAGAGAGAAAGAAGGGACTGGGTATTTGTCTGAATCGAGCATTGTGAGGTGTTGTATATTGAAGAAAAGTATTAAACATGTGAGTTTCGGACATTTGGTGTCTGTGTTAGGGGGCTAAACTTCCACAAACCATATACCCAAGGAACAAATTTACAAGTTGATGCAATTTTAAAACAAATTAGGTGGGTAGAATTGACAAACTTTGATGGACTGAATGATGTTTCCTGTTCAAAATTATTTTAAAAATATGATATGTCAGACAGTTTTAGAGTCGGCAATATTCCAAATTTTCTAGTACTATTATTTTAATTAACAGTTCATTTTTTTCATTTTCTTTTACCTTACTTATTTTGATGAATCATAACTCACTCACCATAACTCAGCAGGAAAGTGATGTCTTAGTTATTTAAAATTTGGAAAGATTGCATTTTCTCAATGGAGAATGGTCCAAAGCTTTTCCTGATTTTGGCAAGAATATATTGATACATCTGCGGTGGGTTGGCACCCTGCCCGGGACTGGTTCCTGCCTTGTGCCCTGTGTTGGCTGGGATTGGCTCCAGCAGACCCCCGTGACCCTGTGTTCGGATTCAGCGGGTTGGAAAATGGATGGATGGATGGATATATTGATACATTTGAAAATATATTCACCACTGTCATCCTTTTGAACGTCTCACTGTATATAAGGGATCACTTCATATTGAGCTTGCAAATCAAACAGCTGTCCAAACTGTGCATAGCTGCTATGCTATATAATATAAAATAGTATAATATAAAGCATAAAGATGCACTATGGATTGAATCCTTGATTAATCTGTGTGTGATTTGTTGAAGTGTAATTTATTTCTAAAACCAACAGTCCAAAAGGGAAAAAGAAGTGTCTACAATTGATTAATTTATTTTTAAGGAATACAAGAACAGACACAAACGGCGGTTAAAGATATAAGGAAGAAACTAAGACATGAACATCTTCCATGTAGAAAATAGCTATCTCAGATAGCAAGAGCATCCCATTTACATCTTGATCTCCCTGTTGGTTTCACATAAATGGAAAAGCAGAATTTTTTGGTAAACACTTGAATGAGAAAGAATATCAATGTCTTTTAGTCATTGAACATATTTTAGTATACAGAGTAGCTCTTGATGTATCTGCAGTTCTCTGCATGGGGTTTCCTAAATCCTGTGTACATATTGCGTATCTGGGAATTGTCCAGTGTCAGTTATACCAAATGATTCATTAATGATGCATAATTCAACAACTACCCATTACAATGTTAATACCTTGTGATGTGTTCACTCAATCACTCTGCAATTAGCCCAATGTATCACCGCCAACAGGCTGAAGGCTTCTCTTCTTTCATAGCTATTCTATAAAATTTACCTTACGACTTACAATATTTGTAACAGGATAACAGTTAGTCCCTAAATTACATACTGTATCTGCCTAATACAAAATCCCATATACAGTAATTATGATTGGCTCTTAAACCTAACAATACTTAGTTTTCATATTTCATGTGTTTCTTTTAAATATTTTTCCTAATTTCTTATTTTGAGAATATTTTGTAAATGAGTTTGACTACAACAGATAATTGTGACTTCTGCAAACAACTTAACCAGCCACTCTAACTTTATCAAGGTTTAACAATTATTCATATATTTCATACCAAATTTAAATAATATTAACATACTCTGTATGGCCAAAGGTTTGAGCTGGTTGAACATCTCATTCCAAAACCATGGGCATTAATATGGATTTGAACACTCTTATTTAGCTATAATAGTGTTCGCTCTTCTGGGAAGGCTGTTTATAAGATTTTTGAGCATGTCTGCAGGAACCATCAAGAAAGGTTCTAGTCTTTGATTTAATTAAGAGAAATCAAACTTTGGCTCTAAGAGGGAACCTTGTTGAATCTGATTTCCTCAGGTCTTCATTTCTTTTGTCCTAAAATACACCAGCAATGCAATGGAGATTACTGCAATTGATATGAAGTAAAAATGGAACGACTGGCATATTGAGGAATGTTGGTGAAGCAATTGAGGTGAGACGCATCTGCATGTAAGGGTGCAAACTGTCTCAGTTGTTTCATTGGCTTTCTGCAGTGCTTGATTGAGACGCTTCACCCATGGAGGCATTTAAGGGGGGACTGACACAGAGAAAGGGAACACAAAAAAGAGAATGGAAAAGAAAACAGATTGGAAGAAAGTGAAAAAGGAGGTTAAAGGAAGGATAGAGAGAAGACAGGCAGCCAGGAGAACATCCCAAAGGGAGCATGTAGCTGGTGCTCAGGGGCTGAAGGAGGCCACTCCAGCTGAGCGATCAGGGAGTTGGAGTGACTGACGTGCTGCCTAGTTGGAGCGACTGTGCGTAAGGCCAGGAGAAAGGCAGTGGGTGCTGCAGGGGAATTGGAAGGCTCATTGAGGTGTCCTGCAGAGGAGGCCATGGACTGCAGGAATGTGGGCCTGGCAGTGAGAGTCGGAGGTTTGGTGTGGTGCCCTGCCAGGGCCACAGATGGCAGCTATAGAATAGGAGCAACAGCAGAAGGTTGGTTGAACTGCTGATTCAATGTCTCTTCAGCTGCAAGGTCCCATTTGGGGTCAGCTGAAGAGATGTCCGTTTTTAAAAGGAATGGACCGGAACCGTTTGAAAGGACAAGTTTTTAACCTTGCTTTAAAGGATTTTTATGTATTTGTTTTTAACCTCTAATGTTCACCATTTTTATTGGATAATTTATTTATTGAACATTTTTGAGTACTGCACTGTTTGGACACTGTTTTTTTGATGGTTTTAATAAGAGCACATTGGCACCTTGATTTACCTAACCCTTGCTGCTGCATGTACAGTATGACCTCACTGGTCTGCTCATCCCTCAGGTACGTTATCAGCAGCAGCGGGTTGGAGATGCTCTTGGGCGCAACAGGAGCATGCAGCTAACCTGCACTGTCACACTTCTGCCATGTTGTCAATGTTGTCACCATAGTCTTCAGTCCCTCAACCCTAAAATGAATTAAACAGGCTTGTGATCAATAGATATTTTACATGTATGTAATACTGTAACAGCTTGACATGACCAAGTGGAAAGGGACAGTCCAAAGGAGAAGCACTGATTAACTCATTAAACTCCATCCCTTGATTTGTTACATGTGCTATACATATGGAATTGGCTCGAGCTGTCTTTGCCATGACATATCAATGTTCTTGAGTTTCTTTTTAGTACCTTTGTCATTTTTAAATAGATAAAATTAGATTATGTGTGCACCTTGGCCAAGAATTCACTTCATTGCTGGACTTCAGTTGTGCTGGCAATTTTTTTTGAATTTCCAGTAATTATACACACGATACTTTATGTGACAAGTAGACTATTGTCATGCTGTATGTGTTATGTAACTGTTCAGAAATTAATGTGCTTTTATTTTCAAAACACAGAATTCTCATAATGTGTGAAATCCTTTAAGTAAAACATCTCCAACGAAACTAGTGGGTGTTAATCAATTAATCTTCACCTACTGTAGTGTTTCTCCATTTAATATATTTCAGAAATTCACAGAAATATGTAAGCATAACTTACAGTCCCCAGAACACTTTTGTCCTTAAAGCATGAGTGGTAACATACCAAAGATGCCATTATATTGTCTTTTTTTAATTGCTACCTCATTTTTACAGTAATAGAAATGTACATGTCAGCAAGTAGTGACAGAAATTCTATTTGGTGTTTCAGCATTGCAGATGACCTGAAATCTGACCTTGGCGTGCTTGCTTTTTGTTAAATTGTCTGTTAATAATGTATTTTATCTTTGGCTATTTAAATTAGCAAAATTAATTTAAAGCTACTTATTTAGAAAATGAAAAGAGACCCAGCTTAGAACAGGTTGTTCTTTACCAAATAGCAGCTCTCAAGAGCGGTGCTGTCATCTCATTTCCATTCCATTTACTTACTTTTTTATATTTTAAAAACATATTCACTTTTCAATAAGTATAATATAATTGGATTGACTGATAAAGCTGAATCTATGGAATGAAAAGGAGGATTTGAATCGATTTCCAGCTCCTCAATACATTTGCAACTCGCACTTTCGACACAGAAGACAGGATATGCCAAAAATGAATTACACAGCCACAGATAGACACAATTCTATCTTTTGTGAATATTTAAAGTGGCACTAACAAACACCATGAAACACCTATTCTATCACACTATAAAATTAAATGACCTGCTTGCTCTCCCACAGCAACAAATGTTTTATCGAGGGAAAGCCTTATGATGACACCTCTCCTCAAAACATTAACCCCGTTTCAAATGCACATATTCTTTTTCTGTAGGCTCACATTTATATGTTACACCTTTGCTACAAGGGATATACAGACCACCATCACCCAGAAAAAACAGTCCACTAACTTCTGTCAGTAGCTCTCTCTTAGACTTCAGGTATGACTTTCACTGCAGCTTGTTTCTTAGGGATGGTCTGTCTCTCCCTCACCCTAGACCAGGGGTCTCCAGCCTTTTTTCCCCTGAGAGCTACTTTTACAACATGAAAATTCTCATAGCTTATTTCAACCCAAAGAAACTGAATAAGCTTGTTTTCCCTGAACATCTACAAAATGTTGGTGTCCACAACTCACATTTTGCATTAAAACCTCACAAAAAATATTTAGTTCAACTACAAGTGCATTTTGTATGTCTGTACGCATTTTCTAGTGTATCTCAAACTATTGAAGTAAAACATGAATGCTGTCAAAACAAAACAATGCAATTCCAAATACACAGATATGACTTTTTTATTTGTCATTTTGTTCCATGCCACTGTTTCACTTTATTCACATGTCCAGTTGCACGTGTGATGTGTTTTTTAGTTAGTCAGATGACTACAACAAGAGAGGTGTATGGTGGAGTGGAGCCACTTAGGTTCACTCTTATGGAGTCAATTAAATGTTCATCTGCCAGTTTTGTTCTGAACTTTGATTTCATGACATTCATGTCAGAAAAGGCAGATTCACAGAGGTATGTAGACCCAAACAAAGCAGACATTTTCAGAGCTGCTTGGTGAAGATTCTTATAGTTATCTGGCTCTACTAAGCTCCAGAAATGCTGAGAATGCTGTTGAGACTTTCACTGCACATTATTTTGAAGGTTTACTAATATATAAAATCCAATGTCTCTCTGTCTTTATTTCTGTCCGTTTTTCATTGGAGAACTACTTAACGGATTTAGATTGGGTTTTTTCTATAATTTGCTTGAAGATTCCGGTTGATTTTGCGACTTCTCTCATTTCGCTGTGTATCATAGTTGACTTGTGGTACAGATTTATTAGCGTAAATCCGAGATCCATGCAGTGGGCTGGGGGGTAGCCTTCCTCACTCACTCGCCAGCTTCGGGGCGTGTTTCTTAACCCCACTTAGCTAGCAAATGAGAGGACAATTAAATTCAACTTTGTTTGATAGTTAAAATAAAGTGTTGCTCAGGTCTTGATGAGTTTGAGTCCGGATATGCTCTTAAATGGATTCCACATTGAAAAGAGATTGCAATTCAGATTGTGGATCGTGATTTTGTGTTAAAAGGATCGTGTTATGATTTTTTGGAAATATCACCCACCCCTAATTTGAATAATCAAGTTTTCAACTTTATGTAGGATTCATTAACCCTTTGACGAGCTACTTGGAAAGGGGTTGCCAGCTACTGGTGGCTTGCGAGTGACATGTTGGAGACCCCTGCCCCTAGACTGACCTAGCTGTTCCCAGTACCTGAGGAGAAAATAGAGCTAGGCATGTAAGCAGGCAAACAGGCTTAACAAGTTTTAATTAAATAACTAGTGCCATAAACAAAAGAAGAGTAGGGCATTTTATACCCTTTAATCCAATGAGTTTAGATATTCAATCTCTAAGGTGCTCTTAATAGTGTCGTTAAATGAAGTCTCAGTTTAACTTTAGTCTTCTCCCAGGTAAGGTCATCTGTCTTTTGTCCGCCCTCTTTAGTCAGCTCTTTTCTTTGACTTTAAGTTTACTTAAATATGTTTTTCTTCAAGGAGACTTTGATCTGGGGCTCACAAACCAAAATCCCCATTTTCCCATATCCCCCCCCGGATTTTTTCCTGGCTCTTGTCTTTGAAAAGCCAATTTTCACCTTTCATCCTGTCCTGAAGCATACTAGTATTGCTTAGCATTCACAGGCAGCACATCAGAAACATGTCCGCACAGCCGTATATTCAGACAAGGATACAATGAGATGTGAAACCAGTCAGAAGCAGACATTACACTCAGGGTTTATAGTGAAGCGGCTTGTAAAACTAGAAAACAGCAGTTTTCATCAGGACTATAAAATATGAATTCCTAACAACGCTGAACTTACAATACCTCAGAGCTTTTCGCGAGCTGCTCCCTTCCCTTATAGACATTGTAGAGACAATTATCACAAAATACTAGATTGTACAAATGCACAGAATCAAAGTGGAAAGAATATTAACAAAGCAAGTTTCAGAAAACAAATGCTTTTTGTGCGGTCCTTAATTCATTTAATTTCTCTTCATTCATAAGCATAACTTTAGTCTCCTTTACAGCCTCCATTCAAGACAAAAAAGTACCTTAGGGTGCTTTATAGCTACAAGTGTAACAAAATACTAATTATGATATAAGTGTAAGAAACAAGCTAATAAATTACTAGGCATTTTAGAGTAAGATAAACTCTTTCAATCATAAATCTGGAAACAATTTGGATTTAGATGTCTTTGTGAGATTAGTAACTTCTAATCTAATTCAGAATCATAGTTTATGCTTAAAATTTTGGGATCAACGCAAAAGTTGTCTTTACAAGACTCACTCATGCACACACATGACCCCCAAATAACACACACATCTTAGGGATGTAGGAGAAAAGCTGAAGTACCTTGAGAGACATACATGTGGACTTAGGGAGAGTTTCCTTATTTCATACAGTGAGCATCTATACAAGAAAATTGAATTTAGGAGCCTACATCCGAGAGGCAGTAGAGCACCATCATTGGCATCTATGGAAAATTATTTAAAAAGAAGATTAAAATATTTGGTACACATAGAAAAATAGGTCTGAAATTCAAAAGTAAACTAACTGTATGTGTTCATTATAGTCCTGTGCACAGGGTGGAGTGAAATTATACAAATACTGTAGTAGATATCTGGGGGATTTATCTACACAAGTGATTTAAATAGTTATGGGGTTATAAAGTGAACTGTGAGAAGTACAAGTCAACTGAAGTTCTGCTTAGGTTGTACAAGACATTGGTGAGTTCACATCTCTTTAAAATACAAGAAAGATACAGCATAACAGAATAAGTTATGGTGCAGAGAAGACTTACCTTTTCTGTCACTATGTACAATGAAGCGTGTGGAAGTCCTGAAGAAGCCGGAGCCATTTAGGCTAAAAAAAAAACCTCAAGACTAAGGAGGTCTAATAAATGATATTATAGATTACAAAAGGAATGTGTTAGTTTGTGTGGTATGGTGGTGCAGCTGTTAGAGCCCTGGATTCAAATTCCAGTCCGATCACTGCTTGTATGGAGTGTGCATGTTTAGCCCATGTTTGTATGTTTTTTTCCTGGTCACTCCAGGTTTTCTGACAAATCCCAAAGCTGCTCAGGTTGATCCTGTCTTGTGTCCAGTGCCGCCATGATAGGCACCAGCCTCCCACAACCCTGAACTGGATAAAGTAAGTTTAAAAGCGAAGCAATAGACATATGCTGAAGTAAGCTTGATGTCTTCTATTACTCTGTAATAAAGATAGAGGGACACAGTTTTGAAGCTAAGTAAAACTAGGAGACAACTGTAAACAGTAATGCAGTTGACAGTACCACCTTAGAGAACTTGACAATTTGACTTGCTGTTGAATTTGATACACTAAGGTGCAAAAAATTAGAATGGTTTGGCTGAAAGCACTTTTTATGCTGCCATATACGTGGCTTCCAAAATATACTCATAGTACTAATTAATAATAAATGCATGTATATTTTTGGTAGAGCTACAGTTACAGTCTGGTATTGACTTAGCTGATGATATTATGACAAAATGGGTATTATGACAATTCTGGGTAGTCACCCTCATGTAGAGTAGAAAGCATGGTATTGTATACTTGAAAATGTTTTGATATTTGCTGTATTCTGATCTTACAGTTATTGGGAATAATTTGCTTTTTAAGTTACTGATTTAATGTACAGTGATCCCTCACTATATCGCGCTTCGCCTTTCGCGGCTTCACTCTATCGCGGATTTTATATGTAAGCATATTTAAATATATATCGCGGATTTTTTGCTGGTTCGCGGATTTCTGAGGACAATGGGTCTTTTAATTTCTGGTACATGCTTCCTCAGTTGGTTTGCCCAGTTGATTTCATACAAGGGACGCTATTGGCAGATGGCTGAGAAGCTACCCAACTTACTTTTCTCTGTGTCTCTTGCGCTGACTTTCTCTGATCCTGACGTAGGGGGTGTGAGCAGGGGGGCTGTTCGCACACCTAGACGATACGGACGCTCGTCTAAAAATGCTGAAAGATTATCTTCACGTTGCTACCTTCTGTGTGCAGCTGCTTAGTGAAGCGACATGCTGCACGGTGCTTCGCATACTTAAAAGCTCAAAGGGCACGTATTGATTTTTCACTCTTTGTTTTTCTCTGTCTCTCTCCCTCTCTCTCTCTCTCTCCCTGCTCCTGACGGAGGGGGTGTGAGCTGCCGCCTTCAACAGCTTTGTGCCGCGGTGCTTCGCATACTTAAGCCAAACAGCCCTATTGATTTGTTTGCTTTGCTCTCTGTTTCTGACAGTCTGTGCTCCTGACACGCACTCCTTTGAACAGGAAGATATGTTTGCATTCTTTTAATTGTGAGACAGAACTGTCATCTCTGTCTTGTCATGGAGCACAGTTTAAACTTTTGAAAAAGAGACAAATGTTTGTTTGCAGTGTTTGAATAACGTTCCTGTCTCTCTACAACCTCCTGTGTTTCTGCGCAAATCTGTGACCCAAGCATGACAATATAAAAATAACCATATAAACATATGGTTTCTACTTCGCGGATTTTCTTATTTCGCGGGTGGCTCTGGAACGCAACCCCCACGATGGAGGAGGGATTACTGTAGTGATAAGTCAAGTAAAATGGCACCTTTTATTGGCTAACTAAAAAGATTACAATATGTAAGCTTTTGAGGCAACTCAGACACCTTCATGCATCTCACCTGAAGAAGGGCCCTATAGGGTACCACAATTTCAGCATCACTGGGTTAGAGGCGCAAATGAACCAATAAATTATTGAATGGCATTACTGGGCACAAACCCACACCCTCTCATATTGGGGTGTTTTAGATTTACCAGTTAAGATAGCATCCTCATCTATGGAATGTAGAAAGATATGTTTTTAATTGTATTATTCTTGTACTGAAGGCACATTGAGAGTTCTTTCATAGATTTGCAAATGGAAATAGAAAGTTATCAGAAAATTATGTAACAATTCACTATGCCTGACACCTAATGGCAATGATAGATTGGCCATCTAGCTTTGTGAAGAGGATTAGTTGTGTTCTATTTTGTGTATTGCATTTACCCCATTTTTGACACCCATTGCACACCCAACCTACCTGGAAAGGGGTCTTTCTCTGAATTGTGTATGACAGATTATTGTCTCTGTGACCCCTTGAACCCTCAGACCAGACGTCAGACACCAGATAAAAATCCAAATAATGGTTTATTATAATAATAAATGTGCACAAAGCACCACTACTCCATACTACCCTAATAAACAATAATCAATACAATAAACAATACTCAATCCTCCACTCCCAGACGCTTAGCCACCCTGCCTCCCAACTCAGCTCACTGTCTGGGATTTCCCATAGTCCTTTTATAGTCCATGACCCGGAAGTGTTTGTCCCTCAGTTCATGTGACTTTCTATCACTTCCGGGTCAGGCAAAAACTTCTCTTTTTCTTCAGCCCGGAAGTACAGTATATCATTTCTTCCATTTCCGTTAGTTGGAAATACTTCCGGGCTATATGGAAAATATAAATCTCTGGGCCTCCCTGCAGCGACTCCTGGTGGCCCCGACGTTATCCAGCAGGGCTGTGTATTAAAACTCCATAGTCCATGATGCCCTGCTGGAATTCGGGGCATCTCCACGTTGCAAGGAGGACTCCATCTAGCGGCCTGGGGATATTGGCCGGGATGAATGGCCGGCCATATCTCACATGTCTTTCCCAAGATTTCTTCTATATTTTGCCCCTAAAAGTGGTATATTTGGGGAGTTTTTTGCTGGTTTTTGTGGGGAATCAAGTCTGGGAGGCTGCCAAAAGTCATAAACTGAGCATTAAGTTCCACATTACCACTGATCTCCACCATCAAGTCCTACAACAGCTCTGGGTACCTGTGCCAGAGTCACCTTCTAGCATCTTTTACCAGTTATACTTTCACACCCTTGTGGCTGTGCATCTTTTGTTTTTTTCCTTTTCCCCTGGTTCCTTCAGGTTCAGACAGAATTTGAAAGAAGACTTCATTTTAGAGAAGAATTTCTTTCCCTTGACTGAACCATATCACCTAGTTTTGAGCTGGTGTTCTAGCAGTGACATCAAAGGAGTCCGCATTGCTTTTTTCTTTGCCTGATAGGTACAGTCTATCTAGACCAGTGCTGTATCTCATGCTGTTTCATGCAAAGCCTTCATTTCACTCTTCTCTCAATTTGGGATAAAATGAAGCTTCAAAGTCTTTTTGTTCTTTTTGGTCGTCTTTCACTGGTACTCTGTTTAAAATAATTGAATGTGCCTTTTGTTTTCAGTCTCTTATCCTTTTAATGAGTTTCTTTATTCTGCCTGAGTGATTGCTTTATTTCTCGCTTTCTTTCTCTTTTTTAACAACTGTGGTTGTCCTCACTTTACATATCAGTACTTTCATTGAAAGTGCAGCTAGAGATTGAAAAGTGAATGAATGCACGGCTGGCATTTTAAAAATCTTTTAGTTAAAACACTTCTACGTTAGAGTGGTAGATGATATCCACAGGTCTACACTGTTTTACCGGCAGGTCAGATTTAAGGGCCACACTCTGCAGCTCCATTATCAGTTTGTCAACTGGAATTTGATATGTCAAGACTCTTGATAAGTCCCAAAGAGCACAATGCTAGCAGAATATCTGCTCATCAGAATCTCAGGATCAGATTATTTTACTGTGTTAGTGAGGCTTGCACTTCGAAATATCCTTAACTGAGGGAAGACCAGGGCAATACTGCAATAGTCCTAACAATCATGGGCGTCAAACCCATCCTGTGAAGTCTTTGAGGAAGCAGAGAGTCTTGACCGAGGCAACAGCATGCATGTGTTCTTCAAAGTGTCCTTGGGAACAATTAGGGCAATGGAAAAATGACCATGAGATGCAGTTGGGAGAAACATAGAATAGGCACAAGCTAGAGTTGCAAAACCAAAGAAGCCATCAGAACTGATTTACAAAACCAAAACTCAGTTAGAAATAAACTTTGGAAGGCACAAGTGATAAGTAAGACAGCAGAGTTTTGTTTCACATACTGTACAGTTCCCAAAATTACTGCTGAAGGTTAAGCTGGAAAGTAAAGAATATTCAGTGTGGCTCCATGCACTCTCATGTTTTCCTGGGGCCACATACTCAGGCCAATACATTTTGGCAAAGAAAAAGTTTTTGTGGAGAAGTGCTGTCTAGCCCGAACCCTCCTTGCTCTGTACCAGGATAAATTTCAAAATGATTTTGCACATAAACAAAAGGCTAAAGATAAGATGAAAATGTATGTGCTAAGTGTGTGATTTTCGCTGGTGGCAAAACACTGTTTGTTTCACAAATTGTTTTGTGAAGTGAAATTCTTAAGTTTCACTGAGAATTCAGTTTTGAGCAAATCGTTTCACTCATCACTAGTTTTCACACAAGCTTAACTTAGCTGCCCCATGTTAATTCTTCTTTGTTTTGTTTTAAGAAAAAATATCAACTACTTGGATGACAGAAATAGTAGGTTGCCATCTTATATAGATGGGATGAGATTACGTAATATTGATAGCAACCATAGCAACCTTAAATAATAAGACCAGAGCCATGCGATGAGTGACATAAAATGGTGGTGATCATATCCAGAACAAAAAATAAGGTGGTGTCACCAGAATAATGCTAAAAATATAAACATTAAGAAAAAAACAAATCTAAAAAGTACAAAACTTAGACTCATTACAGTACTGATTCAAAACTGGTCCATGTTGATGAGTGTGTGGGGAGGCCTTGTCAAGTGTTGCCTCCTGCTTTGCTTCCAGTCCTACCATAAAAAAACCAAGGCCTCACATGACTTTGAAAATGATTAACCAGCATTGGGAATATTTTGTTTCTGAGTATGATAAGTAAGCAATGTTGAGTGTTACTTGTTATGAACCAGTAATAACAAAGCACCTAATTTCCAAACAGTTCCAAGAACAACTTACTAAATTGCCAGCTAGAGGGGGATATTACTGTCAAAACCCCTGCTAATAACAGAGCAAACAGAATCTTTATAAAATAAAAAAAAATTATTCTGCACAAAAATGCTCTGTAACACAAGAAGCTCCATGGAGCAAAAACAGAAAAAGGAATTGCCTGAAAAGACAAGGCAATGAAAGGCAAATAAGCTCAAATCACAAAACCAAATTGAAGTCAAAAAACAGAGTACAGGTTAAAAAATCAAGGAAATTGCAAAAGGACAGAACTCACCACTCCCAACTGCATTCATGATGAACTGCTAGGAAATATTGGAAACTGCCACCTTTATGAGGCCAAGCGCAGTCCTAGTGGTAAACAGCAGGTGCTCCTGCCTCTTGGGGGACCACCCACAAAACACATGGCACATAACAAAGGCATTGATACAAAGACAAAATCAAATAAAAAGGAAAATGCAAATAAACATAAATAAAATTAATAAAAACACAAGAATCAAAAATGAAAAAGAAGACATAAAGCAAAGATTTGAATGCCCGCCAGGGAAGGAACCCTGGCTGAAACATAACATCTTTTTTGCTAACATTCTGTATTTTGACCAATGTGAATTTGATGTAAATAATGTAAACAATGTAAATAATCTCGCTCCATCTTGTATTTCAGAATGTCTTACACCTTACACTCCAAATCGTAACCTTAGATCTTCAAATGAGTGTCTTCTTAGAATTCCAAGAGCTAAGCTTAAAAGAAGTGGTGAGGCGGCCTTGTGCTGTTATACACCTAAAATCTGGAATAGCTTGCCAATAGGAATTCGCCAGGCTGATACGGTGGAGCACTTTAAAAAACTGCTGAAAACACATTACTTTAACATGGCCTTCTCATAACTTCATCTTAGTTTAATCCTGATGCTCTGTATATTCAGTTAATTATCATTATCATTCATGGTGGCTCTAAAATCTGTACTAACCCCTACTCTCTCTTCTGTTCTTTTTCTGGTGTTCTGTGATGGCGATCTGCACCTCCACCACCTGATCAAAGCACCATGATGTCCCTACATTGATGGATTAAAGGCCAGAAGTCCACATGACCGTCATCATCAGGTTGTTCCATGTGAACCCTGAATACAATGAGGACTGATTGAGGTAATTTATGTTAGGTAGAATGCCTAGAGGGGGCTGGGTGGTCTCGTGGCCTGGAAACCCTGCAGATTTTATTTTCTTCTCCAGCCATCTGGAGTTTTTTTTTGTTTTTTCTGTCCTCCCTGGCCATCAGACCTTACTTTTATTCTATGTTAATTAGTGTTCCCTAATTTTAATTCTTATTTATTTTGTCTTTTTTCTCGTTCTTCATCATGTAAAGCACTTTGAGCTACATTATTTGTATGAAAATGTGCTATATAAATAAATGTTGTTGTTGTTGAAGATGTCATAATGGCTACTTTGTTGAGTAGGTGTTGGTTACTTAGCTGACCTTTGTGGTTTACATTTTATGCAACATTCCATTTTGTTTCTGTTGTTCATATATTACAAGCATAGAAACATACAAACAACATGGCTGTGGCCATGCACTGATATCAAAAAAGGTGGTGAAGACCATAAAAAACATTCCATAATGGTTCAGTGATGACATCTTAGTCATAGTGGTGGTAGTAGTAGTATTAGCCTAATGTGTACAGAGTACAATGAAATTTGTACTTGCATGTTGTCGGAAATAGCCCAGACACAGACAGACAGACTTCATTTTAAAGTCCCAACACACGTTTATTTACACAATGCACACAGTCCAAATATGCACAACCCAGTGCTACAGCACCAATCACCCCAATAGTCCAGGCCAGTACACAATACCTTCAGGCCGCCTCCTTCTCTCCTCTAACTCTCACTCTGAGGCCTCGTCCTCTTCCACCCGACTCCAGCCCTGAATGAAAGGAGGCGGCCCCTTTTATAATCACCCGGATGTGCTCCAGGTGGTTCCCGGCAATCTTCCCCTGACACGCCCCTGTGTGGCAGAAGTGTCGGCTGTCTTTCTGGAAGCACTCTGGGTGTCTCATTTTCTTCTTCCCCCCAGGACTTCCTGGTGTGGCGGAAGTGCCGGTGTCCCAAGTCCTCCAGGCATAAGGACGCCCCCTGGCGGTCCGGAGGAGGCATGAGCCCTCCTTCTGTCCTTCTGGGCGTCCCGGCTGGGTACCACCCCCAGCCACGTGCCACAATGTCTAACCAACATACAGTATAAGAGGCCACAACTCTCCAGAATCATAATAAACAGATAGATAGATAGATAGATAGATAGATAGATAGATAGATAGATAGATAGATAGATAGATAGATAGATAGATAGATAGATAGATAGATGTGACCCTCAGAACATTAAATATTATAAACAATAATAAGTATACAAAATTTAAAAATATAACAAAAAGATTCCAGGGGAAATATAAGCATATTCAATGTATAAATGACTTAAATAAGATAACGTAAAAAGGCGGTGGACACACATTGCTGATCAATGGCTGTCTATTAAAATAGTTTGACACCGAAGTACTTGTTTGAATTCATCAAACTTTCCAGACTTTGGATTCTTTCTCCATATCAAGTCACCTGGACAACAGCTAAGAAACTTGACAAAAGGCAGTAAACTTTTCCATGATCCCATATTCTTCTTGTACCAGAGACGTTTGTTTTTATGGTGAGTCTGCATACCTGTTTGCTTCAAAGCTGTTTGTTCCAGAAGTTAAATCATCATTGATCATCAAGCTAAATGTTATTTTTCTCCAATACTCTAGATTTGTTTTCCTTTATGGTCCTTTTTCTGGTGTGTGTTTTTCAGATGGCAATTGGCTGTAAGGTAAAAGAATATATTTTTCAAAGAGTATATGTCCTCCACACAATATTGGTACACCAGCCTAGAACGAACTGTGTCTAGTAGCTTCTGGTACTCCCTAGACCTACAGTAGTCCTTCAAGTGACAGCAATCTAGGGTAGCTTCTTAGCCACCTGTCTTAGCCGTAACAAATGCATTTCAGAAGAGATCATTCACCTGAAGCTAAGCATGTTTGTACCCGTTCATTACTTAGATTGGAGACCATCTAGGGAAAGCTTGGATTGCTGCTGGAAGTGCTGTTGTTAGGGCCAGCAGTGGGTGCTTACCCTGTGATCTAAAAGTGGATCCCAATGCCCTACTGCAGTGATGGAGACACTGTGCTGTATAAATGGTGCCATTCTTCAGAAGACACCTAACCCCCGAGATCCTGACTCTCTGTGGGTATAAAAGAACATTGAGCATCCTTTGCAAAGAGCAGGGTGTATCCTAATGTTCAGGTAAAATTGACCCCAAAGGCCTAGTCATTCTGGCCCTAATCATCCCCTGTCTCTAATTGTCTCTCTCTCTCCACTTCACCATCTAATGTGTGGTGAGAGTACTGGGTCAAAAATGACTGCTGTCACATCATCCAGGTGGATGGTATACATTAGTGGTGGTTGAAGTGGCTCCTCCACTCACTATTTAAAGCACTTTGAGTAGTGATAAAAGCGCTTTATAAATGTAAAAAAATTATTATCATTATTTTGAGGGAAAGCACAGATGCCTTAGTTGCCGTGCATGATCTACAGTAGTGTCCTGCAGCAGCATTATATATTATCTTCTATGTTGCCCTTCCACTGATTTATGTATGACTACAGTTGTGAACTAAGATAAATAGTCTACTCTTGGAGTTCTGAGTATGCAAGTAAGCTGACCAGTATACTATATTGAACTGACAGGACTTTGAGGATTACTTGTATTTGGAGGATTACATGTGTTCTGTTCTGAGTATTGTATTGTGTTTACCCCCTGACTTTGACACCCACTGCGTGCCCAACCTACCTGGAAAGGGGTCTCTCTTTGAACTGCCTTTCACAAGGTTTCTTCCATTTTTGTTCCTACAAGGGTTTTTTGGGAGTTTTTCTTTGCCTTCTTAGAGAGTCAAGGCTGGGGGGCTGTCAAAAGGCATGCCTGTTAAAGCCCAATTTTGCACTTCTTGTGTGATTTTGGGCTATATAAAAATAAATTGTATTGTATTGAAAGGCCCAGGCCCTGTTCTGTAGAACCCTGTCATGTGCAGCTCCTGCTTTACCCTTTCCTCAGATTACAACTGCAGCTTAATAAAATGAGCTCCTTCCCAGTCTATCTTGGCGGTGATCTCATGAGACCTGCCTCTACTGTAAAAAATCTTGGTGTCATTTTTGATTCCTCCCTCTCTTATTCCGCCCACATAAATCACATTAAGAAACTTTCTTACTTTCACCTCCGTAACATATCCGTGTTTGCTCCTTCCTCTCCTTTTCTAACACTGAGAAACTTGTCCATGCTTTTATCACATCCCGCATCGATTATTGTAATTCCCTACTGGCAGGTGCTCCTTCTAATCTTATATCACATCCATCCATCCATCCATTTTCCAACCCGCTGAATCCGAACACAGGGTCACGGGGGTCTGCCGGAGCCAATCCCAGCCAACACAGGGCACAAGGCAGGAAACAATCCTGGGCAGGGTGCCAACCCACCGCAGGACACACACAAACACACCCACACACCAAGCATACACTAGGGCCAATTTAGAATCGCCAATCCACCTAACCTGCATGTCTTTGGACTGTGGGAGGAAACCGGAGCGCCCGGAGGAAACCCACGCAGACACGGGGAGAACATGCAAACCCCACGCAGGGAGGACCCGGGAATCGAACCCAGGTCCCCAGATCTCCCAACTGCGAGGCAGCAGCGCTACCCACTGCGCCACCGTGCCGCCCTCTTATATCACAGCTCCAGCTTATTCAAAACTCAGCTGCAAGAGTCCTTACTTGAACCAGCAGCAGCGAGCACATCACACCCATCCTGCTCCGTCTTCACTGGCTCCCTGTGTCCTACAGAATCGAATATAAAATCCTACTAATAACCTACAAAGCCTTAAATAACCTCACGCCAAACTACATCAGTGACCTTCTCCATCACTATGTGCCTGCCTGCCCACTAAGGTCCTCTGATTCTGGCAATTTTGTTGTGCCCCTCACTAATCTACACTCTATGGGTGACAGGGCCTTCAGCTGTATAGCGCCCAGACTCTGGAATGACCTACCAAAATTAATCAGATCAGCTGACTCCACGAATTCTTTTAAAAAACAACTCAAAACTCATCTGTTCAGGAAGGCTTTTAGCTCTACTTGACTTTATTACCCTTCTCTCAGTTTACTTCTCTGTCAAGTTGCTAATGTAACCTGTGTGTGTGTGTGTGTGCGAGACCATCAATTATGTCGTCTGTTTTTTTTTCCAGAATTCACTGTCTTAATCTTCTTTATTTATTTATCTGGTTTGTATAATGCTATATACTGCATACACTGCCGTTTTTTATTATATTCTGTAAGTGCCTTGAGCATGGGAAAGGCGCTATATAAATAAAATGTATTATTATTATTATTATTACAAGGTGAATATACAGATGAGAAAAAAAGAGAACTGTAAAATAACAGTCACATTCCTCATGTCAAAACAAAATAGGATGCTGAAAACAACCGTGGACAGAATGCAAGATTAAAGATTAAATTTCACCTGTTGCATCACAACCCTGTGTGTCAACTAATCAACGTTTTGTGGGATCAATTGTAGATTACCTGTGGTCTGATGGTTCTAAAAGAGAAAGCATTATTGAACGTTTGTATTTTGCTTTGTGAGATATTAGAACAAATTTGTTCTCAGATTGTTTCAGAAAGGAGAGGGCTCAGCATGAGGCCTGAAAAAAAAATCCTGGCAAAACCCTGAAACAGGATAATTGTAATATATAGACCAAAAGAACGAAACCATATGAACCACCAGTTGATGCCCAACTACAGGTCTATGCAGGTATTGTTGTATCCATAAGTATCAAAGACCTCCTTCCAGATAACGCACACCCTTTTTCAAACAGGTGTTTGAGGCCTTTGTCTTCCCTCTGTTCTTAAGCATATGCATACACAGTATTGATTGATAGTTTTACCTCTCCCTGCTGTAAACACTTGGACGGGATGTTGAATGTGCTCCCTCAGCTCTCCTTCTCCCAGGTGTGGTGCAACTCCAGCTGCAATTTAATTACAGAGCGTTAACTACTATCACCAGCCCACTCAAGCGTGAGATTAATGAGAAGATACAGTGTAGTCGGCTTTCACATCCAACTCTTTAAGATAACAATGCTGGCGTGACTAATTCTGTTGCTTTCTAAAGGACTGTAAGCATTCTTTCTTTTCTTTCAGTTTAAAGGTACTGCTTTCCGATGAACCAGAATGCTGTTTATTTAAAATTCTTAGCAGACTGGAACAAACAGTTAGTCATGCTGGTTTCTCTTAACAGCAAAATGCTTCGACACGTTCAGCTTCATTTTTGAAGAAAAAGAACAGTTTGCATTTTCAAGTTTTCATTTATATTTGCGAAATGTTTTGAGACAGTTTGATTTATGAGACTTCACAGCAAAGGTGAATTAAAGAGAGATGAAAGAAAAATGTGGTGGCGGTGAGGGGGGCATCCCCTATGCCTACACAGTTTCCTATACAGAAATAAATAACATAAAATCCAGTCTTCTAAATTCACTTTCTTTCCATAGAAGATGTTCCTTATAATTCACGTGTTTAACTATTGATTTAAAATAAGTCAGAATACGTAGTGGTATCATAGTCTGCAGCTTGATGCATAATGCTACAATGAAGGTTTATTAAAATTATGTTTTTCTTTTCATTTTCATGCTGGCAAAGTGTTACAAACTTAAATAGCTTGCATTCTGTCAAGACAAAGCCTGTTGTCAGGGTAAATGTACTGTATGTGATACAAAAAAGAGAAAATGCTAGTGCCTTCAAGAGAAAAACTTCTAACCATGGACCTTCAAGATTTTATTAAACCCAGACTTAGAGTATTTAACACATGGCTTTTTGTCACTTAATCACACACACATACACACTTTGTTCATTTATTCATCTACTTTCCATTCATCTCTTCTCTACATATCTAATCCAGTTTAGGCTCTGGATGTATTATTCATTAACAATATGGAAGACTCAAAACTCACCCATCCAGTTATCAAACGTAGCATTACTGCCTGATGTCCAAGAAGACAAAATATGGATGGCTCCTTACCAGGCCCTGCCGCCTTTATAATGAAAGGTCAGGGATGGATGGGTTGTCTGGCTGGGTTGGAAAGACAGAGGGAAACTGTCTTCTGTGGACAGATGACCCCCCAATACACAGGGTTGCAGCATTCTGGGGCTCCCATTGGTGCACCCATAGGGCAATCAGGGGAAATTGTGTCTTGGGTTTGGGGTTCAGTTGCACTCCCTGCAGATCACATCATATTTATCAAACTTGTCAGAGTAAGAAAGCAGTCTTAACTCAAAACTCTCAGAGTAATGCACATTTGGTCCAAATTTTAGAAGTAGGACTAATAGAACGTTATAAATTTTCCTAATTTAATAAACTACTCCTAACTTTTGCCGGATATAGGAGAGCTTGTGAGCTGTCCTAACTCATTAGGAGCTGCCAGAAGAAGGTGGTCAGACTCCTGCCATTCAAACCATAAACACAAGGGGCACCATGGTAACTTGATCAGCTGGTGGTGGTGCAGATCACAACCACAGAAGAACTGGAAAAGACAGCTAGTGCAGATTAGTAGGGAATTGCAGAACCCAGAGGAAAATGATAATTCAATGTCCATATAGACTAACAGGGATACAACTAAAATGCAGCTACAAGAAAACCATTATAAAGTAATGGGTTTTTAGCAGTTTTTAAATTGTTTAACAGTATTAGCCTGGCAAAATTCTATTGGTGAAATATTCCAAATTTTAGGAGCATAACAGCAAAAAGCCACTGTGACGGTTCTCGTTTGAGAGCCTCTGGAACCCGACACCGTCGATAGTCATGACCATGATAAGCTGTACAAATGGGGACACCACATGAAGCAAGAGGAAGGTGCAAAAATGTCCAGTACTTTTATTAAAAACCAATCAACAAAAAGCTGTTCAAAAACAAAGTGCAGTGCTCAAAATTCATAAATAAATAATCCATAAAACAAGGTGTTAAGTGGAGGTTAAAATAATCCCAATAAATGAATCAATCCATTAAAATGAGGTAACAAAAAAAACATTGGCCTAAAACAGGTCTTTTTAAAAAGCCCGGCGCATTCCTCTTTTAACTGTCGACTCCTCTGCTTATCCCATATGGGCCTTGCAGCAGAGGAGTTGCCCTAACGGTAGACACATCTGACCTTCCTTCAGGTTCGGTTGCCTGCCCAATGGCCTGGGTGCTCATGCTGGGGCTCTCCTCCCAAGCTTCCTTGAATGCTGCTGCCTTCCTGCTCTTATACGGCAAGTCACTCCATTAACACACATCGCTCTGGCTCCCCAAGTTGCTCAGCCAGAGCGATCACTCCTTTAGCCCCGGATGTCAGCCTCCACTCAAGGGGCTCTCTTTCCCAGCTGCCTGTCTTCTCTCCCTCGAACCTGCTCTCCTCAGCTCTGACTCCTTCCGCCTCCTGCCCTCTCTCTTTCTTTCTCCATTTAACCTCCATCTTTTCTTGATTCATGATTGACTCCAATTAAGATCCCACACCTGTGCACTAATGTAGGGCCGTCTGCTCCTGCATCGCGCCCGGAACCACTCTCGCCACGCTACCCCGCCCCCTCCTTCCAAGATGCAAGTGCGACGATTATTTATTTAAAATGCCAAACAGCCTCGGATCTTGCTTTACCACAGTCGCCTCACCACTTCTTTTCAGGTTGGCTCTTCGAATTATAAGCAGACCTTCATTAGAAGATCTGAGGTTACGACTTTGAATGAAAGGGAACAAACATTCCAAAATATAGGACGGGTGAGATTATTTAAGGCTTTGTAAACCATTAGGAATATTTTAAAGTCAAGCTAAATGACATGGGTAACCAATGTAAAATGCTATGACTGGTGAAATGTGCTCAAATCTTCAAGTTCAAAGTTTATTGTCATGTGCACAGTGAGGAAATTCCCTGCACAATGAAATTCTTTCTTTGCTTTCCACACCAAATGCCAATGCTTAACAAACCAACATATAAAGATAAACATAAATAATAAGTAGCAAATAAATAATAAGTAACAAAGGCAGCATAAAGTATAAAGAACAGAATAGAAGTATAAAGTGTAATGTGCAGGTAGGTGTGTGATGGACAAGTCAAATACAGTTGTGTGAGGTAGATAGAATCAGGTGAACCATAGTTATAAACTCCAGTCAGTTATTTAGGAGTGTAATGGCCTTGGGAAAGAAAGAGCTCTTTAGCCTGGAAGTCCTGCATTTCATACTTTTATACCTCCTGCCTGAGGGTAGAAGTGTAAACAGTTCGTGTTGGAGGTGGGTGGGGTCCCTGAGGATCGAGGCAGTTCTCCTTTGGACTCTGCAGAGAGAGCAGTGGGGCCCTGGTGATCTTCTCAGTTGTCTTTAGCACTCTCTGCAGGCATTTGTGGTCCATAGCAGTAGTGTTGCCGTACCACACGGTGATTCAGCTGGTCAAGATGCTCTCAGCAATGCAGCTGTAAAAGTTGCCGAGCATCTTAGTCGACATACCAAACTTCCTCAGCCTCCTCAGAACATACAGTCGCTGTTGACCAGCTGTGTGGTGTTAAGTGTCCAAGTGAGGTTCTCACTGATGTAGACGCCCAGGTATTTAATGCTGCTCACTCTCTCCACTTCAAGCCCTCAGATGAACAGTGGCTGGTGAGGTCTGCTCTCCTTCCTCATGTCCACTATCATCTCCTTCGTCTTGTCTGTGTTGAGGGTGAGGTTGTTGTCCTCACACCATGACACCAGACTGGCCACCTCCCTCCTCTAGGCAGCCTCATCCCCACCAACGATGCGCCCTATCACTGCGGCGTCATCTGCGAACTTTAGGATGATGTTATCTTTGTGGGAGTAAATATTCTTGTAAATATTCTTGCTGCTGCATTCTGCACTAACTGTAACCAATTGATGTCTTTCTTAGATTGTCTTGTAAGGAATGCATTACAGTAATCTGGTCGACTAAAAATGAAAGTCCAAACTTATTTTTCAATGTCTTGTAAAGTTATGAGTTCTAACTTTAGCTATATTCCTTAAGTGAAAAAATGCAGTTCTAGTAATTGGATTAATATGTGATTAATATTAATATGTGATTAATATTAATATGTGATATTAATATTTAGCTCAAAGTCAATAGTTACCCCTAAATTCTTTACCTCTGACTTGACTTTTAAGCCTAAGGGATCAAGGTTATTTGTAATACCCTCACTATATCCATTGTTTACTACTAAGAATTCTGTTTTCACCTTATTTAGTTTGAGAAAGTTCTACTGGAATGTCACACACTCATCCTCTTCTAGCTCAGTTGATATTAAAGATGAATGCCAACCAGATATCAACATTCATTCTTGGACCTGCTTCTAAGGAAGACAAAGCTCCCTGACCCAGAGGCACTTCAACAAATCATACACTGCCATTTTTTTTGCAATATCCGTGTCTTTTGGATATTATCTTCATTAAACAGGACATCCTTTGGGATTTCAACACTTTTTCTGAGTATTGATGTTGGATTCGCAAATGGGATGCCAGTCCAATGCAAAACACAATTGACATGATTTGAATCTTCTGTAGTTAATTTTAAATCAAAATCCTACATTATTCATTTGAGAAATATTCAACCCTTTCCTATAACTTAAAATTCTGAAACCTGCTTAATGCAGCTGAGAGTTATAGGTTATGGGGGAAGACAATTTGGGCTGCACTGGGACTAGTAGTTGATGGGGTGCTAGTCCATCATAGGGCCCACAGGGCCAGATTATAATCGCCAATTAATATAGTATAGACTTCTTTGGGGATGTGGGAAGAAAACTACACTACAGGGAGGGAACTGTTCCAAACATGGGGCAAAAGTGTAAACACTACACAGACAACATCCAAGGATTCTTTTCAAATCCAGAACATTGAATTTGAGAGGTGGCTGTGCCACTCCACTTGCTATTGTACTCCAAATAGTAGTGAAGTGCATGCAATTTCCTTCCTTTCCTTTGTGAGAACGTGTTCAGATTTGAATGAAGCCCACATCAACTGCATTAGGCATTAGGGGCCGGAGCCCTTGTTCAAAGTGATTTATGACATCAGAATTCAGTGATTTGAAAGTGTATTTTAAGATACACCCTCAGGGTCACACAGTAAGGCAAGAAATTAATCAGCAGCCTTGGAGTTTATAGTCCAGGGCTTTAGCCATTGTACTACATACCAGCACAGCTAATGGTGCATGTCAGTGCAGGGCTCTATCAAATGTTATGAGCTGGTAATTTTTTATTTTTAAAAATTATTATTCTGAAACCACTTTATTAAAGGTATACATAGAAGTAGGGGTTCTTATATTCTAGTAGGTCTTTGTAGAGACATGAAATTTTATTTTGTTTTGTTGTTAACGCTGCCATTTTGTACATTTTCGCATTGTTAATTGTCATGGAAACCTTTCCCAGAAGAATGTGAGATATACTGCGCATGACATCAATGGTGTGACCGTATAAAGATTGGTGCATGCATCCCGAAATTACCTGGATAAATTTTATGTGTATTTTGCTTGCAGTTCTTGTTAAGATTTATAAGTTTTACTTTATTTCTTTCTGACTCTAAGACTTTTGGTTGGTGTTTAGGCTTCAACAGGTCTGATATTAGACTTCTTGGCTAACCTTGTGGTCTCTACTCATAAAAATATAAACTGTCTCTCCCTTTCAGACAGTATGCCATGAAGACAAATGAGCAGCCAATACTGCACATCTGGGAAAAAGTATATAAAAATCTAAAGTTCTACAAGTGCAGTCAAGTCCATTACTGTGAAATGAAAAGAATAAAGCAGCCCGCTTCAATATTCAACAGCCAGTAAGAGGCACCTTAGTCAGAGAAATGAAAAAGAATCGAATCATAGCCTTGGCAGAAGTACAGAATTTCATGGCTGAAGGTAGAGAACTTATTTTAAAAATCACATACTTGACAGCTTTCACAGATGTAGCCTAGATGGAAAGTGACAAGTAAAGACCACACATACAGTAGGAGTTCCTGTGATCTGCAAAAGTCTGTGAGCAAGGGTGAGGACTGCAACAGGACACAGACTAAATATTCCTCCAAAGTCATACCGGAATGGCTTCGAAACAAGAGTATGAATACACTTTAACTGAGTCAAAGCCCATTCCTGAATCTCCCACATGCTTTATACCTTATTAATGCTTCTCATTGAATATACTTCATGAACGAATGTACAATTAAGGAGGGACAAAATGCCTAAATAAAAATTTGCAAACTGCAATCCCAATTGAATTTTAAATCCTGGTTTTGAACCTGTGTCTAGTAATTGTCTGGTTGGAGTTTAAACGTTCTTCCCTTCCAAGTATTCTTCATTTTCCTCTGACATTCTGAAATGTTCTGATTCAATCTATCTGAGTGTGATGGGTGTTGTTGGTCACTAGAATGGATTGGCATCCAGTCCAGAGATGATTCCTGCTTTGTGCCCAGTGCTCTGAGCCCACTCTACCCTGAATTGGATTATGTAACTTAGAGGAGGTTATAAATTTGACAAAACAAAGTTTGATATTTAAAAATAATTAAGTAAAAGAAGTGCATACCTATGAACACACATATAGAGTTTCTTGAAAAGTGTTAATTCCTTATACGTTTTTGGAAAATTGACGGTCTTAAAGCCTGGAATTTGGATGCACCATTATGCAGTATTTTGTTTGAGAGTCTTTTTATGAAGCTCCTTGCATAAGAAAAGAATCAGTTGAAAATAAAATATATACTTTGTATGTTTTCATGCTTCCATAGCTCAGTACCTTATTGACCCATCTGTGACATATCTAACTGCCAGAAGTCTTTTAAGATACATTTCTATTAACATTGGAAGATTGTGATGGAGTAATAAATGCTCTCTAATTCTTAGAAAATTACTTTGGACACTTCCCGTGATGTAGGCTTTTCTTACTGTGGTGTTTCTTTGCAGATGGAATTTGAATCAAATCCTTTATAAATCACAGACTTTTTTCCCCTAATTTCATTTCTCTCTGTACTGTGTTCTTATTTCTGTCTTCCTGGAAAAGTCTGCAGTACACACTTCTAAAACATACTGTATATTCATAACATTATATTTACAGTAAGGCTATTTACTGGGCATGTTTTCCACTGCCATGTCAGGTCAGGTTGGGAAGCATGCACTTGTACAGTGTGTTGCCGCACCCACCACATGATAAAACAGCTTGGGATCCCAGTTGACAACCCCCAAGCAGTCACACAGTACACTCCCACCCTCCAGAAATTACCATCTATCTGCCGCAGCCAGGTGTTACATGGCCATTCACATGGCCTGGTCCCGCCATTCGGGTCCTCAAAAATGAGTATCCTGCAAGCTGGATCATCCTTGGAATAATTATGCCACATAGCAGTAGTTCTGTAACCGACGCTCCATCACAATGCAGATAATATGTCTCACTCAAACCTCTGTAAGCATCTGCTCATTCCACACAAAGCCAAACCAGAGGTACCAAAGGATTCTCCGAAGAGATACAGTACTGAAGGAGTCCAGTCTTTGTCTCACATCACTGGATAGTGTCCATGTCTTTCAACCATATAGCGAAACAGGAAGTACCAGGACTCTAAAGACTTGGACCTTACTCCTTTTCTTTTCCAAAGATATCAGGAGCGCCACACACCCCTTTCCAGCAATCTCATAACCCCTCAAGCTCTCCCAATCTGTTTACTGACTTCATAGGAAGAGTCATCAGAGACATGAATGTTGTTGCTGAAGTAACTAAACCTCACTACAAGGTCGACACTCTTTCCACAGACAGACACACTGCTGATGGCTATGCCAAAGAGGTCATTATAGGATTGATCTTGGTTTTTATCCAGGATGCCCGCAAACCCAGACACTCAAACTCCTCACTCAGTCTCTTGAGAGCCCTGCTTAGAGCCTCCATTGACTCCATGACCTTGCCCAACACCCAGTCCATGCAAGCATTGAACAGAGTCGGAAAAGAACACATCCCTGACCAACCCCAAAAACAAAGGGAAAAACATAGAGGTTCTGCCTCCACTCTACACATTACTCACAGTACCAGTGTACAGGCCAGCCATGACATCTAGCAAGTTCAGGGAGTCCCGCGAAGTCTCAGCATGTCCCACAGAGCAGTTTGATCAAATGAGTCGAACACTTTACTAAAACTGACAAAGGCTGCAAAGAAACTGTGCCGATATTCACATTTACGCTCCATGAGAACACTCAACGCCAAGATGCGGTCGATGGTAAACTTCTTAGGCGTAAAACCAGACTGCTCCAGCCGCAGGTAAGTAAGAAAGTTATCACAAATCCTATTGAGGATAACCCTAGCAAGGACATTACCCTGCACCAAGACCAGTGTTATCCCCCTGTAGTTTCCACAGTCCAGGCGATCACCCTTCCATTACCAGATAGGGACAATAGGAGGACAGCCTTACCACCAGCCTGGAGAAGTTCACCCCGGATACCACAGATCCCTGCAGCCTTCCCTCAATGAGAGAAATCTCAATGAGATTGGGTGGTTCACAGTTAATGATGGTGAAAGCAAGATCTGACTCTAAACGCAAAACTCTCACTTAAATGGTTGATCAACATGCTTGTCCTCACTTATGGTCATGGCCATGAGCTTTGGGTAATGACTGAAAGAATGAGACTGCAAGTACAATTGGCAGAAATGGTGTTTCTTCGCAGGGTGGCTGAGCTGACACTCCATGATAGGGTGAAAAGCTCAGCCATTCTGGAGAGTGTCAGAGCAGAGTAGCCAGTTGAGGTGGCCTGGACATGTCATAAGGATGTCTCATAGGCAGCTCCTGTTAGAGCTGCTTCAGGCATATCTCACTGGGTGGAAATCCTGCAGACCTGGCTTAGGAACACATGGGAATTCTCCAGGAAGAGCTGGAATGTATAGCTGAGGAGCGAGTAGTCTAGGCAAACCTCCTTGGCCTGCTGTCTCCAAGACCCTCACCTGGGAAAGCCTTTTTAGAAAATGAGATAAGATTAAAAAAAAGAGTATATACACACCATTAGAGGAGGCAAAACATCTCAGCAGAGTATTTCGTGCTGAGTGGCTCAAGACAGCATCGTGGCTAATATTTTGCAAGAAGATCAATTGCCATACTAAACACTAATGCTGGCTGTGTAAGCTATTAGCTTTAAAGAGTGCAAAAGGAAAATAGAGTTGAGGGGAGCTGAAGGATACAAACAGTCATTAAAGTGTGAGGCAATACAAATGAGCAAATTCCTACAGAGCTGACTCTGAGATTGCAGCTATAATCAACCAAAACCATTTATTTAAGTTCATTTTTATTTGCAATATCTTATAAAACAGTTGTAATCAATACAAAATATATTCCAAATGGCTAATTGTAACTGAGTTTTAATTTGGTAAAGTATGTTGGGTGTAAAATCCTGTTAAAGAAATACTCCTCCCAAAAATCCACATAGAAAACAGAGTCTATGGCATCAAAGGATGTTAGGTAGGTGGTACAGCCATTACTTCTTTTACATTTAGCCCTCATCACAGTATTTGAAAGTGATGACAGGTAACCTTAATTCTTACTAGTCTGCCAGCAGTGAGTCGTGTTTTGCCACCTCTCTCCTTTCAATTCCAAAAATCGATTGTAGTGATGATAGGCATTTTGTTGAAAAGCACTACACCGAAAGTATCAAAAATGGACAATGGCTACGCGTGTTCCATAGAGAAATTCCTTTATAATTACCAATAATAAGAAAAATGTCTTTATTCAGTTCATTATCATAAAACAACATATAATTCTTAAAACATAATACTAAATTAGAAGTAACACAGCTCAAAATATGTTTGCTAGAAATGAATAAACACATCTTGAGAAATTAAAAATTATACAGCATTTTGTTTTTGAATGATTAACACAAGGCACACTATAACCAAAATCTGTATTCTGTTGTGACCAGTAGGTGGCACTGCCAACCCCCTTAACCCCAAACATAACTTAACAGACATAAGTCCTGGGCTCAAATGTGCTTCTTTAAATTAAATGCTGTACCTTTTAAACAAGTTTCTTCCACAATTAACCTTTCCTGTCCTCCAGTCCTCTTGGCAAGCGTTGTACACTGCCATGCAACTCCGGCTCGTCTGGATGAGGTTGTGCAGCTTCTTTAATGACTGCCCATTGGAACTACAACTCCCATGTTGTCCTGTGTACCTGGGATGTCCACCTGAGGGATACTGACAGCTAGTGTACTGTGGAAGGAATTGTTCTGGATACACAATTTCACTCTGTCCATCCATTATGGCCTCCTGAAAGATACCAACAACCAACCCGGCCAGAATGCCTGCTCTTCCACATCCTTCCAATACAGCTCCCCATCCAGGCAAAGAACCCCCCTCCTTCCTTGCTGGGATGCCAGTCCATTCACCCTGGCATATAAATTGTGCAAACCCATAAACATCCATCCATCCATTATCTAACCCGCTGAATCCGAACACAGGGTCGCGGGGGTCCGCTAGAGCCAATCCCAGCCAACACAGGGCACAAGGCAGGAACCCATAAACACCAAACTTTAATTAAAGGTATTATTAGTTTTCACACATTTCAAGTTCAAATATTATATTATAGTTATTGGCTGGATGGCCCCACTCAAACATTCTTTTGTTTTTTTTTCCTTTCTTATTCACAATTGACAAGGAGAGACAGATAATTAGTTAGGAGTACAGTGTGAATTTAGGATGCTGAGTGGGCCGCTAACATACTGTGCTTCTCTATATGCCAGCCCTTCACCTACATTTAGCTGATGATAATCACTGTCAGAGTCTTTTTAATGTGTTATATTTGCTACATTCTGCATTACGCATAATCTTTCCTATCTGCTAGACATTTAATAACAATGATATGTCATTGAAAGGATATGGCTTCCTGATGCGAGAACAGAAACAAAGTTGCAGATGTTTAAGCTGTTAAGGCAACAGGCATCAAGCCAACAGACATTTTCTACCGGATGCCAGGCCATCTAACTATAATGTCAAACAAATGAAGTTGGTGCATTTATTGATAATAAAGCTCACACAAGAAGAATACAAAGGACTAAAAATGAATAAGACAAAACAAGAAACCTGCTGCTTCTCTGGGGCAGATGTTAATCTCTGTCAGTCTGTTGGCATGGCTTGTTGATTTGCTCGTGTACCACCAAAGATCTCTCTCTCTCCCTCCATCTCCCTGAGTCAACACTGGCCTCTCTTCCAGGAATATCTCTAACCCCTGCCATTGTGAGGCTGGAGATAGTCATTTTCCTCAGTAGGGACACAAGGCCAGCATTTCCTGTAGTGGCCCCACATTGTCCCTAAAGCTCTGACCTTTGAAAACGTCAGGCCTTTGTGGCAGCTCTCCAGCAGCGTACTTTAATATGGCAGCATAGTCCCACTCCTACCAGTCAGGGAGTATATGCAACCTGCTAAAGACTATGTGGTAGAATGCAAACTATGTACCAGTGCTTTCAGGTCTAACTGTTAAATAGGCAACCTAGGACTAGAACTCTGAACAAATCCAAATCGCATTATGTAATATCATCTGCTGTGTACTTGTAATATGTCTACTGTATTGCAGGATTACTTGTGCTCTTTTCTGTGTATTGTATGCAGAAGCTCTGAAGGTTGCACGGTCCAAGTTTTATTCCACCATCATCAGAAATGGCTCCAGCAACCCTAAAAAACTTTTTTCAACCATAAATCATCTTGTCAAACCTCCTTTACCTGCCCATTCTGAGACCACTGATGACAGATGCAACATGTATATCTACTTTTTTAAACAAAAAGTTGATAATATCCGTTTACACCTCTCTACCAAGGATATCTTGCCCTTCCCAACTGTTGACTCATTGTCTGAGGCCGTCCATCCTCTTTGCTCTTTCTCTGTTGCCACACGGGAAGAGGTGGAGGATGTCATCAGGAAAATGAAACCGTCTACTAGTTCCCTGGACCCTTTCCCCTCACCCTTGCTGAGGGCCAACATTTCTGCCATCTCTCCACTTATCACCAGGATAATAAATCAGTCCCTCCTGGCTGGCCATATTCCTTCTGCACTAAAAACTGCTGTCATCAGACCTCTACTGAAAAAATCCACCTTGGATCCTGAAGTTCTCTCCAATTATAGGCCCATCTCCAATCTTCCATTTCTCTCCAAAGTTCTGGAAAAAATAGTTGCAGCACAACTTCACGATCATCTCAAACTGAACAATCTGTTTGAAAAGTTTCAGTCTGGTTTTCGCCCTGGCCATAGCACCGAAACAGCCCTGGTCAGGGTCACCAATGATCTTCTGATGACGGCAGATACTGGTTCACCTTCACTACTTATCCTCCTTGACCTGACAGCTGCTTTTGACACAATAGACCATAACATCCTTCTTCACCGCCTGCAATACACTATTGGACTCTCAGGAATTGTTCTAAATTGGTTTACATCATACCTGACTGGCAGAACTGAGCATGTCGCCCTTGGCAGCGCAAAGTCCCACACCCACAACGTCGCCTGTGGTGTTCCACAGGGCTCTGTGCTGGGCCCTATCCTTTTTACTATCTACATGCTCCCCCTTGGAACTGTCATTGGCAGACATGGTTTATCGTTCCATTGCTATGCCGATGACACTCAGCTTTACCTCAGGACTACTCCCACCTCCTCTACTGCTCCTCTGCCAACATCTACATTGTCTACCTGCCTGGAGGAGATAGAGGCATGGATGAGGCTCAATTTTCTTCAGTTGAACAGATCCAAAACAGAAGCCATCTTAGTTGGTACATCACATCATCTTCGCTCTTCTACCATCACCAGTATTACTTTCTCTGGCCAAAATATTCCTCTTTCCACATCTGTTACTAATTTGGGTGTTAGAATGGACTCCCAACTTACTTTTGACACCCACATCAAATATCTCTGTAAGTCATCTTTTTTCCATCTCAAGAGCATCGCCAAACTCCGCCCATTACTCACCCTGGCAGATGCAGAGAAACTCGTCCATGCCTTTGTCTCTTCCAGGCTGGATTACTGTAATGCACTCCTCATTGGGATTCCTGGCAAGAGTATCCAGAGACTCCAGTATATTCAGAACAGCGCTGCCAGGATCCTGATGAGGGTGCGAAAGTATGATCACATCACCCCAATCCTGAAAACCCTTCACTGGCTCCCTGTTTCATTCAGAATAGAGTACAAGGTCTCCCTTCTTACCCATCAGTGCATTTATGGACATGCCCCTCTTTATTTACAGGAACTCCTTACCCCCCATAACTCCTTACGTTCCCTCCGCTCTGTACACACTAACACTCTTCAAGTCCCCAGAACTAAGCTCAGCAGCATGGGTGATAGGGCGTTTTCATCGGTGGCGCCGAGGCTGTGGAATGCCCTCCCTGATTACCTGAGAGCCCCACAGTCGACTGAGGCCTTTAAGCGAAACCTAAAAACTCATCTTTTTAGAAAGTCATTTTGTTAAAGTATTTTATAGACTCTTCTGTTCTTTTTTATTTTTTATTTTATTATTCTATTTTTTACTCTGTAGCACTTTGGGATTGCTAAAATATAAAGTGCAATATAAATAAAATTTATTATTATTATTATTATTTATTGTATTTACCCCGTTTTTGACATCCACTGTACACCCAACCTACCTGGAAAGGGGTCTCTTTTTGATCTGCCTTTCCCAAAGTTTCTTCCATTTTTTCCGTACAAGAGGTTTTTTGTGAGTTTTTCCTTGTCTTCTTGGAAAGTCAAGGCTGGTCGGCTATCAAAAAGGCAGGGCCTGTTAAAGCCCATTGCAGCACTCCTTGTGTGATTTTGGCTATATAAAAATAAATTGTATTGTATTGTATTGTATTTCCCTCCTGCCAGTCTTCCAATGTCTCTGTCTTTTTTCAAGTACAGTGGCAGGTACTCCTGACATATACTAAGTCACCTGTCTTCTAGGGTGCTGCAAGATTTTTTGAAAATTTTCTTTCAGGCTGTTACTTCTTCTCATATCTACCCAAGTGCCCTCCAGAAAGGCTCATATTCTCAGCAAACATGGAGCCAGAGAGTAGCTGCATGAAGTGCCAATGCTTTTGAACATGGGAAAGAGAGAGAGAAAGAGAAAGAGAGAGAGAGATAATGCATTGCCACACCCACCACATGACGAATCACCTGGATTAGGACCCGAGTGCAGTGTGTGACACCTCAGCACTACAGTACTATATAAATAAAAAGTATTATTATTATTATTACTAGTGTGAAGGATTGCCGGCTTTCTACTCCAGCCCTCACCCCCAGGCCGCCAGGAGGAGCTCTCCCAACAGCATGAACGTGCCCCGAATTCCAGCAGGGCATCATGGACTCTGTAGTTTATATGCACAGCCCTGCTGGATACCATGGGGGCCTCCAGGAGTCGCTGTAGGGAGGCTGTCGGACTCTTATGTGCCCTATAACCCGGAGGTGCGTCATGATCACATGACAGGAAGAAACGACGTGCCTCCGGGGTGAAGAAGAGTTTTTATATGACCCGGAAGTGTTCCTAGTCACGTGGACAGAGAGGGCGAAACACTTCCGGATCAGGACTATAAAAGGACTATGGGAAATCCCAGATGTCGAGCTGAGCTGGGAGGAAGGGTGGCAAAGTGTCTGGGAGTGTGGAGGATTGATTATTTATTGTTTATTATTGAGTATTGTGGAGAGGAGGGTGCTTTGTGCACTGTATTGTCCAAATAAATATAATTATTGGACTTTTACCTGGTGTCTGGAGTCGAGTCTGAGGGTTCAAGGGGTCACGGAGACCTCAATCTATCACACTAGCTGTGTAAGCCCGTGCTGTAAAAAACCTGGGCTCCTAAAAACTATGGATTCTAGCACTTCAATCAATCAATCACATCGGTTGTGTATTAGCGGCTCCTTGTCTGTTTCATTTTGCCGACGTGCTCGCCTCCGTTGTCTATCAGCGGCTAAGCAAGCTTTTCTCTCCTCAGAAGTTTTGTTTTGCTGATGAGCTTGCCTTGCTTGTGTTTTAGCAGCGGTGGTTTCACTTTGGAGACAGAGTCACTTTCTTTGAACTTCATGCTGTAGCCTCGCACTTCCGGGCCGGACAGACAGACACACACACTTCCACGCATAGACGTTTATATATAAGATTATTATTATTTAAATAATACAGGGTGAAGCAAAGCACATTTTTCCTGACATAACTTCACTAGACATGAGATGATACATTTAATTCACATACATTACATATTGTGATACGCTCTTCACGATACAGTAATATCACAATATGGTGCGTCCGAAGGACAATGGAAAAATAATACACAAATTAAACAATATATTATTTTTGGAAAATATGTGAAAAAATGAGAAAGATTAGCTTTAAAAAATATAACACATAATACAGGAATTTAAAGCAAGTATAAATTCTTCATTGCTGTTCTTTGACTCCCCTAACAGTATTTTTATTTCCTATTTCTGTTGGCAAAATTTAATGCACAATGAACCTTGGCAGGTTCGCCTAATCCAACATGCTTCTCTTAACAACCTGCAAGGTAAAAGACGCCTGTCCTTTTTAACTCAACACATATGGTGCAATCTTAAGAGACATAAGCAGACATTGTACATGACACCTTAATACAATTCCAAAAATGAACATTTTACAAATGACATAATCAGTTAATTTACAATATAATATGTGAAAATCAGGAAAGTGAATGCCAATATCATGTACTGATATTGTGTAGAATTAAAATGTGCATGCGCCGGGATGATTCTGCAGTGAGGCCGTGCCAATACATTAAGTGAAGTTTGACATCTTTGTAATGAAATTATTTCTCATAGTTTTTAAAAGTACTATAAAGGTTCATACTTAAGTCATTCTTTTGTATTCTTGTGTTGTAACATTAAAACATGCATTGTTACATGAAAATGCCATCCTTACCAAAGTGCCACTTTAGGCAATTGCCTCTGCGCTTCTCCTCCATACGCCAGCCCTGGCAATGTGTTGTATGTCGATTACCACATGCAAGTAAGAATTTCACTGGTCTCTGTCCATGCGACAATAACGGCCCCATAAACCTATATGGGGTATTCCACAACAGCCACAAAGCAGCTTAAAGCACTACTTTCACCAGTTCCCTGTGTATCCACACTGGCATGGATAGGTCTGCTTCTTTTTTTACTGTGAATTTTAATGTTTGAGCATTTTCTTTAGCACCATCTGTTGACTCTTGCAAGCTTGGTGGAGCCCTTTCTTGAACTTTTTTAATACTTGCCATTCAAGCAAGGTTTCTAAACCTGTATTGGGTTTCAAGGGATTTGTACCACCTAAACATTTTCATAGTACAAACAAAAGTTTAAAATTGACAAATCCACAAATTAAGCTGTTTACTATTTATAATGTGCAATTTTCCAAAAATCCGAAACAAAATTCTCATTCAGGGTGACTGGGCTCACAATACTTGAGGACATCTGAGTTCATGCAGTGCTTCTCTGGATTGAGAGGAGCTAGTTGAAGAGGTTTGGGCAAGTAGTTAGAATTCCCCTTGGGCTGTCATGCCAGGCTAAACCCACTGGGGCAAGTCCACGAGGCAAACCCAGGACAAATTTTTAATATGTATTTCCCAACTGTCCTCAGAGTGGCTTTGACACCCACAGCATCAAATCTTGTCAGACTTTTCATCATATGTAGTCAATAATGAATAACTTTATCATATTTAGGCACTGAAGAATGTAGCTGGATGGTCTTTTTTCCCTTAGAAACCTTAGTGATCTGGAGGTTCTGTTTTCCTCTCATCCCTGGCCATGTGACTATAGAACATGTTATTAAATCACACTGTGATCTTTGCCATTAATAACCATCAGAGACTTACAAACTACTTGACTTCAATTGTAATTAAATACAAATTCAGTTATTGATTCTTCCATTTCTACCTTATATTTATTTTTGTAATTATATTTTTTTACTTTTACTATTTGTAGAAAATGTTGAGCTTCACATCTGTATGAGCCTGCACTATATCATTAAAAGGTGTTGTTGTCACAGTAAGGAGATCATGGGTTTGTATCCAGGGTCCTCCCTGCATGGAGAATGCTTTGAGGAGTGAAAAAAGTGCTATATAAATATAATGAATTATTATTATTACTGCGGTGGACTGGCGCCCTGCCCAGGGTTTGTTTCCTGCCTTGCGCCCTGTGTTGGCTGGGATTGGCTCCAGCAGACCCCCGTGACCCTGTAGATAGGATATAGTGGGTTGGATAATGGATGGATGGATGGATATTATTATTATTATTGTTGTTGTTGGTCCTGTTGTTTTCTTAGGAAGGGCTGAAGGAAGTTTCTGGAGTAGGGAGCCCTGGTCAGTCCAGCTCAACATTTTGCTACCATGACTCTCATAAGGAAAAGTATGAAAAGAAATTAATGGATAAGATTAGGAAGCAGGAAATAGAAATTAAATGTATAAATGCAGTTAGTATTTCCTTACTTAAGGAAGGTAACATTATTAGAAGGTGCTATCTATATATATAAAATCCCTGTGTGCGTCCAGGTGCCTGTGTGTGGGTGTCTTCTGGTGAAGTGCGCATGCGCGGGGCACGGTGCAATGCGCGATATTACTGTTAGAGAAACAGCGTTTTACGGAAATACAAACCAGTATTACTGTGAGAGGAAATTAAAGGTACACAATACAGTGACGCATATTACAGCCACATACAAGCCAGTATTACTGTCAGAGGAGATTAAAGGCATATTACTGACGCGCACGCCTGTATTACCGCCAGAGAAAATTAAAGGTATATTACAGACGTACAAGCCAGCGGACGTACAAGACAGTATCCTTCAATAAGGGCGCGCACAGGTATCCTTCAATAAGGCGCGCACAGGCATTCTTCAATAAGGGTGCGCACAAAAAGGAGAGCCTCAAAAGGGCGACCTCAATTGGGCGCAGCGAATAAAGGCGCGCATAAATAAAGATCTGCACCTTTGTTGCTCTTCACATATTCTAGAGCCATTTGAACTAAATTATCTACGAACGCCTTTATTCGCCGCGTTCAATTGAGGTCGCCCTTATTGAATAGAGCCGTACAAGACAGTATTACTGTCACAGAAAATTAAAGACACACAATACACGGCGGCAGCCCACGAAGAACGGTCAGCTCAGCAAGTAAACATCAACAAAAGAAAGGCTGAAAGAAAGAAAAATACGACCAACAAAAAGAATGAGGTCAAAGTCCCTTGCCATTTAATATTGACTGTTCCTACTAATGTTTATGCACTACTGTTCTAGTGCCTGTTATTGTAACGGGCTAAATGACTAGTATGTAATATTGCGTTATTCCTTAATTACAGAATGCAAAAATACATCACATGAAAGACAACCGAAGAGTAGGAAACATTTAAGCATAAGCATAAAACAATTTATTACCAACATTTAAACACACATTTATTTTTATGTTAATTATGACAGCTTAGTCTCCAACATCTGTAAAAACAGTAATGGCAACTGACTTATCGTCCACTATCTACTCAGGTTCACTGGTTGCTCTGCTTCTGGTCTTCATTATCTTCTGTGTTGTTAGATGTAGGTCTTATTCCTTCCATTTCATCCTTTTTCCATATATCTGTGGCCTCATTGCCTTATTATCACAGTGTGTGTCTATCTGAGTATTTTCTATCAGATGCTCAACCAGCTCAGTGTGTTTCTCCTGACTGCACACCTTATACTTTCAACACTACTGCCTTTCCTCAACTCTACTCTAACTCTAATTTATTTTCCTCTGCCTCAAAGAAACTCTAACTGTGGTTCATGTTCTACCTTTGCCTGAAATGTCTGCCTTCCATAGACCTAAATAACTCCTCCTACAGTTTGTTTAAACATTTCCCTTCAATGCTTTGCTTCCTGTTAGGCAGACAGTAAAAAGAAAGAGAAAAAGAATTGGGAGCTGTATGATAAAGCAAGAGAATGAAAAAGGATTTGTAACCAGGAGAACAACCAGAGATAAATGCCTAAGCCCAGTACACTATCCGAAAGGCAAAACCTTAGAACTTTGTGAAATTGATAACCACAGAGAAGTTTAAAACATGAAAGAATTGTCATTATTTTTTTTTCAAAAAATATTTACAATTAGCTGCATAAAAGACGGGATTTAAATACTGCAACGAATGATTATGAAATGACAGTGCGACTTCTGGTGAGTGTCCCTAGAAAGCTGCATCCCAGCAACCCAAGAACAAAGCCATGGTAGCTGTGAGAAACCAAGATGAAGTAGTGATAAAAATAAATAATAAACAAATAAATTAAATTACTGAAATATTAAATGTAGCTGAGAAATAAAAGTAAAATAACATTCAGAAAAAAATAAACCAGCAATCGAAAAAATTAGCCAGTAAATTAATTAATTGTGTTAACCATTGTTTGCACTTAAAAAAAACAGTAAATAGATTTCCATCCCAAGCATAGTTTGCTTCAGTTTGTCTCTTGAATTTATATGACAATCCAATAGTCATGTCCATCTTTTATATAACAGCAGGGTATTGTTAAGAAACATGTCAAATGTCTGAGGATTTTTATGAGAGAACAAGAAGACCAGGAGATGTTAATCAGAAATTTAGGAAAAAACGAGAGTCAAAAAGTCAAAGCAAACCTACTAAAAGAACCTACTTGGAAAATAGAGGGATAATGCAAATTGACACTGGTGTGAATTTGTCACATAACTTACATGACATCACAAAGACAATGGGGAGATCACATAGTATAAAACAATGGCGTCACGTAAATAAATAAAAAAACAAAAATAGTAGAAAATGCAGCAAAATCAAAGTTAGGCAGCAAAAATGCAATCTGCAAAGCAAAAACTATAAAATAAATGAAAGTACACATACAAAATGTATCTATTATTACACTTACGATGTCTCGATGTTGAATCTTAGATCATCATTAGGATTAACGTAATGAGGCATTTCTTTGGAAGGCATTGTCATTCTGTGCTTCTCAAATGAACCAATGTGGCCCATGTAGTTTTGGCGAGTGTTGACCTCAATGGAGATCGGTGCACGGTTTGACAGTTTATATTGCCGGGCACTGTTTAAAGTTTAAAGCCTTGGGGGGCTTTGCTCCATTTATATTGTGGCTGATGTTATAAACTGATTTTGAGGACTGCATTGTGGTACAAGCAGAGCTATTTATTGAGCAAACATCTCCCTATTACTGCTCTGTTATATTGACTCCCATTCACAACCTTGCACTACACGTGACCCTGATGGCTTCATTCTCCAGTTGTGTGGACCATGTTGTTTGCATATGAATCTTACTCAATGGTAAACTTATTTTGTAATCAGTGTCTACCTGGTGTATTCTCTATGTCTATTTGTTGACTGATCATGAAATACTTTGTAAAACTAACCTACGTACACCTGCTCAGAGTCTCAGTATGGCACTTTCTGTATATGTTAAATATGTTATAATTTAAACAATTTGGAGCAACAGAATACCTTTAAGACTGCAAGCAGCTATTTTCTATTGCTTATCATGTCAAAGCAAGGTAAAAATGCAGCACAAAATAAAGGTTTAATATACATTAGCTGGTGATGTGCAGAAGGTCTCACCCTAAATCTCAAATAATTGCTGACATTACCAGATAAGCAGTTGATTGTGACTGATTTGAAAGAAAGGTTAGAGCAGCACTTCAAAGAACAATTGTTCCACCAAGAGCAGTTATCTAAAAAAGAGTGTGTCAACAATTAAAAATTCATTGTTTAATTCACTGTAAAATGTTCAGTGAACAGCAATCATCATAAACACATGGTTTTGAATCAAAATCTGTAATAACAGGATGATTACTCCTTAAAATGTTTTTATTCTAATCCTGTTCTATTATCTCCTCTTCATTTAATGTGCCACAGACAAATACATAAGTCAAATATGAAAGGTACTGAGAAACACAGTTCCATATGCAAAATGGCAGAAAATGTGAAGTTGCGGATAAACAATGCTAGGAATCATTATGCGATTGATCAAATATCAGAACTTTTGACTAAAGCTTTATAAATACAGCCAAGTGCAATGAGAGGCGATCTGAAGTAGAAAGAGAATTCTTGTTTTTTATTTTTTTATTTTTTTTTACACGCCCCAGTGCTGTATTTACACAAAATCTGGTACATTAAACTAGGGCAGTAAGATAAAGGCTAGAAACATTAAGGCCATTTCTGTCCTTCAGTAATTTAAACTCCTTTGGAGGACTCTTCATGCTGTGTCTGTAATACAATATTCACTGGAACTAAGATTCAGCTATGATTATTAGACTCTGAGGAGTGTTGTGTGCTGTTAAAGGTGGTGAAGCACAAAATAACATAATTTCAAAACTTAATTTGAGATCACATAAAATGGTGGAGGTGTGTACTTTCAAGATGCCTGCCAAATTGCAGACAATTTAAAAAAGTATAAGGTATATAAATTAAATGAATTATTATTATTGCTAAGGTCATAACTTTTTCACTTATTTGGCATTTAACTGGCAAATAAAATGTAATTGGTTTAGTTACCTTTATAAAATGAATGAAATAAATGTATGGTAAAACAAAATTAAAGGAAAAGAATGAAGTATTAAGAAATGAAGGATTATCTTATCTGTAAGGCAGGTCTTATATCAGACATATAAATGGACATCTTTTATAGCCTTGTGGAAAGTTCAGCAGAGAATTGCAGTTGTTAGGGTACAGCCAGGGCTGTTGCTCTGGATCAAGTTTATTTCTTGTTAATTTATTCTTTTTGTTGCTTATATACATTTTTTTTAAAATTTTGTGCTGTTAAATGAATATTTGGTTTTGTTTTGTCTTTGTATTCATGTAGTTTTATGAGTTTTATTGATACTGTGTGTATTAAATTTTGTTGTTATGGTTTTTGCTTTCTGGTTATGACCCAGATGTGCATGGAGATTGACAGCATTGGAGCAACTTGATAAAAGGTCATTGCTCAGGTTAGCCCAGCCACAGGGGATGCACAAACCAGTGTGTTTCTTCATGCCGGCCCAAGCCCAGATAAATGGGGAGGGTTACATCAGGAAGGGCATCCGGTGTAAAATTTTGCCAAATCAATATGCGGACAGCAGTACAAATTTCCATGCCGGATCGGTCGAGAACGACTGCCACCAGTACTGTTAGTCAACAGGGTGCTGGCGGAAGTTGGGCTACTGTTGGCCTAAGGAGAAGAAGGAGAAGAAGAGGGGGGAGACGTGTCCGGAGACAGGAGGAGAGGAGGAAGGTAAAGAGAGTGGAAGTGAGGGTAGGAACATTGAATGTTGGCAGTATGACTGGTAAGGGGAGAGAGTTAGCTGATATGATGGAGAGAAGGAAGGTTGATATATTGTGTGTGCAAGAGACTAAATGGAAGGGGAGTAAGGCCAGATGGATTGGAGGTGGATTCAAATTGTTCCATCATGGTGTGGATAGGAGGAGAAATGGAGTAGGGGTTATTCTGAAGGAACAGTATGTCAAGAGTGTTCTGGAGGTAAAAAGAGTATCAGATAGAGTAATGATTATGAAGCTGGAAATTGGAGGTGTGATGAAGAATGTTGTTAATGCATATGCACTGCAACTTGGGTGTGCAATGGATGAGAAAGAAGATTTTTGGAGTGAGTTGGATGAAGTGACGAACAGTGTACACAAGGGACAGAAAGTGGTGATTGGAGCGGATTTCAATGGGCATGTTGGTGAAGGGAACAAAAGAGACGAGGAGGTGATGGGTAGGTATGGTGTCAAGGGGAGGAATGAAGAAGGTAAGAGGATAGTGGATTTTGCCAAAAGGATGGACATGGCTGTGGTGAATACATATTTTAAAAAGAGGGAGGAAAATAGGTTGACGTACAAGAGTGGAGGAAGGTGCACACAGGTAGATTACATCCTATGCAGAAGAGTCAATCTGAAGGAGATTGAAGACTGCAAAGTGGTGGCAGGGGAAAATGTAGTTAAGCAGCATAGGATGGTGGTCTATAGGATGCTGTTGGAGATCAAGAAGAGGAAGAGAGTGAGGAAAGATCCAAGGATCAAATGGTGGAAGTTGAAAAAGGAAGACTGCAAGGTTGAGTTTAGGGAGAAGGTGAGACAAGCACTGGGTGGTAGTGAAGAATTACCAGACAGTTGGGAAACTACAGCAGATGTAGTAAGGGTGACAGCAAGAAGGGTGTTTGGCATAACATCTGGACAGAGGAAGGAGGAAAAGGAAACCTGGTGGTGGAATGAGGAAATACAGGAGAGTATACAGAGGAAGAGGATGGCAAAGAAGAAGTGGGATAGTCAGAGAGATTCAGAAAGATAGAGAAGAGTACAAGGAGATAAGGCACAAGGTGAAGAGAGAGGTGGCGAAGGCTAAAGAAAAAGCGTATGATGAGTTGTATGAGAGGTTGGACACTAAGGAGGGAGAAAAGGACTTGTACTGATTGGCTAGACAGAGGGACCGAGCTGGGAAAGATGTGCAGCAGGTTAGGGTGATAAAGGATAAAGATGGAAACGTACTCACAAGCGAGGAGAGTGTGTTGAGCAGATGGAAAGAGTACTTTGAGAAGCTGATGAATGAAGAGAATGAGAGAGAGAAGAGGTTGGATGATGTGGAGATAGCGAATCAAGGAGTGCAACGGATTAGCAAGGAGGAAGTAAGGACAGCTATGAAGAGGATGAAGAATGGAAAAGTCGTTGGACTGTAGTAACTACAGTGGGATAAAATTGATGAGCCACAGCATGAAGTTATGGGAAAAAGTAGTGGAAGCTAGGTTAAGAAGTGAGGTGATGATTAGTGAGCAGCAGTATGGTTTCATTCCAAGAAAGAGCACCACAGATGTGATGTTTGCTCTGAGGGTGCTGATGGAGAAGTATAGAGAAGGCCAGAAGGAGTTGCATTGCGTCTTTCTGGATCTGGAGAAAGCATATGACAGGGTGCCTCGAGAGGAGTTGTGGTATTGTATGAGGAAGTCAGGAGTGGCAGAGAAGTACGTAAGAGTTGTACAGGATATGTACGAGGGAAGTGTGACTGTGGTGAGATCTGCAGTAGGAGTGACGGATCCATTCAAGGTGGAGGTGGGATTACATCAGGGATCGGCCCTGAGCCCTTTCTTATTTGCAATGGTGATGGACAGGTTGACAGACGAGATTAGACAGGAGTCCCCGTGGACTATGATGTTTGCTGATGACATTGTGATCTGTAGAGATAGTAAGGAGCAGGTTGAGGAGACCCTGGAGAGATGGAGATATGTTCTAAAGAGGAAAGGAATGAAGGTCAGTAAGAACAAGACAGAATACATGTGTGTAAATGAGAGGGATGTCAGTGGAATGGTGAAGATGCAGGGAGTAGAGTTGGCGAAGGTGGATGAGTTTAAATACTTGGGATCAACAGTACAGAGTAATGGGGATTGTGGGAGAGAATTGCAGAAGAGATAGATAGATAGATAGATAGATAGATGGAGAGATAGATAGATAGATAGATAGATAGATAGATAGATAGATAGATAGATAGATAGATAGATAGATAGATAGATAGATAGATAGATAGATAGATACTTTATTTATCCCAGGGGGAAATTCACAAAGAGAGTGCAGGCAGGGTGGAATGGGTGGAGAAGAGTGTCAGGGGTAATTTGTGACAGATGGGTATCAGCAAGAGTGAAAGGGAAGGTGGACAGGATGGTAGTGAGGCCAGCTATGTTATATGGGTTGGAGATGGTGGCACTGACTAGAAAGCAGGCGACAGAGTTAAAGATGCTAAGATTCACACTGGGTGTGACGAGGATGGACAGGATTAGAAATGAGTGCATTAGAGGGTCAGCTCAAGTTGGACGGTTGGGAGACAAAGTCAGAGAGGCGAGATTGCGTTGGTTTGGACATGTGCAGAGGAGAGATGCTGAGTATATTGGGAGAATGATGCTAAGGATAGAGCTGCCAGGCAGGAGAAAAAGAGGAAGGCCTAAAAGAAGGTTTATGGATGTGGTGAGAGAGGACATGCAGGTGATGGGTGTAACAGAGCAATATGCAGAGGCCAGAAAGATATGGAAGAAGATGATCTGCTGTGGCAACCCGTAACGGGAGCAGCCGAAAGAAGAATAAACTCAGGTTACATCTCTATCCAAGGCTGTGTATAACTCCATTGTTGCTTACTAACATATTTTTGGCTTGTACGTTTGACTTTGAGCTTTAGTTTTATTGAAATTTTTTGCTGCACTTTTTTGAACTTCCCAGTATCAATCTTAGTTTTCTTTTGACTGTCATGAACTGCGGTGTTACTAAGCATGAAGTCCCCATAAATGTTCCAAATGAAGAGATCCATAAATGTAAAGGGCAGACAAAGAATCTTTATAAAATAAAAGATTTGTTAAAAAATGCTCTCCATCACAAGTTGCTCTGAGGAGCAGAAAAGGTCCAGAAGGACTTGCCTTAAATAACAAAGTTCATACAAACCAAATAAGCCCCACAACCACACATCTAGAAGGTGAAGTCTAAAACGGAGCATAACGGTCAAACAAATCCAATAAATCCACAAAGGCACAGTAATAATCACAAGAGAAACTCACCAACACCACTGAGCGCATTCAATAACCCACAAGGAACTGTGTGATCCCTCCCTTTATATGACTGAGAGCAGTCCCTTGACGGTGACGGACAGTTGGTCCTGCCACTTGGGGAACCTCCCACAAAATGCAAGGAACCTGGTAAACCAGGCATGGATACATAGAAAACAAATTACACAAAAATCTAATAAAAAACACAGAATAATAACAATAATAATGCATTTTATTTATATAGCACCTTTCCAGTAGTCAAACAAAAGTAACAATATCAACATAAGCAAAAGAATCAAAAATGAACAAAAAAGGCAAAAAACAGAAATCTAAACAGCAGCTTTGGGGGACCCTGGATGAAACATTACACTCACTGCGTTTCTTCTCCTGATCTGTTCCTCATCTTAGCAAAACAGTTAGGAGCTAGGAGACCGCTACAGCTGTATGAAGGACAAAGCTGCTGACGTTACAGCAGCTTCAACATTGTGTTTCTGTTTTGATTTATGACATTTGGAGTTCCTGGCTTTGACTCCTGCTTTGCTTAAAGGGGCTGCTTTTGGATTTGAAATTTATTCGATAGGTTTGTTTTTAGGTTTTGCCTTTTAGACAAATCTAATTTTCTTTCTTTTGTGCTGCCTTGCCTTTCTTGTGCTCTTCTTTTGGGATCCTTTAAATAAATTCTTTATTTATAAAGATGTTTTGTTTTGCATTGCCTAATAGCCAAATGCCTACAGTTTCTGTTTCCCTTGAATTGACTTATTTTGTTTTTGGGACATTTAAAAGTATCATTGAACTTTAATGAGGCCTGGCTTCATCACATCTTTCTGAAGCTACCTAATAAAGTCCTGGTCAGATTTTCATTGATTTTGAGGCCTTTTCACCCCTTTTCACAGCAGTATTGGTAAATGATCTACAATATAATAATGAATTTGTGACACTGAAAATCCCATAAAGGGTCTTTTTTGTTTTTGGGATATTTAAAAATATTGAATTTTAAAGAAGCCTTTGGGCCTAGGCAGGACTGAGGCCTGTTTCTTGAGTTTGAGGGTCTGGCTGCTGGGGATGACACTTGATTCTGAGGCTGACAGATGAAGTCTTGGTCAGGATTTCATTTATTCTGAGGCCTGTTCATGCCTTTTCATAATTTTGTGTTGCTGCTTCGCAAGAACAATGCAGTATTATTATTGGATCTCCAATATAATAATCAATTTGAGACACTGAAAATTGAACTCCTCTATAGGACCTGATCAGAAGAGTACAGTTGAGGTGACTACTTGGCCTTGAAGCACATCACCATCCTCATAATGGAAAATGGGGAAAAACAACAAACATACAAAGAGCTACTTTTTCAAAGAAGATAGTTTGCTTATGTTTTCTAATATCATACTCAAGGCAAAAGGTTTGTTTTTTTTTTTCACTTAGAATGCCCTGTCTAATTTTACTTAATATTCAGGTAATGATGGTGTTTGCTTACTCCAGAGTGTTTATCATTCTGTGACAAGACTCAAGCCATTTTCATTTTAGCCTGTTCTCTTGTTAGGTGATCCAGTAATTAATGTTGGTTCCTCATGGGTTCAGCATTGTTGGTTTGAATTTCATGTCCAACCTGTGTCTGTGTGGGTTTTCCCTGGAGGAATACTCTTTTCTTCCCACATTCCAAAGACTCGTGTTTTAGGATAATTGGTGATTCTAAATTGGCCTTGTGTGGGGGGTGTTTTGAAGTGGGCCCTGTGAGGGTGCCTGATGCTGTTGGCATAAGCGTCAGTGTCTTGTGATCCTGAATTAAATTAAATTACTTTAAGAATGTTATGTCATGTTACAATTCTGATGATGCAGAAAAAAGTTAATAATTTTCTATTTCTAGTGGTAGGTTCATTTTAAATTCTTCTCCTCCATCCCCTGCTGTTGTTGCAATTGAAGTCAAAATGTGATCTAGCTTGGGTTTGTAGGGCCTCATTTCACAGATAAAGCCATCACCACTGAGCCAAGGAACTCTAAGACATAATTCCTACCATGATATATGTACATAATGTATAATATGAGGCAACTATTATTACTGTTATTATTGAACATAGATACTGTAACAGTATCATTCTCTTTTTAAATGTTATGGTACCCAGGCCATAACATTTGCAACCTCTTCTCCCTGCCCTGATTACTTTAAGTATTTATAGTTAGATTAAAATTGCACTCCAGTCATGCTGCTAGACAAAAGGTTGCTAATAGCCCTCTTTGAAATTAATGGCACTGGACCAAAATTCTACTGTAATTGGATTATATCAGACAGATACACAGTAATCACATTAATATTGTGAAGGACTGCACTTGATCAATGCTTTTTTCATTTAAACTATTATAGAAAATAGACAGTGCAGGTCATCATTCCCCTTCTGCATTTTATCGATTATAATTTGGCCTTGATTCACATACTTGAAATGCAAAATACAATTTAATTAAGCAATGAAGTATGAATCAAGTTTTTAAACAGTTAATTGCAGAATATACTTTATTATCTTATTAGCTTTGAAAAATGGATTTGCATATTGTAATATGCTGTCATAAAATAATACAAACCAGAGACTAGTGCTGTTCTTCCTTACTACTGTTAATAGCCAACAAGGAATTTCAATACCTTGTTAGCCTAAAAAGAAAAAAAGGTTGAAAGATGTGTAATATAGGCGGCACGGTGGCGCAGTGGTAGCGCTGCTGCCTCGCAGTTAGGAGACCCGGGTTCGCTTCCCGCATCCTCCCTGTGTGGAGTTTGCATGTTCTCCCCGTGTCTGCGTGGGTTTCCTCCGGGCGCTCCGGTTTCCTCCCACAGTCCAAAGACATGCAGGTTAGGTGGATTGGCGATTCTAAATTGGCCTTGGTGTGTGGGTGTGTTTGTGTGTGTCCTGCGGTGGGTTGGCACCCTGCCCAGGATTGATTCCTGCCTTGTACCCTCTGTTGGCTGGGATTGGCTCCAGCAGACCCCCGTGACCCTGTGTTCGGATTCAGCAGGTTGGAAAATGGATGGATGGATGTGTAATATATGCAATGTATTATACACAGGGATTAATTCTGTCTGATGCCACATCCAGGTATATTCCCACCTTGTGCCCTACAATGCCAGGATAGACACTGGCACCATAAACAGTATAAGTGTTAGAAAATTTATGGACACATGGATAGAGTTGCATTGGATTACAGTGAGCACAAACTTGAGGCTTTGGATTCCAGTAGAAATTCCAGTGTTCACTTGGGCTCTGCCCTCACCCCCAAATCTCCACATGCTGTTTATACCTGTATATGACCAACTTATTCTACACAATTAATTATGCAACAGTTGCATGATGGGAAGGGGAAGAAGAAATTAAAGGGAGCACTGCACTGAAGCCATGCTCAAGCTTTGAGGCTGTGTTTGCATTTATAATTTCCTAAATTGTGTTTTGAAATACTACTCCTGTTACCCTATTTTTGTTTTTTGCAGTTTTATGGCTAAACTGGATCTTTATCTTCATATTTCTTCATGCTGTCAGAAGGGCAGGATGTCGTGTCACATGCTGAGCCATGAGGGGTTTCAGGATGAGAGACTGTATCTTTGGGTTGTGGTCCGTCTCCACAGGTATAACAAGTCCTAGGGAAGGCTTGCATGTTATGTTTGGTTTTGCATGAATCTTCCTTAATAACTCTGACTTTCTAGATGCCTAAGAAATTACACACTGTGGGTGAGCTTTGCTGCTATAAGAGTGGATAGTTAGAGTGCAACTTTTTGGGCTTCTATATAACATTAGTAATTTTTTCTCCATCATGTTTATATATATATAGTGACCACTAGGTAACTGTTAGTTATCAGTTTCATATGGTAAACTATGATTTATTCGTTAACAAAATATACATAGTCCTATGACCCCCTGATATTGTCTGTCCCACTGAACAAGGTTAGCTGAAGCAATCTGCCAGGAACAGTTCCACGAATTGATGAACACCTTTTATATCCCCTACACAGTGGTATAATCAGAAGAAGTGGTCTTTTAACACTCACATGTATCATAGGAAGTTTGGTGGGCATTCAGTTTCCATTACTGGTAATGTTTTGGTGTTTTCATTTCTTGTACCTTTTTGCAATAAGGAAAGGACAGTCCTTGAGGAATGTGAAATTCTTAACCTCCATTTTCGAGGCCTAGATAGATAGATAGATAGATAGATAGATAGATAGATAGATAGATAGATAGATAGATAGATAGATAGATAGAAAAACATGTTTTTTGTATTTGTAAAATTTTACGGGCTTATTGGCACATTGTTTAGCACTGCTTCCTCACACATACAGGAAACTGGATTTAAATACCAGACCATTCACTGTTTGTATGAATTACATTGCATGTACTACCTTTTTCCTTATGCATATTTTAAAATTAGTTTTCCTCTCTCAAACAAAAAATGTTGTAAAGTTGATTAGCTTCTTATGTTTGATCTGGAATGAGTAAGCAGTGGATAGTGCTTCTGCCTTATCGAGGATTCTGGGTTTGAAACCTACACCAGTGCCTGTATTTATCAATCATCTAAGAATTACTGCTTCAAATTGTACTGAAAGTATGATAAGGATAAAAATTTGTCTTTCCCAGAGAAGGACTTGAGAAGGACTTATGAAATTTCCTATACCTACTCCCAGTGAGTAGGAGTTCACTTTGGGAATGAATGATGTCATGATTTTATGCCATCTCGAGTCACAAAACGGAATCCATGATGAGTTTTAGTAGTATTTTGATACTTATGCTAGGGCTTCACTACAATGATAATAATAATAATAATAATAATAATAATAATAATAATAATAATAATAATAATAATAATAATAATAATAATAATAATAATAATAATGTGGGCGGCACGGTGGCGCAGTGGTAGCACTGCTGCCTCGCAGTTGGGAGACCCGGGTTCGCTTCCCGGGTCCACCCTGCGTGGAGTTTGCCTGTTCTCCCCGTGTCTGTGTGGGTTTCCTCCGGGCGCTCCGGTTTCCTCCCACAGTCCAAAGACATGCAGGTTAGGTGGATTGGCAATCCTAAATTGGCCCTAGTGTGTGCTTGGTGTGTGGGTGTGTTTGTGTGTGTCCTGCGGTGGGTTGGCACCCTGCCCGGGATTGGTTCCCTGCCTTGTGCCCTGTGTTGGCTGGGATTGGCTCCAGCAGACCCCCGTGACCCTGTGTTCGGATTCAGCAGGTTGGAAAATGGATGGATGGATGGACAATAATAATAATAATAATATTCCAAGTAATATGAGAAGAAGAAGAAGAAGAAGAAGAAGAAGAAGAAGAAGAAGAAGAAGAAGAAAAAAGTAATTAAGCTGAATGCTGACACTTCACATGAACATCAAGAATAGTACTGTAATAAGCACCAAGATGGAATGACCGATACACACATACTGAATAACAGTAACACCTGATAGTGGACATGTTTATTTTGCAATAAATGATCTATAGCTGTACTTTCAGCAGAATCACCTTCCCACTGTTATGGCCATAGGAAACATCTCCAAAGTTACAGCTGCTGAAAGTAGCCACAACTATTCTGGAGTTGTTTTTGAAGTCACGTTTACTCTACCAGTATTCCTGATTGTCTTTCAGAAACACTGCCAAGTCTTTCAGTCTGATCCCACCTTATCTTCTATGTGGCTCTTATTTATTTAATGTCCTGGAAGTCCCTGCCTGCTTTCTTGGGGTTCTTCCAGAGGTTCATGGAATACAGAGCTCAGTGTACCTGTGTGATATTTTGCTGTCAGTCACCGTTGCTGGCATGCCTCATCACTTGTGCAAGTTCATACACACTTGGGGCAATGATCTTTATGTGCATACCATCAATTATACCAAAAACTCCACAAAAACAGTGATTTGTATTATTGCAGCTCGGTTTAATATTACCTCACTTGGAGTGATGGGGAAATGTATAAATCTGTGTAGTATCTCATATGTTGCAAGGGTATTCAAAGTTTGGTACAAAATTTGAGAAATGGTTGGTTGTAACATATTTTTCTACTCTTGGATGCTTGATAAATACGTACACTGTTCATTGTCTGTATGAAGTTTGCACTTTCTTCTGATATTTGTGTAGACGTTCCTCTGGGTACTTTGGTTTCGCTCCCATTTACGTCTTTGTGTCATCATTTGAATGAAATGTAATATGTCGTCTAATGGTAGATAGTGTTGTAAATTACATTGCAAGTTTTTCCAGATAAGTAAGCTAGATGTTTCAAGGTAAGATTGTTATACTTACTAATCATCATGTCATAGAGTGATGTTAATTAGTATATACATACATACATATACTGTATATGCACTTGTTAGATTAACTGACAAATTCAATTTGGCTCAGCGTAAGCGTGTGTGTGAATAACTGATCTGACCCTCCATGGTCTGGTGCCCTATCCAGGCCTTGCATTCATTGTTGCTGGCTTAGTCTCGAGTTTCACAATGTTACATTTTGAATGCACTACTGTACCATTTCTGTTTATTTATTGTATTATGTCATGTTTAGACAAACGATGGATGGAGATTCTTGAAAAATTTCTTATCCGTAACTTTTCTAATTTGGAAAATTCCAATAACCAAGAAGAATAATATTTGACTGGTTATTAAAACACTTTTACATCTATTTGAAACTGTTCACCATCAGACATAATGTCCCTTTTAGATTAAAGTCAGACCCTTTTACCCTTTAAGTGAAATTGTTGTAATGTCCAGCCATTTTAATTGCTCTGCACACAGCGAATGCAATTCAGGTTTGTAATAATTCAAGTGTGTTGGGTGAAGCTGTTCTCTATGTTGGGGACAGCTGTTCCTTAGTAATGGTAAAGTGGCATGGATAAGAGTATGACAAGTAGGAATTGTGGCAAGTATTCTTATTAGGCAGGAAGTTCGGTTATAGGCTTCTATTAGCTTAGAATTAAGAAGCTGGATACTTCAAGAATGTTTGGCCTTCTAGATGTGCACAATGCCATTTGTTGTCATAATGCATAATAATTTCACCTAGACTCGTCTATTCAAGTACTCAACTTCGAGCACTGAGAACAAATGCCAGTGTTGGTGCGGTTCCCTATTTACCCGACGAGGTAAGAAGGCGGCATCGTGGCAGCAGAGCTGGCACTAAGCTAAAAATGAAGTGGCTTGCGAGAAAGTGGCGTTTTAAGCCTTCGGTGCCTTCTGTGATTCTGGGGAATGTGAACTCAATCTCAAATAAGATCGACGAACTGGCTGCGCTGGTGAAAAATGTCAGAACCTACAGAGAATGCAGTCTGTTGTGTTTTTGCGAAACGTGGCTAACTGCCACCATCCCAGATGCTAACGTGGAGCTACCCGGGTTTAGCAAAATTAGAGCGGACAGAGATGCAAGTACTTGTGGGAAGCACAAAGGAGGAGGACTCGCTCTCTATGTTAATACACGGTGGTGTAACTCTGGACATGTTAACGTCAAAGTCTCCACTTGCTGCAGGGACATCGAACTGTTGGCCATAAGTTTGCGTCCCTATTACTTGCCCAGGGATTTTGGACACGTCATTGTTGTCATCGTGTACATACCTCCTCAAGCAGACGTGGAGACAGCGAGTGACATCATCCATTCTGCTGTTACTAAGTTACAAACGCAGCACCCTGAGGCGCTTGTGCTAATCGCTGGAGACTTTAACCATGTGACGCTGTACAAAACATTACCTGCCTTCTCCCAGTATGTGGACTGTAACACCCGGGGAAATAAGACTATTGATTTACTGTATGCAAACGTTAAAGACGCATACAGCGCCACCCCGCTGCCTGCGCTTGGGAAAGCAGATCATAACCTGGTTCTGCTTTAGCCTCACTACAAACCAAAAGTGAGGGTCCTACCTGCAACCACACGATCATTCAGGAAATGGACCCTGGAGGCTGAAAATGCTCTGAGAGAATGTTTTGGAACAACAGACTGGGATATCCTGCAGGGATCACATAGTGAGAACATTGAGGAAGTTGTTGACTGCACTACTGACTACATCAACTTCTGTATGGACATTGTAGTTCCAGTAAGAACTGTACGCTGCTATCCTAACAACAAGCCATGGATTACAAGTGACATCAAGGGCCTTTTGAACCAGAAGAAAAGGGCTTTTAAAGACAGTGATCAGCATGAGCTCAAGCGCGTGCAGAAGGAACACCGAGTCCAGCTCAGGGCGGCGAAGGAGCAGTACAGAAGAAAGCTGGAGCAGAAGTTGCAGAATAACAGCATGGTAAGTGTGTGATGGGATGAAGATCATCACTGGCTGCAGCTCGAAGCGGGGTACCACCATCGAGAGAGACGTGAAGAGAGCAAACCAAATGAACAACTTCTTTAACAGGTTTGACCACCCTAACCCACTCTCACTCTTACCTCGGAGTACTGCACCCTCCACACATCCTTCTGCTGATACCAGCATAGGAGAGACATCCCCACTCAAAATTACAACAGTGCAGGTGAGCAGAGAGCTGAGGAGACTTCGTGCCAGGAAAGCAGCGGGTCCAGATGGAGTATCGTCACGACTGCTGAAGGTCTTTGCATCGGATCTGGGGGGTCCTCTACAGCGCATCTTCAACCTGAGCCTGGAACAGGGGAGAGTCCCGAGGCTTTGGAAAACATCTTGCATCACCCCAGTCCCAAAGGTATCACGTCCTAGTGAGCTGAATGACTTCCGGCCTGTTGCTCTGACATTACATGTGATGAAGACCATGGAAAGGCTGCTGTTTCACCACCTGAGGCCACAGGTTCAACACGCTCTCGACCCTCTGCAGTTTGCATATCAGGAGAAGGTGGGAGCGGAGGATGCCATCATCTATATGCTACATCGATCCCTCTCCCACTTGAACAGAGGCAGTGGTGCTGTAAGAATTATGTTTCTAGACTTCTCTAGCGCCTTCAACACAATCTGCTCCTTAGGGACAATCTCTGCTCCTTAGGGACAAGCTGACAGAGATGGGAGTAGATTCATACCTGGTGGTATGGATCGTGGACTATCTTAAAAAGACAGACCTCAGTATGTGCGTCTTGGGAACTGCACGTCTGACATTGTGGTCAGCAACACAGGAGTGCCACAAGGGACTGTACTTTCTCCAGTCCTGTTCAGCCTATATACATCGGACTTCCAACACAACTTGGAGTCCTGCCACATGCAAAAGTTCGCTGATGACACTGCTATCGTGGGCTGCATCAGGAGTGGGCAGGAGGAGGAGTATAGGGACCTAATCAAGGACTTTGTTAAATGGTGTGACTCAAACCACCTACACCTGAACACCAGCAAAACCAAGGAGCTGGTGGTGGATTTTAGGAGGCCCAGACCCCTCCTGGACCCCGTGATCATCGGAGGTGACTGTGTGCAGATGGTGCAGACCTATAAATACCTGGGAGTGCAGCTGGATGATAAATTAGACTGGACTGCCAATACTGATGCTCTGTGTAAGAAAGGACAGAGCCGGTTATACTTCCTTAGAAGGCTGGCGTCCTTCAACATCTGCAATAAGATGCTGCAGATGTTCTCTCAGACAGTTGTGGCGAGCGCCCTCTTCTACGTGGTGGTGTGCTGGGGAGGCAGCATTAAGAAGAAAGACGCCTCATGCCTGGACAAACTGGTGAGGAAGGCAGGCTCTATTGTTGGCATGGAGCTAGACAGTTTGACATCTGTGGCAGAGTGACGGGCGCTCAGCAGGCTCCTATCAATTATTGAAAATCCACTGCATCCACTAAACAGACAGACTGAGAAGATCGTTCCTCCCCCAAACTATGCAACTTTTCAATTCCACCCGGGGGGGTAAACGTTAAAATTATATAAAGTTATTGTCTGTTTTTACCTGCATTATTATCAATCTTTAATTTAATATTGTTTTTTGTATCAGTAAGGTGCTGCTGGAGTATGTGAATTTCCCCTTGGGATTAATAAAGTATCTATCTATCTATCTATCTATCTATCTATCTATCTATCTATCTATCTATCTATCTATCTATCTATCTATCTATCTATCTATCTATCTATCTATCTATCTATCTATCTATCTATCTATCTATCTATCTATCTATCTATCTATCTATCTATCTATCTATCTATCTATCTATCTTGTTTAATAATTGAACTCCTCAACAACACAGATCAAAAAGAGCCCAACAATCACCTTCAGCTGGTTACAGTAATCCCTCCTCCATCGCGGGGGTTGCGTTCCAGAGCCACCCACGAAATAAGAAAATCCGCAAAGTAGAAACCATATGTTTATATGGTTATTTTTATATTGTCATGCTTGGGTCACAGATTTGCGCAGAAACACAGGAGGGTGTAGAGTGACAGGAACGTTATTCAAACACTGCAAACAAACATTTGTCTCTTTTTCAAAAGTTTAAACTGTGCTCCATGACAAGACAGAGATGACAGTTCTGTCTCACAATTAAAAGAATGCAAACATATCTTCCTCTTCAAAGGAGTGCGTGTCAGGAGCACAGAATGTCACATAGATAGAGAAAACAATCTCTAGCAAACAAATCAATAGGGCTGTTTGGCTTTTAAGTATGCGAAGCACCGCCGGCACAAAGCTGTTGAAGGCGGCAGCTCACACCCCCTCCGTCAGGAGCAGGGAGAGAGAGAGAGAGAGACAGAGTTTGTTTTTCAGTCAAAAATCAATACGTGCCCTTCGAGCTTTTAAGTATGCGAAGCACCGTGCAGCATGTCGTTTCAGGAAGCAGCTGCACAAAAGATAGCAACGTGAAGATAATCTTTCAGCATTTTTAGACGAGTGTCCGTATCGTCTAGGTGTGCGAACAGCCCCCCTGCTCAATCCCCATACGTCAGGATCAGAGAAAGTCAGCGCAAGAGAGACAGAGAAAAGTAAGCAATCTAGCTTCTCAGCCGTCTGCCAATAGCATCCCTTGTATGAAATCAACTGGGCAAACCAACTGAGGAAGCATGTACCAGAAATTAAAAGACCCATTGTCCGCAGAAATCCGCGAACCAGCAAAAAATCCGCGATATATATTTAAATATGCTTACATATAAAATCCGCGATGGAGTGAAGCCGCGAAAGGCGAAGCGCGATATAGCGAGGGATCACTGTATTCCTAAAATATTATCCTGAGAAACAAGCAGATTCCTTCCTCTCCTCCCACAAACTATTCTATGCTTTTAAATGGTCCTATTGTGAGTTAAAGATCAAAGAATATACAGTACAGATTAAAGATTGAGCTCAGTCTGAGACTAAGATGTGCTGGGCAGCGTATACCTCTAATAACATGGTACAAAGAAGATGTATTCACATGATATAAAAGTGGTGAGCAATGAATGAAACAAATGCTCAGCCCTTTTTTACAGCAAACAGCAAGCATCAAATATGGACTGAATGCTGACTGAAGCTGATTTTTGAATAATAAAATTGACAAAGCAGTGGTTTATAGAGATGCACCTCTGAATTGTTCATCCCTTGTCCAAAGGGTCTGTAACAGTGTTCTGATCTGATGTGATACACTTTATTAATCCCGAGAGGAAATTGTCTTTTCACATGATGTTTAGAGGTCAGAGCGCAGGGTCAACTATTGTACAGCGTCCCTGGAGCCATTTTTAGGCTCAAGGGTCCAACAGAGTAAGATCGCTTCTGTCAGTAATGGGATTTGAACCAGCAACCTTCCAGATACCAGCCCAGTTCCTTAGGCTCAGAAGTGATGAAATACATTTCATGAGAGTTAACACATTTTGGGGGAAAATATTAATAAAACATACATTTTCATCTGACTACTTAGATATACATAAATATAGCTGCTCTTCACATTTGAACATATTTTGCCTTAAAATTAAAGACTGAATAAAATTTTGTTGTATACCTTACTGATGAGAAAAGTACTTATTGCAATGCAAATTTTTAATATCCGGGCCATGAGGGTGCAACGCCCTGGATGTTGAAGGGACCACGGGAAAGAAGCAAGGAGGCTCAAGCCCATTGGGGCCCGTGGCCACAGCCAGGGGGCGCCCGAGCGTCGTGGAGCCTGGTAAACATGCACTTCCACCACACCTGGGAAGGTGGAGGAAGATCCTTGCAGCGACACCCGGAGTGCCTCCGGGTGCAAGAGCAGCACTTCGCCACACCAGGAAGTACTGCCGGAAGGACGTCATCAAGCACCTGGAGCACATCCGGGTGGAGATAAAAGGGGCCGCCTCCCTACAATCGGGGAGCTAGAGTCGGGAATGGGAGCAGGACGAAGCTCCCGTGAAGAGAGGAAAGGCGGCCCACGGACAGTGAAAGGCCCGAGGAAGGGTGTTTGGTGCGGGAAGCACTGTGAGTGTGCGGGACTGGTGTTTGGGGACACTTGTTTAAATAAAGCGTGTGTTTTTATGAACAGTTGGTGTCCGTTTGGTTGTGTCTGGGCTGAACCTCTCACACTCTATAAATAAAATCGTAATTCTCACTGTCTGTCTTTTGAATTTTTTGGGGTTTATTTGTTGTTATTTATACTTTTTGCACTGTAAGGACCTCATTTTAACCCTTAGATAGCACCTTGTCTGTTTGCTCATGGATCAAAATTGGCTGAACTGTTTTTCACGAAAATTAGCATATAATTTAACATTTATCCAACTTAAATGTATGCTATATGGTGTTTCAAAAATGTAATCAAGGCGGGGGGATGTAATAGGAGCAACCCAAAAGCTATGGATTACTCCAGATTGGTGGAGTATGATCTTAATGAAATAATGCATTAAAGTTCAACCATCTTAAAATTCAGCTTACATGGTGTTTCAAAAATGTCATCGTGAAGGGTGGATGTAAGCAGCAAAAAAATGTGTCACTTCGAAAATGGCTGAGTTATGAAACTGTACATCCATATCGCTTTAGATACAACTTCAAATGTAGATTTTAAGGCCTTTGGAAAATGGAGTTATAATAAAGGGCCCAAAACCAAAACTGTCAAATCATGCTGAAACAATTCAAGTGATAGTGATGAATTTGGCATATTGTTTAAGTTTGGCTCTGCTTACAGTGAAGGCTACATTCCACATTAGTGATTGAAAGAAAGTGACATGGTTCATGGGTGGGTGTTGTGTTATGGGGGGCCAAAACAAAAATCATACACCACTCAATAGTGGCTATGTCTGCTTTCACGAAATTTTGTGTTTATATTATTGTTCATGAAATTTAAAATGCAGACTTTGTGGAGTTTCTAGAACATCATAAAAAAAACACAGATTTGTCATGTTTAAGCCAGGCTCAGTACATATAAATTTATTTTTATGTCTTTTTGTTCATTTTTGGTCCTTTGGTTATTATTATTTATGCTATTATTGATGTTTATTGTCTGTACAATTATGTATACATTGAGGGACTGCACCCTGCCCTATAAAAGGCTTATGGGAATTGCAGTCCCTCTTGGTACATTGTATGCACTTGGTGGTTGATGAGTGTTCCGTTTTTGCTCTTGCTGTTTCTTATATTTGTTGGCTTTTGACTCTTTTGCGTCTGCTTTTTTGGGATTGTAATTTCTGTATAGATCCTTGCAACTTGTTAGCTTATAAATGTCTTGTAGGCAACTCCCTTTGCCTGTTTTCCTGTTTTTCACTCTTTTTGTTTTATTTTCTGATTTATATTGAGTAAATTTCCTTTTATAAAGTTTCTCTGTTTGCCCTTGGTTATCCTTTCTTAGGTAGAGCAGAGAGTATATTTTGGAAAAATTACTTGTATTTTTGAACTTTTGAAGCTACAGTAAGTTGTAGCCAGCCACTAGAATGGGATCTCCTGATGCCTTCAATTGTCAGTTTCCCTGGCTGTTCTTGGAGGTCTCACACTCCTTTGGCCGTTTGGGGTGAGAGGATCACAATATCATTACTTTAAAACAGCTGAGTGGATATTCATGATTTTTTTCATATATATTACAGTTAACACAAATTAACAAAGAGAGTTTCAAAAGTTTCATCATGAATACAGGTTCAACAGAGGAAACACCACAAAAAAGTATGGTTGTGTCCACCTTACATGTTGTATTACCTTAGTCCATTATAAAAATATACCAGAGCAATAGTGGGAACTTCGGCTATAATAATGTAAAAAAGCAAAAAAAAAATCTATTAGGGGTGGGGTTTGATTAGTCTTCAAATTTGTTGGGTTATAAATTGATCTGTTTGTATGGAATGATTACAATGAAAATTAATAAAATAAAAATATATAAAAAAAAAAAAAATCTATTGCTGTGTAGGAAATACATTTTTTACATATCAAACAGATATCTCATGGAACAGGATTTAAACACCATTAAAAATGTATTATATATAGAATACATTTTTATAAGCTCTATTTTCTAATTTTTGAATTTCATGGATTATTTTTCAATTAATACTTAGTTGCTATAAATGTATTTATTTTTTTGATGATGCTGTTTATCAAGATGCCACTTTGTTTTTCTTTTATGGGAGCCACCATTTTGAGATTTCTGTTGTTAAGATGCCACTCCCAGTTACTAGGGGGTGTGGTACTGGAAGTCATGCACTGTGACATCACTGACATGATGCTTTATAAGCTTATACCGTGAATGTAGAATCATCATAGATTGGTGAGAAATTAAAGATTACTGTGTGTATTATTAGAGTGAATTCTGCCTTCAAAATCTTCGGCAAACCCTTTTTGACTTTGATTTTGGTTAATGTTTAGGCAGTTTGACTTCCTGGTTTATGAATCATTCTGGCTAAGACTTGATTCACCTCCTGGTCTGTTTAAACCTGCTGGGTTTGTACTGGCAGAAAAGTGGTACATTGGTAAAGTAGACAGTTTTACTGTTTTGTACACAAATAGTTATTTCAGAGCTGTGTTGATTAAATGAGAGGTGTCCTGACAGTGCGCTGAAAAGAGAATATGTTTTTGAAAAAAAAAAAACAAGATGTGCTTTCAGAAAGAAAAAGAGTCAAAGCCGGGAGATGAAAAATAGCAATGAAATCAGAGCATGACACAAATATCAAAAATCTTTTGGAATCTATAGATTGGATATGAAGTGAACCAACTACGAACTTTAACTCAATGGGTCATGACCTCTGAGGCCAAGTCCCTGGCAATGTGGGATGCTAACTGAGCAACAGGTACCCAAAAATGGTTGCGACCATTGAAACTTAAAATGGTGTTCAAAATGTTACCAAAAATACAGAAGTTCTAAGCTATTAGGAAATTCAAATAAAAAATGATAGAAATAGAGTCCTTGACTTAGAAAGCCCAAATTGAGTTCAAGATTATACCAACTGACGAACAACAGTAATCCATAAAGAGCAATAGGAGCACAGAGCGAGAACTCAAGTTCAGCCATCTCAAGTGCAGCACTTGGTGGAATTCTGTGTGAGCAGTAGCTGAACTAATAACTGCCCCACTCCTCTCATCCTCTCAAACACCTTTTTACTTTCATTTTTTTCTGCTTCAGTGAGTGTTGAAAGTGTGAGTTTAGAGAAAAGCTAAGCTGCACTGCTCTGAATATAAGGCCATCCTCCATCATGCTGATGATATCACATTCGCCATGTAAAATTTCTTCTCTGCACTTGATGTAGAAAAGACCTTTTACTTGACTTTTTCTGTTCAAATTTAATAGAAATAAAAATATTTTATATTAACTTGCACAGGATGGGCCCTGTGATGGATTGGCTTCCTGTCTGCTCCAATCCCCCATGATCCTGAAGTGGATTAAGTGGAGTTGAGAATTATGTGGAAATTAATATTCTTTTCATAGTCTAGCAGTCAGAGTAAGATTAGGCTAGAAAGCTGATTTAGTTGACATAGATATTTGAACTGATTCTATGCCTTACTATTTAATAGATTTAGAAATTTGAAAGGTTTTGTTCCCGTTTGATATTATTATATGTTTATTTTCTGTTAATTTTGTTGTCTGGATTATCCTCCCTTTTCCTATTAGAGCAGAAACCAGTCTTCAAGAATCGTTACAGAAGACAAGATAAGACCCTCAGGGCGATTAAGGTGGGAGAAAACACAATGTCATTGATGGCAGAGACAATGAAGAAGGAAATTACAGGTTTATTCAAATGCCACTGCAGTGGGAATACACGGTGCTTCACTGTCAGGGCCCAGATGCATTCTTTATACAAGAAAATTAAACTGTTGCAAAAGTCATTTCACATCTTGCCAAATGAAGCATGAGAAGTGTTATTTCTCCATTAGGGACACATTGGCCAAAGAGCATGACTAATGTGATAAAAGTTTTTAAAAAGATAAGTTAACAAATAGAAAAAAATAAAAAGCAATTAAAGAAAAAAGAGAGGTTTCTGTTCCAAAACACTGAAATCAACAGTCAATAAAAATAAGTTAGAAAGCCTGTTGAGTCTCCTGCATTGGCTGAAAGTATTTGCCAAATACCGTGAGTGATACACTTGTGTGACTATCTAATGCTTACTGCAATGAAAATGGGTGTTTTCTCATTCAGAACTGACCTGTTGGTTATCAGTGCTGCATTGTTTGTCAGACTTGTACATGTCTCTGCTTTTGACCCTCCTTTCATTTCTTCTGCAAGCCCCTTTTTATGATTATAATTAATGGAAGTGTTGCCATGGTGTTTGTTAGCTGTAAGCATTAGTGAGTGTATTACCTTGGGAGTGACAGAGCTGCTTGCAAGTGAACAGTCTGCTCATTGAGATCTATTCCTAAAATGTAAAACTATAGGATGTAAGACAATTGACAGTAGACTATTAAGCCATCAAGTTTGTTTGGTTAGCTATGACCTGTGTTATCCCAAAATGTAAACCCGATAGTCAACATTTTGGAAGTTGTTAATGTTTGCACCTAAAGTATACAATATGTTTCCGATTCCAGGATTCCATTTCAAGGATTCCATTTTAAATTCAATTTATTAATTTCCTCTGGTGTCTTTGACTACAGTGGAGTCAGAAAATATTCAGACCTGTTCACTTTCTGCACACTTCATTGTGTTGTAGATTTCTCACAAAGTCAAACATGTTTTCTGAAAGGTTTGCAAATTTATTAAGAGTCAAAAAACTGAAATCTCTCATTTCAATAAGTATTCACATCCTTGGGTGTAGAACTTCAAATTGTGGTCATGTGCATCCTATTTGCTTTAATTCCACTTGAGATGTGTCTAGGAACTTCATTGAATTCCACCTTTGGCAAACTGAATTAACTGGATATTGTTTAGAAAGGCACACACCTCTGTACAGAAGGTCCCACAATTCACACTGCATGTCAGGACAAAAACCAAGACATGATGTCAGTGGAACTCTCTGTAGACCTCCATGATGAAATTGTAGTGTGGCTTAGATCAGGGCAAGGGTATGAAGCCATTTCTAAAGGTTCAAGTGTTCACAGGAGCACAGTGGCCTCAATAACGGGCAAATGTAAGGAGTATAGAGCCACCAGGACTATTCCTAGAGTTGACTGTCAGAGGATAGCATTCAGTCTATTGAGCTCATTTGTTTAACTACTAACATATCTTTCCCAATTTCTCAAAGGTTGTCAAAGTTTCTGCTTCAGCTACGTCTTCAGTAGTTTGTTCCAGATTCCCACAGCTAATTGCACAATAAAGGGCTTCCTGGCTGCAGTCTTAAATTCATTTCTTGTTAATTTTCATTGGTGCCTTGAGTATATGATTCACCGCTTAGTAGAAAGAGTTCTGCTGGATCTACTTCATAAATGCCTTGGAGGATTAGGTCCCAACACAGTCTCCTTTACTTGAGACCTGGTTGCTTCCCTCTGCTTCAAGTGCTGCTATGTCTTTTTTGTAGCGTGACGACCAGATATGCATACAATACTCCAGATGTGGTCTTGCTAGTACATTATATAGTCTGAGCATAATGTCCCTTTATTTATATACAACAGTTTTTATGGTTTGACCTAACATTTTATTTACTGTTTTAATTGTTTCTGTAGATTTCTTAGACGATGAAAACATTGAGTCAACATAAATGACTAAATCCATTTCAGAGGTTGCTTCCTGTAGGACAGCATCTCCCATCTTGTATTTATAATTGATTTTCCTGTTGCTCACGTCTTGCATTTTGCACTTTTCATCATTAATATGCATTTTCCCAGTGATCGTCCCATTTGTAGCTTGTCCAGAACTTTTTGATTTTTTTTTTTTTTGCTGTCATCACAGTATCTACCATTCCTCCAATTTTAGTGCTGATTTCACAAGTTTACTAATGAAATCAGAAAAAGTAGCTGACCCGGGACAGATCCCTGAGGGACTTCACTGATGACCTCATTCACGTGGAGCTTTCTTCTCTTATTTGTACCTTCCTGTTGACCAACTTGAGATCCAGTTTTGTAGGTTACCTCCGATACCTACGGTGTCTAGTTTCATAATTATTCTTTGGTCTAGGACAGAGTGAAAAGCTTTTGAAAGGCTAGGTAAATTATGCTGTATGCATTGTTTTCAAAAATATCCAAAAGACTGGTTTGACAGGATCTTCCTCTCATAATTCCATGCTTGCCGTTTTTAGTATATTATTGTCATAAAGGTACTTTTATAATTTATTTCTTATTATAGTCTTCATAATTTTGTGTGGCGCAGAAGTAAGACTTATTGGTCTGTCATTTCTAGGATCCATTTTGTCTCCCTTCTGGAAAACTGGGGTAACATTTTCAAATTTCCAGTCCTACTGTACTTCTTCATTTTGTAGTGACTACTCAAATATTCATAATAAGGGCTTATAAATGACATCTTTAACTTATTTCAATACAATTGGTAATATCCCCACAGTTCCAGGGGTTTTATTAGACTTTCATGTATTGAGGGCTTGAAGCACATCTGACACTTCTACTTTAAGATCTAGGAACTCATAATTTGTTCTTACTTCTGCATGGGACGTCATTTCTTTCTTTACATATTTTACACATATTTGAGTGAAATATGTATTCAGATTGTTTGCTTTCATGGAATATGTGTAAAGATTAACCCAAAATTAAAATTCTGGTATTAGAGGGAGATAGGTTTAAAAGATCTTTATATCACATTCTTAAAAATATCAGCTTCAGAATGCCAACGTACTGTACATAAAGCAAGGTCTGTTGTCGCAGACAAATCCAGTTTCTGGTAATTGAAGTAGCTGTGGTAGTTTTTCTGTTCTGAATTGTTTTAGGATTCCAGTGTTTAAAGATATTTAATAAGACAGCTGCTGGAAAATGTACCCTGTTTTGACATGCTGTGACTCAAGATGGATATCTTTATGAACTGTATAAATGTGTCTGAAGAGGATTTCAATTGTGGACATAACTTTCACCTGGAAAATATGATTTTTTTTCACATGTGACTTCAAAGTCTTTTCCGGATGAGTGAGGGAGCTCAATACTCCTGGATGACTGTTAGTATTAATCACTCAGTTTAAAGCACTGACAGTTTTTCTTTCCCTCCTTTCATTTTCCTTTTTATATACTGTATACTGATTTTCACATATTAATGAGTGTGAAGTGTATGTGCCATCAAATGTAAGCATGACATTCAACGTTCTTATGATTGGTTAGTGGTAAATGGAGATAACAGCTACAACTAAGCAGAATTTGGAAACAAAAGCTTTATTGTCTCACTATGATGGTGAAGTATATAATAAAAAAAGATAAAGGTTTGGTCACTAATTATGATATTGGGTGAAATGAAAAGTAATGGATATGTTAATCATGAAATGAGGGTTCAGAAAATGCTAAACTGCAACACCTAAAGAGATATGGTGACTTAGTTGTTACTGCTGCTGATTCTACATAGACCAGGCCGGTTTGATGATTGTGTGGAGTCTGCATGTGTTTCGGAGTCTGAACGTGTTTTCCTTCCCTGTCTCAAAGTTGAGCTTGAAGGGCTGATTAAAAACTTTAAATTAGTCCCATGTGAGTGATGGTTCATGCAATGGATTGGCACCCTGTCTTTGTTCTTGTATTTTGTCTGCCGATGCAGTGATAGGCATCTGCTCCTCATGACCTTTAATAGGATCAAGCAGACTTTGAGAATTGATGGAACATTATTAGCAGTGTAGAGTAGCTTTTAGATAACAATGATTACCTCCCTAATGACTTCACGATTTCGGTAAGCTATAAATTGATAGAAACCTAATTTTTTCCCTGGTATTGAACCGGATTTTTAGTGTAAAGAGTCTTCTTTTATGCTTTCTTCAGAAGCTAAAGTCCTTTGAATAACAGATTAAAGAACAATAGATTATCAGTTTGCCACTTAATCCTCTTGTCAAACTGTATCACTGTACCATTCATGTGCGTATATAAGCGTTAAATAGCCCTTCAGGACATGTGCCGCAGTACTAATAAATTCTTTGGCTTGGAAATAATGTGTAAGCCAGAAATTTCTTTTTGTGTTAATAAATACGTGTTATATGCACACATAAAGACCAGTTATCAGTTATTCTGCTTTTCAGAAGTTATCTATAAAAAAGCATTTGTCTCCTTGACAGTGGTCTATTCATGCTGACCAGAGAAATGACATCCAATGTATATTACTTGGATAACAGTTATAATTTATCATCTTAAAAGAAAGGCTTATAATTAACAGTTCCCAAACGTGTCATTGGGTACAATGATGGGAGATAAGGCATTTCATGATTAAAACATTGTCTGTTTTTTAGTAGAGCTTTGTAGAGTTACAAGATGTGTCTGGTCATTGGTTTGCTATTAATTAGGTGACTAAACAAGAGGGTCTTGCATATTTAAAAAAGCGCAGTTTGTGTGCATTTCAGAAAGAAGCACACTGTCAAAGCCATTTGCACATTAGTTCAGTATCTCGGTGGAGTTTTAAAAGCACACTTTAACAAGTAATTATAGAAGACTAGTCAACCGTACAGGGAGATGTTTCACAGTCTAGTAAAGCCGCTCCACCGTTGCCCCTTTTGCATTATCTCATCTTAATAGGCAAAGACGGCCTGAATTGGTTTGACAATGGATTCTGGAGCTGTTATTCTGCCCCTGCACCGCTGCATAAATCTTTCAAAGCTTCTGCTGTTGAATAGGACCAGAAGTGACAGCTAGAGGTTCTTCAGACACCATATCTGGGGAATTTTACATGGTGAGCCTGGTAACAATTTATCATTTAATAAAAAGAAAAGTGGTGGTTAATATTGTATATACATGATAGCTACATATTCTGCATATCAGAAGATAAAGTTAGTCTGAATAAGAAATATAATTAAATCAGTTTCTGTTTAAAGGTGAAGGGCTAGTCAGTAAACAGGGCTCATTTTAAATGGTGGAAGTCACCAGAAGTAGTGAAAATGGACAAGCTGATACCCTGATGACTCAATAGGGTCCAGAGGAGAAGCAAATTTTGTTATTTTGCCTTTATTTCTACTTTGTGTTTCACACATTATCAATCAACTCTAAAAACTTGTAGTTTTTTGTTTTAAGTGGCCATTTATATTCAATTTCCTTTCCCTCCAAGTGTATTGCCTGCTGACTTTGACCCACTCTTACCACTCTTTTACTTATTTTTTCTTCTTCTTCCTCCATGTTTCAGGAACTTCCTTCCACTGGATTTGAACCTGTACAATGAGATTACATGATTTATTACAACTCACCTTGCACTTACCTCTACACCATCGGAGTTAACATTACAGCCCTAAATGATTTTTCAGTTTTTCTACAGATCACTCACTGTACTGTAATGTAAATTTCAGTATAAGTACACTGTACATCAATGGACACATTCCATTTCAGACCTTTCCATTTTTTTAAAACCCAGGATCACACCCAAAACTGATTACATTCCAAATGTTAATATATACCTCAATATTTTACTTTGTCTCTTGCCATTCCTATTTTTTCCAATCAAACACCTTTTAGATGCTCACGCTACAATAATAGGCAATGCCTGATAACAAAGAACAATACACATTTACTATAGAAATTGATAGATACTTCAAAAACAAAATAGAATATACATACATCATGCCCAGGAACTAAACCCAGAACTTCTCCTTTAACAGCAGATATGCTAACCACTACACCATCACTTCGACTTAGTTTTCTGGCAACAATATCACACTTTTCTGTTTCTTCAGAGTTACACACTGGGCAAAATACAATTATACCAAACTTTGTAAAGTTATTCCACATATGAAGTCCACTTCTACATTTATCTTCCACCTCAATCCCTTGATCTTTGTTCAAATCATACAGTATGATGTACAGTATCAACTGAGAAAGACCTACTCACTAGGTTTGGAGGTAGCATAATGGATAGCCTACATGCCCATCAACCAAGAGGCCTGAGTTCAATTCCCATTTAAGACCTTAAATATTTTCTCTACGAAAAATAAAAATTTTATATAGTTGTCAATATTGTACTCTACTGATCGTCAGGTTTTCAATGAAGCACACTTTGCTGCATATGCTTTACTTGAGTAAACAACAAAGTTGTTCTAATTATTTCACTAAAGACATAAATATTCAACATTTATATCTAAACCCTTGCTATTCAAAGTGAGAAGCTAAAGAAACGCATTCTTTATAACATCTCTCACTAATAGGTCTATATACTAGAAACCTCTTGAGCCAGTAGAAGATGGAAGACAGTACTCACCAAACTGGGTCTATTAAATTCATGTAATTACGTTTTCTCAATATTTAAAAAGCTCAGACTTGCACTTGAATTGATACAGTTTTCAGGATGAAATGCATGTGTGTGATAATACATACAGTACAGTGGCTCTAGGCATTATTCTGCACTGTGGCTCCATTCACATTCGTTTACAGTCTTTCTCACGTTTTACATATATTTTCTGAAACTACAGCTCATCTTATACAAACTCTATACACAATACACACAAACACTCACACAGCCCAAAACATGTCACACACCTGACAACAAAGGACACACTGCATTCAGAACCATTCTCTTTTAAAAAAAAATGTTATTTTTGCATCAGAACTGTACACGCAAACCATCACATGAATAGCTTGTCCTAAACATCAACTACACACTGATAGGATAAATGATAAACATTGCAATCCATGTTGCTATTTCAGTGTACAGTGTCATTGTTGGCCAGTACCATACTTACTATTGGATCTGTTGGTCAGGAGCAAAGACAGGCTGCCTCTCCCTCTTTCAGGGTCTTTTTGCAAATCTGAAAATACACACATTTATTCATCTTTGTGTATTTCTTGTGAAATGTGCCATATCTCGATCTACATTTACCCTAAGTTTTGCTCTACCGTTACTGTATCCATTTTAATTTTCAAAACATTACATCATACCAGCCACTGTGAAATGTGATACATGGGGCCACACACGTTGACCTGCTTCTCTCATGTTCAGGTCATGGTTGATGACATGGTCAACTAGTGTTGCCTGTATCTCATTTCACACTGTTTATCTCCTTCAAAGAGCCCTTCCTTTTGCTCTGTCTATGAACCCCACCCCACTTGCTTCCATGGAGCTACATAGGGTAGCAGGTAGTCACTGAAGCCTCTTCAGTTTCCTTTATATTAAGCTGACTACTCACGTGGAGTAACAATGTGGAAACTCATTGGTTGAACCCTATCTGACAAGCGTGTCCAATTCATCCATTGTGTGCCTTTTCCCCTCATACCATACATGTACGCTTCAAAGATACAATCTGTTGTGACAGTGGGGTTGTAGCAGCAGTAGCCATAGCCTAGTGGTCAAAATACTGTAAAAATACTTGGCAATGTATGGTTTTTCACTATTTCTCCATTAAATATATTTAATGTCATTTCTATATAAGCACACCACACATGAGAGCACACGTTCCATTTTACAGTTTGTAGTTTGGGAACAGTCCAGGATCACAACCAATCTATTTAAAATCCAAGTGATAAAAATCTACCAGTTACTTGGTGTCCAAAGGATTATAATGATACTTTCACACTGACACCTCATACCTGCTCCTGCTGATAGATTAGGCCCCATCCACTGATAATATAGACAATAATAAATATAAACAGAAACAAGTTTTACATGGCTGGGAACTGAACCCATTACCACTGCTTTAAGGGCTGCAGGTACACTACTCACTACACCAACTTTACAACTTTCAAAATTTTGTCAATCATAAAATGGCCTCCATTTGCACACAAATAGACTAAAAGTGAGGAAAGAACTTAACACAAATATGAGGTAAAGTTAAACAATTAGCAGCCACTTCAATCCATCCATCCATTTTCCAACCTGCTGAATCTGAACACAGGGTCACGGGGGTCTTCAGCCAACACAGGAAGCAATCCTGGGCAAGGTGCCAACCCACCGCAGGACACACACAAACACACACCAAGCACACACTAGGGCCAATTTAGAATCGCCAATCCACCTAACCTGCATGTCTTTGGACTCTGGGAGGAAACCGGAGCACCTGGAGGAAACCCATGCAGACACGGGGAGAACATGCAAACTCCACGCAGGGAGGACCCAGGAAGCGAACCCAGGTCCCCAGGTCTCCCAACTGCGAGGCAGCAGCGCTACCCACTGCGCCACCGTACCGCCGCCACTTCAATCTCTTGTTCTTTATTCAAGTACGATAGTCTAATGTACTGTATCAAGTCAGACACGACCCCAGATTCGGTAGTGTAGTGGTTAGCACAAATGTTTATCACCCAGGAAGCGTGAGTTCAATTCCAATGTAAGACAGACAAATCTCTCTTTAATAACAAATGTACCTTCCATTAGTTAACACCAAGTCTGGTACTTTTTCCCATGATACACACTTAGCTGTGTAAATATCACTTGAATAAGCCTTATTCTACACTCACGGCTCAATGACTTCCACAATCGCAATGTGATTCTCGTTAGCTCAAAGCAAAAGTGGACCATCCTCATTTATCAGCACAATTGTGATATTCACAGTGAGCAGCCACCAGAACCAATTATCAAGAATACTGTATCTCTTTTAGTTCAAAAAGCAGAGTAGACCATAATACGTGCAGATGGAGTACTTAAGATGTTAAGTATGAAGCTGATGGGATCATTGATGTACTACAGTAGAACTTGCAAGGGTTTACAGTTTAATTTAATTGTCATAAATTAGAAATCCTTCTTCTAACCCTACTTATCCAGAAACAGGGATTCAAAGAAGATGGAGTGTATCCACACAAGTAATGGGAACAAGGAACAATCACTGAACAAGGCACGAGCCATTCCCAATGAGGACACACACATCAAAGAACAATTTAGCATCAACAGTTCAACGAACCTGCATGTCTATGGACTGTGAGAAGAAACCAGGGAATCTGGAGAAAACTGACACAGGGAAAACATGCAATCTCCACAAAGGGCACAACCAGTATTTGAATCTCACCACTGAATGGATTTCAAAATCTCGCTGTTACCAAAATAGCCTTTCCTTTTCCTCTCTGCCTTTCTCTTCTCCGACACTGTTGGTTGCCTCAATGGTGCTCCATTGTGTAGCAGTCAACTAAATATAAAGAAGCCTCTTCAGTTTCCTTTATATTGAGTTGACTGCTCAAGTGGAGTAACAATGTGGAAACTTATTGGTTGAACCCAATCTGACAAGCGTGTCTAATTCATCCATTGTGTGCCTTTTCCCCTTTTATGTATATGTATACTCCAAAGATATACTCTGTTGTGAAAGTTGGGCTGTAGCAGTAGTTCCTGTAGCCTTGTGGTCAAAATGCTGTAAAAATAGTTGGCCATTTACATTGTGACCCTGGAAGTAATGGGTTCAATCCCCTCTTCTGACACTTGATGGTTAATTCTTTTTTTATTTCAGTCTAATGCCTCTTACTGTATTTAATTTATATCAGGAAAAGAACTCCTCAATAGGGTTCAGAAAGGGAGAATATGGTGGAACGTCTACAACAGAGAAGGTTGGGTGTTCCAGGAAGCAAACCTCAACATCTGCCATCCCATAAAAAGTTACATTGACAAGCATGTCTAATTCATCCATTATGTGCCTTTTCCCTTATACTGTATATGTGCACTCCAAAGGTACAATCTGTTGCGAAAGTGGGCTTGTAATGCCAGTCACTTTAGCCTAGCGGTCAATTTACTGTAAATAGTTGGCCATGAACGTTGTGACTCTAGAAGTAACAGGTTCAATCTCATCTTCTGACACTTTATGGTCAATTGTTTTTTTTACTTCATTCTAATGCCTCTTACTGTATTTGATTGATATCAGGAAATGAGGGAGAATATGGTGGAAAGTCTACAACAGAGAAGGTTGGGTGATCCAGAAACCAAACCTCAACGTCTGTCGCCCATGAAAAGTTACATTGAAAGACGTGTCTAATTCATCCTTCCCCCATATATATGTATGCATACTCTGACGTTATAATGTGCAGTGTGCAGTGTGCTAGTGGTGGCTTAGCAGTCACATCACTGTCAATATTTGGATATGTACATTGTAAGCCTGGAGGTCATGGGTTCAGTCCCTCCTCTCATCACCTGAACAGATTTTTTACTTTAATTCAGTCTCATGCCTCTAACTGTAAATATGATACAATTTTCACATTGGATAGCATTGGTGGAGAAGTGCGGAGAAACGTTCTGCAGTGTTTGCTCAGTGGAGCTCTGTGTTAAGTTTGCTGATTTCCAAATGTAAGTATTATTTAACTTAGCATTATGAAAATATAATATGAGAGTTGATCATGAAATTTGTGCATAGAAATTGAACACTACGTGATGTGTTGAGCAGGAAGTGTTTAAGGGATTAGTGCAGAGAGCAGACTGCTGGATGTGCGTTAAGGGTTTTGTGCCACTGGCTTTGGAAACAGACCACTGAGCTCTAACTATTGACAATTGTGTGCCAATATGCAGTACCAGTGAGTGTGCAAATAAGAACAACTACAACATCCAAACAAACAGTTCAGGAAACAGCTACAGGCATGCAGTGTCATCCAGCAAATAAAGAAAAAATATATGTATAGTTTGCATAAAAAGGAAACACATTTTAAGTTAAAGTTATGCAGTGTTTAGTGCCTGTTTGGCCACAGAATTAGTCCCATGAAAACTTACATTGACAAGTATGTTTACGTCTTCCATTATGTGGCTTTGCCACATAAATATATATATATATATATATATATATATATATATATATATATATATATATATATATATATATATGCATACTGTGATGGTATAATCTATGAAAAGAAACTTTCATTGTCAAACACAACTGTGGAGTGAGTCTCTTGTCTCTGCTTACCCTCCTCTGGCTCTTCCAGGCCTCAAGGAGCGACTCCTCTTGGACTTGAACCTGTGGGATGAGATTGCATGAATCACTGAGAATCAATGACCACTTCCTTCTACACCACCTGACCTGGACACCATGATTTTTCACTATTTCTCCATATCTATTAAGTATACTTAATGTCATTTGAAGAGAAGCACACCACATATCAAAGCACACAGTACATGTTACAGTTTTCATGTCATGTTTTGATAATAGTTCAGGATCACAGAGATTCTATTGAAAATCCAAGTGATACAAATGTAGTCTTTTAGTTACCTAGTGTCCCAAAGATTACAATGATATGATGAAACATCATACCTGCTCCACAAATAACAATATGCAATTCCTGATAGAACATGGCCTTACTCACTTATAATATAGACAATCATGAAAACATCTTAAACAAAACAAGTTTTAACATCACAGCTGGGAATCAACTCCATTACCACTACTTTAAGGGCAGGTATTCTACCCACTACACCATAACTCAATGCTGGTTTGGGTTGGGATATTTCACACATTTCTATTTTTTGTCAAACACAGAAAAGCCTCCATCTACCCTGAAACGGACTGAAAGAGAGTTGAGTAAGAACTTAACAAAAATATGAGGTAAAGTTCAACAATTAGCATCCACCTCAATCTCTTCTTGTTCTTTGTTCAGATACCACAGGATCAACTGCTACAGTAACCCAGGCCAAGTATGATAGTGTAGTGGGTAGGATACGCGTCTCTCAACCAGGAAGTGTAAGTTCAATTCCCATCCACGACTGACACGTTTTTTGTAAATAGAAAATTACCTTACATGTACCTCTCATTACTCCACGCCACTTCTTCTGTGATTTTCCATGACTGTAACAATATTTCTTAAGGACAGTCTAAGGTTCCTGAAGGATTTTCAGGAAATGGGCAGACCATGCACAATCCTACAGGGCTCTCAACATCGATGTGATTTGCTATGCATTTTATGTAACCAGAGCCATCTGTATGAAAGTCTCTGCCGGTACCAGACCACACTTCCCTATTTTGGAATGAGATCTTCAGTTTTACAGGCAAATCCTCAATTACAAAATAGATCATATTTAGTGACAAAACAAAGCTATATGTACTATTATATAAATAATAATGAGCGTGAATGCATTTCATTATTGAGGTGTATTCATTATTGTCCCTCTTTACCACTAGAACCACCACACAATTCTCCAATACAATAAGTGCCAAACCAACAGCAAGTGGCATCTGTTCTCACTAATGGCCCATCATCGAGGCATCCTCATAACACAACTGCCATCAACTACACCAAGAATGCTTAGAAAAAAAGATTCGCCTAAACCGGCCACACAATGCATTTCCAGGAATATCTTCAATGAACAAGGTGTCCGGAAAATGCTACATATTCATTTGAAAAATGCTTTGCTAAATTTCACCAGTGAACACTAAGGATAAACATGCAGATTCCACCTCTTAAACTCAAATGTCATTTTTATTTTAATATTTATTATTATGGTGTTACTGTACATGCTTTGTGCAGCACTTAGAACAGGCCTATCCATGCAAATAAAGGGTGGATAGGCCACATAAATAGCACCACTAACCAATTGTTTGGAATGAAAACTAAGAAGGGAGCGGTGCTCCTGACAGGAATAAAGAGACAGGATCATGATTGGCTGCGCAGAGAGGTATGAAATGGAAGGACAAAGTTCAGGGAAGCTCAAGGAAGACACACAGCTCAAAGGTTAGTACTCACTGTAAAGCTCTAGTGATGGTGCCAGGTGCTGTGGTTGTGAGTGTAGACATTTTTTTATTAGAAGCAAAAAAGGGAGGAAGAGAAAAGTAGATGCAGAAACAATCATACTTGCCTAATCGTAAAAATAAAAAACAAAATCTACAAACATTGTATAAAGAAAAGTTCTTACACAGCACTTCTGACACATCTGATTAACAGCACTACAACTAACACCCACTCTCATATCAAACATCCCAGGCAAGGCTACAAAATAGAGCTAGTTTACAAATAAGAAGTCTTATTCTATGAACCAGATATTTACCAGAGTTTTATTTTCTATAACTATTTGTAACTTTGAGATAATACTCAAGAGATAGATCTATTTGAAGACCATATCATTTATCTGTTCTTTGATTAGTGTAATGAAAATGCTTTATAGCTGTGCATTGTAAATGAACCCAACTTGTAAAAGAGGCTGCTCTGTTGAGATACTGTAAGTGAATCTGCCATGCTACACTAAACAAGACCACAAAGTGGCACCATTTTTTAAAGTAACACAAGAACATTCATCTTTGGATTCATTTTTAACAGCGGCTCATGACTATTCTTTATTTATGGAGCATTTCGCCTAGCATAAACCAATCATGGAATCCTAATAGGTTTATTTTCTCCATGAATCCTGTTCACTTTTGTTCACTGAAGTTTTTGTCTACTCTATTCATAGGTTAAGAGATCATATTTACTATGTGAGTGGGACCTCGTATTACCATAACATCCATCCCTCCATTTATCCATCCATTCCTCTTCCAAACCTAAGCTTCCTAAACTTTTCCAGGGCAGGGTCACGGGGCAGCTGCAGCCTGTCGCAGAAAGCAAACGGCACAAAGCAGGACAAGGTGCCTGTCCATCACAGGACAAATATGCACAAACCCAAACACAGAGTCAAACCCAATACAATATACAATACCATACATAAAACACTAAATATATGTTTGTGCTTGAAACTTAGAAACCTCCACCCCAATTTAATGTAAGAATATCACAATGCTCTACACTCCAAGTGGGACCTCCTCATCCGTGATAAATTAAGACACCTTACTTCTGGCACAAATGTAAGTCTTAGTTTTCTCTGGTTTGAAAATAATCTGGTTCAAAAAACAATTGAGTTCAATTTTTACAAAATGTTATCATTTATTACCATTGTTTTTACATTTTTCTGTCTGTCTGGTGATCTCCCATTATCTTCCAGGCTCCAATGACCATGCCCAGACATGCCATCCAGATAGAGTGTGTATGAAAAGTGTGATATCATTGTGCCCATTGTTCCTCAAAACGAGTCTCAAGAAAATGATTAGCTCCTGAAAATCTCCCCAGAATAGCATATTAACTCAGATTAAAGTTTCTTTACTAAGCTGTTTTTGGAGCCAAATCCTTCTTATATACATCTCATATTGCATTTTTAGTACAATATGTTTGTACTTATTCTGTTTCTTTGGCATCAGCTATGTGTTACTGGTGCTCACTAGTGATGAGCGAACCTGGCTGAATTGTTTTCTTCTTAGGTTCGGTGAAACTGAGGAAATGTTTGGGAACTTTGCAGAATTCAGTCAAATGCATTGAAGTCAGGGAGCAAGAAGAAATTGAACTTGAGTGGATTATGGAGGTGCAATAGTCTTTTAAGAGTTTCTGAAGTCTACAGAAGTGTATGCAAATTATTCTGGACCAAAAATGTGACCTTAGTTGTGAGTCTGTAGTGCCAACTGCTGCGCCACCAGGCACCCCTAGAGATAAAATTGACAGAATTTAATTTCAGAAGAGGAAACGTTCATGAGGGCAGGAAGAATGAATTCACTAAGTTATACCCTCGACAGATTTGTTAACAGGTACTCGCCTCTCTCAAACTTAAACATTCAGTTTGTTTGGTTTTCCCTTATAGACTTGCTCGGTCACTGCTGCTGCTATCAAATAGGCACTAAAGCATGTGGACTCTTCACTCCTTCCTGGTTGATTAACTGAACAGCACCAGGGGTAATACTATTAAAGGGCTAGACATACATATTCAACACAGCTCACATACAAGTCCATACAAAAAGACACAACCTTTAAGACGCAAATACACCGACACATGTCCAATTTTCCTTCGATTGCATGTTTAGTGTTTACAAATTATTGCAAGTCATTCCAGTCATTTGTAGTGTACTATTAGGATACTCAATTTAGTGCACAATTTTTACACTATATTTAAAATATATTTAGTGAACTATTAGGATACTTGAGGTGTCCCATCCAACATAGCAACACTGGCTGCTAAACTTCTGTGATAGCACACTGGCGCAGTAGAAGATGTAAGTGAGTCTAAGCTGGCCGCACAATGAATTTTCAGGAAATTACTCTGCTAACAAGGTCACTGGTGAACATGGCATATTTGCTGTGAGAAACACTTTGGCGAATTTGTCCGATCAACACCAGTGATCACAAACAGTAACACTAGTCAAGTGCTTGCACTGACCATTTATTATCATACAGACAACACAAAAAATTGCAGGTTTCATAACAAGGTGGCACATTTTACCTATGCAGAAAAAAAGAAAGATTTTTCTTTTTTCCATGCTGTTGAGTTTAATTGCATAGCTTACCTGGGTCTAGTGATGTCGGAGGAATGCATAAAATTATCCTTTTTGGACTCTCACGAAGAAGCATTTGATATGTGTGTTTACACAATTTACTGCTCCTCCATGACTCAGGAACCCATAGGGTGACATCACAGAAATTACTAACACACAACTACCACTAACCACTACACCATCTGTCCGAGTGGGGCAACCCCAATGGAATTTTCTGTATTTCTCCCACAGCGACAGTTCCTTGTTATTTTCACAGAAACACACCATAGAGCAATGGACACATACCATTTTTGAAAATGTCCAATTTTTAGGGCCCAGAATCACAACTACATCTGTTGAAAATCCAGATTTCAACACATTACTCTATATTTACCTTGTCACCAAGGACTTTGTTAAATGGTGGGACTCAAACCACCAACAACCGAACACCACCAAAACCAAGGAGCTGGTGGTGGATTTCAGGAGGACCAGGCCTCTCATGGACCCTGTGATCATCGGAGGTGACTGTGAGCAGAGGTACAGACCTATAAATAAGTGGGAGTGCAGCTGGATGATAAATTGGACTGGACTTCCAATACTGATGCTCTGTGCAAGAGAGGACAGAGCCAACTATACTTCCTTAGAAGGCTTGCATCCTTCAACATCTGCAATAAGATGCTGCAGATGTTCTATCAGACAGTTGTGGCGAGCGCCCTCTTCTACGCGGTGGTGTGCTGGGGAGGCAGCATAAAGAAGAGGGATGCCTCATGCCTGGACAAACTGGTGAGGAAGGCAGGCTCTATTGTAGGCACGAAGCTGGACAGTTTGACATCAGTGGCAGAGCGACGGGCACTGAGCAGGCTCCTGTCAATCATGGAGAATCCACTGCATCCACTGAACAGTATCATCTCCAGACAGAGGAGCAGCTTCAGCGACAGACTGCTGTCACTGTCCTGCTCCACTGCAACTGATTAAATGTGAAGAAAAACTAAAATGTTGTAAAACTTTTGAGTGGTAGTGTATATATATATGCACATGCATATTTTGACCTAAAATTGGGTTTGGCTGGTAATATATTAGTCTAAATTACTTTGTCCTAAAATTGGGCTTGGCCTGTAACATATATATAGGGCAAAGCCACACAATGGAGGAAGCTGACATACCTGTCAATTTGCACAGATGTTTCAACTTCTGTTGATTACTTCAAAAATTTCTGTCTCTCTTAAAGCAGAGTTGGAACAGACTGCATTATTACACCTTCTGATGTACTGCTCGGACAATATTACATTGGCAGTAGTGTATATGCACAATCTGAAGGAAGTGCAGCAGTGGTAGCTTTGTGTTCACATTATTGTACATATTTGGCCATGTACATTGTGGGCCTGGTGGTCTGTTGCCACCTTCATGAATATGTTTTTTTTCAGTCTAATGCTTCTTACTGTAAATTTGATATCATTATCACATTGAATTACACTGGGAGAGAAGTGTGTAGAAAAGCTCTGCAGTGTTTGTTCTGTGGAGCTCTGTGCTATGTTGCTGATTTCCAAATGTAGGTGTTATCTAACATATCATTAAGAAAAGGTGATATGAGAGTTCATCATAGTTTGTACTTAGTGATTGAAATTTGTGCAATCAGAAAACATCATCGCACTAATGCAATATTATTTGAAAACGAACAGCGTCACATCAGGTGTAAATTTATGCCGTCGCTGTTAGTTAGGGTCAGAGGGAGGGTCAGTTAGGGTGAGGGAGGGAGGGGACAGTGTGAACTTGACTGAGACAATAAAACTGAAAAAAGCTAACTTTTACAAGTACCATAAATTTACACTTGATCTGACGCTGTTCGTTTTCAAATAATATTGCATTAGTACAACTATGTTTTCTGATTGGTACTATTCAGGTCATAAAATGATTTCTTCAAAATATCACATATATTTGTCTCATTCTTTTTTCTCCCGGTGCTGCATTGACATCATGAACCAGAAGGCATGAGCTTATTCACTGCGAGCAGGAGCACGCAGGTGGCCGGTTGCTGTGTTGTACAACAAGCTTGACTTGGCAGCAGTCAATGCACATGTACTGTACATGGCATGCACGGGGTCCACTGAGAAAAGAAGAGCGTTCTTGGCTCACCTTGCAGAGGAAGTTAATCGTCGCTTCTTACAAGAAAAGGCAATGGAAAAAGAAAAAGAGGATGCAACATAGACAAGCTTCTGTTCCAAGACCACCGCTTCCCCCAGGAAAGCAAACTCAGTCAGTGTCAGGTGCCCCTTTAGTGTAATAGGAACCACAGCACAGAGAGAAGTGTGTACATTGCATATGGTACACATATCGTAAATGTAGGAAGGACGGTCCTTGGGTGTGTGGGAACTGTTAACATTTGAATTTGATGATTACATATAGCGCTGAACTGACATCTCTGTACTATTCTTTCCTCTGCATGTCCTGTAGTACAAAAGAAACACCACCATGCATCAAAATGTAGAGATTTGGCAAGATTAGAAAAAAAACCCCAAAAAAACGCGGTCACTGATTACAAGTGCAAGAAGTCATGCGAATGAATATGAATAATATGAATAATGTTACATCCGTGTCACAATGTTTTCCGAAATGTACTACACAGGTCATTAAATGAATTATTCCAAATATTATATATACCTATGTCTCTGTTTTTTTGTGAGTGCGGCTTTGACATTATGGACCATAAGGTACATACTAATTCAGCGTGAGCAGAAACACTCAATAAAACTGAAAAAAAAAATTCAAGAGATATGAAGAAAGCAGATTCACCAGTATTTGTGTGTCAGCTTTTATCCCTCCAGATCAGAGAATTTCCAGTTCCATTGTCTGAAAACACCACTCACATCTACAGTTGTTCCCAGTTTCAAATAAAAACTAACAGCATCAGATCTGGGGCGTTGTGAAGGGGGGGGGGGGGTGCAGTTTGGTGGGGGTAGGGGGGTTGTATCGTGATCATGACTGAGAGAATAAAAGTAAAAAAAAAATATGCTAACTATAAATAGTACTATAAATTTCCACTGGCTGTTACAGACGCAAATCAAATGAATGTGTTTATTGTATAATATTAACAAAAAGAGCAGCTCACTACTCAAAATGGTAAATTTAAGAGGTAGCCAGGATTGATCTGGCAACCTCTTCATTACAAGTCAGCAGTTCTTACTGCTGCACCATGGAAGCTGTCGTATTACACTTGTGCCTTTTCTGAAAGTGCATATTTGATATTTGGACTTCAGGCTTCACACATTATACATTTCATGTCTACATTTTGTCATTTACTACTAAAACATGAAAAACATGTGTTTACATAGATTGTTGTAGACACGGAACACACATGAAATGTATGTATTCCAAATAACGATATTTTATTTACCTTCTACAAATCTAGCACTTCACTCCAAGATAAACACTGAGCACTGAGAACCTTCTTTGCAAATTGAGCTGCGGCGGTGGGTGAGGGGATGGGATAACAGGCTGCTTGTGTTGATAGACACATTTACAAGACAAAAGACGCTGACGTAGAGGTGCGAAGGGATTTAAAGTGGGCTGGGACTATGAGTTTTTTCGTAGACTTTGGTAATTCTAGTGTTCCTGTTTTGGGGTTCGTATCATTGTTGCCCCTCTAGTGCACCTGATGTTAATTTCATTAACACCAAAGCAGCTGCAACTGATTAACAACCCCCTCTGCTACTTGACTACCCAAGATCAATATTCCAAAAGTTTAACTGACTTAATGCTATACTTGGATTAAAAAGTGGTCCTTTAATTTTTTTTGAGCAGTATATAAATACATGTAAAACAATTCTGTAAAGTGAATATGCTTTCAAAAATATAGTATATAAATATAAATATACAAAAAGCAGTAAAAAACTAAATCAAATCACTACTTAACATGACCATCCTTTGCATCAGCATTCTTAAGTCCACTGTTGTCTTGTTTTGTAAGAAAATTGATTGGTTGTTTCTTCCAAGCATCTTGGTGAAATTGTCTTTCTTTCATCTGCCTCTCGCTCTACTCCCAGTCATCCTTGATCATGTTGAGATCAGACCACTATGCAGGCCAAATCCACTGGCATAGTATAAAATTTGTGGCCTTCCCTGCAGTACAGATGCTGGTTACTGTTTCATATTGTTTCAGTGCAGGACATCTGCAAATTTCATAAGCTTGTGATAGCAAGGTGGAGAAACAAAACACAAAAAACCACAACTGTTGGTTTGTGTGCATTTATTAATACTGTTGTTCTGTACATAGTCAACAACTGGCATGGCCCAAAGGACAGTAGAGATGACTGGTGAGAGCATGATGTGGAGAATCTGGATGAAAAACAGTGGTAATAAGAGCAGTGTAAATCCTTTTTGAAAAGTTTTTAACCCATATCATTTTTTGCACACTTTATTTTTAATATAATTATGAACACATTGAAAAAAATAACCTTATCTACTGCATTCCAAAATGATGTTTCAAGTATTTATAGAGACCAAAGAACAGCTACAAAAAATTAAAAACAAAAGTTAGATCTTGACAACTAAATTCATGACTTGGTCCTTACCTGACACATGGAGCGTCAAGTCCTCTCTGTTCTTTTCTTAGTGTATTCTGGCTGCTAGTTGAGCCATAGCTAAACCATAGCTAAACCTTTCCTCTTGAAGCCACACTCCTTGCCATATGACACAAAGGTGAATTTATGAACTGTTTAGCGACTACTTCTTTATACATTCTCTAAATAACTTCCACGGTCAGTTCCAGTCTCCTAGACTATCCTCCTCAAGCTCCCTAAAGTGATTGCCCTGAGTTGCAAATAAACCTGACCTCCATATCTTTGAGTTGAAGCACCTGCTGATAGCCCATTTACACATTGAGAGACAAGCAAGCTCACCACAGACTAGAAGTCAGGCCAAGTACTCCAGCCTTTCACTCTGTTACCAAGCCACTCTCTGTTGATCCACTCTGTACAAATTCAATATGAACAGCACTGTCAAAAAACTGTTTCTGTTCCTGGCTGCTCTGACAATCTTGAACAGTGACCCAGATGAAAATGTGATCTCAGCACAGCCACAGGCACTTGGTCCTTACTCTTTGTCTTTACTGCCTCATGCTCCAGGGTCATTGGATCACTGTTGAAGTAATGGGAGCTAGCTCTTCTTCATAAAAAAGTAAAAAAAACAAAAACAAACTTGTATTTCTGGGTAGAAATAAACAAAAGTGCAGTCTGTCTGGAAGTGGAGAAAAGGACAAAACATAAGGTCAAAAACATGTTAAAATGGAAGTTCAATGTTGAAATGTAAACAAAATCCAAAGAAACAACTTGGACAAAACAGTTTGTTAAAGAATTCTGAAGGTGTACTGTTGTCATAGAATTGTGCAGTAATTTGTAAGTCTTAAGTCATAGAGGGGCATGGTTGATCCATCAATCAAGTACAGAAGCTAGGAAAGGTCACCATAATGTAGAGTAAAGATTTGGATGCAAAGACAGTCAAGGACAAATGCAATGGCATTAAAGCCCATAGGTCTCTTAAATATCTTCACACATTTTAGCCTACTTTATGAAGATGTCTTACCCCAAATACTTCATGCCAGGACTCTAAATGGGATGTAAGAAGAATTCCCTCATTTAATACGTGTGCATAGTGAAGAACACCTCAACAGATGGGCCTCATTAAAAGTGAAAATGGTTCCTTCAGCCCCTTAAGCTAGTATCCATATGTGATGAGCTTTGCTCTCGCATTTATCATTTATGCGTTTTGAAGATGAGCACACACGGGGTGTGAAAATGATTACTTAATGCACAGCTGGTGCTCATGTTGATGCTCAGATACTCTTTGCTGAAAGAGTCTGTTTTAAATGAACAGTTATCTTTTAGTGGTATGAAAAGAAGTGAATGCAAATGGTGCTAGAAAAGCCGAATGAGCTGCGCAAACAGGATGTCTGCCTTAGAAAATGCTCAGATGCAATGAGGATCATTTTGGCAGCTGTGTTTTGTTTTGGGGCCTTTCGCGGTCAACTTTAGGAGATGATTGTGACTAACTCAATTGGAATGAAGATGGCTTTTTCAGGTAACACTGGTATTTAGTGAAGAACATTAATTGATCTCTTTCTCTTTTTTGTGACTTCTTCCATTTCATTGTTTTCTTCCATGATAGTGCTAATGCCCCCTTAGGAATAAAAGGTTAAAGCTTATGTTCATCCTGTAAAGGAAAAGAGGTTAAAGATACAATATGTAGGTTGTATAGCATTTATCAGATGTGCAGCTGAAAAGGAAAGAGCAGGTAACACATATATAGGAGGGGAAGGAGGGAGCAAAGCCTGGTTGAGAAAATGTGAGAGCAGGTGAGAAGAAGCAATTTCAGAACATAAAGTGAGAAATACGTTATCCCAAGCTGAGAATGAGCTGAGCTTCTTCTTTTTTTCTTTGAAAGGTGTCTTTGAAGCCCTGTTAAAGAACACAAACAGAATGATCAGTGTGTCTATGACTAAGGAATGTGATGTGATCTACAGTAGGCTTTGATTTTAATGGCTTGAATGTACACCCTGAAATGGTCTGCTAGCAGTCTCCCTGTTTCACTAATTCAGATGGCTTTACCCTTCCTAGGAGTACTAGGGTGTTGTACCGTGTTAGCCATTATGAATGTAGAGAAAAGCCAAGCAAAATGACACCTTTTATTGGCTAACTAGAAAGATTACAATATGCAAGCTTTCGAGGCAACTCAGGCCCCTTCTTCAGGCAAGATGTAAACATTGATTACATCTTGCCTGAAGAAGGGGCCTGAGTTGCCTCGAAAGCTTGCATATTGTAATCTTTCTAGTTAGCCAATAAAAGGTGTCATTTTGCTTGCCCTTCCTAGGAGAAATGCAGTACAAACAATTTTGAGACTGGCAAGAGGCCCGTTGTTTAAAATTGAATTTATCAGGGAGACCAGAGAGAGGGGTATTGTTGGTGGCATACTATACTTGCAAGTGACTCAGCAGCTCCTGTTACAGCTCAGAGTCCCTGGTGAAGAATTGGTGAAGTGAACTGTTGACACTGGACAAGAAGTTTGTGTAAATTAGGTAGTTGATGGAAGGAGATCAAGGGAGATTTAAGAAAAAAAAGGATCCTTTGGAAGGATCATTCTGCAGGATTGGACATTTTTTTGATGACCTGTGGGAGAAATAGAGTGTTAGGGTGGAATGGGAGGACCAGCAGGATGTGGGTTTCATTATTGGCATTCCTCTTAGAATGGATGTTGCAAGGTCTGCTCCTGGTTTGATTGAGGGCCATGTCCACAGTATCCTCTATCAATGAAGAAATTTCTCATTCTAAATGCTTAATTACAGAAGTCAGCCTCATCACTACAAAGGCAATGGAGCCTAAGGAACTGTGAAGAAGGTTTTAATATGCCAGGGATGGAAGGAGCTGTAGAGAAGGTAACTGTGTGGGTCAGATGGCATGTAATGGACAAAAGTTTTAAGTTTTGGATACCTCCTTAGTCTAACATAATGTAATTGCAGTGACGTGTGGTGAAGTTCATGGCTGGTGAGGCACTGACACCTTCAGAGTCAGAATTACAAATATATGAACCCAAAAGAGTAGCTTATTCACTATTCAGTTGGCAGCATGCACATTGACTACTGGCTATGATTCATATCTCATCAGCATTTCTTTACACACACATAGGTAAGGCACATATCTGGCTAAGAAAGAACGTTACATTTATAGCGGCAAGAGAGAGCAGAAAAAGCACATTTACTCTGCACCATCCATGTGTTCTAAATTTGCAGTTGCAACTTCACAATTCATAGTCATTCAATACAAATGAAAATATAGAGTGGTGTACAAAAAACGGATTTCAATTTCAACCTTCATTGAAATATTTAGTTGTTTTAAAAAGCTTTTAATTTTGATGCTTTAATCAACTTTAATACAGACTGTTCAACAAAATGATAACAAGAAAAATAAAAGAATATTTTATTTAAGGTCAAAATTTAGTTTTTAAATATTGTTTTTTTTCTTAGTCTGATCCCATTTTTTATAAAATTGAAAACTGTTTATGGTCTAACCTTTATTTGTAAATGAAGTCCATGCGCCTATTCTTCTCCATGAAAATCTCCATCACTTTCTTGTATCAGTCCTCCTTATTTTCCTTTAGTTTTAAAAGTCTTAATCCATTTTGGCAGTCAGTCGGAACAAAAAATAAAAATAAACAGACCGCTGCAGTGCACTTGACTTTCTGATATCGCTGACTTATTGGTGCCTAGAGCCTCTGCGTAGAAGAACAGCATCAACAAGCACCTGTTGGGCTCACATGCTCACGGTACTGTCTGCCTCATCTTGTGCCTTTTCACTGCAGTTTTATGTCCGATCAGCAAGACTAAATATGTCACGCACATTCATTAAAGATATTAGCCAAATCAGGGTGTATAATAAATGTGTCTGCAAACATTATATTTGTGACATACAGAGAGAGACAGCAACAGGCATGCGCCAATTGCATGTATCAACCCTGTGTGTGAGGGAGAGTGCTGATTGAGGTGAGGCTTGGCTCGTCTCTGCCACACCTCGCATTTCTCCCCTTTATTTGAACAGGAAATACGCAAAGTCAGTAATTGTGACTACAAAAAAGATAAAAATTATTGGAATCATACAGAAAACAAATTTATAGCACATCAGATCAGTGGACAAATTTATTCTATGTTATCATTATTAGTTTTTTTTACTTTTCATGATGACAGGCCTCCCCTGACTACGTGTCTCTGTGTAATTGTGGTCCCATCAACTGCCTGTGAATCACTGCATCACAGTGGCTACTGAATTTGAATCTTTGGCTAAGAGAGACTTTTTTTTAACACAGATCTTATACTGGCATAAAAAAAGAAAGTTATCAGCAACATGTAACTACACCTTGATTTTGGCAAGGATTGAACCTTGAATGGGAAAATGCTTTGATACTCTTCCTCCTTCAGTATTGCTTAAAGAAAATGGTTGAGGTTTTGTGTCAATATTACATAGAATATAGTTTTATATTATTTTAATTCAAATGATTACAATTGGTTGTGCTGATTCCTAGCTCTAGGGTACACAACTCACTATCTGTCTGCATGTTCCACAGGCAACCTATCAGTGTTTGTGGGTTTCTCTATGAGTATTCTGATTTTCCAGGAACATCTCAGAGACATTCAAATTAAGTTGCTTCAAAACTCAAACTTGGTTCCGAGTCAGGCCAGATGACTACATGCTAGTATAGGGTCTGAACTGCAATATGCGAATATAGAAAATGCATGGATGTGGTGGGGGACTCATTGAACTGTTTTTTCAGGAAGTTGAATAAATTAGAGGGGTTTGCAGGGGTGATGAACTCCGGTCCTGGAGGGCCGCAATGGCTGCAGGTTTTCATTCTAATCACCTTCTTAATTAGTGACCAGTTTTTGCTGTTAATTAACTTCTTTTGCCTTAGTTTTAAGTAACTCAACTCCGACCCTTTAGTTCCTTCTGTTTCCTTAATTAGCAGCCAAACAATAATGAGACACAAAACGAACAAACAGGTGACCAGCTAACCACATTATCTGAACATAAAGAAAGGTGAGGGTCTCGGTAAGGTTGATCTCTCAGGTCAATAATCAGAAACAGAAAATCAACAATTTGGGAAATGTCTGCTGTAGTAGAATGAGAGCAGCAGCAAGCCATAGAATTAAGTAATGGGTTTAATTAACAGCAAGAATTGGCTTCTCATTAAGAAACTGGTTGGAGTGAAATTGGTTGGAGTTTGAAACCCCAGTTTAGCTGATCATCTGTTGGTTCATTTCATGTCTCATTTCTGTTTAGCTGCCATTTAATAAAGAAAAGAATCAATTGAGAGGACTGAATCCTTAAAAACAAGGCTATTAAAATGAAGGGAAAAGGAATTAATTAGCAGTGAAAACTGGTCACTGATTAGGAAAAGGAGTTAGAATGAAAACCTGCAGCCACTGCGGCCCTCCAGGCCTGGAGTTCGACACCCGTGGTTTAGGACATGGCATCATCTGAAAAAACACTCCTCCAGTGATTCCACTGCAATAAAGAACAGTAAAGATGATGCCATTTGTGTTTTGCAAACATTACTTCTTCAAATGACGTTCACGTGCAATTGTATTATTCATTCATGTACAGTGCAATTAAGGTTAAGGAAAAGATAGATAAAAATGTTTCCCAAAGCAGAATAATGGCACTGTGGTTAGCATCCTGCTCTTTCGGCACATAACCCTGAACAGGATTAAGTGATTAAAAATGAAGTGATGGAGGCTTTTCTACTTGCTCTAAATTTAAAAATGAAATGAGAGACTTGTAGTTTCTTCTGTTCAGTCTTCATCATATGTGTGCCTAGACAAGAAAAAGCAGGTATAATATATAGATGGGAAAGTGGGCAACAGAGCCAGATGAAAGGAGCAAAGCCCAGAAACGTTGCAAATGCTAGTCATTAGAGCAGCCATAGATATCAAATTAAAAAGGATACTCAGTAATTTAATTCTGCAAGATTGTGTGATCTGAGTTTAAGAATTCTTCAGATCAAAAGACATAAGAGCAAGAATAACTGTTTTGATGCATGTTGTTATTTTACATTATTCTTCTGAAAAAACCATGCAGACAGCGATAAGGTTGGAATTTAAACTGAGACTTCTGGAGCTGAAAGGCAGCAACACTAATCAGTACACCACCATGATGCCCTAAAAATTAAGTATGTGTCTCACTTTTTCAAAATTATTTGGGTTCCAGTTTTACAATAGTTTGCTTCTCAGCTCTCCCAATATTCTCTTCTTACATGTACCCTGTTTTTGCCAGGGCTGTTTCATACATTGCAGCTTTATCATACGACATCAGGGATGGCTGCCAGGACAGCTGACAGGCCCTGAATGTTGCACAGACTGACTTGGATATGATGACAATGAGTGGCAAAAGGCAAACAAGATTCATTTCGAGATGCTTCAAGTCTATCTACCACTACCTCAGTTAATGATCATTTTAAAATAATGACATGAATCAAGTCCATGACCATTGTTACAAAATTACAACTGCAAAAACCTTTCAGTGAAACTGCTTCGATTTGCCACCGTGGACAGTAATAAACATGCCCCGTGACTAATGTTAGTTTCCATGACTATTGTAATTATGTCTGGAGGGAGCGTCATTTTTTCTTTCTGTTTCTTTTATGAAGGGATTCAGAGGTGTGACAGGCTGCAATCACTGCTAAAAGAGCACCACTCTCATAGCGCTTGAACGTCGAGACAGAAGTGAAAGGTCTCGAAGTTTGATTGCTGTAATCTCCTCTGAAGGCACTTGAGTAAATTTTCATATCAATGTGAATGAAATAAAATTTGAAAGAAAAAAAGGTTAAACCAGAAAATAAACAGAATTTAGACAGTGTAATTTGATTATCAGTCTGAGCTGCCACCAGACAATGATAATTATTACACAGTTTTAAATGGTCCTGATTTTTCTTTCAAACATGTTATTTTACACATTTGTGGAGATGTTTATGGTTGAGGTAAACTTGTCTGCTTCTGTGGGCTCTGCGTATAATGTACGGTAGTGAGGTCAAAGTCAATATAGACAAACACATCAACTTTGACCTTGGCCCAGGGCGCTGTTTGTAAAAGTGACACATTTGCCATATAAGCTGCATATTTGACACATTAGTGAGGCCTATGCCGTGTCAACTGGATATTTAACATTTAGGTGAGGAGTTTCCATGTAGGCTGAGTATTTGCAATTTACTCAGAGCATTTGCAATATAGGTTTGACATTTACCTCATCGGTTTGGTATTTTTCATTTTGCGCAGGAAAAAAAACACAAACATTTGAAAAATTTGGGGGCTGTTATATTTGACATGCTCTAAATATAAAAAAAAAATGACACTGCAAAAAATAAAACAGAGCGTGGTTTTAAAAGTAGGCAAGCATGTCTTACCACCTTGCTTTTATCATCTCATTTGAGAATTTTACTTAAGACAGTTGGGTGACCAGGCCTAGGCCTGCATAGATTACCCTCCCCAGGGAGAAATTTGGCTTTTTATAGAATGTCTATTAAGAAATAAATACATAAATATATATATAGATAAATAAATACATATGCAGAAATTCTCTGGTCTGAACACACAACAGAATGGCAAAAATGGAAGAAACCATTAAAAATAAAGAAAAGAGCACTTCTGTGGCAGTCACAGTCACAGTGAGGCATTACACAGGCGTTTTGCTGTTGGTGTAATGCTATGGCCCCCACCGTAATTATTTGCGCCAATACAGGCATTGCACCGTTATTAACAAGTGAAGATGGTGTTATTCCCCATTGGTGCAAATCCGTATCACACTTGACTCAAACAGTACAGCTCTCCAGACTCCAAATAGATTCAAATAAAGTCAGTTCAGGCCCTGGATAAACACCCGGGTTCCTCAATTACAGAACAGATACAATTACTGCACACTAATCGGAAAGGCATCTGCATACCTGCGTGCACCCAGACACGCATGAAGTTGTAAGAAACTAGACAAGAAGAAAGGCTCCAATTATGCACAAGTAAAATCCAATTAAATGTGGATGAAGGATGCAAGCGTGTAGCAGCCAGGGGAAAATTAAATCCACAAATGCACAGTTCTGACATCACAGTGAGAGGTCACAAGAAATTCTACTTGACCGTTTGCTGAAGTAATAATCTGCACATGCAAATGCACACACTCCTGATTGCCTTTTGTTGAAGCTCTGATTTCATTATCATCCCAGGAAGGCACTCTAGCTTTGATTTATTTATTTATCCATTCCCTCACACATCCTGGTCAAAGGATTGTATTGTCAGCAACTGTAGAAATTACAGAGCTCTGATGGGCCGAGTTGTCTGCCTCCATTATTACAATTTTTCTTATATTCTTTAGTATGTAAAGCTATTCAACTGCAGACATTTTATTTTGTGCACAGCCTAACTCTTCCTAATTTTCTATTTAATAAAATGGAGAAGATGTTTATATGCTCCAAAAATCACAACCTGAATATTCAGTGATTAGTGATGGTTCCTCACAAATCCTAGAACCTTGGGTTTGAATACTGGCCCGATCACTGTGTGGAGTTTATCCTGTTGCCTTCTCCAGTTACTCTTTTTTTTCTATATCTAAATGTCATGCATATCAGTGGATTTGTGGCTCGCTATATGAGTGCTTTCTGGATGGATTTCTGTTTTATGCCTGATGCCTTTGGGATAGACACTGGCCCTGTAGCACTGTAATAAAAAAGGAGATTCAGAAATGAAAAATGGCTACATAAATGAGCACCAAAAAAAGCTGATATATGAGAGGGATATGTTCTGAAAATCTCAGCCTTTTAACTCTTAAATGAGAGCAGAGTATCCACTTGAGCAACATTGACTGCTCTTACTATAACCTGTGTAAAGAAATGCTTAAGGATTTCTGTCCAGAAGGTGCTTTTGCATGTTTTTAACGAGGTCCTCAAGTGTAAACCTAACATACTTCCTTAAACGTACTTAGTTCAAATTCAGGATTGTGTGGGCTGGAGTAAATCCTGGCAGAATAACTGCCACTTCTTTTCAAAAAAACATCCATCCATTCCATCCATTTTCCAACCCGCTGAATCTGAACACAGGGTCACAGGGGTCTGCTGGAGCCAATCCCAGCCAACACAGGGCACAAGGCAGGAACCAATCCCGGGCAGGGTGCCAACCCACCGCAGTCAAAAAAACATTTACTCCCAAATACTATTTAGATGATACCAAGGATAAGGTTAATACTAATATTGAAGCAAAACACAAAAAAATGCTGAACAGTGCAACAATTATATTCATAACTGTATAGACCAATGATTAAACCGGCAGTCAGGTAGCTTAATGTACTTCATTTACAAATAGTTCCATGTCTTTAGGTTTAATTTCCAGTTAAAAAAATTGAAGTGAATAGGAGAAATCCATCTCATTGTGGTGTACAGTAATCCCTCGCTATATCGCGCTTCGCCTGTCGCGGCTTCACTCTATCGCGGATTTTATATGTAAGCATATTTAATTATATATCGCAAATTTTTTGCTGGTTCGCGGATTTCTGCGGACAATGGGTCTTTTAATTTCTGGTACATGCTTCCTCAGTTGGTTTGCCCAGTTGATTTCATACAAGGGACGCTATTGGCAGATGGCTGAGAAGCTACCCAACTTACTTTTCTCTCTCTCTCTTGCGCTGACTTTCTCTGATCCTGACGTAGGGGGTGTGAGCAGGGGGGCTGTTCGCACACCTAGACGATACGTACGCTCGTCTAAAAATGCTGAAAGATTATCTTCACGTTGCTACCTTTTGTGCAGCTGCTTCGTGAAGCGACATGCTTTACGGTGCTTCGCATACTTAAAAGCTCGAAGGGCACGTATTGATTTTTGTTTGTTTTTCTCTCTCTCTCTCTGCTCCTGACGGAGGGGGTGTGAGCTGCCGCCTTCAACAGCTTTGTACCGGCGGTGCTTCGCATACTTAAAAGCCAAACAGCCCTATTGATTTGTTTGCTTTCCTCTCTCTTTCTGATAGTCTGTGCTCCTGATGCGCACTCCTTTGAAGAGGAAGATATGTTTGCATTCTTTTAATTGTGAGACAGAACTGTCATCTCTGTCTTGTAATGGAGCACAGTTTAAACTTTTGAAAAAGAGACAAATGTTTGTTTGCAGTGTTTGAATAACGTTCCTGTCTCTCTACAACCTCCTGTGTTTCTGCGCAAATCTGTGACCCAAGCATGACAATATAAAAATAACCATATAAACATATGGTTTCTATTTCGCGAATTTTCTTATTTCGCGGGTGGCTCTGGAACGCAACCCCCGCGATGGAGGAGCACCGGCACAAAGCTGTTGAAGGCGGCAGCTCACACCCCCTCCGTCAGGAGCAGACAAAGTGAGACAGAGTTTGTTTTTCAATCAAAAATCAATACGTGCCCTTCGAGCTTTTAAGTATGCGAAGCTCCGTGCAGCATGTCGTTTCAGGAAGCAGCTGCACAAAAGATCACAACGTGAAGATAATCTTTCAGCATTTTTAGACTAGCGTCCGTATCGTCTAGGTGTGCGAACAGCCCCCCTGCTCAATCCCCCTACGTCAGGATCAGAGAAAGTCAGCGCAAAAGAAAGAGAAAAATAAGCTGGGTAGCTTCTCAGCCATCTGCCAATAGCGTCCCTTGTATGAAATCAACTTGGCAAACCAACTGAGGAAGCATGTACCAGAAATTAAAAGACCCATTGTCCGCAGAAACCCGCGAAGCAGCGAAAAATCCGCGATATATATTTAAATATGCTTACATATAAAATCCGCGATGGAGTGAAGCCGCGAAAGGCGAAGCACGATATAGCGAGGGATTACTGTATACGTTTTGGGATGTGGGAGGAAAACCAGTACATCTGAAGAAAAACCTACACAGACACCAGGAGAACACCTGTGGGATTTGAACCCAGGACTCTGTGAGGGAGCAGCACTACCCACTGCACTTCATGCAAGGATTTCATGCGCTTCATGAGCGTTTTTCCTTTGCCACCATTTTTTGTTTTTAGTCACATGACTATCTGAATTCATAAGCAATTATGTGATTTATGTGGTGGGAAGGATTGTATATTTAGACATGTCTTCAGTCAATATTCCAAACCCATGTATGGGCCATTTTCTTTCCTAACTTTTCTTTGCTTTGAGTATTATCTGTCTTGTGGCTACGATTTCTGGATTTTGGACTCCTGACACTGATTTGTGTATTTCTTTAAATTTATTCTTGGCATTGGTGTTTTCAAACTCTTGTTTGCTTGATGAGGATCTGGCCCTTACCTTATTATTTCTCAATTTCTGTCATAATGTTGTATCAACTAATGAGCTGTCTTTCATTGTTTAGCCCAAGATAAAAAGTGCAAGATATTCATATGTAACATATGTAAAAGGTTGCTATATCCCATTAAAAGTTTTGCAATTCCTGTTTTGCATTTTCTGGATTGACACCAAATCACAAAAACAATGAAGCACCAGCTTGCTCATCAAATTAAAACCAGAAGTTAGTTGGGAGCCAAACCTGTGGGTATGGTGAGTTGCCAGGTCTGAACTTTATAACCACTGGCATGGAGCATACTGTCCCTGGTATTAATGTTCCTTCTTCAAGGGTTCCTCCAAACACTATTCCAAAGTCAATTTTACTTTTAATAATAGATGACCTGTTCAGTAGCAAATTACTGCAATCATGTACAGTATAATTCATTCTAATATTAACAGCAGTGTTTTAACTGACATATTTGACAATGACCTACTGTTTAAGAATAAAATTTTATATTGCTTTTGTAATTTCTGGTCTAGAAGTACAAAATCATAATAAGGGTCACCACCCAAATTTTATCTTAGTAATTTTAATTTAATGAGAGAAAAATATTTTTTTTTCCCATGGTTTTCTAAAACAAAATCAACAAACTGTACCTGACGTCTAATTTCAAACAGGCAACTTTGGTCGCTGAGCTCATATTCTGTTTAATGGACACATCTTATTGGTCTTTGATTCTTTCAAAATGACCATTGTCAAAGCAATCAGATTTAAACCGTCAAGTTGTCCAAAGCTAAATCAAACGTCTGATGTGCATTCATCTTGTAATGTTTTACGGAAAAAACTGTAGTTGTGTTACTGGTTATGATTTGGTTTATTTATAGCAGAAGTAACCATTTAAGAATATATTACCAAAAAAGCTTTCATTTTGTACATTTTAAACTTAACAAATGGATAACAAACATCGGGATTATGTGACAAGAGTAATGTGAGATTTTTTTTTTCTTTTCTCCATGGAGTTTTTCAGCACTATTTAACGTTGTCAGTGTTGGCCACCATAGGGTCGAAATTGTATTTTTTGTGTTTGGAGATGTGGGAGTAAAACCTCACATTCACTCTGACAGAGAATGTTAACTCCACACAGAGTACTGTTAGAAATAGTATTTATTATTTAATTTTTACTGTGTCTCCTGGGAGATATAGCAACATGTTTTAAATCATTTCGTGGGTTTGGATGACCAAGGATTTCAAATCCAATGTTTTGTGTATTTGTTTTGAGTTAGTTTTAAGACTGTTGAATTATTTTTGCAACTTTTCTGAAGCCAGTATGCTTTTTCATGTTTCCACCATTTTGTGACTGCATTGCCATAAGGTGTTGGGCAGTCATTAAGGGATACGATCTCAGAGGTCATGCCCTGTGATTCACTAGTCTGACGGTATTAGGTGGACCCAATGCCCTGTCAATCTGAGATTTCTTTTCTGTTTGACTTTTAGTGTACTTACTTACTTACTTATCTTGGGCTTTGACTGTTGACAACAAATTTTGATTTTTATTTGGGTTTAGGTGAAAGATAAGAATAGATAACTGGTTTAGAATTTTGTCTTTTTTTTTTTTTACACTTCATCTTCTACCTCTGTTCATTTCCACCTGCCTCCTTGTTTATTTCTATTAAGGACAAACAACAACCGGGCATAAGATTGAAACTGTGGATGCTAGATATGGGTATGCAACAGCACTAATAAATTTGCTACTGTTCTACCTTACATAAGAGTTACTTTTAGTGATTACTTTTAGCTGCAACACAGTGACTCACCTCAATAACCTTTGGAACTATGGGAGGATAACAAATATATATACATATATTGTGAACACACTGAACACAGCCCCAAAGGGACGTGGCCGCTCCTCCGAAACCCCCTCTTAAATAGTGATTCAATGGGAAACAAACACAGTTTTTCATCTCCTCTTTCTTGGATCTGCATCTTGCGCGGGGCTTTGAACATTTAAAAGTCCACTCTGCAGCTGTCCTTTTGTCTACTACCTTGTCTCTCTTCCCCCAGACATCCTCTTCTTTATTCTTTATGCTTTATTATGCTGTATTAGAATAAAGTTTCTGTTTCTTGAAAACCCTGAATGAACCTGTGCAACTCTGTGACCCAAGTGTGACGATATATACCTCACAACCCACCCCCCAAAAAGTCATTAATGATAAGTAATACAGGGAATAAGCAAAGTACAGCAAAGGATAAAAAAACACCTCTGGCCCAACTAAACGGCAGTAACATATGGCTACTCTGTTACATGTTTCCCCTGTTCACCTTCTACTACTTTGGCTGTCCTTGCTCATTCTGACCGACTGAGCTCTTGTCACCAGCTGCCTCCCAACTTCAAGCTCTGAAATTAAAGGAACCAAGGTCCTTTTATATTGTGGGCCAACAACCTTCCTGGTACCCTGTCGTAAGCACTTCTGGGCTTGTGTCTGACATCATCAGTTTGTTGTGTCATATGGGTAGGACTCCCCTTAGCAGCATTAGAGATACTTGGACATTAGTCTTCCTACAAAGGTGTATGAGAGGGTCAGATTGGTTGCCGTTCCCAGCATGCTTATGAGGCTAAAAAACATTGCCCACCAATGTTCTGGGGAACCTCAAACCCCACACTCGAGCTTATATTATGATCTATGGAACCTGGAATGTCCTCTTGCTTTGATGGCAGCAGCCTCTGATGGTTATTAAGGGTACCATTGCCTAGATTAACTTCATTATTTATCTGACCTTAGCGTTGCTTTGCCATAAAAGCCGTCCTTCATGTTATATATACATTTATATCGTAATTTTGCTCTAGAGAAGGCACGTGTCAAACACAAAATGATAAAATCATAATATATCCATCCATTTGCAAAACTCGCTCACTCTAATTCTATGGCTCCCCACAAAACAGAATGTCAAGATTTATTAATATTTGGAGAACTCCTAATGTTAGCTGTTAAATCAATGTTAATATAGAGCAGCCTTGAAATAACTACAACTCTTTTGTTAAGCAACTTTAAGTGAAACATTTTCTCAATACAAAAGCAATTAAAGGGAAAAGTGAGTCACTATGGTTTAATGATATCACACACTTATAAATTAGAATGTCAAAAATGAGGGTGTGAATGAGAAAAACAAAGTTACAAGCCTAGTGTTCTGCTTGGGCTAATATATTAAACAGGACAGCAAAGCTGCTGATAAGGCATACACTGATCACTATGCCAGAGCTTTGAATAAAATGTTTAAGTTTTATTTAAAATATAGCTAAACTAGTAAATCTGAACTGGTCTTCACAATGCCATCCAATATCAGATAGCATACGGCTGCAGATTCAGTAGTGAACTTCCATGTCTAATAGCACCTAATCACATCATGGCAGAATTCTTCAGTCTTCACAGTCCTATGGACCTTTTTGGGTGATACCCATTTCTTCATATCATCAAACATTACCTGTAAACAAATCTTCTTAAGCCTCCCACTTGGCCTCATCTCCTCTGCTGTCATCTTAGTGTACATTTTCACCCAGTCATCCTCTGCCTTCTGCTCCTCTTGCCTAAACCATCTAAATATGTTTCTACTCAACACATCACCAAGTCTTTCTCTTAACTCTGCATTTGTCTTCTTCTTACTCCGTAACACTCCACATATCTTCTGGATTGTAACGAATTAGTGATTTTGGACAATGTAGCACCAATTTTTATTCCTTTCTGTAGTTATTTTGACCATTTCTTGTTTATCTATTTTTTATCATTATTTTTATTTATATTTTGCCTGTCATTTTGTTTACTGCAGCCGATACAATTCTGTGGTGTTTTCAGGTCAGACAGCTGTATTACTGTTGACAATGTGCTGCTGTTGCTGCCACATGACGCATGTGGCATGTGAAGTCATCACTCAAAAGATATTTAAGATGGTGGCATTCTGCTCCTGGTGTCCAATATTTTGGACTGTGCCTCAAAAGAATTTAATAGAGATAATTAATGTCTAAAACTACTAGGTAACTGATCTTTTGTTCTGTGTTTTTCATTCTGATTTTTGACTAGTTATTGTTCTGGGCACTGGTGCTTCTGTATTGCTTGTCCTTCTTATTTTAACCCTGTCTGTTTAAGACATTGATTTGGGCAAGTAGGCAGATTACTCTCATTTCCAGTTCTGGCTCATTTTTCACTTTCATCATCAACAACAACAACATTCATTTACATAGCACATTTTGATATCATAAATAGAGATCAAATTGCTTTAAAACAAGTAAAAGGACAAATTACAAGAAGAATAGTCAAATAAGCAAATACCCTATAATATAAATAAACAAATAAATAAGTAAAATAAAAATGGAAGTGTCCATAATGGCATTAAGCATAACTTCCAAAGAGTATAAACTTTAAGCAGTTTTTAAGTCTCTAATAATTATGATGAGAGAGGTAAACAAATTAAATTCTGGAGAAAATAAACCTCTAGGAGTCTCTAAGCCAAAAGACCCGCCAGGATCTACTGGGCATTCCACAATACATAAATGTAGTAAAGTTATTATTTTTAATATAGATTTTACTTGAAGAAAATAACATTCCATACAATCAAGACTTACTTTTACAACAAAGAAAATTACATTACATACAATCAAGTTAAACTTAACAAATATGAATTCAATCACCACCCAAAAGAAAGAGATGAGAACCAACAGCAAGAGTAAATCTTTAAAAACAACAAAGAAGGGAGGATATTCTTTAACCTGATATAAAAGCTAATTCAAAAATTTTATTAATTAGAATTTGGCATATTTTAAAAAGTTATGAACAGATTGTCTAAGTGAGAATTTATTTTTTACAATTTCAAATAGTATAGAATATCAGTTACCCATGACATATAACAGGTGGGCTGGGATTCTTCCAGCTAAGCAAGATAAGTCAACATGCCAGTAGTGTCATAAAGGGAATTACAGTTTGTTTGTCTTTCTCCACTTTAAGCCCATCTGGGAGTACACCAAACACAGCTGTTAATGGGCTAGGAGTGATTGTGACACCAAGGCTGTCTGATAAGATTTTTGTCCAGAATGATATTAATTTGGTGCACGCCCAAAGCATGTGGCCCAGTGAGGCTGGAGATAGATTGCAACACTCTCATGTCGAATCTTGGCTTGGATACAATTTGGACAATTTTAACCGAGATAAATGTATAATAAATAATAAAGTTATTTGTTATTGTTATGATGCACCATCCTAGTAGAGTTGAAGCAGAAGTCTCTTCAAAAGTTCATCAACAATATCTCAGACTCATAGAGGATACTAGTCCTCATGCAGCTTTCATACACTTCACCCTTTAATGCCTGAGGGATTCCTTTACAAGTTAAAATGAGTGACAGCTCCCAGAATTTTTTGCATTCACCTCTCACCCTGGCTGTTATTGCTCTCCCTATATCTCGGTTTGCACTGGTCATCTCCAGAGATCACCTTCACATTTTGCATCATTCCCCAAATACCTGACTACCCATCCTCTTGCTGCATCCAAACGGTGCCATCTTTCACCTTTACGCCTGGTGCAGCTGCATTGTTCTTATATGTGTGTGGACGTTTCTTGTGGGGAGGGCTTTTGTTCTGTTTCTCCGATGTAGAACCCTCACCCTCATATGAGTTCACCTCTGTTATAGCACGCCTTTATTTGAAAACTAACAGTGTCAGACCGTTTGGGTGCGGATCGGGTTGGAGCATGAACGTGACTGACAGAATAAAAGTGAATAATAAAACAAAATGCTAACTTTTACAAGTAACCATAAATTTACACCGGCTGTTACAGACTCAAGTAAATCAAATGTATGTTTTTATTCTATAATAGTAATAATAATAGCTCCTCACTACTTAAAACAGTTAATGCATGAAGAGGCCACAACCTCAACTTGGAGACAGCAGTTCTTACTTCTGCACCAGCCAAGCAGACATATATACAGTATGTGTGCGTTTGTGTGTGTCGTACCCTGTCCCAATTTCTTTTATTTTGGTTTAATTCTAGAAAAAAGCACACTTGTTTTGTTATATCTGTGTCTTTTGTGAAAGTGTATATTTGCACTTCAGTCTTCACACATTATACATTTAATGTCAGTGTTTTGCCAATTATTAGTAGAACATGAAAAAAGTTTCTGTTGTAGTTATGCGTTTAACATTTCTTGCCTAGCATTTCCTGTCATCCTACATTTACACAGATCATTGAAGACACAGAATACACATGAAATGCATGGGTTCCAAATAACGATATATTATTTACCCTATACAATTCAAGTCACCTCACTCCCAGATAAACAGACTTGAGCTGGGACAACCTTGTGTACGACTAAATCTGCGTTGGTGGGGAATGGGATAGCAGGCTGCCTGCTGCCAGTGCTGATCGACACATTTGTAAAACAAAAGACGCTGATGAAGAGGTGTGAAGGTATTTAAGGTGGTCCGGGATTACAAGTCTTTTTTGTAGGCTTCAGGGATTCCAATGTTAAAAAAAAGCAAAAGAAAACATTTAATTCAGCTCGCTGCATAAAATAATAAACTAAGTAAAAATTAACATTTTTATATATAAAATTACGGCCATACTTGCATATTTCATAGTATTCTTGGAGAAATGGGCAAATGGCATAATGAGCTGATTATAAAAGTATAAACAGTTTGTTAGTGCTCCAGTTATTTTAGTTAGATCAAAAACATATCTAAACTAGATTGAAATTGCATTGCTATGTTTTGCACACTTGGAATGCAAAGTTCACTGCTAGCATCAATTTCACGTGAAGAAAGGAGAAAATGTGAGATGTGAATGGAGTGGACTGCCAATGAAGCGGCTTGCTTTCAGAGTTTTCACGGACCCAGCCGACCCGACAATGTATTTAGATGCACTTATCAGCATGTAGAGCCGTTGGGCCATTAGTGACAACAAAAGAATTCAGATGCCACTTGGGTTAGCCTTGGAATTTTTAGAACTGAATAAATGATAGATAGATAGATAGATAGATAGATAGATAGATAGATAGATAGATAGATAGATAGATAGATAGATAGATAGATAGATAGATAGATAGATAGATAGATAGATAGATAGATAGATAGATAGATAGATAGATAGATACTTTATTAATCCCCAAGGAGAAATTCACATACTCCAGCAGCAGCATACTGATAAAAACAATATTAATCAAAGAGTGATAAAAACAAAGTGCAAGTTGAAAAGTGCAAGGTGGAAAGTGTGAGGCAGGTATAACAGTCAATAACATTGTATAATGTTACCGTTTACCCCCCAAAGCCCCCCCCCCCCCCCGGTGGAATTGAGGAGTTGCATAGTGTGGGGAAGGAATGATCTCCTTAGTCTGTCAGTGGAGCAGGACAGTGACAGCAGTCTGTCGCTGAAGCTGCTCCTCTGTCTGGAGATGATACTGTTTAGTGGATGCAGTGGATTCTCCATGATTGACAGGAGCCTGCTCAGCGCCCGTCACTCCGCCACACATGTCAAACTGTCCAGCTCTGTGCCTACAATAGAGCCTGCCTTCCTCACCAGTTTGTCCAGGTGTGAGGTGTCCCTCTTCTTTATGCTGCCTCCCCAACACACCACCGCATAGAAGAGGGCACTCGCCACAACCGTCTGAAAGAACATCTGCAGCATTTTATTCCAGATGTTGAAGGACGCCAGCCTTCTAAGGAAGTATAGTCGGCTCTGTCCTCTCTTGCACAGAACATCAGTATTGGCAGTCCAGTCCAGTTTATCATCCAGCTGTACTCCCAGATATTTATAGGTCTGCACCATCTGCACACAGTCACCTTTGATGATCACGGGGTCTATGAGGGGCCTGGTCCTCCTAAAATCCACCACCAGCTCTTTGGTTTTGCTGGTGTTCAGTTGTAGGTGGTTTGAGTCGTACCATTTAACAAAGTCATTGATTAGGTCCCTATACTCATCCTCCAGCCCATTCCTGATGCAGCCCACGATAGCAGTGTCATCAGCGAATTTTTGCACATGGCAGGACTCCGAGTTGTGTTGGAAGTCTGATGTATATAGGCTGAACAGGACCGGAGAAAGTACAGTCCCTTGTGGCGCTCCTGTGTTGCTGACCACAATGTCAGATGTGCAGTTCCCAAGACGCACATACTGAGGCCTGTCTGTAAGATAGTCCACGATCCATGCCACCAGGTATGAATCTAATCCCATCTCTGTGTGGAGCAGTTCTAGTGTAAAAATATGAAAACATTGCAATGCAATTTCAGTGAGTTTATAAAGTTTTTTTTTTTTATATGTACTGAAAAAATGAGTGATTACATTTTTTCTGTGATTAGCCTGGAGGATAGAGGGACAGCAGTTCAGATTTTGCTTGCAACGTACAAAAACCTCGATAAAGTCAGCTAGATTAGATTTGTTGAAGTAAAAGGATTTTGTAAATGAGGTTACATATGTGCCGGTGGGGAGAGACAGCGATTCACACCTGGGTACCAATGTTCAGTAGTGTCTCTTGTCGCAATAATAAGGGGTCTTTGGTAAAACAACATGGGTATTTTAGTGCAGAAAATTAGGAATATTCAAGGATGGACAGAAGCTTGATGCACATACTTAGGAAATAATTTAAGATTTAAAAACATAATCCCAGTTCGAGTCAGCCATGGCACTTCTCCTGTTAAAAAAACATAATGGTAATGAAATAGCTCAGCCTTGCCTTCAGGAAGGGACTTAAGTTATATTGAAAATGATATTCTGATATCTTCAATTTAAACAAGCTTTTCACACTATTAATCAGAACATACCACTCCACAGTATTGATAATCAAGTTGGGTAGTCAGACACACTACAAAGTTGGCTAATTTCATGTTTGTCAAACCATTTTCAATACATGCAGAAGTCCTATAACAATATTCTCAAAAACAGTTAGATATTGTGTCTTGCAAAGGTTTTTCTGTAGTCGGGAACATTTTTTACTCTCTTACTAGATCCCAAAACAGAACTAATTTGTGCATTAATTTTCTTTTTATATGCAGATAACACTCAGCTTCAGAGGTGGCCTTTGTGGTGTGCGTGGTCTTGGGCTGACGAACCCCATGTGGGGCCGGTTACATCAAATGTTGTTACCGGTATGTGTGGACTGTATAAACTTGTGTGCGAATTTAATAAAAATGACATACACTGGATTTTCTCAATACAGTATTCAGCTAAAATTTTGCAAGATAACGCCCGGACTTTATCAAAATGTAACTGGAGAATATAACTTGACAAATCCACTCAAACGGGACCACGTGGACCTCAAAAGCGAGGCCCCCTCAGGTGTGGGGCCTGGGGCACTCGCCCCACTTGTTACCTCCAAACGCCACTTTTGCTCAGCTTTTACACAGAGTGTAGACATAAGATGCAGGTCATCATAAAATTACCTGAATATGTAAAAATACTGTAAGAGTTAGTAAGCTAATGTCCTGTCCAAGGTTGGTACCCATGTGGTGCCAGTATTACCTGAATAATAAATCTCCATCCCATGGACCATTTAGAAAATGAACAGACATGCATATTTGTAAAGTATACTCCATGAAAACAGATGGATGCTGACAATCAAAGTCAAATTACTTCCTGCAGAACTACTGTATATATTTCATATACTGCACATTTCAAGAATGGATACATACAGGAACTTTGTAGTAGTGACCTTTCTGCCTTAGGCTTAAGCATCTTTGCAGGTGGCAACCAACCTCCTGGATAGATAGAGAGACAGCAGTTCACATTTTGGTTACAACATACAAATACCTTGATGAAGACAGCTAGATTGAATTCTCTGAAGAAAATTTTTGAAGTTGATGGATTTTTTGAAGCTTGTGTGAACATGCTGGATTGGTACCCTACCTTGTGGTACTGCCATCAAAAAGTTATTTTACCTCTTTCTAGCCCCATATTTCATATATTTAGGAGAGACTGTGTGGGGCCAGATTATGCAAGAATTGTTCACGTTTAAAGTATATTTCATTCAAGACTGAAACTGGTTTATATTTTCCTTGAGGGAAATTGAGTGCTAGAATGAAAGGAGTAAAAATCAATGAAGAGTGTGCCAGAGCAAAACATCTGAAGAGCTGTAATATTGAGGAAAGGGCCGACAGGTTATGAGGAGGCAAGCCTTGCGAGCAGAGGTTGTCTAGTGGAGAAACAATTTATCCAACGAAACCCTGCTGTTTTATTATTTTTTCTGTATAATGTGCATGAGTTGAAAGATTTCATTAAATCAGTTATGATGGTCAATGGCTCACAGATAATAAAGATCCATTCCACAGCATTTGAGTGGAGGCGTCTTAAGAGAAGCGTCTCCGGTTGATTACAGTTTTCATGTGCTGTGCAGCAGGAGTCTCCGCTGGTGTTATTGTAAACCCCGGGCTACAGAGAAGATGAATGTTTATTAGGTAATGCAGTCGAACGCAGAGAGAAAGCACAGTTCTCTGGCAATAATCTTGGTAGCATACTGTGCTGTCATACCGTTAAACAAATTGATTCCCTTTAAAATTTTTATTGATGGCTCACTTTAACTTGCCAAATAGTTCCAAAGTTCCAGCCATAAAAAAGACCTTAAAGAACAGTAGTGAAATATTAACGTTTGCAGGAGCTGACAGATCTTTGCTGCTTTCAGCCTGTAGCTGTGTTGTAGGATGTTGACCTTTTTAAAATGTTTATATTCTGTGATTTCAAAGTATTTGAGCAGCAGGCACATATTTAAATTTGGATTTCGGGCAGGTTTTTTTTAAACATCTTGATTTCAATTTTATTGCCATTTAAGACTTTCTGATTGTGTTGATAAATTCCTCTTAGACTGAAAGGAAGTGAATGGCAGGTGTTTGCTTTTTCAATCTTGTGTAATTTGTCTCTTTTTTTCTGATAGCATAGGGAGTCTTTTAAATGGATTACATGTTTAGGGGTTTAATGCTAGGTGGAGGCACCAGGGATTAACTCGTTTTTATGGGAACACTGCATGTGACACCAAGAGGTAAACAGATAGTGAGAGTGGGACAATGACTCTAATGTAGGGTGATGAAAGGTAAAAAAGGCTCACTACTGGTACGGAGTGTGAAGAGAACTCCGATTTGATTTGGAGTTGAAACTCCTGGAGGGATGCCACTGGAGAGGCTGACACAGAACAAAATGAGATTGGATATTTTTATTTCATTTAGTCCAAACATGTATTTAAAGCAAGCAGAATGAGGGGGTGATGACATTCCAACATGTCACTGTGCTGCTCATGTGATGATGTTCCATAACATTCCTAGATTCACTTAAATCGGATTAGGACCACAGAGAGTCAGATTCTATCCCAGCAGCACTGGGTGCAAAGCAGGGAAAGCTCCAGACAGGAATCCAATTGATCACAGCTTACATACTGCCATACTTACACTCACACTGGACCACTTTGGATTTGCCATTAAAGCTAGTAAGGTCACCTTTTTGGATAGAAGAAAAAAATGAGCGTAGCTTCATACAGATATGGGAAGAACATGCAGATGCCACACTAACTATGACCAGCTGTGGAACTCAAATGTGGGATGCTTGTCAACCATCCATCCATCCATCCTCTTCCGCTTATCCGAGATCGGATCATGGGGGCAGCAGCTTGAGCAGAGATGCCCAGACTTCCCTCTCCCTGGCCACTTCTTCTAGCTCTTCCAGGGGAATCCCGAGGTGTTCCCAGGCCAGCCGGGAGACATAGTCAGCAACGCTTATCAAATAATCTCTCATTTTTTTCAGTTGATCTCTCATGTACTTCTTTGCAACATGGGAACAAACCAGACCAGAATAACTCAAGAAGGTCTAGATGGACATGAGGATGGAAAAACTACACATAAATGGTGAACAGCCTGGATATAAGTCCAAATTTAAAGAGCAGACTAGAACATCCAAGTGCATGATTAAGGACATGTCATACTCTGACAGACTTGGAGAATTAAACCTGTATATACTCCGTGGGGATGTCTTCATATTCTAAAGGCATTGATAAAACAGATCTAGCAGAATTCTCTCCCCTGAACAGTGAATTACTTACTCAAGGACATCAGTGGAAGTTAAGGGAAAGGGCATTTAGGACTGAAGACAGAGTAGGCCAAGAGTTGTGGGAATCTGGAACAAACTACCGAGACATATAGTTGAAGCAGAAATCTCTCTAAGAAAATCTTGAGATGAGACTATTGCCAAGAGATTTTTTCAAGTCCCGCCCTCCTCTAAACCATTTCCAACCACTCCCACGGTCCTCTCACCACTCATTCGTGTGAATGCTTTTGTCAGACACAGTTCCACAATTCCCATGAAAATAACAATCTGTTTAAATTGTACATCCACTTCCCAATACGCGAGTGGCAGATCCATGAAGTGGCTAGCACGTAGCGCCCGCCCAGGGGTTGGCGAGCGAAGTGAGCAGGGGGCAGAACCCCCTAGTCTTTTCAAATTTTTAGAAGTATCTGTATGAGACTTTAGGACAGCTTACATATTTGCTAAACAAACAAGCCTGGTGGACTGAATGGTCTCCTCTCATATTTCAAATTTCATATGTTCTTATGAGCTAAAAGACAGCAGCTTTAATCACAGTGCCAGTTTCAGTTATTTTGTGCATCCATCTTATTTTAACACACTTTTTAATTTTAGTCTTGGTAACATCAGGAACAAGGCAAGAACAAGGTCTGGGCCAACACAGTGAGATTATGGGATATTTACAGAGATGGTGAAAGGCCAAGGAGTTGACACCTGGTTGTGAGGTACTAGTGCTAGCAACTGTTCAAAACTTACTCATTTAGAAGATTGTATAAAAGTTTGAAAATTATTTTTAAAAGTTTGAGGATCTTGGTTAAAGTTATAAGACAAATTGCTAGACTGGCTCCAGAACTGTGGGATATGAGCTATGAGGAGAGATTGAAGGAGATGAATCCTTTCAATCTAAACAAACAGATAAATGCAGTGTAAGATGACAGAAGTGTTTAAAATTATGATGGGCGCGAGCTTGTCAGGCTGATACCATCTGTTACTTTAAAATGAGCTCTTCAGCAAGAATACTGTGATTGGGGCCCAGATGGATGTTGGTTAAGGAGAAATTTAGTACAAATGTTAGAATGATTTTCTTTGTACAGAGAACTCCGGAAACCTCAAATGACTTACCAAGCAGTGTAGTAGACTGAAGTTATTTAGCGTCTTAACTTGACGCTTTCTTGAATAATGACTGAAAGGTTGAGTAGTCTGTTATCATCAAAAGATTCCTTATAGGCCTAATCTAAAATTCACCCAGATTTTCTAACCTGGCACGAGGACCAAATTGTACATAGCTCCTCATATACAAATCAGCTTGACATATCACCTATATGCCAGGTTGCTTAAGCTTTGCTCTAACAAAATAAAATAATTGTGAATAAATCATAAGCTGTATGACTCAAGTTAGATAACAGCAACACTTTCTTGGCCTATATTTTACTTGTTTGATTCTCATTCATCTTAGGTCTGGGTGGAGTGGTGTCTCTGAGGCTAGGGATCTGCACTGACAATTGGAAGTATTGCCAATTTGAACCCAGTAAATGTCAAAAGTGACTCTACTTCATTGGTCCCTAGAGCAAGGCCCTTTACCTTCAATTGCTCCGTCCTGGGTATGACGTTAATCTGCATCCAACCCTGCAAGTAGACCCTACAACCGGCAGGGAAAAACCTGGGGGTTGGTGGCAGAACTGGCACTCCAACCACCATAAAAAGCCTCACACTGTTCCATTCCTTCTGAACTACTAGTGTGGTGCTGAGGTGTCACCCATTGTATGGCTACACTCGAGTCCTATTCTGGGATCCTGAGTTGGTTTGTCATGCGGTGGGTGCGACAGTGCGTGCTCCTAACCTCTTAGGTCTCACCCTGCTTTGATAACAAACCCTTCTAAATGTGAAGCAAACAATTGTGGAGCATGTGTTTGTTTGCTATTGTATTTGAATTGAAAAAAATTGTGCATTTTAACGTGATTTACAATATTTTTTCAAAGGGCCATAGGAAGAAAAAATATGAAGATGTAGAGAATACGAGCTATGTGACTGAGCAGGGTGCTCTGGAGCAACAGTTGCACAAAACACATAACACAAGGGGGTTGAAAAGGAGACAACAACAACAAAAACACCATTTATTTATATAGGAACATTTTCATACAAATTATGTAGCTCAAAGTGCTTTACAAGATGAAGAAAGAATAAAGAAAAATATAAAAATAAGATTAGACAATACTAAATAACAAAGAATAAAGTAAGATCTGCTGGCCATTAGGACAGAAAAAAACAAACAAAAACAAAAAACTCCAGAGGGATGGAGAAAAAAAAAATCTGCAGGGGTTCTGAGGCCACGAGACCACCCAGCCTGCCACTGGGCATTCTACCTAACATTAATGGTCAAAATCAGTCCTCATGGTTTTGCAGGCTTCACGGGAAAGAATTTGATGATGAATTCAGGGACTGCCTCGTGCCTTGATCAGGTGGTGGATGGCACAGATCGCCACCACAGAAAACCAGAAAAAGAACAGCAGAGAAAGTAGGGGTTAGTATGGATTGTGGAGCCATGATAAAAATGACAATAAAATGCATATATGGAATGTAAGGGTTACACTAAAATAAAGCTATAAGAAAACCATATTAAAATAATGGGTTTATAGCAGTGTTTTAAAGTGCTTCAGCGTCAACACAGGGCAACGGGTAGTCAAAATAATTAGCACAACAATTAGCACACCACAAGAGAGTACAGACTAATTTTACTCTATGTTTACACCATTGAAGGGGCTAGTCTGTGATGCACAGAGCAAGACTGCTTGTATGAATAGCTACTGTTCCGCTCCAACTCTGCAACATGATTTCTCCATCCATGTGAGACAAAAGAATGAATCGTTTTATCTTTCTTTTTATTTTGGCTGAGTGGTGAGAGATCACTCTAAAAGCACCTTCCTTTTTTGGATGTTTTCTTCTTTTTCATTGTTTGCTTTTTTTGTGATGGTACTGGAATACCCAGACACACCCGAATGGCACACATGGGCATCTCTTTGTTAAACTTTAATTAATGTCAGTGGCAGAATTGGGTGAAGCTCTGTGTTTGGTGGTGTGGAAGGTGATAGGCCTGGGTTCACTTGACACTATCTCTACACTAAGAAATCTTTTTATGGGATTTCACTTACACATAAGAAGGACAATGAAGGGCTATAAAAGATGTTATTGCAATTGTTTTGCCACAGGCTGTATCATTTAGAAAAAAACATCCCTTCTTATGTCACACCATTTCTGCTGAATGACAAATTGGTTAGAGATCTTAAGAGTAGCAAGTAACTGGTACTTCAGAGAAAGGAAATGCCCTTAGGTTGTAACCTGAATTAAAAACATATTGTATCTTTTAAGAAGACAGGCTAGTATGATAATAATATAATACATAAATAAAATAAATAAATGATGTTCCATAACTAAAGGGGTGCCTGCTGGGGCAAGGGCACCACCTGTCTGGCACAGAGCAGGGTTACATTCAGAAGGAAAGAGAGAGAGAGAGAGAGAGAGAGAGAGAGAGAGAGAGAGAAAGAAAGAAAGAAAGAAAGAAAGAAAGAAAGAAAGAAAGAAAGAAAGAAAGAAAGAAAGAAAGAAAGAAAGACCGGCCGCAGGCAAGGTGTGTCAATGTAGAAATGTGTGGGGCTTCTAAGGGACAATATGTCACACATGCTTGCTCTGTAGGCAGGGGCAACAGTGTGAGCATGAGAGTAAGGGATCTGTGGCTTCGATACAACTATACAGTTCTTCCTGGGCATTCTAGATGAAAGTTAACAGGGTTGCCCCAGCTTCAGGCCAGAGAGGCACAATGAAACCAGCGAGGCTACATCAAATGTAGCAACACCTCCTGACCACCACAGGGCAAAGTGTACCAGAACGCAAAGTATGGGGCAGCATTAACCCTCTGATAGAGTTGGTATCCAGAGAGCTATTTTGGAGGCTTGGCTCTTATTAAAGGCAATGGAAGGCTCAGAGGGTACATGGACACCAGGAGTTCTGGCCTTGGGTCCCTGTAGCAAATTTACTGAGATCAATGACTTGAGAGCTGACTCCATCGTTTAATTGGAAACTACTCTGTGAAAGGGTTTAAAGCGACCTTAGGCCTTTGCGTACATATCTGGGAAAGACAGGATGAACACTCAGTTGTTAGGGGGAAGGGTGTCAGGGTCTGGAGAAACAGAAAGAAAGAACAAGAGAGACAGGGAGAAACCATGAGAAAGGGAGTGTTTTGATGTGATAAATAAGGGGTATGTGGATGAGGCCAATCAGTTAGGCTCAAGGGCTGACCTTTTTTTATTGGTACTTTGAGTTCTCCCTTTTGTGTATCGATCCATGTAGTAATTTATGCACATACAACAGTTTTGCTCTTTTGTGTTATTTCCATGTTTTCAAGGTGCCCTTGGGGTGCCTTCCTGTCATATGACAAAGAATGGACATATAGCTCCATACTTGTGATTGTGATAATGTGCCTCACTGGTATTACCCAACATTAAATAAATTTTGTTTTGTGTCCTCTGCAGTGTGCATTGTATGAGAAAGTTGGGAGTGGCAGAGAAGTACGTAAGAGTTGTACAGGATATGTACAAGGGAAGTGTGACAGTGGTGAGGTCTGCAATAGGAGTGACAGATGCATTCAGGTTGGAGGTGGGAATACATTAGGGATTGGCTCTGAGCCCTTTCTTATTTACAATTGTGATGGACAGGTTGACAGACGAGATTAGACAGGAGTCCCCGTGGACTATGATGTTTGCTGATGACATTGTGATCTGTAGTGACAGTAGGGAGGTTGAGGAGACCCTGGAGAGGTGGAGATATGCTCTAAAGAGGAGTGGAATGAAGGTCAGTAGGAACAAGACAGAATACATGTGTGTGAATGAGACAAAGGTTAGTGGAATGGTGAAGATGCAGGGAGTAGAGTTGGCGAAGGTGGATGAGTTTAAATACTTGGGATCAACAGTACAGAGTAACGGGGATTGTGGAAGAGAGGTGAAAAAGAGAGTGCAGATAAGGAGGGAGGAATGGGTGGAGAAGAGTTTCAGGAGTAATTTGTGACAGACGGGTAAAAGCAAGAGTGAAAGGGAACATCTACAGGACCTTCGGGAGCAGCCGAAAGAAGAAGAAGAAGTCCTCTGCAGTGTGAAGAGTGGAAGTAGTTTTAGGAAAAAAGAACAAGACAAAAAGTATAAAGAATTAAAGCTTGCCTTTTTGTCCATTTAGAAAGTTCAGCAGGACGTCTTCACAGAATATATGAGCGCCTTCAGGGGAGTGTCGCAGTGGGTCTCATGTAGAGGGGAAAGACGGCGTTGTCTGACTCCCACTTGTGCGCGTGTCTCCCATGACCTCAAAATGTTAGAAGACTGAGAGAAAGTGCAAAGCGTCTTAGTATCAACTTAGTATCCCTTAGAGAAGGGATCTTGTATTGGCAGTTGTCTGGGCAGAAGCTCGGGGAAGGGAAGAAAAAAAAGGGCTTATTTTCAGTTTTATGAGAGAAGCGCAGTTCGTGTCTCAAAGGCCAACAAAGCTATGCGTGCGCGCCGGCTGCGCGCACTTTTATAGTAAATTGTGTGGGGCAAGAAACGCCACTTTTCACAGACGCGTCCACGTCATTGTGTGCCCATGGAGGGATGACGTTTAGCAGCTTAATTGGTGGGCGCGAGGGTGCCGAATACAAAAGGGAATTACAGCCTCTAGAGGGGTTTTTCTGGCTAGATCGTGCAGAGAGAGAGAGAGAGAGGGAGTGAGAGGGAGAGAGAGAGAGAGAGAGAGGGAGAGAGGGAGAGAGAGAGAGAGAGAGGGAGAGAGAGGGAGAGAGAGAGAGAGAGAGAGAGAGAGAGAGAGAGAGAGAGAGAGAGAGAGGTACTTGGTAGAACATTGTCTTGAGTTTACCAAGCATTTCCTTGTATAAATATCTCTGGATTAGCTTTGGTGGAGGTATTTATTGGGTTGTGGTTAATGGTGCACTTTTTATTTTTTTATATACACTTTTTCTCTTTTTCTGTATTTTGATTATTCTTGTTTTTAGTAAACCATGTATTATATACTGTTTAGAGGAGCCGCTTCCTGACTTGTATTACTGCAGAGGAAGCCAGCTTTATTTTTGTTTTTTGTGCATATATGGAGTTTACTAGTTTGTGTGCATTTTTCTTTTTCTTTGGTACTTTGTCAGCACTGTAAATACTGTATATAGTCATCATTTATGGGCTCCATTTAATTACTGTTTTTGTGTGTCCTTTGCGGTATTGGACTGTGTGCATACTTTTTCCGCAGGACATCATTTTTGTTTTTCTTTATGTGCACCTGTAAATAAAATTTCATTTTATTTTTGCAAAAACCCAATCCTTTTTGTGTCCGTGTCTCCCTGTCTTACACCATCATCCTGGTCCCGCATACTAGACACCTAGAGTGTAGGCTGGTGTCCCCCAATTCCCACTACACGGGGTGTCACAGTGATGGAAAGCTAAGAGTACAGTTGATAATATTTGTTATTGCAAAACCTCAGGAGGGTTTCTTTCATGAAAGGATTAGCCATATTTCTTCATTTAGATGCTAATATCGATGCTGGGATTGATGATCAATGATGATAGATGATTGACAGTAAAGTGTCCAGGGTAGCACACACTGTACAGGTGCTGGTCATAAAATTAGAATATCATGACAAAGTTGATTTATTTCAGTAATTCCATTCAAAAAGTGAAACTTGTATATTAGTTTCATTCATTACACACAGACTTATATATTTCAAATGTTTATTTCTTTTAATGTTGATGATTATAACTGACAACTAATGAAAGTCCCAAATTCAGTATCTCGGAAAATTAGAATATCAATTAAGACCAATGCAAAAAAAGGATTTTTAGAAATGTTGGCCAACTGAAAGGTATGAACATGAAAAGTATGAGCATGTACAGCACTCAATATTTAGTTGGGGCTCCTTTGGCCTGGATTACTGCAGCAATGCGGCGTGGCATGGAGTCGATCAGTCTGTGGCACTGCTCAGGTGTTATGAGAGCCCATGTTGCTCTGATAGTGGCCTTCAGATCTTCTGAATTGTTGGGTCTGGCGTATTGCATCTTCCTCTTCACAATACCCCATAGATTTTCTATGGGGTTAAGGTCAGGCGAGTTTGCTGGCCAATCAAGAACAGGGATACCATGGTCCTTAAACCAGGTACTGGTAGCTTTGGCACTGTGTGCAGGTGCCAGGTCCTGTTGGAAAATGAAATCTGCATCTCCATAAAGTTCGTCAGCAGCAGGAAGCATGAAGTGCTCTAAACTTCCTGGTAGACGGCTGCGTTGACCTTGGACCTCAGAAAACACAATGGACCAACACCAGCAGATGACATGGCACCCCAAACCATCACTGACTGTGGAAACTTTACACTGGACCTCACGCAACGTGGATTCTGTGCCTCTCCTCTCTTCCTCCAGACTCTGGGACCTTGATTTCCAAAGGAAATGCAAAATTTACTTTCATCAGAGAACATAACTTTGGACCACTCAGCAGCAGTCCAGTCCTTTTTGTCTTTTTGCCCAGGCGAGATGCTTCTGACGCTGTCTCTTGTTCAAGAGTGGCTTGACACAAGGAATGCAACAGCTGAAACCCATGTCTTGCATACGTCTGTGCGTGGTGGTTCTTGAAGCACTGACTCCAGCTGCAGTCCACTCTTTGTGAATCTTCCCCACATTTTTGAATGGGTTTTGTTTCACAATCCTCTCCAGGGTGCGGTTATCCCTATTGCTCGCACACTTTTTTCTACCACATCTCGTCCTTCCCTTCGCCTCTCTATTAATGTGCTTGGACACAGAGCTCTGTGAACAGCCAGCCTCTTTAGCAATGACCTTTTGTGTCTTGCCCTCCTTGTGTAAGGTGTCAATGGTCGTCTTTTGGACAACTGTGAAGTCAGCAGTCTTCCCCATGATTGTGTAGCATACAGAACTAGACTGAGAGACCATTTAAAGGCTTTTTCAGGTGTTTTGAGTTAATTAGTTGATTAGAGTGTGGCACCAGGTGTCTTCGATATTGAACCTTTTCACAATATTCTAATTTTCTGAGATACTGAATTTGGGACTTTCATTAGTTGTCAGTTATAATCAGCAACATTAAAAGAAATAAACATTTGAAATACATCAGTTTGTGTGTAATGAATGAATCTAATATACAAGTTTCACTTTTTGAATGGAATTACTGAAATAAATCAACTTTGTCATGATATTCTAATTTTATGACCAGCACCTGTAGAGTGTTTTTTGCTCTAGTTTGTAATCTGTGGAATTAACCATAGGATTGGAAGTGTACTTTTGATGCTGCAGTCCGTAAAGATGGTTGCTGCATTCAACACAGAAGAACTCCCAGCTTCGGTTCTCAGATGGCAGTCAGGGCACCATGGATCACCAACTTTTTTACACAGCTCCCTTATTTTGTGAACACTATGCCAAAATACATTTTAAAGTACAGAACGATAGGTTAATTATTCTGATACATTTCAGCGATTCATGTGGGGTTCGCACAGTGAGTCAGAGTCAGAAACTGAACTGTTAACCTTTTAAGGTAGGCCACACAGCCTACAGTAAAATAATTTCTGATCTAAATTAAGAATACAGATCTAAGTTAAGGTCAGAATGCAGGTGATAGCACAGGAGTTTCTCCCTGCTGTGTGGCTCAGGGCTTTTTTTTTGATGGATAGCCTTTTAACAGCCTTCTACTAGATGGTTTTGTGCAGACAGGTTGACAGAAGCCCCAGGGTTGTGCTCTTTGTGTATTTCGGAAAACCTGCTGCAACAAATGTGTTTGTAACTCTCCAATGATGCTAAAATACGGCTGAAAGCAATAAGGACTATTTTCGGCATCTCCCAACTTGCTGACCACTTTGGAACACAAGTGGCAGTGAAGGCAACAGGGAGCTAACAGTCCTAGTTCTTAATGTTATGTTCTCCATTATCCACATGATTGTTCTGTAACATTAAGACAAAATAATCTTGTCAAGTACTATCATGGCTATTAATTGGTCTAGTGTAGGTAATTGTATATTTTTATGACCTGGAATGGATTAGCATTTCAACCAGGGTTGGCACCTTGAGTCCAATGCTGTGGATATAGGAAATACAATATACAGAATCTATACAGAATTTGTTATTTTTTGGTGTTTAACTTTATACAGCATAGTGCAAGATACATTTTACATTGGGTGGTCTATTCCTCTTTTTTACAATGTTATACAAGCAACATTTGTAAACCCACATAACCCTGTTAAGGGTAATGAGCGACTGCTGCATGTCAAAGCAGCATCAAGTGAAAGGCAGAGACAGACCCTGAATGAGGCACCAGGATATCACAGAGTCCACTCACATGGGGCTAACTTGGAATCATCGATCACTTTAACAGGCACATCTGTGGTAATGTAGAATGAAAACTAGAGTGAATCCTGGAGAAGAAAAACCCCACAGACATCAAGAGGGTATCCTACACAGACATTGACAAAGCTTACAATTCAAACCCAGGATGCTGAGTCCATGTGGTAAGAGCACTAACCACAGCACCACCAAGTGGCCTGAACCAAAAAAAATACAACGTTTCTGCTTTTAAGCACTTGATTGATTTTCCTGTATACCGTATATACTCGCCGATAAGTTTAGGTTTAGGTTTAGGTTTCTTTATTTAGTCATGTTTACACCAGAAAACATGAAATTTGCCTTCTCAGTTGCATCTAATAACAGGTAACAGACAGAATGAAATAAAACAGACAAACAGAAATAAGAAAGGTTAAGGTAAGTCAGTTAGATAAAACATATTTGCACCAAAAAAAAAAAAAAGGTAACAGGATATATATCAAAACCTTAAACATAATCTCCGATATTTCTTATTGAAAAGTCGTAAGGTCACTAGGAAGAAAGGAGTTTCTGGAGCGATTTGTGTGGGTTTTCAAAGCAACTATCCTTCCTGATTTACTGAAGTTTAGTTCTACATGTAATGGATGACTGTCATCAGTTGAGATGATTTCCAGTTTCTTTAGCATTGCCCTCTGACACACAGTAGTCAAATCATCTACATCAGCCCCAATAACTTTAGCTGCATACTTCGTAATCTGCTGGAACTTTTTTGAGTTTTGGTTTGTCAGACTATTAAACCAGGCAATGAAACTGAAAGTGACCACAGACTGGATCATACTGCGATAGAAGGACAACATGAGGTCCTTGTCTACTTTAAATAGTTTGAGTTTATGGAGGAGAAATAAGCGCTGGTTGCATTTAGAATATAATTTTTTTTTATTTGTATTCCAGTTAAGATTGTTATCTAGGTAAGTTCCTAAGTATTTATATTCATTCACTATTTCTACCTCCTCTCCCAGAACTACAATAGGTGAACATACAGATTTCTGTCTCTTAAAATCAAATATCATTTCTTTGGTCTTTTTTACATTCAGAGTGAGAGAGTTTTTATTGCACCAGTTTACCATACAGTCCACTTGATTTAGATAGTGGCTTTCATCCTCCCCAGATATGCATCCTATGATCATGGTGTCATCCGCATACTTAATAATGGAGCAGTGGTCATTGTTCTGTCTCAGGTCACTTGTGTACAGAGTAAACAGTAATGGTGATAAGACACCCCCCTGTGGACTTCCTGTGTTTGAATGAATGGCTATTGAAAAAGTGTCCTGTACTTTAACTGTCTGTGAACGATTTAAAAGAAAGTTCTGAATCCATAGTGTGATAAATGGGTTTACATTCATACTGTTTAATTTCCCAATCAGTTCTCCTGCGGGTAAGTCGGGGCTTGATTTTACAGTATAATTTCTGGTATTTTATAATGTTGATCATATAAGTCGAATGTGGAAACACTATTGGTACAAGAGATTAAGATATGCTATCACCCACCTGAGAGGGTAACCACGGAGCACACCGCCTTTTTATTCTATTTATTGTGCCTACGGGACCACACGGTAATACCCAAATGTTTGCACTGATTTGTGTTTTTTGTATCTCAAACCCTCATACACCTTTTATCGTAAGAGCATCCCTTATCTACGATGGAGCGTTCGTTCAGAAGAAAATATGAAGCTAGTTTTAAATTGAAGTAATGGAAGAAATTGGTAACTGCACTTCTGCAACAAAATTCGATGCGTCTGAGAAACTGATGTGAGATTGGAGGAGGCAAAAAGATGTAAAAAAAAATTAAGTGTTGCATTTTTTAACTGGCGTATAAGTGAGGGTCTGATTTTATGGGTTTCAAGACCCATCTTATATGTGAGTATTTACTGTACGGTCATCAGTCAGTCATTATCCATCCATCCATCCATCCATTTTCCAACCCGTTATATCCTAAAACAGGGTCACGGGGGTCTGCTGGAGCTAATCCTAGCCAACACAGGGCGCAAGGCAGGAACAAATCCCTGGGCAGGGTGCCAGCCCACCGCAGGGCACACACACACACACACCCAGCACACACCAGGGACAATTTTGGATCGCCAATGCACCTAACCTGCATGTCTTTGGACTGTGGGAGGAAACAGGAGCACCCGGAGGAAACCCATGCAGACACGGGGAGAACATGCAAACTCCACGCAGGGAGGACCCGGGAAGTGAACACAGATCTCCTTACTGCGATGCAGCTTTGATACCACTGTGCCATATTTATGGTAGTTCCTAGTAAAATGTAAGGTGTACAAGGCACAGCCTGTAGAGAGAAGACCTGGACATGCTAGAGGGATTGAATCTCTTAACCCCCCTGGGAGTATCTTGGAATTCCCCAGAAGGATTCTGAAAAATCTGTTGAGGACAGAACGGTCTAATCAGATCAACCAAGCATGGTACCACCACAGATTTTATCAACATCAGTGGAGATGCATTGTATTAAAGTCAATTAGTTTAGCCTCTCTTATCACTCTATTGTGAGCAAAAAAAAAAAAAACTGGCACCCCAAGTCAATAAACAATGTCACACTAAACCAATGGTCTGTTTTCAAGTACATCTTAAAAAACATCAACTTGAGATATAAAGGTCCTCATGTTAATACTAATGAGTACACTACTTGGTACCATATTCCTTGTATCTGTGGTTCTTCATGTGAAAATAGCGTGTGATGGGTATGATTTACCACATCATCGTATCGCTGATGGTATCATGTCAGGGCTGATGTTACGTTTCTTACTTCACTTATTGCTGTCTATGTGAAAGAAAATATTTTGCAACTCTGGTGCAAATTTAACCCTTAACTAACTTCCATCTGTGTCTCCATTGCTTATTGACAAATCATTTAAAGTTCTGGTTATCATTCCCTTTAAAATGTTCCACATTGCTGTCATGTCTCCTCTTAACCTCTGTAGATTCAACTCCTTCAAACACACACCACTAGTCCTGGAATTAGCCTAGTTACACTTCTCTGGACTTTCTTTTTTGCTAATATGCATTTTTGTAAAATGGAGGCCAAAACTGCACACATGCTTTCAGATGAGGGCTCACAACTGCTTTGTATAGGTAAAGAATAACCTCCCATGACTTGACATAACTGATGTAATCTTTTTGTTTTGAACCAAAGCCTTAAACTTCATAAATTGCTTTAAAAATCAGGAAAATGGCAGCCAATCTGCTTGGGAATAACAGCACATGAGCTAACAATGCTTTCTCCTGTACTCTTTATAAATCTAAACTCTCAGACAAGCTGAGGAACTTCTCCAAGAAATACTGAAGGGATTATTTTCAATTCATTAATTCTATGTCTCGTGAATGCACCCGTTTTAGACTCTTATTGATTGTTCATTGTACACAAGCAGTCTTTTAAGTCACGTCCGTTTCTCCATTTTTTGAAGTTAATTTGAATTTCTGGGCTCGAGAGTAACAGTTTGAATGCAATATTCTCCTATAATAAAATTCCCCAGCAAGTTGAGCCGTACGTGCTGAGAGCTCAAAGGAAAGCAATGACTCTGCAATTCCATTTACGGCTCATTTGCCAATAAACAGATAAGAAAAAGAATGACAAAAGTGTTATCTTGGTTGGTGCAGGTCCTAATTTTAACAGAAAAAAATGGACTCCCAAAGGGCTAATAAAAAAGCGTCAGAAACAATGAGAGGATTACTGGGGCCGGCTACGTCAGGGCCATTTGCAAATAACAACTTTATCTGTGTAATGCATGTGCTTAGTGCTTTGGCATGCTGTTAATTTGCAACGACTGAAAATTAAGCAGCACTTTGTTTCCCTTCCAATTTCTAACCATTGATTATACATTCATAAAACCATCCTATTCTTACAAGCCTGGTAATAAAGCTGCTTTGAAAATTTAATTGAGCTTACTAATCAGCCAGCTAATTTGTTTTTAGTTGCCAATTACTAATTACATATTAAATATTAAATGTAAATTTAATAGCATTTGCTAAAAAAGGCTAAACATCAGAACCGCAAGGAAGGCAAACAGGTTTCAGCGGAACACAATGAATTTTAATTGCCATGACACTACATTTGCAGTCCAGTTATTTTTATCTGTATTATAATATTCTTCGACAGGGATCGTGAGCTCCATGGAACAAGCATAACATTCACTGCAAAGGATGTGCAAGCATGTGGGCTGTTAAAAGAGAGGAGGGGAGGAGAATTCTCTTTGTGACCAAACAAATGGTCTCTCTGAGTCATTATAAATGTTGCTCTGCAGTACTTCTGTTTGGTTTCTTTGTCAAAAAAGTAGAAGGATGAAGGCTTTCATGCTCATTAATATCACTTGTTGTTCTGGGGAATTGGTTTGCTTTCCTTGCTTGAGGCCACTTGTGCATTTTGACTCCCTTCATAAGGACTCGTCACCTGCTTTTGCAACTTGTCCTTGCTGACACGTTTTTTCCAAATATAAAACAGAACTCGATGTTGGAGTGACTCACTTATTCTAGCAGACCTGGGTTCCATTTCCAGACCTGTGTGGCCTGTGCCACTCTCATTAATGCATTTTCTGGTGCTCATTTATAAAGATTTTGATTTGAACTGCAACTAAAGCTAGTCCTAACAAAATAACACCAGGACCCATTTTCATCAAGCATATTACAATTACTCCTGGGAACAATCACTCTGGGATAAGAATTTATCAGGATGTGCCCAGGATGTGCTTGCCCATCTCTGCCTGAAAGCCATCTTCTGGCAGCTCCTTGCAAGTTAAGACAGCTCACGAGCTCTCCTAAATCCTGGTGAAGTTAGGTGTCATTAGGAAAATTAAATTAAATAAAATGCTTTTATTCCTACTCCTAAGAGTAAGACCAACATTGTGTCACTCTGAGAATTTTAAGCCAGTTAGGACCGTTTTCTGACTCTGAGACACTTGATAAATACAGGCCCAGCTTTAGGATGATGTGGAAAACATCATGCATCAATAAATACATGCAATAAGTTACCAGACCATATACTTAATTGTGAGTAATACTTAGAACATTCAAATCTTCAATGTTATTTGAAAGAGTTAGGAGAACAGGGAGCAAATAGCCATACCAGGCTGAATGGCCTTCTCTCGTCAGAACAAAATCTGTCTGTGATGAATGCAATCAGACTTATAGATAACCTTAAGTATTGCCAAGAATGACAGCCACTCGGCTGGTTTTATACTACACCACATTAAGCATAAATGGTTATTACTTTGGAAGGCATAGTGGTACTTTACTTAGTACTGCTAATCCCATTTCTGTCAGGTTTGGGAGTCATCTGATTATTATTTTAGGCTCTTAATTGGTTCTGTTTGTCGTACTTTTTGTATTTTTTCCATCACTTATCTAACAGAGTTGTCCACATTTTGTAGGGCATCATCTACTGACTGTTTCCTCGATTGCCATGGCTGTGCATGCCTCCATGTGTTACTTGGAAAGCATGGCTTGTGTGACTGATTGGTAGCAAACAGTGTTTGGATATTTATTCATTCACAAGGTAAGTGGTCAGAGCTTCTGTAATTGTGGTCAAATGATCATATAGCTGCTTCCAGCTCTTTACCAGATCATTAGTTTTGTGGTAGACAACCAGGGACCTTGCCCCTCCAGGACCCTCCTGTGACAGAAGGACCAGGGGAGAAGACATATTTTGGATAATACCTCCCCTGGAACACGAGAGGGCAACCCCTCTGATTTACATCGAGACCACAAGCTTGGAGCTTGGAAGCTCAACCAAGGGGGCCCTGGACCGCAGCACTTCTGCCACACCCGGAAGTGGTGCCAGAAGAGAATCCAGGCACACCTGGAGTACTTCCTGGTGCCCATGCAGCACTTCCGCCACACCCGGGAGCACTTCCGGATACAGTATAAAAGAGGCCACCTCACTCCATTCAGGGAGCCAGAGTCGGAAGGTGGAGGGCAAAGGTTGCGAGGAGAGGAGTGGTGGTGGCAGAGAAGAGAGAAGACAAGAGAAAGAAAGAAAGAAAGAAAGAAAGAAAGAAAGAAAGAAAGAAAGAAAGAAAGAAAGAAAGAAAGAAAGAAAGAAAGAAAGAAAGAAGGGACTGAGCAATTTGTGGGTGATTTGTGCACTGTGTGTAAGTAAAGAAAAACAAAAGAATTATAAACCGCGTGTGCTTGGACTTGTGCGGTCTGCCTGTCTGTGTCAGGGTTAACTTCCACAGTTTGTAAGCCACTGGTGCTTCATATTTACATTTTAGTGTTTGTTGTGTGTGTGGTATAATTATTATCTTTTGATCACAGAAGCCAAATATCACAGACAGACACCTAATTGCAGTTTTCAAAGGGTGTGGACTAAGTTTCAGTAAATAAGGATCAGCTAGGCTGAGTTCCCAGCTTCAATCAGAGCATCTTCTTTGAGTGGGTTGTTTTGCTTGTCTCAAACTTAGTCTTCTCCAGGGTGTCAGGCATTGCCATTTTCCAGAGTCCTGAGAGCTCAATATCAATAGCATGACCGTTGCCTCTATGGAGTTCACACATTCTTCTAAATCCATTTAATTAGGTGGATTGACTGAACTGATGTCTGTGAGTATGGAGTTTGCATCGGTGTGCCTCGTGATGGTACTGTTGACATTTCCAGGATTGATTCCTATCTTGTGTCTTGTGCTGCTGAAATAGCTTTTGATAGTCAAAACCCTAACCCTAAGCCTAAACCTAACCCTAACCTTCAATAGGCAAGACAAGTTCAGAAAATTGGATGTGTGATTTTTATTTCTGGGATTGATCCTTGGCAAATTTAGAAACCTTGGTTCACTTTTCCTCTTGCTCCATGTTGGTGTGGTAGTTTATATGCTTCCTTCCTATGTTTTTGGTGCTACAGTTTCTTTCTATGTTGAATCAGTGAGTATATATTTGTGAGTATGTGTGTCCCCACCACCAAAAGTCTACAATTTAATTCTTAATGATATGTCTTTTTTGGGCTTCAAAGAAAAGCTTATATGGGCTCATATGGAATTATGACAATTTGCTGAGTTGACTGTCCAGTCCATTTGTTTACTGTCCTTATTCAAGAAGATTTTATCATGGAGTCAAGCTGCACAGTTTCACATATTAACTGACCCCTCAGCAGTAAAACCAGTCATGTGAAAAAGTAGGTCAGCAACTTAATTATACGGTTTTACTTATTAGTATATAACCAACAGTCAACTAGTCCTCGGCATGTCCTATAATTAGATAAGTCGAACCTGAAGTGACACATAACACATAACAGAAATTAACTTGTCATTATTTATTCAACAAAAAAGCCAATACTCTTTTTACACTATGTTTGAAAAAGTAAGTACAACTCATGATTCAGTAGCTGTAGTTATCATTAATTTCTGAGATTGTTAGTCTTAATAGAGGAATTTTGGTGCAGTTCTCCTTTACAGCACTCCTTTAGTTCATGAATGTTTTTTAGGCTGTATGCTCTCAAGGGGGCTGAGGTTTGGACTTTCACGTGGTCATATCAAAAGTTTCATTCCTTTCTTTTTAGCGATTCAGCTCTAGATTTTCAATGGTGATAAGCATCATTACAACATTACACTAAGCATCATTGTCTTACTGCAAATTCATCCATGCTTCAGACATACAGTATATTGCATGACCATCATTGCGGGATAAGCCCTCCTTGTTAAATCAGCACAATTGTCAGATTCCCCTTTGGGAAATCGAGCATTATCGTCAGATAAGAGGGACACCCTTCTCAAACTGAGCATATTCACCGTACCATCGACCCACTACACAACCCATTACAACCCACTTCATGTCCAATTACCAATAATATAAGCAATAGCAACTCACAAACCAGCAGTGGTAGCCCATGATCCGACCCAATGGTTGAGAAACACTGCTCTAGAATAAGGTGTTGTGAAGAGGATCTCATTATGAAGTAAGTGACTGTGAGATATTTAGATTCTGTGGAGGTAAAACAACCCCAAATTATCACCCTTCCATCACTGTTCTTACTATTGGGTTTAAGGTTCTTCTGGTGATACTTTTTTTGTGTTTTTCATCAAATAAGGCTTTATGCATAATAACCAAACAGCACTAGCTTGATTGCATCTGTGCAGACTGTGCTTCTCATTACTAGAGTTTCAGTTAGGATGTCTCTGGGTTTAAGTCACGCATTACTTAATGGTAAATGTCTGTCTTACTTCTCTTGATAGTTCTGAATCTCTAATTGTGTAGTTTCTGTCCTGTTTAGACTTGTAATTTTGTCTTTAGAATTATTTTTTGGGGGCTGATTTGGCTGTTAAAGGTTAAAGTTAGTTAAAAGTTTATCCTTTTAAGTTACTTTTATTTCCTATTTAGTGTTGTGAGTTGCAGGCTATGAAACTCAAACCAAGCTTTATGTTCAAAACTAGGTCTCATTTTAAAAACACAGGCTGTGACACTAGGGGTCGCTGTTGTCCCGTGAAACCCACAGACAACACGTCCAAACACCAGGTAAAAGTCCCAGTAATATTTTTAATATCTTCAATAAAGTGCACAAAGCACCTTCACCTCCACAATACTCAATAATAAATAAAATAAATCACAACAAATCAATCCTCCACTCCTAGCAGCTCTGTCACACTTCCTCCAAACTCCGGCTCCCTCTGCTGGGTGTCCCACAGTCCTTTATATAGTCCGTGACCCAGAAGTGCTTCTGTCCTTCAGTCCATGTTATCCCATAGCACTTCTGGGTCAGATGGAAACTCTTATTTTCTTCAGCCCGGAAGTACTTCAGTTCTTCCGTCCCTGTGACTAGAGAGTACTTCCGGGCTATAGGGAAAATAGCAATCCCTGTGCCTCCCTGCAGCGTCCCCTGGCGGCACCCATGGTATCCAGCAGGGCTGTGAAGTCAAACTCCATTTTCCATGATGCACTGCGGTAATCCGGGGCACCTCCATGTTGCAGGGAGGATTCCATCTAGCGGCCTGGGGGTGCTGACTGGGATAAACTGCTGGCCATCTCTCACAAGGCAAGGCTACCAAAAACTCTAGAGGCAGGATTTTCAGCTTATATACCAAAAAGGAACCTAGGCTATAATTCTCAAAAATGAAATGAGGTACCATAAAAATCTCTGGCCCAAAGTAACAAAACAACAATTTACAAAGTTTTTTTTAACAAATAGATTCCAAACATAAAATAAGTGCAAAATAAAAATCACAAAAGGTTTGCTTACAAGAGGTAAAATGAAAAAGGACAAAATCAAGTCTGTAAACCAAATAACAAAAAAAACGTAAAAAAAAGAAAAGCCAAACAACTACAACAAACTCCTAAAATTAAAAGAGGTGAAGAGGCCACAGCAGATTTGCATAGCTATAATTTGATACACTAAACAAAAGAGAGACGGGATTTTAAAACTATGATTAATTCAATACTGTGGAAAAATGAATCCACCCACCTATTCAAATAAATCACTTATAACAGAAAAAAGCTAGAGTCTGGATTACGTTGTCAGAAACCACAATATACGGTATGTAAAGTACCACGTGAATTATTAACAACTGTTGAAAACGGTAGCTTGCATTCTCCTGCCAAAACAGCTTCACAAAAAGAAAAAACAGTTAGTCTTACGGCAGATTCCATTCCAAAATTTAGTTATGTTTTAGAGGTGTGCCTCTTCCAGAAGAAAAGCAATGATGAACAGGAAAAGGCACCAAGAAATGCACTCCACTGTTCCTCTTTGATTGTGGCAGAACCGTTTTCCCCCTTTAGTTGGTCATAGTGGAAGCTGGAAAAAGTGGACCTTAACAACCACTGCCAGGGATTTATGTATCACATCAAATAATAAACAAACCACAGTACACAGAAAGCTACCTCTGCATCATACAATTCCCTACTTAAAGATATTGACCCCATTTTTTGTGAACTTCCACTTTTGAGTGATTAGCAATAAACACAAACCTTAGGACAGGACATTCTGAACATGTTCCTCAAAGAAGGGTGGTTCATTTGCTTCTGACTAAACACAGCACCCCAGGTCACTCTGCCAAGGGTGCTGTCATCTTTGTCATGCCCTTTGACAATTTTTTATGCAGCATATCTTTTTGACCATCTAAAGCCCAATAACAGAGAAGGCCTGCACCTCCAGTTCTTTGTTCATGTGTGACTTTCTGTTGTGCTCTGAGTGTATGACTTGTGTTTACACTGTCATCCTGTGCAATGTGCTACACTGTCCACAGAGGTCGCTACAATGCTTTTCCTGTCAGCAATGCCTCCAGCCCACGCCGCTGTTCTTTACCTGACATTCAGGGTGTGTGATTGGGCCTCTGCTTTCTTTGAGAAGGACTTGACCTTGAAGATCAAGGTTCGAGGCCCAGTGGTTTGTGAGTTTTTGTGTGCCAGGTAGACAACCCTTAGCATTTTATATATAACTATATAGATAGTGTATGTTGCATAACTACATGACATGAGTTATGCAATGGACAATCCATCAACTACACCCACAGGGGTCCATGCCTCCTTAAGCTCAAAATTTAGGAATCAAGGAACACATTCAATAGACTGTACAGAATAACCATGCAATAACATAGTAAATAAAAAAAATAGTAAATGAAATAATAAAATACAGTAATTGACAAAAAGCACTTACAAAGAAAGATAATTAAGAACAATTAATAGAAAATAGCAAAATAAGAAAAGTCAAACAGAGACAAGGGAGCATGGGAGTGGCTCTTCTTGAACCATATCATTTAGCTCCTTTTGTAATTGCTCTTATATCAAAGCACCTTTATTTAATTGTTGGTTTCTATTTGGAGAAAACAATTGTTTTGTTTTTTTTCCTTTATTGTAGTCTATTAATTTTTTTTCCTTTTTCAGGTCTTGTAAGTTATTATTAATGTTGTCATTATTGCCTTTATGTAATTATTTTTAATAAATATAATTAAAGATATGATTCATGGTTGCGCCCTGTGGTGGGCTGGCACCCTGCCCGGGGTTTGTTTCCTGCCTTGCACCCTGTGTTGGCTGGGATTGGCTCCAGCAGACCCCCGTGACCTTGTAGTTAGGATATAGCGGGTTGGATAATGGATGGATGGATGATTCATGGTTGGTGTGTTGGAAGAGTTTTTCATCTTTTTTTTCTTCACTACAATCTAACAACATTAGGAAAGTTCAGCTCCCTCAGAACCCATTCAGACCCCTTCACTTTTTCACATTATGTTGCAGCCTTATGCTAAATTGTTTAAAATGTATTCTTCCTCACATCATGTAGAGAACAATACCCCAGAAGGGCAAAGTAAAAACAGGATTTTAGAATTTTTATTTTTGCAAATTCATTACAAATAGAAAGCCGAGGTATTACATTGACACAACTATTCAGACCTTTTACTATAACATTTGAAATTTTGCTCAGGTGCTTCCCATTCTTTTACTTATCATTGAGATGTTTCTGCACCTTGTTTGGAGTCCACCTGTGGTCAATTCAGTCGATTCAAACGTAATTAGGAAAGGCACACACTGGTCTATATAAGGTCCCACAGCTGACAATGTGTATCAGAACAAAAACCAAGCCATGAGATCGAAGGAGCTGCCAGCAGAACTCAGTGTCAGGGTTCTGTAGCATTGAGATTTCCCAAGAGCACAATGGTCTCCATAATTATTAAATGGATGAGGTCTAGAACACCATGACTCTTCCTACCCACCCGGTAAGCATAGGAGAATGGCCTTGGTAAGAGAGGTGAACAAGAACCAGATAATCATTCTTGCTGAGCTTCACCGAATGTGTGTGGAGACAGGCAAGACCTCCAGATGGACAACTACTTGCAACATTACACTAATCTGCACTTTATGGCAAAGTGGTCAAACAACACCCGAAAGCCTGCTTGGAGTTTACAAAAAACACCTAAAGGACTCTCAATCTATGAGAAACAAGGTTATCTGGCCCGAAGAAACCAAGATTGAACTGTTTGCCCTCAATTCTAAGCATCATGCCTGGAGGAAACATTGCAGCATGAGTAAGCATGAATAACTGTTGAGTTATTATTCAGCGGCAGGGACTGGAAGACTAGTCAGGGTTGAGGAAAAGTTGGAGCAAAGTAAAGAGATATCCTTAGACTGTACCAAAGGTTCACCTTCCAATAGGAAAATGACCCTGAGCACAAAGCAAAGAAAACACAGGAATGGCTTAAGGACAACTCTGTGAATGTTCTTGAGTGGCTCAGACTGAGCCCTGACTTGAATCCAGCCGAACATCTCGAGAGAGACCAGAAAATAGCTGTCCACTGTGACGATGCAGGTTCACTGCATACTCCCATCATCCATCTGGGAGCCCTTGAACCCTTCACCGTCGGTAATGTTACAGATGAGCATGGCAGTGAGGCATAACAAATGGAGCAAGGGGATGGTGTAATAGAGCAAAAGTGCTTTTATTAAAATCAAATCAAAACAATATCCCAATAAATAGTGTAGTGCCTTCCAAAAAGTCATTAAATAAATAAAACAAGTGCTGAAGTGGAGGTTAAAAATGCCATAGAAAAAAAAAACAATCCTTTAAAACGAGGTTAAAACAATGCTGGAAGCAGTCCCTTTAAATAAAGCCTGGTGTCTTCTGTTTACCTGGCAGTTCTCCTGCTTCTCCCATCAGGCTTTGCAACAGGAAAGTCACCATACCTGCAGCTGACCTTCTTTCCACATAACTGATTTGGTGGCCTTCCGATCCCTGGCTTCGGTTGCACTCCCCCAGACTGAGACTTGGCTTTTCACCCAATGGCCAGGACACTCATGTTGGGGCTTCTACTTCCAAGCCTCCCGACTTCCGCTGCTTTCTCAGCCTTACATGGCCAGCCGTCCTTCTATCGGTCACTCCCGTTCCTTCATAAAATGCTCAACAGGAGCGACTGCTACCAACTGCCCTAGGTGTTGGCCAAACACCCCTGCTAGGGCTCACTGTCCAGCTGCCTGCCTGCGAGCCAGCGCTCGCTCTCTCTCTTTCTTTCTTTCTTTATTTTGCACACACCAGCTTTTTCCTCCTGCTTTCTGCTCTCCTGCAACCTCCGGCTCTTTTTCTTTTACCCCCCCTCCTTAGCCGCCTCGCACTTCTATTTATGAAGAGGACATAGCAGCTGTGGAAAATCAGCAGCCCCGGAAACAATCACAAATGCGGACGGTTTCTCACCTGTGCACTTAGGCGAGAAACACCCACATCACGAATCACCCAGGGAACCGCTTCAGCCACATAACCACCACGCTCCCTCGCTAAGCCACGAGTGCGGTAATTATTTATTTAAAACTGGCCTTCCTGATGAGAGCTGTGGACCCGCAACACTACATCCACTGTCTCCATAAAACCTGACAGAGCCTGAGAGGATCTGCTGAGGAAAAAATGGCAGAAAATCCCCAAACCCCTACACAAGAGGACACCAGGCCATAATTGCTGCCAAAAAAGTACTGAAAAAAAAAGGTCGGAATATCTGTGTCAATGTGATGTTTCAGTTTTTTCATTTATAAAAAAGTTTGTAAAAATTTGTAAAATCTTGTTTTTTGCTTTGCCATTTGAAGTATTGAGCCTTTATGTAATAATTTGTAATAAATTGTGAGAGGTAGCCCGAACACCATCAGACAGACACCGGCAGTTCTACAAAACACACGTTTATTTATAGCAAAAAGTTCCCCACACACACAGTGCCCCTGCACCAATCACCCTTCAGTTCTCAGGCCTCTCAATGGTCCTCCTTGGGTCGCCTTTCCTCGTCATTCCTGAGCGTTGCCTTCTTCCACCCGACTCTGGCTCCTCGACTGTAGGAAGGCGACCCCTTTTATATTCACCCGGATGTACTCCAGGTGCTCTCTGATGTTTTTCCGGCGGCACTTCCTGGCATGGCGGAAGTGCAGACAACCCGGGCTCTATGAAGCTCGGGGCGCCCCCTGGCGGTGGCCATGGGCCCCAGTGGGGTTGAACCTCCATGCGCCGTTCCCATGGTCCTCACACTAACCAGGGTGATTGCCCCCTCGTGGCCCAGAGGATGTATAGTCCGCCTCCCGGTCCTTCCAGGCGTCCCAGCTGGGTCTGACCCCAAGCCGCCTGCCACAAAATATAATTAAAGATATGCTTCATGGTTGGTGTGTTAAAAGAGTTTTTCATCTTTTTTTTCTTCACTGTAATGCAAACCTTACAACATTAGGAAAGTTCAGCTCCCTCAGAACCCATTCAGACCCCTTCACTTTTTCACATTATGTTGCAGCCTTATGCTAAATTGTTTAAACAGTATTCTTCCCCAATTCATGAAGACCTCAATACCCCAGAAGGGCAAAGTAAAAACAGGATTTTAGAATTTTGGAGTATTGCGTGTTGGTTGATGACAGAAAAAAATGAATTTAAATGACTTTAGCACAAGGCTGCAACATAACAAACTGTGTAAAAAGTGAAGGCACTTTAGGCCCCTGTCTTGAATATTTCAGTTTATAAATAATGCTTACAGCTGTAGGATGATGAATGACAGATTGGTTGAAAAGGTCTCACAACTTTTCTCAAACTGATGAGCAGCAGCAATTGCTTCTGAAATGTTTGTAGCTTTGGTAGCACACCCTGCTCTTGCCCTTCATTATTTTAAGAATCAATTAATAATTACAATACTTTCTTCATTGATACTGAAGCAGTAAAGGTCTACTTACTTCTTCACACCTGAATACATAATGACCAAGCTAAATCTGTAGCATGCTGTTTATCATCTGAGTTTAGCTTTACCTAATTTTACAAGTCGGTGAGAATGTGGTGATTATTAGTTACATCCTGACATTGAGCTCATAGAACTCAGTGACGGAGGGTGTCCTTACATTTTCACGGCTCTCTTTGTCTGTCTACACTATCTTTCTCTTGTCGTCATGACCTGAGGAACATTCGTAACATGACCCCTGCCACAAAATTTAAGGAAGCAGCTGATGTCCTGCAAATCGTTTTTTTTATTTTTTTATTTTTGTTTTCATTTTCAGGGCAGCCTGGTGTGATGCTGCAGGTGTCTGAGTTAATTAGAAGCTGGGAAAATGTCCTCGATGTGGAAAGAATGAAGCTTTCATCAGGTTTAATAGACCTGGGTTAAGCAAGCCCTTATTTTTTTATCAAATCCTCCTCATAGCTTTATTATTTTGGTCTAAGGAATCCACCTTCCAGCTCACTCGACTTTTTATTAAAGACTTACTGAAACATAGCCTTCAGCATCAACATATTTATTCTGGCATCTCCAAATGAACCTATTGATGCGTGCAGGTTTTAAGCTTGGAGTATTTCCTGGAAGCATGCCCAATCAATCAAGGGACATGCATTGCATTTCGGATGAATTTTAATACTCTTTTCTTTTCTTTAATGTAAATTAATTAACCCCGTTTGCATTGTACTATATCAGTCCCGCTTTAGTTGCTTGATGAAGAAATGTTAAAATGCAAGAAACCAGGACACTTAGTCAAAAAAAAAAAACCTAATGAACTGATGTTGAGAGCAATCTTTGAAAATGGAATTAATTTTCCACTTTCCTTCTGAACAGCACAACTATGTTAAAATCTGATTGCTTATGAAAGAGAGTGGAATATATGTGATGGCAAAGGCTGGCTACTCGTTATACTGAGGTGTTATGTCTAAATTATGTAAATATTATCATTTTGTTACCGCCGCTGAGGTCTGCTAATTTAAGAAACCACTTCATACTGATGCTTGATTTCTAAAATTGCTATTCATGCTTTAATTAGTTGCTTTAAATTTTAGTAACAGATATTCAGCAAATGGATATGATGGGTTAGTAAAGAGCTTCATGTTAGAATCACCACCTCACAGTCCCAGAGATAGGAGTTCAACTCCCAGTCCACTCATTTTCTCTCCTGGTTACATATCTCTTAAGTTCTTAGAAGTCTAAGGTTTCTCTCCACATTATAAAGTCATATTTGATTGGTCGTTTTATAGTATTTGGATAAAAGTGAGTGCAGATGTATGTGTAAGCATACCCAGTGTTACTAGTGTCACACATGTGCAAGTATGAACCAAGTGAGGGTAATTCCACACCAGGCCAGGGGGTGGAGGAGTGCGCTAAACCTTCTCTGTTGTCTCTTCATACAAAACCCGGGAAAACCTGCCTGATTCAACCTTGAAGACATCACTTCCGGTTCTGGCACTCACAAGCACGTCATGTCCAGGCCTTTCAAGCCGCCATGTTTACCACAGTACTTCAGTTCAGTTTGGAACTCGACCAGTGCACATGAGTGCTATTCTACAAATACCCTCTTGCAGCCAGGGACAATATATGGGTGGCTGCCCCAAACCTTTTTCTTGTGTTGAGGTTGGTTATTTTCATACTAGAATAAGCTCAACATCCCACAGTAGAACAAATAAACTTAGAAAACAAGTTAGATTGATGACATGATGCAGCTTGATGGTGCTTCTACTCAGGATCTCACGAAGGCGCTTAAATTGATATTTTCAGGAAGCATCGTCTTTACAAATAACCAAGATCTGCTACCAGGTGGCACTGAATGGCCAAGGGTGGGGGTCTGTGAATAGACAAGTGTCTGAACCAGAGTAAATTTTTAGCATGTATTCAATGCTGTTACCTTACAACTCAGCCCCCCAGGGCACGCATACTTTATTTTAAAATGATTAATAGTATATATAAACAAAAAGAGGTGGTGGAGCTTTATGCCCTTGGTTATTTTTTTTTTTGTTTTGAGTCCTAAATTTGAGAGCAAATGACATCAGTCAGGTGATTAATAAATTGGACATTTTCAATCTGTGAACTGCTCTACCTTAGCTTCACTCTCTTCACCCTCCATTCTTAAGAGTCCACCCTGTTATGCCACGAGAGCAAGAGGATGAATGATGAGATAAAAACGAATCAAAAACAAAGCAAAAGTCATCACCATAAAACAAGTGAGCAAAGTAAAAAGCCTGAAATGTAGACATAACTCCTAGTCAAAAGACCCGAAACAAATAAAGACGTCAAAAACTAGAACGACACCCTCAAACGTAGAATTTCTTTAATTTTTTTGTGACATATCCACAAGCTTGGACATTTACAGAAATTAATTTTACATCCCGTGACCCCTGCTGTTACTTTGTGTGAGACAAAGAATAGCAACTTCATAGCAACTAATAAACAAAGCCAGTCAAAGCCAGTCAAAACAATGTGGGGGCACGGGAGAATACTATTAAATATATAAACATAAATAAAAGACAAACCTAATTGAAAAACTAAAGTCAGGAAAGCATACAGTGACCTCAAAAACATACGTAGCTAAACAATTCCTGCGAAAAAATAATAGAATAGCAATGAAAACCAATCAGACATGATGGAGGTCTGCTCTCTCAGAGTACTGACTCCTGGTGATCTGGCACTCTTCCTTGGAGAAAAAGAGTGTGAATTTCTGGACCATCTATCTAATGTCCAATGATGGAGGTGGACAATCTTCCAACATACAATATGACATAGCTTGAGGTGTTCCCTTTAATTTCTTCTCTTTAAATCATGCAACCTAAGTTGATATATAAAAATGAATGAATGAATATTCAACATGGAGTCTTTCCCTGAATTTCGAAAAATGCCATTACTTGCGGCCTTTTGGTTCATACTGTTCTCATTTCATTTTGGATAATATTAGTCATTTCTTGCTCTACAATGAATGGACTGTTAATGTTTTGAAAGGCATTGTTTCAAGGTATTTACTGCATATTTTCTGAGTTCAGATGCCACCTCTGACTTGTACCGTGATCACTGAAAATGGACTAAATGAAATTTATTTGTGACTTTGGCAACCTTGCTGTTTCGCTAGGCTCCCCTGCAAGTGGGCTCTGAAGCGGCCTCCTTTTCATGATGGAATGCCAGCTTATTCTAATGGTGACTCATCACAAGGCTGATGCATCTTGACAGCACTGTTTCAAATCCCTCCCTTCAAAGTCACTGTCCCTAGTGAGCTCTTCCAACTCCTTGCAATTGCGTACAAACTCTTTGAAACAATGGGGAGATCTTTGTTTCCACAACTGCTGCCAGTGACAGATACTGTACATCAGAAGGCGTCTTTTGTTGTCTGTTGGCACAGCAGGGATGTTAAGTGTTGCCGTGCAGTGCAGTAGTGGTGTTTAATGCTGCACTTCTGACTTGAGCTGTCTATTATATGTGCATTGATGAACCTCCTTGACTGTCTTTCTTCTCTGAACTGACACTGTAAATAGTGTTTCAGGTCAAAATCACAGCTTTAAAAGTCCAGCTTAATGGCTGCACTGTGACCCGTCTGGCCTTTTGCTTGCACAGTTTAACCCCCGGCCCAGATACACACTGCTCACCTGGGGTCAGTGGCAACTTGATCTGCCACACTTTTTCCCAGTTCTATGAGCTCAAACCTCCACTCGCGACTGTGCACCCAGGTCAATGGACCTTAGCTGATGGAGAAGTAGTGATGGAGCTGCAGAGGTAGTACTGGGGCTCTAGTGAACCTCAAAAGGGGTGAAAATATTGAAAAGTATTTTCTTAAAGTTAATAATTTGAATATATTCAAAGAGAATCATCAGCATACTGTATATGAAAATACACATAATGTCTTAGTGCACGTTAGTATAGCAAGGGTTAAATCACAAAAAGGTCTGTGACTGTATATTTTTTATTTTTTTTAGCAAGTTGGAAAGCACCAATATTTCATGAGTCAAGGTCAGGTACGTAGAGAGAGACTGACAGTCAGACCTCCCCACCCACCCCTTACCTTTTCTATGCAGTAAACGTAAGCTAAGGAATACAGATAATGGTGTCAGAAACTGGACAGGTTCGAAATGGGGAGATAGCCTGTGAAGTGGGCATGATGGATAGAATAGAGTACTACGCTTATTAGGCTGGGAAATACTGGTGGGACTAATTAGATGCAGGACCAAGGCAACATGGAGTTGGGAGTCAGATAGGGGTGACAAATGAACTGAGGGAGGTAAACTCTTGATAAAAACGAATAAAAGTAAGATGGCCCCATTGCTGGGCGCTCAATTCACTGAACTGAGGCTGTATGTGCATTGCACATTAAAGCTTGATTCTGCTGCATGTCCTGTGACTCAGAGTGCCTTCTTTGGGCTAAGGGTGCCCATTTCTGCTTCGACAGTGGCATTCTGTGCTGTCCTCATAACTGTACTATTGCTGAAAATGGTATTCCAGATTCCAGAACTCAGCTTTGAGACTCTCCACAAACTACTCAGAAGAGCCCCGCAAGTCCATTTGAGATTTCAGCCAAATCAGACGGTAGGTCTTTGACACTGATGTAGTGCCAGGCCACTGCTGTGCTCATAGTCACCAAGTACTAATGGGATCTTTGCCCTTTACATTGCTCTTTGAGGTAGCTCACTGTCTTAAAAGGACTGCTCGCTGTTGCCACACTTGATGGAATTCATATACGACTTTGTAAAGTTGCCTGTTGTTATAGACTCTCCTGCTGCTGCCTCTGAAGCTGCACATTTACCAGATGGAATGCCAGCTCATAGTGGTGGAGACTCATCCCCACGCTGATGCAACTTGTCAGTGTCGTTACAATATAATAAGTAGAGTCTCTCCACACATGAATTTGCTCTGGGCTGGTGTTAGCTTTGAAATGCACTACATAACATTATTGATTATATTATACTGTATTAACTTGTTATCACAAATAATGCTATGTTAAGAAGTAATGGCTGACTTTCATTTTTGTCTATTAAATATTTAATTTTTTCAAGGCATAAGAAAAATGTTCACTTTTCCAAAAACTAGACTGGGATTTATTGTAGTGGTTCCTTAAGGCATCCTTATAAAACATGTATAAAATGAGCATTTATTAGTTGACTATTAAAAGATTAGAATGCAATTAGCAAAGGCGATTACAGAGTAAATGGTTTATTAAATTGCTGGAATTATTTTCACCTACAGTATAAACAATTGGCTTAATTCATTCATGCTTGCTGTGTTTATACAGCGTATGCAGCACATGTTTTAAGAGATTAAAATAAAGCATTTAATTTTTCATTTCATCATTGTTCTAGGCATTCCTTCCAGGGTTAATTCCTATCTTGCACCCAATAACGGTGAGTTATGCTCTGACTTCCTCCGACATGAGCTAAAAAGGGCAAGTGGGCTGGATGGATGGATAGGCGGATGAATAGTTTGTCAGTTTATTTCATAGATTGTCAGCTGTTCTCTACAAATAAAAATTATAGCTGGGAACCATTCATTATAATCAATGACCACATGTTTGAGAATGGTCAAATTTAAAAGTAGACTGTGTCTTTATGCGGAAGTCATTAAAAATGTAATCAACTGATTCTTTTATAAGAAATGGAGAAAGTGTACTCTGTGGTTGACAAATTAAGTTGACACCATTTACTAAAGGTTACTTTTGTGTTAGGTGTTCAGAATAAGAATAAAGCTTTAAGACTCCACATCCAACATTATGAGTACGCATTAACATATATCCCTTGCTCTTTTTCTTTTTTAGATTTAAACTTTTACTAGACTATACAAAAACATTAAAGTAGCTGTTTATAGAAGGGTATGTCATGAATGTAACCATTCTTATATAATACGCTACCGTGTCTGTCCAGGATTTTAAATCATCTGTAGCTCACAAACCGTTTGAACTATTGACCTGAAATTTGGTACCCATATACTACATGACCTCTACTGTCCGCTTTCGGGGTGATGATTGACCTGCAAGGTTATTCCTCTTTTTATTTTTATTTTATTTTATTGTAGAATCAACTCTCTGCAGTGGCCAGCAGCACGGCTGTGTGGCGCATGCGTATGGGTGCCGTTCTCATCCCTACCACCTTCGCCGTCACTTCCCCTACCTCTTCATATCTGAAATCATTCTTGAGGCAGATTGAAGACTTAAGTGCCAGCTTAAGTGAAAAATTAAGGAAAACGTACTAAGTAATTGCAACACAAACACTGACTTAATCAGTTTTAACGTGAAAAGATGCCAACAGAAGAAGAAAAGAAGTGAGCCGCTAGGGTGGAGAAAAGAAGAGCTGCTCAGGAAGCAGCAAGTGCATCAACCTCTGAGCAAAGGAATGCTAAACGTACAGAGAAAGACTGAAAATTATGAATGCTCAAATCAAGTGTATTCACTGTACGTTATCATGCAATGTGTCTTTACTGGTTGGTTAAATATTTGTGGTTTAAATTCAAGAGCAACGAGCCTTCAGAGTCACATGTCTGCCTGTTTCCTCCATAGTCCAGAAGCTGTTGATCCAGAGAAAGATCAAGGATTCCAAAGGGACTCTGCCTACCTCTCCACCTCCAGTTAAGCTAAGATGTCTACTCCTTTAAAAGTTCCTCCACTCTTGTTTGTCAAATGATAGAATGGAAGCATTGATTGGTGCAGTCATCAATAGTGCAAAACTGTACTGTATTCTTCCTGTACAGTGTTAGAGAGCAATTATTTTATGAGCAGGAATTGGAATATAAGTGAAGACAAATATCGAACGAAAGTCTTAATTATGAAGTCTAATAGGTTTGCTGCCTAAACACTAACAAAAAGTCAAAGTTTTAAAGCCAGTAAGAAATTACAAGAAACCAAATAATTATAAAATAGATTTGTTAAATAAACACATAAGAAGTTTATCCAAATATTGGATAACTACTGGTCCTTCTGGGAAAGGCTACCATGACAACAACCAATGCAAAACTGCACAAAATGGCTGCACCTAAAAACAATCAAAGTGGTCAACAAGATATAAAATTAAATAAAATTTCAAATCTGTACTGAGACCTTTTAGAACAGATCACATATTACCATCAAATTATTTCGGTATGAAAGCTCTCATTTGGATGTACAGTGGAATCTCGGTTTGTGAGTAACTTGGTTTGCGAGTGTTTTGCAAGATGAGCTAAAATTTTTAATAAATTCTGACTTGATAAACGAGTGAGGTCTTGCAATACGAGTAGTATGTATACGCTTTGTCTGCTGAGTGTCATGTGATCACAACTGAGCTGATGGTTCTCTCTCTCTTGCTACGGGATTGTGGGCAATCGTCTCCTATTCTCCGTCTGAGTTGGTTTGCCTCACTCATATAGTCAACATCCGTATGAGCGTATACTACAACATTGTGACTGTGTGTGTGTGTGTGCTGTGACATGCGAGTCCCTGTCTTGCACCTGTTGCAGATTGAGGCCCTTGTCGTCCTCTCGAACCCTCTGACTCGACTCCAGACACCAGGTAAAAGTCCAAATATTACTTTTATTTGAACAATACAGTGCACAAAGCACCCTCCACTCCACAATACTCATAAATCAATAAACAAACCACAATAATCAATCCTCCACACTCCCAGACACTTCGCCACCCTACCTCCCAGCTCAGCTCAGTGTACTGGTTTCCCAGAGTCCTTTATATAGTCCATGACCCGGACGTGTTTCTCCCTTCTGTCCATGTGATCATGAACACTTCCGATTGCTTTGGGACACTCTTCCGTGTGTCGTCCCGTTGGGTGGAATCCCACAAGAGTTTAGAAACTCACTCACACCAGCCATGATTCTTTTCAAAGGTAAAGTGCAGGTTAATTTGTTTTATGTATTTTTACTTTATATTTTGTATTAATCATTTTTATATGAATAGTTTTGGGTTGTGGAACGAATCATCTGAGTTTCCATTATTTCTTATGGGGAAATTCACTTTGATATATGAGTGCTTTGGACTGCGAGCACGTTTCCGGAATGAATTATGCTTGCAAACCGAGGTTCCACTGTATACCTTTAATAAATGGCTTCAAATTAATTAATACAAAAATGAATAAATTACAGGATCACAGTACCTCTTCAGCAATCTTCTGCAATAACTTAAGATTTTCCACCTGCGACCCCAACTTGCTGAAAATATATAGGTTGTATAGAAGTATGACACCATAATTTGTACATCAATGCTGATGCATTATTATTGTTGTATTTATCTTTTTCTCGATTTGTGCTATTTGCTCTTTACTAGAAACTTACCTGTTTCCTTAGGTCATATTGTTCGATGGCCAGGACATTATAAAGGATGTGGACAGCTCCAAGGAGGTTGATCCTCTACACCTGGATGACACTTGCTTTACCTGGAAGTTCTTCATGATATTTTTGTAGACCTAGTTAAGCAGTTTCAACTGCTCTGATTACTACCAGAATCACACAAATGTTTGTGTTCCACATGCTCAAGATCCCAAAATTGGTGACTTTGCATTTGTTGAGTTTTTCTACCTCTTTGACTAAGATGTTTGCATCTTCTGGAATGACTTCATCAATCACTAGACATTACCTCTTGCTTCTATCATGGACAATGAATTCCAGTCAGTTGGCCCCAATGGTATGAATTGTGTTCACAGCCAAATTGTAAACGATGGTAGTGTTTGCCTTCTTGATGGCCTTTTCAGGCTGATGATGGAAACAAATGGGAGTCTATGCTCATGATGCACTAACCAGTGTTGATTGCTAGCTATGCAGTTGTGTTGATGAGTTTATTCTTTTGACACTAGCCCTGAACATCCAGCATCAATATAAATGATGTGCTCTTTTGGTTGATGGTATATCCTGCACTTGCAATCAACATCCATTTGGGAATATTCTTCTGATGATAGCTTGTACTAAGTATCTCATCTTGTCCTGCCATGAGGAGACTCTCTGTCTGACCCTTCACTTCATAGCCTCGCAACCATCCAAAAGTCAGTTTCTTGTCGGTATAGTTCATATTTCAATGTCTGCCTGTAGAACTGACCGTTAAGTGGTTAGGTGAATTGGTGATCTTAAATTGGCCATGGTGTGTGTGTCTGTGTCTTGTCCCTGTGATGGACTGGCACCCTGTCCAGGGTTTGTTCCTGCCCTCTGCCCTATGCTAGCTGGGATAGGCTCCTGCAGACCCCTGTGCCCCTGGTCAGGACAAGAGGTTAGCAAATGACTGACTGACTGACTGACCTTAATCCAACACAAAATTTAAGGTGAGGATACAGTAATTTCAAAACATTTTCTAAAACAAAAAGAGAGACAACTGAATTGACTTGCTCATGGCCACCTTATTAGCCAGAAGTGTAAAAATAAACACCTGGGTCGTGCTTAACCGAGCTAGGTCAAAGGTGGACAAAACAGGTCTGACCTGTCGAAGCATGGACTATACAAGACCTCTGAAAGGGTCCTGTGGTATCTGGGATCAATACGTTAGAAGCAGATCCTTTAACTCCTGTATGTTGAGATGCTGATCCTTTATTGATTGGACCTGATTTTCCAGAACATCTCCCAGATGTTTCATTGGATTGAGATCTATAGAATTTGGAGGCCATGTCAGCACATTGAACTCTTTGTCATGTGGCCCTGAAACCATTCCTGAGCAATTTTTGCAGTGTGGCAGGGTGCATTATGCTGCAGAAAGAGGCCATTACCATCAAAGAATACCGGTGATGTACACAGTCTCAGCAATCTTTAAGTAGATAGTACATGTCAAAGTAACTTCCATAGGACTTCTACGACCTAGTGTTTCCCAGCAGAACACTGCCCAGAGCATTACACTGCCTCCATGACCTTGCATTCTTCTTCCAATTAGTGCTTCCTGCTGCCATCTCTTGCCTAAATGACGCACATGCACCTGGCTGTTCTCATGATTTCAAACAAAATGGGATGCTTCAGACCAGGCCACCTTCTTTTATTGTTCCATTGTCCACTTCTGATGCTCATGTGCCCATTGCAGGTGCTTTCAGCAGAGGCCAAGGGTCAGCATGGGCACTCTGACTGGTCTGTCTGCTCTGTGTGTTTGTACATATTTTTGTCATAACCAGCAATTTGTGCTACTGTAGCTCTTTTGTGGGATCAGACCAGACGGACTAGCCATTCCCCATGCACCCCTTGGGTGAACATGACCCTATCACTAGTTCACCATTTGTCCTTCCTTAGACCACTTTTGGTAGGTACTAACCACTGCATGCTGGGAACACCCCATAAATATGCTGTTCTGGAGATTCTCTGATACATTTTCCAGCTCAGATCCTTACGCTTGCCCATTTTTCCTTCTTCCAACATAATGACTTCAAGAACAGACTGTTTACTTTCTGCCTAATATACGTCACACCTTGACAGGTGCCAGTGTAACAAGATATCAGTGTTATTCATGTCACCTGTGAGTGGTTTTAACATTAACTTTATTGCTTTACCTCAGTTATGGAGTCTAAATTAAAGGGGATCAAGTAGAGTCACGTGCCTATCTGATACCTCCATATTCCAGAAGTTGTTGATCTGGAGGAAGATCAGTAACCCCAAAGGGCTTTCATCCATCTCTTTCTCCTCACTGTTGTTGTAGGCAAAGACACTGACATACCATTAAACACAAAGGAGAAGGAGGCTGTAAAGGCGGATAATTTCATATTGAAATGAATGGTGTTGTATTGGTGTGGCAGTACTGTGTTCTAGTACTAAGAATCTGTTTCCAATCCTTGGCTGGTCTGTCTTTGGAGTGAAGTTAGGATGTACTTTGCTTCCTCTAGTACTCTAATATCCTCCTATGGTCCAAAGACATAATTCTAGGTTGGTCACCAACTCTTATTTGCCCCACTGTGGAGCCCTGTGATGGCCTGGTTCTCCATCTTAGGTAGGTTTTTTTTTTTTTTTGCTTTTGTCTTTTGCTTTTGTAACTTCCCCATACAAGGAAAAAACAGGTATAGAAAACAAATAGAAGAATAGACAATTTAAAAAAAAAATTTTTTTCATAATGGTGTGCTGTGTAATAATATGATGTGTTTCAAAATAACTGTTACAACATGTTTTAAAAACTGTATATTTACACAAAATTTCGAAAAATATGCTTTTAAAAAGCTTTTTAATATAATGTATTTCTGCTTGTTCCTGTTTTTTTCTCTAGTTTATCAACCCTTACAGCAAAATGATTGAATTATTTCATTATCTGTTATAAAAGCAAAATATTCTTGTCATTTTCTGACTACTGGACCTATTTGCTGGAAAAATGATTTTATCAGAGTGTAGATTTTATCAGAAAGTGAAGCAATAATGCCAGGTAAGAAATCTTTAGAGCTTGTTCTTCCAGCTGCCCTCATGCTTCTGTACTGCTGGGGTTCTTTGAAAGTCATAGGGTCCTACTGATTGCAGAGGAGGGTGCTACACCTCACAGATGCAGTGTCTTAGTTTTGAATTTCATGGATGGTTATTGTTCATGTGGAGTTTGCACCTTCTCTCCATTTTTGCTTCTGTGGTTTTCCAGGTTTGGTAAACTGGCAATTCCAAATTGGCCCTGTGTGTGTGTGTGTGTGTGTGTGTGTGCATGTGTGTGTAAGTGCCTCCCTGCATCCATGAATGGTATTAAGCAAGTTTTGAATTTATTTTTGTATGATATGGTTTCAAAGAAACAGCCCCTTACCCATGGCACATCTGGTGAACTCCATGTTAGATGTGTGTGGTCTGTTCGGGATACAGTGATACATGCTACCAGCTTGTAAGGGAAATTTCCTGTGCTCTTTCCTGTGTAACCAAAACTTTGTGTGCCCATCACCTCCAGCAAATTCACTATGGAGATAATGAGATCATATAACTTAATAATTAACTGTAGTATGTATATCATACAGAAGACATTCCTATTCAATGATAACATTTTGCCAAACACTTTTAATCTATCCAGGTATTATGGTGCCTTTCTGTCCATTATATTGTGGTGTCTTTCTGGGCTATACTATTTTCTTTCTACTGATTGGTGCAAAGTGATGTATTTTAAACCCATGTTACTTAATTATATAATTACCAGTAACGACGGACTGCACGATAACGTGCAGTGAATACACTTGGCTTGAGCATTCATAGTTTTCATCCTCTTTCTCTGTACGTTCAGCATTTGTTTGCTCAGAGGTTGATGCGCTTGCTGCTTCCTGAGCAGCTGGTCATTTCTTCACCCTAGCGGCCCACTTCTTTTCATCTTTTGTCGGCATCTTTTTGCGTTAAAACTGATTTAGTCAGTGTATGTGCTGCAATTACTTAGTACATTTTCCTTAATTTTTCACTTAAGCTGGCACTTAAGTCTTCAATCGGCTTCAAGGATGATTTCAGATATGAAGAGGAAGGGGAAGTGACGATGAAGGTGGTAGGAATGAGAATGCTGGCTGCTGCTGAGAGTTGATTCTACAATAAAATAAAATAAAAATAAAATAAAAAGAGTAATAAAAGTCATCACCCCAAAAGTGGACAGTAGAGATCATGTATTATATAAAGTTCAGGTCAATAGGTAGAGAAAAGCCAAGCAAAATGACACCTTTTATTGGCTAACTAGAAAGATTACAATATGCAAGCTTTCGAGGCAACTCAGGCCCCTTCTTCAGGCAAGATGTAATCCTGATGATTACATCTTGCCTGAAGAAGGGGCCTGAGTTGCCTCGAAAGCTTGCATATTGTAATCTTTCTAGTTAGCCAATAAAAGGTGTCATTTTGCTTGGCTTTTCTCTACATTCATAATGGCTAACACGGTACAACACCCTAGTACTATAGGTCAATAGGTCAAACGGTTTGCGAGTTACAGGTGATTTAAAATCCTGGACAGACAAATGAACAGCCACGGTAGCCTATTCTATAGGAAGATATTAGTGTTCATAAGCTCAAGCAACTCCATATTTGTTAGCATTTGCTATTGCAAATGAATGTTGTTATATTTCTCTTCCTGGTAAATTGAAGCTCTGGTTCTTGCAGTTTGGCCTCCTTCCACGTCTCATGTGGCCGCTGACTCTGTATGAGGTTCCAGTCATGAAGGTGGAAAAGATGGAGTGGTTGCTTAGCTTTTACATGAAGAAGTGTCTTGGTCTACCCATGTGCCTTAGCAGCATTGTGCTCTATGGCAAAGGCATACTAGAACTACCCATCTCAAGTCTCACAGAGGAGTACAAGTGCACCAAGATGAGGCTGGAGATGATCCTAAAAGAGTCAAGCGATCCTGCTGTTGCCCAAGTTGCCCTAAATTCAGATACCAGTAGGAAATGGTCACCAGCAGAAGCAACCAAACTTGCAAAGGCAGCACTCATGCACAGAGACATTGTGGGTCAGGTCCAGCAAGGAAGGGGTGGTCTTGCACTTGAGGCCAGCACACCATCCTGGAACAAAGCCATGCTGTCTCAGAGGTGCAGACTTGTGGTGCAGGAGATTCACCAGCAGGAGGAGGAAGCAAGGCAGGCAAAGGCCATTGCACAGGCTAAGCAAGGGCAATGGCTAAGATGGGAGGGAATAGAGAAGAGGAAGCTCTCCTAGAAAGATCTGTGGGAGATGGAGGCATTTAGAGTGAGCATCACCATCAAGGCTGCCTATGATGTCCCCCAAAAAATCTAAGTCACTGGTATGGAGAAGATCCCACATGCTTGCTCTGCCCGTCACCAGCAACATTAAAACACATTTTGATGGGTTGCCAGACCAGCCTTTCTCAAGGCCGCTACAGCTGGTGGCACAACCAGGTGCTACAGTGCTTAGCAGGAGTGCTGGAGAAGCAGCGGACAAGTGTTAATGCCCTCCCTCCCCCTTTATTCCATCTGCCGGCAATAATATTTGTCCGGGAAGGAAAGGGTCGAGATGGACATGCCACTCTAGGACCAGACTCTGGGCAGCTGGGTGGTATGTGAGACTGGAAGTTGTTGGTGGAGCTAGGTCAAAAACTCTGCTTCCCAGCTGAGATTGCATCCACCAACCTCAGACCTGACCTTGTGTTATGGTCGGAATCACATCATTGCGCTTACTGTATCATGGGAGGATGCAGTGGAGAAGGCCTACAAGCACAAGAAGCTGAGATACGCCAATCTTGCAACCGATGTGCAACAACCAGCTGGAAAGCTAAAGTCCAACCAGTTGAGGAAGGATACTCCGGTAGTTGGGAGTGCTTGGACAGGCTCACCGGCAAGCATTGAAGGGTCTCTCCAGAGCTGCTGAAAAGGGCAGTAAGTAGCTTTGACTCAAGAGGAAGAATTCCAGCTGGGCACCAACTGGGTAGATGGCATCTTGGGGGTGAGCCTAGGATGCCAGGATTCACTGCTGAACCCTGTGGAGACATCGTGGGACTATCAGCAAAATGTTGAGGAAAGGGGGCGCTCACTTGATAACCCAGAAAGGCACCATCACTCATTTGACAATTCCACAGAATCTAAACTGAAGGTCTCATATATGCAATTAGGGATGTGAACACCTAGTCCTATGAAACAGAACTGTCAGATGCTCTGTCAGATCTGTTGTAATAAAGGGGTTGTGATCTCAGCTGTTTTTGAAAGTAAATTCTATAACACTGCTCTGTCAGGGAGGGCAATGATCATTATGTCTGCCTGCTGAAGACCCTCTTAACCTGTGTGAAAAACCAGCCTCGACACAGACAGGTAGACATCAATGGTTCAAACACCACCACACATTTATTTACAATATTTACAATAAATAATGTCCCACACACAACCCAGTGCCCCTGCAACACACACCCTCAGTCCAGGCCTCTCAAAATCCTGTCCTCTCTTCGCCGCAACCACTCCTCTCCTCCGAGCTTCGTTCTCTTCCACCCAACTCCAGCTGATGACTAGAGTGAGGTGGCCCCTTTTATGTCCACCCGGACGTGCTCTAGGTGTCCTCTGATGATCTTCCTGCGGCACTTGCTGGTGTGGCGGAAGTGCCGCATGAGCACCCGAAAGCACTCTGGGTGTCCACGTTATTCCTTCCGCTAGCACCTCCGGGTGTGGCGGAAGTGGTGATGTCCAGGGCTTCATAGTCTTCAGGGCACACCCTAGTTGTGGCCACGTGCCCCTATAGAGTTGAGCTTCCATGCTCGATTTCCGTGGCCCCCATACAAACCAGGGTGGCTGCCCTCTCGTGGTCAGGGGGAGGCATAGTCCCATTTCTGGTCCTTCTTGGCGTCCCAACTGGGCACAGCCCCCAGCCGCCCACTACACCTGATATTCAATATGTAGCAATCACGACTAAGTAGGGTCTGAGAGAGTCTTAGTGGACAAACTGCCACTGTGCAAGGGTAAAACAGGCAGCAGAACACTTAGAGAGGAAAGCAGAGAAGGTGGCCATCAAAGTCACAGTGGATGACAAAATAACAGGACAATCCAGGTAAGCCCCCAAGAAATGAAGGGGTGTCAGTCACTGCGTCCTGATCCTTGAGTATACATTTTGCCTTCACAGCTTAGTTTTGTTAAGTACGTCTCCATTGTCACAAGAACGACCATGAGACATCAAGAAGGTTTGGGGCAGCCACCCATTTAATCGATTACGGGTGCAAAATTGGTCAAAATTGATAGACATGTTCATTCAACCGAGTCCAAAACAGAACTGACTTCTTCAGACAGTATGGCGGCTTTTAAAGGCCAGCTAAGGAAGTAACGTCATCAGCCCCGGAACCGGAAGGAACGTCATTGGCTGCCCCAGAGCCGGGCGGGATTTCCCTAGAATGGTCTGCAACAGATTGAGAGGGAAAATTAGTACACTCCGCCACCCCCTGGCCTGGCATGGAATTACCTGTATTTAAGCCATTTAGCTGTCTCCTAAACACACGTGTGTGACAGGGCCCCCCCCTTAGCCCAGACCCGTCGGGTCGGGCGTCCTGTACCGAGAGGTCGTGAACACGGGAGAGAGCATCGGCACTGGCGTGTACAGAACCCTTCTGATGAATGAGCGAAAACTTATAATGTTGCAGGTCGAGGAACCACCTCGTGACTCGTGGGTTAGACTCCTTGTGCAGGGCCATCCACTATAAAGGGGCATCGTCCGTGACTAGTGTAAACTCTCGACCCAAGAGGTAGTACCTCAACTGTGTGATCGCCCACTTAATCGCAAGAGCCTCCCTCTCCACTGCCGCATATCTGGTCTCCCGATCCAACAGTTTCCGGCTTAGGAACATGATGGGATGCTCACCACCATCGACACTTTGGCTCAACACTGCCCCTAGGCCTGTGTCCGAAGCATCCGTCTGGAGGATAAAAGGCCGTGAAAAGTCAGGCGCCTTTAAAACGGGTGCCGACGTCAGGGCCCTTTTCAAGTCACTGAAGGCTGCCTCCGTCATCTCAGTCCATACCACAATGTTAGGAGCCCTCTTCTTTGTTAAATTAGTCAACGGCACGGCTCTCTCCGAAAAACGTGGTACAAACCAGCGGTAGTACCCCGCCAATCCGAGAAATGCCTGGACTTGCCGCTTGGTTCGCGGACGGGGCCATGTCAAAATGGCTTCTATTTTGGAGCACTGTGGCTTCACTGTACCACGACCCACCAGGTAGCCCAAATACTTGGCTTCCTCCAATCCAAAGAAACACTTCTTTGGGTTGATGCGAAGACCGGTTTCCCCCATAGAGACCAGCCCACGTCTGTGTGTCCCCTCAACACTCTCCCTATTCAATTTGGGTGCCCCAGAGATAGCCAAAGGGAGCGGAGTCTGCACCGGTTCTTTCCGAAACCCGAGACGCACTCCCCACCCGAAAGCTCGGCCCAGGTACTCTCCCACCTGGACATGATTCAGGTCCGGTCCCGTTCTCTTCAGGGCTTTCTCCATCCTGCCGACTACGCCACTGTCACAAGAACGACCATGAGACATCAAGAAGGTTTGGGGCAGCCACCCATTTAATCGATTACGGCTGCAAAATTGGTCAAAAATGGTAGACATGTTCATTCAACAGAGTCCAAAACAGAACTGACTTCTTCAGACAGTATGGCGGCTTTTAAAGGCCAGCTAAGGAAGTGACGTCATCAGCCCCGGAACCGGAAGGAACGTCATTGGCTTCCCCAGAGCCAGGCGGGATTTCCCTAGAATGGTCTGCAACAGATTGAGAGGGAAAATTAGTACACTCCGCCACCCCCTGGCCTGGCATGGAATTACCTGTATTTAAGCCCTTTAGCTATCTCCTAAACACACGTGTGTGACACCATCATGGATATCAAGATAAAATAAAAATGTGTTATTTTGGCTTAAAGTCTGTTGTGTGCCATAACAGCAAGGAGACCCTGTTACATCTGACAAATGGCAGCAGCTCCTGAAAATGAATATACATCTGATAAAATTATCAAGACAGTTGGTTTTCTTTGTGATTTTTTTGAACTGCCTAGCTTTTTAAGAGCAGGTAACAAAGTAATGTCTTGTGTGCCAACCTTTTTCTGAATTGAAAGAGAAGCTGATACTTATCAACTTTTCAACTTTTTTCTGTTCATTCTGTTAGCCTTTACTTACATAAGAGACCACCATTTTTTTCATTTATTAATTTTTATCAGTGTTTCATTTTGTTGAAATTCAGTTAATATAGTATAGTTCATATTGAATCAACAGCTGTTTCTTGTAGAGCCCAAAATCACACAAGGGAAGCCTCAATGAACTTTAACAGGCCCTGCTTTTTGACAGCCCATCATCCTTGACATCCTAAAAAGACAAGAAAACCGCCTCCCCACCCCCCCAAAAAAACTTGTAGGGAAAAAAATGGAAGAAATCTTGGGAAAGGCAATTCAGAGAAAGACACCCTTCTAGGTAGATTGGGTGTGCAGTGGGTGTCAAAAATGAGTTAAGTACAACAAGCAAAACAGAACACAAGTAATCCTATTCAGAGAGCTAGATGGCCACTCTGTCATTACCACCTCAGAAACAATACAATAGACACTACTTTGTTCTTGCACAGAACTCGTCACCAAGTGCAGACACAGAGCGCTGTGACAACTCCCAAGGCAAAATTCAAGAATAGACAATACCACTCACCAAATACAGAACTATCACATAGAGGTTTCTTCAAATATTGATACAGAGGACAGCAAGAGATGGAAAAGGATGATCTGCTCTGGCGATCCTTAATGGGAGCAGCGAAAGAAGAAGAAGCAGAAGAAGAAGACGAAGAAGATTGAATACACTTTTAATTCTCATGACATGATACAACATAACATAACATGTTAATCCAACTCAGGGACGCAGGGGGCCAAATCCTGTCTGGGCAGCATCAGGAACAAGGCTGGGACAAGTCTAGGATGTGGAGCCAGGCCATAGCAGGTCCCACACATATACGCATCCACACTGATGTTCAGTTGGGTCAATTTCAAACTATCTAACACACATGTCCTTGGGGATAAAGAACTAAAGAGCAAGTAGGCTATGGAATGGAAATTAGACAAAGTTATTCTACCTTGTGTTTTCTATAACAGCGGTTATGTGGTTTTACCTTCAGGTTTCCACCTCTCAGCTGGTGTCATCTCTCAGGTCTGAGTGGCATGTGCTGTTCCTGTTTGAATGTGTTGCCTACCAGGTGCTTGACCCTGCCCTCCTGGAATTAAAGTCTGCATTACAAGATTAACTTTCAAACCTTGCTGGGTTTACATTTCAAACTTTAGACAATGACCCATAAAAAGGTGGATTTAGGGTATTGCTGTAACAAGGTGTATTTAGAAAAGCATCCCACATAGTAAAGAAGTTAAATGGGAGAAAGAGACTGTGAATTTGAAGAAATGTTGGAACGGGGGAAGAGAAGGAGCAGTCACTACAACCATACAGGACCAGAGCAGAAAGGAAGAGTGAAGAAGTAAACAACAACAATAACAACTACAACATTTTCATACAAACAATGTAGCTCAAAGTGCTTTACAATATGGCAAAAAGAAAGTTACAAGAAAAGAAAAAACAAACATGGTTACGTTAATAAAGAGTAATAAGTAGCAAAATATAAACAAATATGTGATCTTATTAAACAAAATATACAATTAGTAGAAGGATAGTGTCCTTATATACAATATTATAAAGTAAGTCTCTAAAGATGAGTACGATGATAAGTTCAGATGACCAGGAGGACAGAAAAGAAAACCTCCAGTTAAGCTAGAAAAAAGCTCTGCAGGGGATCCACGACCAGAAGACCACTCTGCCCCCAGTTGTTATCATCTGCAAGATAGTCAAACAGGTGCTCCATGGTCAGTGTCTTAAATTCATTTTTATGTGGCTCTATCAGCAAGAAAGTTCTTCTAAGAAAGATGACTTGGTCAGCCCATAGACCACCTGGTACCTGTTCACGGACCACCAGTGGTCCATGAGCCACACTTTGAGAACCACTGTTCTAAATAATCTACTAATGGCTATGGGTTTAAGAGTTATTCGTGTCCTCACTATCCTGAGACTTTGCAAGGGCCAGTTTGGCACACGTGACAATTACATAATGTACCATTCATGTTATTGTAGCCATTATAATGTACAAGTTAAAACAGTAGCATGAAATGAGGGCCGAGCTGGAGGAGCAACATTTACACAGCTTGCTTAAGCTAAATAGTGAATGATTGCCTGTGCACTGTGCGGCTCATCCACATGTGTGTTAGAACATAATCTCTCCCACACAGGAAGACATGCAGCTGCCCATTATAAGAAAAATGACTGCCATTTCAGATCTCACCATTGCATCACGTTGCTTTAGAGAATCATCTTTGATTACAAATAATGTTCACTTGCCTTCAGCCGAGAGTTTAAAAGAAGTTTTTCCGTTAATTACTCAACACTCAGCCATGCAGGCCCACAGGTTTGAAAGGGGAGCTTATAGCCCATACTTCAAATTCTGTTACTATGGAAACCATATGAAAGGTCAGATTCTGCCTGCATTTCCTTACTTTCCAGAAAAATAGATTCCAGCTGAAATTGTCAGCTCTATATAATTAAAGAGTGTCATTTTGTGCTCAGCGATGGCTTTCAATTCTGAATACCTTTCATTAGTAAAGGAACGTCAACATGCTTTTAAAGAGAAAGCAGTTGCACATTGTGATGCTGCGGGTTAATAGGTATAGATTTAACTGGGGTGCCTGCCAGGCAAACAAACAAAAGAAAGGTCACTCAGAACAGTTAATGTATTTTTTTTTTCAGTTTCTTTTGTAATCTTGCTGTCTTGTCCAGAAAATCGTAAGTAATATCTGAGCAAACAAACACAGCATCAGTGAAAAACAGGACCTTGGCAGGCTCTGTTGCAGATATTTCAGGGAAGTGCAATGCAGGGTATGTTTGAAAGGCTTCAAAATGGCCAGTCTGTTATGTTATGTCATTGCACTTGTTGTAAAGTTAAGGTTAACAGGAAGGAGCTGCGCTTCACAGAGAAGTTTTTGAGCATTTAATCCACACCGGTTTCACCATCTTTTTAGATCTAGGAACACAGTTTGTCTTCCAAAGAAAAGGATTGTGTTGTATAGTGCTGTGGTGGGCAGTGCTGCGGCCCAGAAGGGCTTGGCAATCAGTTAAATGATTTAATTTGCATGCTTAGGTTTTCTTTTCACAGACCAAAGCATAGGTTCTTAAACTATTAGTTGTGACCCACTGTGTTGTGCTGTCTAAATTTGGGTCAAAATTTACAATTGTACACAATTGGGATGGGGTCACGTATGGTTTGTGGAGTGTCTTGCTATGGGCTGCCACCACGGGAATTTTAAGTGAACCACACTGCCTCGCCATGACCTTGGTAGTGATTTGCTAGGGCGAACTGACTGAAAGCTGTGATTCTGGGTTTCAAAGACACAAAGAAGGCAAGAAAAAGAAGTTTAAGGAACTCTGGTCTAAAGACATGCTTATGGATTGATCACTGGCTCTAAATCGAGTCTGTGTGAGGTGTGTAAAGTTCCCTAAAGTACTGCCTTTCCTGTTTAGATAGATAGATAGATAGATAGATAGATAGAGATAGATAGAGATAATATAGATAGATAGATAGATAGATAGATAGATAGATAGATAGATAGATAATAGATAGATAGATAGATAGATAGATAGATAGATAGATAGTGTAGCAGATATGCCCCTTGTCCACCTCTCGGACCCTCAGGTACCACTCTAAACACAAAGTAAAAGTATAACAACTATTTATTTTGTTACTACACAGTGCACCAAGCACTCTGTCCACTACACTTCTCATATAATAATTCTCACAAATAAACAATACTCTCCTCCTCGCCCAGACACTTCGCCCTCCTACCTCCCAGCTCAGCTCAATGTACTGGGCTTCCCAGAGTCCTTTTATACACCCTGACCCGGAGGTGTTCCTGTCCAATCAGTTCAAAGTTCCTTATTCCTTCCGGGTCAGGGTAAACAGTCCTTTTCTTCAACCCGGGAGCACGTCGTTCCTTCCTGTCACGTGTCCGTGACGTACTCCCGGGTTATAGGGCACATAAGAGCCCACGAGCCCCCCTACAGCGACTCCCCGTGGCCCCCAAGGTATCCAGCAGGGCTGTGTATAAACACTACATAGTCCATGAGGCCCTGCTGGAACTCGGGGCACGATCATGCTGTCGGGAGAGCTCCTCCTGGCGGTCTGGGGGTGAGGGCCGGAATATGTAGCCGGCCATCCATCACAATAGATAGATAGACAGATACTTTATTAATCCCAAGGGGAAATTCACATACTCCAGCAGCAGCATACTGATACAAAACAATATTAAATTAAAGAGTAATAAAAATGCAGGTAAAAACAGACAATAACTTTGCATAATGTTAACGTTTACCCCCCCCAGGGTGGAATTGAAGAGTTGCATAGTTTGGGGGAGGAACGATCTTCTCAGTCTGTCAGTGGAGTAGGACAGTGACAGCAGTCTGTCGCTGAAGCTGCTCTTCTGTCTGGAGATGACACTGTTTAGTGGATGCAGTGGATTCTCCATAATTGATAGGAGCCTGCTGAGCGCTTTGCCTTGTAGGGGTAAGTCTTGACTCTATTATGCCATGATAAACAAGAATGTGCTTAAACATGGAGTTTCATTCTAATTAATAAAAAAAAACACAAATAAGCTTACCTGACTTACCTCTTAGTCCTGATTCAATGGTCCCTGTAAAAATCCATTTTAGTGAGCATGTATCACCTCCTTTTGATTTCTGCTTCTAATGTCAGTCAGTCAGTCAGTCATTATCCAATCCGCTATATCGTAACACAGGGTCACAGGGGTCCGCTGGAGCCAATCCCAGCCAGCACAGGGCGCAAGGCAGGAACAAACCTCGGGCAGTGCGCCAGCCCACTGCAGGGCACACACACACACACCTACACACCAAACACACACTAGGGACAATTTAGGATCGCCAATGCACCTAAGCTGCATGTCTTTGGACTGTGGGAGGAAACCGGAGCACCCAGAGGAAACCCACTCAGACATGGGGAGAACATGCAAACTCCACGCAGGGAGAACCCGGGAAGCCAAACCCAGGTCTCCTAACTGGGATGCAGCAGCGCTACCACTGCGCCACCGTGCTGAACTTGCTGCTAATGTATTGTAGGAAATCAATCTCACAAGAGACACAAATAAAGAGTTGGAGAATTGTCCCCGTATGATATCCGGCTATCTTGAGAAAATTGGAGTTAGAAAAAGTGATCAAACCCATAACAGTTGATAATACAGAGTAGTTGAAGGTGAGAATATATAGAAAATGGCAACTGGAAGGAAGTAATGATGGAAGTGACGTCATGACTGTGCAACCGGAAGTGATGTCATCAGGGTGCGTCCGGAACGTGAAGTCACTGGAAGTGATGTAGACGGAAGTGATGTCATCAGGGAGTGTCAGGAAAAGTGACGTTGTCTTTGGCAGTCGGTGATGTAACGGAAGAGGAGCCATTTTGGGAATCCAGGACTGTTGGCGAGTGAATTAATTTATTGTTTTTCTTTGTTAATTCTGGTGTAAAAAGGAGAGCAGTGTTAATACCCGATACTATCCCTTTGTCTCATAATCATTCACTCACCTCAGGGCTTGTTGGCTGCCTCCTAAGTGCACGTGTGTGACACTATACTGCCGTAGTCATAGTGGTTTTGGCCTTTAGGTACATAGCGATGTGTTCTTTAACTGAGTGATGCTCCACACACAGTAAGCCTATGCCTTGAATATCATGTGAAAGCCCTAAGAGCTTATTTTCAGCGAAGAGCGCTATATAAGAATTCATGGCATCATGGAATAGTGATGAGTTGCAGGTTGTTCACACATGCAACTAGACTTTCACTGTTTTCTGCCCATGTTACTACTACTACTACTAGTACTACATATTTATTACAATAATACAATAACAGTAAAGCATAAAACCTTACAACAATTGCATGCAAACACTTTGAACTTCAGCTAAATTATAAAACATAAAAAACTCTCAATAATAATGAGCATATCAAATCATGTTAATATAATGTCTATTAACACAATAACTACACTCTTGCCAGTTGACAACAGGAGAATGAAACACAAAAACTCCAGTTATCAGCAATCCACTGAAAAGGGCAAAGGCATAGTTCTAATGGCTTATGCCAACTGGCCTCCTTCCCTCTCCTGGACATTGTACAATATTGTAACCTCCAACTGAAATTCACAGCAGTATTCCACTAAAATGGCAAAGTTTGTTGTTCTGTTAGTAATAAATTAATTCCAAAGCTCCCAATATCTCTGGAGTCACAGCCCATGTGCAGAACTTGTATCTTGGCAATATATCAGCGGTGTGAAAGGCCACAGCAGGATACTGGAAAGAGAAACAGAATTGAGGAGGGTCAGTAACAGTTCATAATGACTGCTAAATGTTTATTTCTGAGCACATCACTACCACTGTGAACAACTAGTGAGCAGCTCTAACATACCATATACTAGAATAAAGTAGCGATTCTCCAGCCTGCATGGATGAGGCATCCTCCACCAGCAAGCAGATCTGCTTTGGTGTTCTGTAGCTAAAATTTCTACGTCTGCAGTGATCTTATTTATCCATAGAAACTTCAGAAGACCACCACCATCCTGAGATAATAATGTGCTGTCTGTCCAGTGTGTATATGTTTATACGTTCTGTGAGTAAGTTGGTCTCAAGCCATTTAAAGCTTTAAGAATTGGTAGGAGGACTTTTGAAATCAGATGAAATTCCTGGAATTGGTGTTGTGGAAAAAAAGAGAACAAGATAACAGAAAATGGTTTGGGGGAGCCGACCCTTATACTTAAAATAAGTAGTTTGAGCAAAATTACATCTTTACAGACTGGAGTCCAAACCAGAACTAAGTAACAGCAATGAAAATGTCAGTTATATAGTTGAACTAGAGGAAGTGATGGTGGAAGAGCCGGAACTGGAAGTGGCATCCTTAGACTCAGGTGGGATTTCCTTTTGGTGGTCTGTAGAGGAAAGAGACAAAGGATCAGTGAACACAGCCATCCCCTGGTCTGGTACGTAATTACATCAATTTGAGCCCTTTAGCTGCCTCCCAAGGGCAAGTGTGTGACAATGTAAAGACTTATAAACTGGGATTATGTGGCCATGCTTTCTAGTTTTACTAAGATCCCTGCAGCAGTATTGAAATTCACTGAAAGCTACAAATGGAATAACTGAAGCAGCCTATAAATAATGTATTGCAATAGTCAGTTCTGCTAAAACAAATGCATGAATGAACCCTGTATCCTGCATACTTAGAAAATATTGTAATTATTTAGCATTTTTGACAGGAAAAAGCAGATCCTGGATAGTTTTGTAATGTTTATGGTAAATGATAACTGTTGCAAAAGATGAGTGCTAAATTTCTCAGCTGATTCAGCAAAAATAAATTATTAGAAGTATGATTTAAACGTATAAAAATCCGCTCTCTGACAGAGTACACACTGCAGGAGCAGCTTTCAAACCCCATGCCTTAAAAACGCAGTGACATCCTGTAGACTACTGTAGTATGATATTCATGAAGGCCTGCTACCAGGCTAAATTATCATGTCTTTGAGCAGTAAATTGGATTGACAGGGATTTACAAATGCATGAGTGATTATTCTTAAGAAAAGCGTTTTAATTGCAGAATCTGTTGTTTCAACAAAAAATGAAAGTGCAGGGTAGGAGAGAAAAAAAAAAGCAGGAAAGTTCTTCACTCTGCGTACACCAGATATTTGGCAGGAGGTTTAGATTAACTTTCATTATTCATGATCTGCACAGATTTCGGTGATAAAACACAGTTTTTCTTGTGGAGATCTAAATGATAATTGTACAGGGGCTCCTCCTGAATTTTCATGAATAGTTTTCTATGCAGTGCTAACTAGGCCCTAGGTCTCATAACATAAGTTTTCTTTTCAAATCCTTGTGTAAGAACCAGGGAGAATTAAAGCAAGTCTAAATATGTAAAATAAATTCAATGTTTAGGCATCCTGTGAAGTGCTAATTCTAAAGAGAGAAGAAACCTTTTTTCAATTGCATTTGCATAAAATGGTGAAGCACCTATTGCTGTTCTAATGCCTGTTTGTCTGTCTGTCCACATTAAACAACAGTCCCAGTGGACTGATTTTATTTTCATTTTTCACACTTATTCTTCAAGGAAATTTATTAGGGCAGTGCAATTCTTATTGAGATATCTTGAACTGAACATGTTCAAATTATTGAAATTTCAAAAACTCCCACTAAAAGCATTGATTAATGCTTTAATGAACAATAAAGAAACACTCTGTGTGTGATCTCAATTACAGATTAATTTATTTCTTCAAATTAACCTTGAAAGTGATTATTTCAGTTTGTATGTTTCTCCTTTTCACACACTCAATGGCAAAACAAATCCCCAGTACAAATTATTGAAACTTCAGCAGAATATTGTATGCGGTCAGAAATTCAACATCATGACAGCTGCTTGGGATTGTGTAGCTATGTAAATGTAATGAATTATTATTATTATTATTAGGTGGACTTCAGCAGAGGTTTTAACCCTGCATTGGGCACTTTCTCTAAACATGTTAGATTTAATAAATATAAGCTATAATTAACCATAAACTCCAAACAACCAATTCCTAAAATCAATAGATTTCAGCTGGAATCTGCTCTCTGTGAATGCTATTTGGGACATTACAAGTCTGTTCGGGCTCAGTTTTTAACTACACAATTCTGTAAAATGGTATTAAAAACATGTATTTTATGTGTCAGGATATGCTAAATTGAAGTAGTGAATCTTCAGCCGGGATTTGAAAGCTGAGACTGAAGGGGCATCTCTTATAGTAGCAGGCAGATCAGTCCACAGTTTAGGGGCCCTGTAAGTAAAATCTCGACCTCCCACTGTTATTTTACTCTAGTGTTTGTTAGTTTCAATTCTAAGTTGGCCAAATTCTAGGTTCATTTTGGTTACAATGTTTCTTTTGACTTTAACGTAGTAGTTTGCCCTAGTGCTTTGGTTGCTTGTTATACTTTATTGATTGACCCTTGCCTGGCACTGACTATGATTCTAGTTTCTAGTTATTATCTCTGGGTCCTTCGTCATTCACATAAAGTCCTGAAACTTTGTCTCATCTCAAAAAGAAGGCAAGAGGCACCTCTGCTCTTTTCATATTAACCAGTTTGCTCATAAACTAATGTGGTTCAAAAAGTGGTTTGGCACCTTTCAGGATATTTTACTTCCTATCTCATATCCAACATATCCAGGGTGCTAATCCTTTCTGGGGAGAGAGAGAGAGAGAGAGAGAGAGAGAGAGAGAGAGAGAGAGAGAGAGAGACTGATAGATACTTTATTAATCCCAAGGGGAAATTCATATATTCCAGCAGCAGCAGCTTACTGATAAAAACAATAAATTAAAGAGTGATAAAAATGCAGGTATAATAGACAATAACTTTGTATAATGTTAACGTTTACTCCCCCAGGTGGAATTGAAGAGTCGCATAGTGTGGGGGAGGAACGATCTCCTCAGTCTGTCAGTGGAGCAGGGCAGTGACAGCAGTCTGTCGCTGAAGCTGCTCTTCTGTCTGGAGATGATATTGTTTAGTGGATGCAGTGGATTCTCCATAATTGATAGGAGCCTGCTCAGTGCCTGTCGCTCTGCCACGGATGTCAAACTGTCCAGCTCAATGCCTACAATAGAGCTTGCCTTCCTCACCAGTTTGTCCAGGCGTGAGGCGTCCTTCTTTCTTTATGCTTCCTCCCCAGCATACCACTGTGTAGAAAAGGGCACTCGCCACAACCGTCTGATAGAACATCTGCAGCATCTTATTGCAGATGTTGAAGGATGCCAGCCTTCTAAGGAAGTATAGTCAGCTATGTCCACTCTTACACAGAGCATCAGTATTGGCAGTCCAGTCCAATTTATCATCCAGCTGCACTCCCAGGTATTTATAGGTCTGCACCCTCTGCACACAGTCACCTCTGATGATCACGAGGTCCATGAGGGGCCTGGGTCTCCTAAAATCCATCACCAGCTCCTTGGTTTTGCTGGTGTTCAGGTGTAGGTGGTTTGAGTTGCACCATTTAACAAAGTCCTTGATTAGGTTCCTATACTCCTCCTCCTGCCCACTCCTGATGTAGCCCACGATAGCAGTGTCGTCAGCGAACTTTTGCACGTGGCAGGATTCCGAGTTGTATTGGAAGTCCGATGTATATAGGCTGAACAGAACCGGAGAAAGTACAATCCCTTGCGGCGCTCCTGTGTTGCTGACCACAATGTCAGACCTGCAGTTCCCGAGACGCACATACTGAGGTCTGTCTGTAAGATAGTTCACAATCCGTGCCACTAGGTATGAATCTACTCCCATCTCTGTCAGCTTGTCCCTAAGGAGCAGAGGTTGGATGGTGTTGAAGGCACTAGAGTAGTCCAGAAACATAATTCTTACTGCACCACTGCCTCTGTCCAAGTGGGAGAGGGATCTGTGTAGCATATGATGATGGCATCCTCTGCTCCCACCTTCTCCTGGTATGCAAACTGCAGAGGGTCAAGGCGTGGTGGACCTGTGGCCTCACATGGTGAAGCAGCAGCTGTTCCATGGTTTTCATCACATGTGACGTCAGAGCGACAGGCCGGAAGTCATTCAGCTCACTAGGACGTGATACCTTTGGGACTGGGGTGATGCAAGATGTTTTCCAAAGCCTGGGGACTCTCCCCTGTTCCAGGCTCAGGTTGAAGATGCGCTGTAGAGGACTCCCCAGCTCCGCACAGGCCTTCAGCAGTCGGGGTGATACTCCATCTGGACCCGCTGCTTTGCTGGCACAAAGTCTCCTCAGCTTTCTGCTTACCTGGGCTGCTGTAATTGTGGGTGGGAGGAAACTCTCTCCTATGCTGGTATCAGCAGAAGGATGGGTGGAGGGTGCAGTACTCCAAGGTGAGAGTGGGTTAGGGTGGTCAAACCTGTTAAAGAAGTTGTTCATTTGGTTTGCTCTCTCCACGTCTCTCTCGATGGTGACACCCCGCTTCGAGCTGCAGCCAGTGATGATCTTCATCCCGTCCCACACTTCCTTCATGCTGTTGTTCTGCAACTTCTGCTCCAACTTTCTCCTGTATTGCTCTTTCACTGCCCTGAGCTGGACTCGGAGTTCCTTCTGCACGTGCTTGAGCTCATGCTGATCACCACCTTTAAAAGCCCTTTTCTTCTGGTTCAAAAGGCCCTTGATGTCACTTGTAATCCATGGCTTGTTGTTAGCATAGCAGCATACTGTTTTTACTGGAACTACAATATCCATACAGAAGTTGATGTAGTCAGTAGTGCAGTGAACAACCTCCTCAATGTTCTCACTATATGATCCCTGCAGGATATCCCAGTCCATAGTTCCAAAGCAGTCTCTCAGAGCCTGCTCTGCCTCAGGGGACCACTTCCTGAATGAGCGTGTGGTTGTAGGTAGCTCCCTCACTCTTGATTTGTAGTGAGGCTGAAACAGAACCAGGTTATGATCTGCTTTCCCAAGCGCAGGCAGTGGGGTGGCGCTGTATGCGTCTTTAACGTTTGTATACAGTAGGTCAATAGTCCTATTTCCCCGGGTGTTACAATCCACATACTGGGAGAAGGCAGGTAATGTTTTGTCCAGCGTCACATGGTTAAAATCTCCAGCGATTAGCACAAGCGCCTCAGGGTGCTGTGTTTGTAATTTAGCAACAGCGTAATGAATGATTTCACCCGCTATCTCCACGTTCGCCCGAGGAGGGATGTAAACAGTAACAACAATGATGTGTCTAAACTCTCTGGGCAAGTAATAGGGACGCAGACTTACGGCCAACAGTTCGATGTCCATGCAGCAAGTGGAGATTTTGACGCTTACATGTCCAGAGTTGCACCACCTTGTATTTACATAGAGAGCGAGTCCTCCTCCTTTCTGCTTCCTGCAGGTATTTGCGTCTCTGTCTGCTCTAACTGTGCTAAACCCGGGTAGCTCCACGTTAGCATCTGGGATGTTAGTTGTTAGCCATGTTTTGCAAAAACACAACAAACTGCATTCTCTGTAGGTCCTGACATTTTTCACCAGCGCAGCCAGTTCGTCGATCTTATTTGGTAGTGAGTTCACATTTCCCAGGATCACAGAAGGCATGAAGGCTTGTATCACCACTTTCTCGAAAGATGCTTAGCCTTTAGCTTAGTGCCAGCTCTGCTGCCACAATACCGCCTTCTTACCTCATCAGGTAGATAGGGAACCACAACGGCGCAGGCCATTGTTCTCAGTTCTTGAAGTTGACTACTTGAATAGACGAGTCTTGGCGTGTAAAAATCCATGTCCAAGTAGTAAAAAGTTTCCAGGGAATGGGTCCACATAAAAGAAAGTGGTAGGAGTGATCAATGAAATAGAGAAAAAGCTAGAAAGATAAAGTCATACACGGAGCTGCTGGAAAGGCGGCCACTCGTGGTGGCGCCTGAGTCATCAGAAGGAATAGGAATGAATAGATATGCTCACTGATGGATTTATATCCATACTAAGAAAACAGGACTTCCAATGACATTTTATTGTAGATGCTGTAGATAAATTAGATGTGTAATAGCTACTATTATGTGCTTTGGTGTACTGTATATATATGGAGTGTATTCTGAAATGCAGAATATAAAGTTTACTACTATCGGTGTAATCCAAGAGCTATAGGAGAAGAAGTGAAGGAACAGTGAGGTAGGATGATTCTTATATCTTTAAGGGGTTTGCTAAAAAGAACTCAGACAACCCATGTTAATTTTACTGAGAAAGCAATAAACCAAAACCAAACAGCAAACCTAGTCATGAATCACTAAACAGATCAGCATTCAGAAAAACAACTAAACAGAAATTTGTTATATGTAATTTGTGACTTACAAAGAGTCTTAACCTGGAAGGAACAATGAGCCGACACCAAGCACATCAATCACACCATGAACTGGACAGGTGTAATGTGGTCATTGTGAGGTCACGTACCACAGCATGTACGTTTCTGCCACCACTAAGGTGCAAACTAAAAAGGAGCACCAGAGCAGGTGAGGCAAATATTAGGCAAAAACAGGGAAGACATCAAACTATCTGTTGTTAAGGAAAAAAGATGAAACCAAAAATCATGAGTCACTATGGGAGGTTTCGTTTTTGCTTATTAAGCTTTTTGTGCACTTAATCGTACCTATTGTGGAAGATCAGCCCAATCCAAACAGACACACAGACTCAGGAGTCCCAAAAGCACACTCCTTTATTATTCTTCTTTAGCACACACAATGCACAAACCCACAATAATTGCTCAGTCCTTTACTTTCTTTTACTCTTTTCTTCCACTTCTACCACTCCTCTCCCGCAAGCTCCATTCTCTGCCTCCCGACTCTTTTATGCTGCAGCCGGAAGTGCTCCAGGTGCTCCCTGATCAACTTCCAGCAGCACTTCTGGGTTCATGACATGTCCTCTCTCCTGGTCCTCTCCTCAAAAGGGCAAACCCGACTGGGTAAGGACCCCGGGCGTCTGTCACACTATAAAATGGAGTACTTTTGAGTACATTTTTGGTGTACTTTAAATATAGCCTGTTGTGCATGTGTTATTCCAGTTACGCATTATTTTCTTTCCAAGTACAATTTTTTCTCTATTAATACCAATAGTAAGACCTAACACAAAAATTTTATCCTACCTTATTTAACTAAATTAACTTCTTAGTCATAAAAGAAGTCAAATACTTTTATCAGTTTCTAAATCTTTAGATTACTTGTCAAACAGATTTATTTAAGACTGGCTAGGAACAATTTTAGATACACAGTATGAGCTGCGTTTCTGAAATCACCATGTTATTTGGTTGTGCAGCATAATATTCTGAATTTGGTCTCAAAATCATTATATAATATTTATATGATACCGTAAAATGCCCCCAGTTGGTGTTCATCTCTAGAACTGTGTCTGACTTCATATGCAAGTTTATTTTATAAACATCCATGGAGGCACAGAGCTTTTACTTCTCTTTGAATACTACTGAATGGAGTTTTTGCTTTCTTCTTCTTTTTCATTCATTGTAATTTCATTCATAGTTTTAATTAATTCATTAGTGTATTGTCAGCATATGTAAACATGTTATAGTGTGGGTGGCACGGTGGCGCAGTGGGTAGCACTTGCAGTTAGGAGACCTGGGTTCGCTTCCCGGGTCCTCCCTGCGTGGAGTTTGCATGTTCTCCCCGTGTCTGCGTGGGTTTCCTCCCACAGTCTAAAGACATGCAGGTTAGGTGCATTGGCGATCCTAAATTGGCCCTAGTGTGTGCGCGTGCCCTGCCCGGGGTGTTTTTCCTGCCTTGCACCCTGTGCTGGCTGGGATTGGCTCCAGCAGACACCCATAACCCTGTAGTTAGGATAAAGTGGGTTGAATAATGGATGGATGGGTGTTATAGTGTTCTGAAGCTGAGCTCAATGCAAGAATTATTCAGATTAAATGATATATTGAAATATAAGTGGAGGCCTGTGAACCTCAAATAGAATTCTCATAACTTCATACAAGCCACCTGATTTTTGAAAATTGCTCTCTCTTTACAGCCTGTATCCACTTGTTAAGCTTAGTCTTCTAGTGTTAAGTGTAATGTGTTTGTGATACAGTCTGTCTCATTTTTGGACTACTTACATTTGTGTCTGTGATTTTTGTTTATCATTTTCTGATAATGCCATTTTTAGTGTTTTTTTTTTTTTTGTTTGTATGGTTGCAACTATTTTCTAATTTTCTAACTAACTTTTATAGGCACGGCCATGCTGTTTATGATCACTATGCCTGTTGATTTCCTTGTGACAAGTAAGTCATGTGACCACTTGTGTCATCACTTCCCACATAAAAGTTTTAAAAATTAACAAATAAAAATAAACATTACACATAGAGTTAAGGTGTGGCACAGTGGTGCAGTGGTAACACACCTGCCTCACAGTAAAGACACAAGTAATCACATCCCCGGGTGCTCCCTGTGTGGAGTTTGCATGTTTTCCCCATGTGTGTGTGGATTTCCCTTCTGTTACCTTCCATAGTTCAAAGACATGCAGGTTAAGAGAACTGGCAGTTTTAAATTGTTCCTAGTATGTATGTGGTATGTGCCTGTCCAGGCATTGTTCCTGCCTTGTGCCCTTTGCAGGGTGGGATAGGCTCTGGCTCCCCTGTGACTCCACTCTGAACAAGGTGGGGTAGAAAATGAATGAATGGGTGGATGTAGAGCTAGTTAGGAGAAATTTTAAAAAAGCTAGTGTGAAGACCTCGGCAACATTAATATGACTTCAGCTACAGTTTGATATTTCTGGCGCTGAAAATCAGGTCTGTCTATCTTTCGGTATTGTAACCCCTGTTTACTCTAACACTGTTTTTCCTTGTTGTAATTTGCTCATAGTTTCATCTACTGGATATTTTTCCTGTTTGTTTCTCTCACTCTCTTTCTTACCCTATGGACACCTTTTACTGTGGACAATGTCCATAACAGTAAGCCACATATTCTAATATTCCATAGTTTTTCTACAGTTTTTGTATAGTTCCTTCTTCTTTTTTCTTTAAACTTGATTCAGCTTTGTGTTGAAGTCTTTTTTGATTGCCATGTTAATAATGTTATTCTGTGTTGATTGTCATACTTAGTATTCAGGAATGCATTACTGTTGCAGTGTGCCATTGTGCATGTGTAAATCGATGGCATGTCAGAGGCCATCTTATTTAAAATTGAAGGACAGCAGCAATATTGTTTGTCCTTTAATCTTAAAAAAGAAAAAAATAAAGGCAAAAAGAAATCAAGAATTAAGGTTTGTTAAGAATTTTGGATTAATGACTAAGCACATTTGACCCTATTTGATTTATAAACATTTGCCTGATCGATTCACCTCTGCTTTTGTCAAGGGTGCAATTTTGTTTTATTGTCTCAGCCACCAGAAAAAATATATCAGTAGGAATGTATATATATATGATCAGCAAATTGTACGTCTGATGGAATGAGGGAGGAGCTGGTCATAACAGACAGTATTGGATTGACAGTGAATTTAGTTACTTTATTCAGTTGTCTTAAGCCAATATACACCCATACATCATCTAGAACTACGCTTCTTAAACTGACTTCCTCCGCACTAAGAGGAGATAGCAATCACCGCACAGAATCCATTCACTTCATGATATTCCTGCTCTCTGAAAATTTAGAATGCTAAGATAAATACTTGATATCATTTTCAGGATGAAATGCATTAGCAGGTATTAAACAAGCATGGCAGTGAGGCGGTAGTGCTGCTCCCTCGCAGTAAGGAGTCCCCAGGTGTATGTTCAGTGTGGAGAACTTTATGGCAGGTGTGACGAGGCTCCAAAAAACTGGATGTATGAATGGGTATCGCACAGGTTTAACTGAAATATTGTGTAAATGTTGGGTTTCTGATCTGGTGGTCGGAGGCACGAACACAGAATTCAAAGGATGTTCTTCTGAGCTGGTTTTCTTTATTGCACGTGTGCTGTCTGTCTGACGTACCAAAACCCCAGTTCCTATCTTTCCTTTTAGGATGTGGGGTTTTGTTATGCTATATTGACCTTAGTGTATGTGTTGCTCATATTCATCCTGCGATGTGCTGGCGTTCAGGATTTGCTCCTGCCTCACACACAGTGCTTGCTGGGATGGGCGCAACCCTGAATGGATGGCATAATTAAACATGTATAACGAAGATTTTTTTAATGTTCTGATCACTCCGTGGGCTAAGTTTATAACTAGTTTTAATTTCACAAAGATGTTTATCATGTGGTGATTGGTTAGATGGAGAAAGATAAAGGAAGGATAGGAGTTGAGGGTTTGGTACGTCAGTCAGAGACAGCAATAAAGAAAGCCCGCTCAGAAGAACATCCATTGAATTCTATGTTCGTGTCTCCGACCACCAGATCACAAACCCAACATGTACACAATATTTAAATTAAACCTGTGTAGTACCCATTCATACATCCAGTTTTTTGGAGCCTCGTCACACCTGCAATAAAGTTCTCTACACGGAGCATATACCTGGGGACCCCTTACTGCGAGGGAGCAGCACTACCTCCACACTACTGTGCATGTTTAATACCTGCTTTAATGCATTTCATCCTGAAAATGATATCAAGTATATATCTTAGCATGCTAAAGTTTCAGAGAGCAGGAATATCATGAAGTGAATGGATTCTGTGCGGTAATCGCTGCCGGCACCTCCTCTTAGTGCAGAGGAAGTCAGTTTAAGAAACGTAGATCTAGATCATTGTCGGGGTTGGGCGATATTTCTATGCCATTTACTTCCTTATTCTCTTATTAGATAGATAGATAGATAGATAGATAGATAGATAGATAGATAGATAGATAGATAGATAGATAGATAGATAGATAGATAGATAGATAGATAGATAGATAGATAGATAGATAGATAGATAGATAGATAGATACTTTATTAATCCCAATGGGATACTCCTAATTTAAAGCATCTATTTCACCTTGAAGCAGATGCCTGAATGATATTCTTCAAGTATTCTATATGGAATGGTATAAACCTGGGGTACTCAATAGGCGGACTCCGGTCCGCATCCGGACCCAAATACGGTTAAATCTGGACTGACGCCAAAACAAACATGCAAATTTAATCATAATCCAAATGAGTTCTCAATGAAGTGCGCAATTGTGATTCCGCGCGATATATCTTTGAGGTTTCTACTCGGTTTGGTTGCTTCATCTATGTCCAATCACAGCAGTTGTAACAGTATCGTTCCCACTACTCCCCGCCTCCCCCCCCAATACTCGCTCGCTCGCTCATTCACGGCAGCCAGATTTATGTACCGGTCACGTGCTCTGGGTCAGGCCGGTGAACAGGCAGTCTCATCACTCGCAGGCAGTGCAAATTTCGATAACTGAATTTTTTTTTGCTGACTGAAAGTGAAGATGGCTGGCTCAAGACAGTACATTGATAAGAAAAGAAAAGTTGATTTTGAAAACCGCGAATTTAAGAGTGAGTGGACAGAAAAATATGCGTTCGTGCTCCCCGTGGGAAGCAGAAAACCAATGTGTTTAATCTGCAACGAGACGGTAGCAATAATCAAAAGTGGTAATGTGAAACGCCATTATGAAACCAAGCATGCACATTTTGAACAAAATTACCCTCAGAACTCAGAGGTAAGGACCATAAAAATAAACCAGCTGAAATCATCATATGAAGCTACAAGCAGTGTAATAGTTAGATCAGCCACACAACAGGAGCGGGCAACAGAAGCCTCACTTAGAGTAGCATGGGTCCTGGGAAAAACAAGAAACCCTTCTCTGATGCTGAAGTAGTCAAAGAGTGTATGAGTGAAGTGGTGACTGCTCTGTTTGAAGGGACTCAAAAGGATGAAATAATCCAGAAAATAACCAAATACCCTGTTCTGATTCCACTGCTGCAAGACGAGCTGAAATACTCGCTGATGATTTGCTTGAACAACTTAGTTCTGCTATAAAAAAAGGCAAATTCATTTCATTGGCTGTGGATGAATCCACAGATATCACGGACAATGCACAACTCATGGTCTTTGTCAGATTTTTTGATGAAGAAAAGGGAGAATTTCATGAAGATGTTTTGGGTCTCACAAACCTCCATGGACACACAAGGGGGGATGATATCTATGAAGCAGTGACACAGATGCTTAGAGACAGAGCGATAGACCTGAAGCATGTTGTTTCCATTGCTACTGATGGCGCACCATGTATGATTGGGAAAGAGAGGGGATTAGTGTCACACTTGAGAACTCACCACCCTGACCTCATGGCATACCACTGCATAATTCACCAGATGGTTTTGTGTGCCAGCCTTGGAGAAAGGTACTCAGAAGTAATGACAACAGTCATGAAACTAGTCAATTATCTGAGAGCATCCTCTGCTTTGCAACATCATTTATTGCGCTCATTTCTAATAGAGGTGAATGCAACATTTGATGATTTGCTCCTTCACAACAATGTCCGGTGGCTTAGTAAAGGCAAGGTACTGGAGCATTTTTGGGCACTGCGGAAAGAGCTGGAGACATTTCTGTTGGATCAGAAGAGTGCAAAAGCCAAACCGTTTGTGGATTTCATGAAGAATGACGAGAAAATGGAAATTGTTGCTTTTCTAACGGACATTACTTCCCATCTTAATGACCTTAATATGAAGCTCCAAGGCAAAAACAGCACAGTGTGTGACCTCATGTTAGCTGTCCGTGCTTTCCAGAGGAAGCTGGAGGTGTTCAAATGTGACTTACAGCAGGACCTGCTTCACTTCCCAAGACTTTTGGATCAGACTGCAGGAAAACATCACCATCACAATTATGCTGAATTCCTGGACAAGCTGATTAAAAATTTCCAACTCGCTTTGAAGATTTCCCTTTGGGAAAACAAGTCTTGCTGTGCATCGAAAATCCATTTCTTGTCAAAATATTGCAGAATTCTCAAATGAAGCCACAAAAGTCTTCCAATGGGCCAGTGCTGCTTCTCTGCAAACAGAGTTAATTGAGCTACAAGAAAACCTAGCACTGCAGGAATCTCACTGTGACCTTGTCACCTTCTGGACAAAGATGGTTACTGCGGCAGGTGTTCCTCTCCTGCAGAAGATGGCCCTTAAATTCTTACAATGTTTCCCTCAACGTACTGCTGTGAATCTGCCTTTTCCACTATGAACATGGTGAAAAACACATACCGCAACACCCTCACCAATGAACATTTACATCAGTGCCTCCGCCTTGCCCTCACACCTTTTATGCCCAAGTTCAAACAACTGGTGGCACAAAGAAGGTGTCACCTTTCACACTAAAAGGCCTACCATGTCATTTTTTTGTGTATAGTTCTAAAGTTTGGGGATTGCCTTTTTTTGGAGTTCTCTATTTGGAATTTGACCGTCACTTTTCCGGACCTCAGACTGAATGGAAATTTAGTAAGTGGACCTTTCAAATTTATATTTGAGTAGCCCTGGTATAAACGTTTAGATTTTCTCAAGCTAATTTTATATTTCATCAGATGTAAAGTACTTTTCCATAAATGTTACAAGCAATTCGTTCTTTACTATTAAATGAAACTAAACTTTACATGTATGTCTTTTTCCTCTTACTGTCCTATTAAGTGACAAGACAGAACCCCATTCTAATTGATCATCTTGTACAACCTGATCATTTGCTTAAATCTTTTTTTAAACGTTGTATTTAACCATTTGTCTACATAATGGAAAGTATAATCACTATTATTGTGTATATAAATTATCAAACAGTTGTCAATAAAGTGAATATTTAATATATTCAGGTTAGGCACACGAAGGCAAGGTTGGGCTGGCACCCAGGCTGAGACAGTGGGTGTTCCAATTCCTGGTCTGGAAGCCATCATAATGAATGGACAGAAACCATGTGATCCATCAGTGCGTTGGGTGGCAGCATCCCGTCTGGACATATGCAGGGCTGCATGGGAGGTGTAGTTCCAAAGGGCAGCCCTGTTAGGGTCCTTGGTTACCAGTAGAGTGATCTGCCAAGCAGATGCCCCTGTTTTCTAGAGGTTCTTCCTGAAGGTAATATTGTTTCACTGGAAGTACTTCTTGGTCTGGATTGAAAAGAAGCTGCTATTCATCATGCAGATAAGTCAAAGTTGGGAGTGGAGAGATATGAAGGAGATAATGAAAGGAGCAATCGTATTGTAGCACTTTAGCTAAGTTACTGCATCTGTTACTCATTTATGTAACCAGACCTTAACAAAGGCTTCTTTTGGTGTTCATAACACTTACAAAGCATCAGTAAAGATGTCTATTCATACCTATGCAGTGTGGCATTTGATCTTCTTCTCCTTTCGGCTGCTCCCGTTAGGGGTTGCCACAGCGGATCATCTTCTTCCATATCTTTCTGTCCTCTGTATCTTGCTCTGTTACACCCTTCACCTGCATGTCCTCTTTCACTACATCCATAAACCTTCATCCTCTTCACAGCTCTCCTTACTTCTCTTGCTAATCCGTTGCACTTCCTGATTTACTATCTCCACATCATCCAACCTCTTATCTCTCTCATTCTCTTCATTCATCAGCCTCTCACAGTACTCTTTCCATCTGCTCAACACACTCTCCTCACTTGTGAGTACGTTTCCATCTTTCTCCTTTATCACCCTAACCTGCTGAATATCTTTCTCAGCTCGGTCCCTCTGTCTAGCCAATCAGTACAGGTCCTTTTCTCCCTCCTTAGTGTCCAACCTCTCATACAACTCATCATACGTCTTTTCTTTAGCCTTCGCCACCTCTCTCTTCACTTTGTGCCTTATCTCCTTGTACTCTTGTCTACTTTCTACATCTCTCTGACTATCCCACTTCTTCTTTGCCATCCTCTTCCTCTGTATACTCTTCTGTATTTCCTCATTCCACCACCAGGTTTCCTTTTCCTCCTTCCTTTTTCCAGATGTCACGCCAAGCACCCTTCCTGCTGTCACCCTTACTACATCTGCTGTAGTTTTCCAGCTGTCTGGTAACTCTTCACTGCCACCTAGTGCCTGTCTCACCTCCTCTCTAAACTCAACCTTGCAGTCTTCATTTTTCAACTTCCACCATTTGATCCTTGGCTCTGCTCTCACTCTCTTCCTCTTCTTGATCTCCAACGTCATCCTACAGACCACCATCCTATTCTGCTTAACTACACTTACCCCTGCCACCACTTTGCAGTCTTCAGTCTCCTTCAGATCAACTCATCTGCATAGGATGTAATCTACCTGTGTGCATCTTCCTCCACTCTTGTATGTAACCCTATGTTCCTCCCTCTTCTTAAAATACGTATTCACCACAGCCATGTCCATCCTTTTGGCAAAATCCACTATCCTCTGACCTTCTTCCTTCCTCCTCTTGACACTATACGTACCCATCACCTCCTCTCCAATGTTCCCTTCACCAACATGCCCATTGAAATCCGTTCCAATCACCACTTTCTGTCCCTTGGGTACACTGTTCATCACTAACAACATTCATCATCACACCTCCAATTTCCAGCTTCATAATCATTACTCTGCCTGACACTCTTTTCACCTCCAAAACACTCTTGACATACTGTTCTTTCAGATAACCCCTACTCCATTTCTCCTCCCATCCACACCATGATAGAACAATTTGAATCCACCTCCGATCCACCTGGCCTTACTCCCCTTCCATTTAGTCTCTTGCACATACAATATATCAACCTTCCTTCTCTCCATCATATCTGCTCTCTCCCCTTACCAGTCATACTGCCAACATTCAAAGTTCCTAACCTCGGTTCCACTCTCTTTACTTTCCTCCTCTCCTCCTGCCTCCGGACATGTCTCCCCACCTCTTCTTCTTTGGCCAACATTAGCTCAATTTCCTCCAGCACCCTGCTGGCTAACAGTACTGGTGGCGGTCGTTGTTAACCTGGGGCTCGACCAATCCGCTGGTAAAATTGCCATATTATTTAGGATTCACAAGTCTTATATTGAAGTATGCAATACCAAGAGACATACAGTATGTCTCACTTAATACACCTCTGACCATTCCAAAGTGAAGTTATTTTAGTAGGCCACATTGTACTGATGAACAAACACCTATGAGGTTGGCCTCATAATGTGACATGCCCAGCGACTCACTCCAACTAATCTACAACATGCTTGGTTTGATTTTGTCTTTAGTTGTAGGATTGGCACTGTTTGCATCAGTGCTGACAACCAATGAGCTTTCACCTAGAAGTGCAATGCACAGAATGCAGTGACAAGAAATAAAGAATGCAGTTGTTTTGGACCTCAAAAACAGGACAAAGTCTCATCTGTGTGATGTTTCATATTTTACATTCCACAACAGAATGAAAAAAAAAGGAAAAAAGTGTTGAGACTACAGCTGAACTCATCGTACCTGTTAACCCTTTGTACAGTGCTAGCTCTGCCAGGCAGCACGCTATTGGCCGTCAGAAAAAGGTTGGAGCACGACTGTTCTGGAAGGTAGGCCCCCATTTGGTAAATTAGACATGCCCAGCGATTTTCAGTCATTTAAATGAGTTCAGCAACTGTAGTCAACAAGTCTGACATTCTCCATGACTAAAAGTCACATAATGTGACACTCAGTATACACTGAATGTGTTTTTTAAGAAACATGCTTGTTATAAATAATCTGCATTTTTCAAAGAGTTTAAAAATAAAAGGAATTAAAGACAAGGCTGTGTTAAACCTAGGCCCTCTCTAGTAACTTTACCTAAGAGCAATAATCAAAATGAAAGAGTTATCATTTATACTTCCATAATTTCTTAATCACTCTTACCATGTATGAGCTCAGGAAATTGATGAAAATTAGCCTCCTAAACTAAGCAGCAGGCTCAATAATGTGCAGTAGGCATCTATGTATCGATTTGTAAGGGACGAATAACAACTGAAAGCCCTCATTATGTCGATAACAACAATCACATTGGCTGCCAGTTGAGAAAGAGGACTATCACTTGACTCAAGTAAAGTGAAAAGAGCGGGATTAACTTCTTATACTTTGTGATAGGGTGTCCGACTGACAAAAGGTTGCCAGGGGAATGTGCGCTATCAGGATGGAACAGGGCAAGGCTAAGTTGCTTGACAGACCTCCCCGTGAGAAAGAAAGTGAGACTGACTGGCAACAAAAGAGGATCTGCTGATGTCAGAGTGGAAGCACACATACAGCATCAATGGGGCTGACATTCTTTGTTTTGTGGTACATGTTCTGGATTAAATGTAGATAGAATTAAAGGGAGAGAGAGTCTGAGGGGCCTGAGAGGAAGTATGCAATGCTCCCACAGATCACTAAGAAGCAAGCTATCCAGCAGTGAAATGGAGTGCCTGGCCCTGTGAATAAAGACAGAGAGGGAGGCCAGGATGAAAATGCCACAAGATCCATCACCACCTGGCCGGTAGAGAGCACATAGTTCTATTAGGAGATGTATAATAACAGTTCATATGTCTGATAAATCAGACAGCTGGGATGCTACCTTTGAGACCTGTCCATTAAAGGAAAGCCAAAGGGTGAGAGATGCAGGGGCACCTGGCACAGTTAGAAGGAGTTCTAGCCTGGTGTTACTGAAGCAAACAGAAGGCAAGTCCCTGATTGAGGCTTTGCTGAAAATTGCTCCAAGAGTGGTCTTATAGCTGCCTTACATCCAGTGGTATATCAGGTGTAGAGTCCAGGGGTGTGTTGCCCTGGGTAGCTGCAGCTTTGGCATTTTCTGCCTAACAGCACATCAATAGTCATGTACCCAGATGGACTAGTGCAATAATAATGCAAAGAACAAGGTTTTTGCAAAAAGTGTATTGTGCAGTTTATTCTAATTAGGCGGGGTTCAATACATAGTGTAAAAATTTCCATCAATTAAAAATCCAAAAAATAATCCATAAAAACCAATGGTGTTTGTGGGAGTTAAAATAAATTAAAAAATATATCTAAAAGAACATTAAACCTAAGACTAAAGCCACAGAGTTAACACTGTGGTACCTCCTTCATCTATTCCTGTGAGCCTCAGTACATCATTCTCTCTCTCTCTCTCTCTCTCTCTCTCTCTCTCTCTCTCTCTCTCTCTCTCTCTCTCTCTCTCTCTCTCTCTCTCTCTCTCTTTGCCACCATGCGCTCATCTATTGCATCTTCTCATTGGTTCACTCAACCATTATTAATAATAATAATAATAATAATACATTTTATTTATATAGCGCCTTTCCCATGCTCAAGGCACTTACAGAATAAATAAAGAACAGCAGAATATACAGTATATAGCATTGTACAAACCAGATAAATAAACAAAGAAGATTAAGACAGTAAATTCTGAAAAAAAAAAAAACAGACAACATAATTGATGGTCTCGCACACACACACAGGTTACATTAGCATCTTGACAGAGAAGTAAACTGAGAGAAAGGTAATAAAGTCAAGTAGAGCTAAAAGCCTTCCTGAACAGATGAGTTTTGAGTTGTTTTTTAAAAGAATTCATGGAGTCAGCTGACCTGATTAATTTTGGTAGGTCATTCCAGAGTCTGGGCGCTATACAGCTGAAGGCCCTGTCACCCATGGAGTGTAGATTAGTGAGGGGCACAACAAGATTACCAGAGTCAGAGGACCTTAGTGGGCGGGCAGGCACATAGTGATGGAGGAGGTCACTGATGTAGTTTGGTGCGAGGTTATTTAAAGCTTTGTAGGTTATTAGTAGGATTTTATATTCGATTCTGTAGGACACAGGGAGCCAGTGAAGACGGAGCAGGATGGGTGTGATGTGCTCGCTGCTGCTGGTTCGAGTAAGGACTCTTGCAGCTGAGTTTTGAATAAGCTGGAGCTGTGATATAAGATTAGAAGGGGCACCTGCCAGTAGGGAATTACAATAATCGATGCGGGATGTGATAAAAGCGTGGACAAGTTTCTCAGCATTAGAGAAGGAGAGGAAGGAGCGAACACGGGATATGTTACGGAGGTGAAAGTAAGAAAGTTTCTTAATGTGATTTATGTGGGCGGAATAAGTGAGGGAGGAGTCAAAAATGACAACAAGATTTTTTACAGTAGAGGCAGGTCTGATGAGATCACTGCCAAGATGGACTGGGAAGGAGCTCATTTTATTAAGTTGCATTTTAGTCCCAATTTGCAGGAGTTCAGTTTTATTGCAATTTAATTTTAAAGAGTTCTGCTCCATCCAGGTTTTAATTTCACTAAGGCAGGTTGTGAGCTGAGAAAGCTCTGATGAAGTTCCACTTTTAACATTGAAGTAGAGCTGAGTATCATCTGCATAAAAATGATAACCCAATCCATAACTACGGATAATATGGCCAAGGGGAAGCATATAAATACAGAAAAGCAGAGGACCGAGGACAGAGCCCTGAGGGACTCCTTGTGTGACTGGCGCTGAGCTGGATCTGCTGTTGCCAAGACTAACAAACTCTTGCCTATCAGTCAGATAGGACTTGAACCACTGGAGGGCAGTGCCAGAGATACCCAGCATGTTCTCCATTCTGGACAGTAGGATGTCATGTCTAACAGTGTCAAATGCTGCACTGAGGTCTAACAGAATTAATATGCTAGTTTGTCCAGAGTCTGCTGCCATAAGCAAATCATTGGTTACCCGTAGCAGAGCAGTTTCACAGCTGTGCCGCACCCTGAAACCAGACTGAAAGGGTTCCATCAAATTATTAGAGGTTAGGTAATTGGTGAGTTGGGAAGCTACAACACGCTCGAGAACTTTTGACAGGAAAGGTAAGTGGGAAATAGGCCGGAAATTGTTAAGATTGTCAGCATCAAGGCCAGACTTTTTTAACGTTGGGGTTACAGAAGCAATTTTAAAAGTGAGCGGCACAGAGCCAGTGTCAAGGGATGAGTTTATTATTGTTGTAACAGTCGGGATTATGGCATGAAGGCAGGATTTAAGTAGTGTGGTGGGGATGGGGTCCAGTACACAAGTAGTCGGCCTCATCTTATAAAGCAGGTCATTAACAAACGCAGATGTGACTGGTGAGAACTTAGAGAAGGAGCTGGATGGAGTGGGAAAACAGGGAGAGATATAAACAGATGATGTATTTATGTTGGTTGAATTATTTAGATCTTTAATTTTGTTACGGAAAAAGTGGAGGAATTCCTCACAGACTTCAGTAGAAGAGGTAGTTGGACCAGATGCGGGTTCGAGTAGTTTATTAACTACAGAGAACAAAACCCTTGGGTTATCATGGCTACTTTCTATTATTCTGCCATAATGGGTGTTCTTGGCAGAAGTTAGTGCTTCTCTGTAAGCTCTTTGGTGGTCAGAGAAAGCCTGGATGTGCACGGTGAGGCCAGTCTTACGTGACATTCTCTCAAGGCGTCGGCCAGCTGCTTTCATAGATCGCAATTCTGAGTTATACCAAGGAGCTGAACGTTTAAAGGAAACCTCCTTATGTTTTAAAGGAGCTGTTTTATCTAATGCTGAGTGAAGGGCTGTGTTATAGTGGACAACAAAACTATCTAGTGTTGATGGAATAGGTGCAGACAGTAAAAGATCAGAAATGGATCCAGAAAGGATAGAGGGACAGATATTTTTAAGGTTTCTGTAAGAAATTTGTCGTTTACAGGTAAGAGGTGGGAGAGGTAATGAGACAGTGAAAAATACTGCTTTATGGTCAGAGAGTCCCAAATCAGTGCTGTAAATGTTGGCAACAGATAGTCCAGAAGTGCAGATCAGGTCCAATATATGACCGCCAGAGTGGGTTGGAAAATCAACATGTTGTGTCAAGTCAAAACAGTCCAGTAAGGACAGGAATTCATTTCTCAGTTTAGATGTGGGGGTGTCAATATGGATGTTGAAATCACCAAGAAGGATAATTCTCTGAGAGTAAGAGCTTAGGTGGGTCAAAAGTTCAATCAGATCGGATAAGAAGGATGCATTGTATTTTGGGGACGATAAAGAACAATGAGTGAGACAGGACCTGATTCCGTTGTTAGTTTAAGAGCCAGGCACTCAAAAGACAATGGGCAGTCAATTGGGATTCTTTTAACGTTTAAGTCTTCTCTGATAATTACTGCCAGCCCGCCGCCATGTCTTGAGCTGCGAGGCTCTGAGTGGAAAGTGAAACCAATTGGAGTCGCCTCTGTGAGAGACTCAAATTCGTTTGGTTTTTGCCAAGTCTCCGTTAGACACAGAATATCAAGTTTGGTGTCAGTGATGAGTTCTGACAACACCAATGCTTTGCCATTAAGAGACCTCGAGTTAAACAGTGCAATATTACATAATGAGGCTTCTTTCTGCACAGAGCCGCAATCAGGGTTTATTCCCACATAATGCAAATTTGGCACACTGACAATTCTATTTCCAGGGTCATGAGAAGGACGGCGTATTCCTGAGCAAATGCTGCCGGTGGTCTTTTCATTCGCAGCCCGGCGGTGGCGGCGACCTGACCCGCGATGTATATATTTCGGGCGCTGCAAAATACCGGCGTCCTTTAGGATGTTGCAGTCAGACCATTTGCTCTGGACAAACTGTTTAATAAGAAGGAGTTTGTCATGAGAGTATTTTAGCATGATACTGGGCAATACTTATCTGAATAGCAGTGGAGAAGCAGCACAGCAGAGTGGAACCGGTAGGACAGGCGGGTGTGGTAGCGTAGGTGAGCAGCCATAGCAATCAGCAGAAAGCATAGCAAGAGGAGGTAGCAGGAGTTGGAGGTTCCAATACACAGTCACAAAATGTAACGCTTGGTAATTTCAGGCGTGATCGCCCCGGAGCCAAAAGCCAGGTTAATAAGAACATCAGATCAGTTCCGAGTCGTATAGTACTATAAGATGAAACGGGAGCAGATCAGCAAAGCGAATTAAATATAATCACGGAGACAGATCATCCCGAGGTCCTAGATTGCCAGGTACAAAGAAATGCTTGAAGGTTCTCGTCCCGTGATCCACAGACTCAGCTATTCCCAGTCAAAGTAGAGTCCATAAAATCTGTAAATATAAGCCAAATCCATACAATTCGAGTCAGCTGTATCCACGAACTATACGTACAATAAAAGAAATAAAACAAACGTAAGAAAGTGTAGAATTAGGCGAATTTTGTGAGAAGTGTTGTTTACAGGGAGGAGCGGCAACAACATGCGTGCGCCAGCGTCCCCTCACCAGTAGTTCATAAGTTAATTGGCTTGTGTGTCAGCTACCTCAGCCGGTCCCTGCTGGGATCTTACCAACTTCTCTCGGCATCCATGAGGTGATCTTGAAAGCCACCAGCCATTCCTGTTCCTTCACTGCTCAACATGAGCAGCCCACACCTGGAGCACTGTTCCCTTCACTCACCATGGGGCCTCCCCAACATCTTGCCTCCTGTACACCACACCAGCTCACAGTGCCAATCCACTCTTCATTCTCTCTCAAACCCTCTTTCGTGATTTTTTCCCAATCTCTGTTCATTTCCCTTTCTTCCTTCTTGTTCTGAACTCCTCCCCCGCCTCTGTCCTGCTCAGACCCTTTATAATGGCCCATGGAGTGTCAATGAGGGACCCATGGAGTGTCAGTGAGGAATCATTGCAAAACCCCCAACTGCTTGATTTCTCACACCCACACTCACAAACCTGAGCTGCACTGTTAAAAAAAGAAAACATGGATTGCCACGAATCCCTAACTCACCTCACCACAGGGAGAGAATAAAGATGAATATTCAACTAGATAGAAGGAGGAAACGCCAAGTGGACCAGCAAGCCAGTTGGTGAGAGAGAAAGACAACAGTGCAGCATCTCTTTGGAAAGACCCAGATTGTAGGTTTGTTTTGTGTATACTATGTGATATACACAGAAGAAAAGACAGAACCTCTTCCACTCCCAATGGGATAAATTCCAGCACATCCACTATATGGCATCAATGTTTGGATGACTGAAGAGAAAGGTGCTCTGGTTTTGCCCAAATTGAGTTTTCAGCTTCTACTCTATGCATCTCTTTCCAACTGCCTACATCAATTAAACACAGTTACCCTTGGAACTCTAAATGTTTCACATTGTATTTCTGTGCTCTTTATTTACATTTACGGATGGAGTAAGAGTCAAAGATAAAGAGTTCAGTTCACTTCTGGCAGCTGTAAGAGGAGAACCTCTGTTTAGGGGTGGTTAAAAGTCCAATTACAAACCTGCTAGGTGTGACCTTACCCTGTAAATAAGGGCACAAGCACCTGCAGAGCCTAGAAAACACTACAGCACTAGAGAACCTAAAAATAATACCTTCAGTCTCTATAAAAAAGTATTCACCCCTTTGGACATTTCTCATTTTTTATTATACAACATTGAATTTTTGAATTTCCCCTTGGGATTAATAAAGTATCTATCTATCTATCTATCTATCTATCTATCTATCTATCTATCTATCTATCTATCTATCTATCTATCTATCTATCTATCTATCTATCTATCTATCTATCTATCTATCTATCTATCTATCTGAATTACAATCAATTTAATTTGGCTTTTTTGACACTGATCTGCAGAAAAAGTAACATCAAATCTTGGCAAAATAATGCAAATTAATAGCAAATATAAAGCAGAAAATAATTGTGTACGTTTTCTAGTCAGTATTTAGTAGTATTTCCTGCCTTTGGTTTTCCCTGCACCCTCACAAGCCTTCCATGGCCTCCTGCAGAGAAGCATCTCCACAGCACAATGCTGACCCCACCATGCTTCACTGTGGGTATGATGTATTTCTAATAACATTGGCGTTTAGTTTGATATGAAAAAGGCCTCATCAGGCCATATAACAATTCTTCCAGCTTACTGCAAAGTCTCCTATGTGCCTTCAGGCAAACTGTAGCCGATATTTCTTTTGTTTTTCCTTTAACAATGGCTTTTTCTTTGCCACACTCCCATAAAGCTGCGATTGGGGAAGCACCTGGGCAACAGTTGTTATCTGCACAGTCTCTACAATCTTCATCAACGTAACTTGCCACTCCATCAGAGTTATTGTATGTCTCTTGGGAGTTTCTGTGACTGGTCTTCTTCTTGTACAATCGCTCACTTTTTGTGGATGGCCTGCTCTGGGCAGATTTACAGCTATGCCACAGTCTTTCCATTTTTAATGATGGGATGTTCAGTGACTTGAGTATTTTCTTGTCCCTGTCCTCTGACTTTTGCTTTTCAGTCACCTTTTCCTTTGAAGTTTTCTTTTTGTTTTCATTCTGTGGTCTACTGAATGACCACAAATTGGACTTTCCAGATAAGGTGCATTTATATGTTAATCAATTGTAACCCCAGACCGATGATCTCCATTGAATTGATTCTGTGATTTCTAAAACCAGTTGGCTGCACCACGATTTAGGTGTGTGATATGAAAGGGGGTGAATACTTAGGGGATCAGATATTTAGTGTTTTATAACTATAAAGAATCTCACTCTGTAAACTGGGAAGGTGCAGAGCTGTGTCTTTGCCTTGTGATCTCATGTTTAATTTTACTTCTATGAAATGCTTTCCTTTGTTTAGGGTGGAAAAAGTTGTTCAATTTGTTGCTTGTGCACCACTGTATATACAGAAATACGAAACAAGGAAAGGCAATAAAGCAGTTAAGGGTCACATTGTACTACCATTTGCTGTGAAGGAAATCTAAAAATAGTGTGAAGAAAAATAAAATAAATCTACAAATATCCAGTGGTATAAAAAGAAATACTCATAGTATAATTAAATACTAAAGAGAATGGAAGGAAATGGGTGAGGGGATGGACAGAGAGTTAAAAATCCAGGACTCACCACCACGTCATTCTGTCTCTCTGTATCTTTTTTCAAACTTCAAAGCTGTCAGACTTCATCAATCTACAACCTTCTTTCATCTCTCTTGCTCTTTATCTCCTTCTTTGTTTTTTCTTACATCGCATGTCTATTTGTGGTCTTCCAGCCGTCCTGGATTTAAGGCACTTAACATGAGTGTCCTCATTTTACTTAACACTCGTCCTTACAAACACATTATTTCAAACCCTTTGTCAATGAACAAGCTGTTAATTACCTAAAATTTAACATTAAAAGAAGATTGTGTGCCATGCCTCAGATGATAGCTCCATGATGGCTGAAAAAGTGTGATGATTAGCAAAGTATAACATTTTCAAATCTCACTGAAGACAACGTGTGGGAGGTTCTGCACAAGTGTGTATAAACTGAGAGTGTATTTTGGCACACCTGTCAGGGGCTGGGACATTACACATTTTTTGTACACCAAAATGCTTTCACTGGTCTGTGTTATGTTTCAGGTTGTTGCTCTGGCTTAACTTTATTTTTATTATGTGAAGGTATTTATGTGTATTTTAGGTTTTATTGTTGTTTTTGAATTATATTTCATATTTTCATGTATTTTCTGTTACATTTATAATTTGTATTTATATTCATGTGACTGTATTGTCCCTTTAACTATGTTGGTGGATCCTCAGGGGGTAGGGCCCATCCTGGCATCACTCCTTTTGACCCGTCCCATTGGCTACTTAATCTGAGTAAACTCAGATCAGGAAATCATTGCACTTGTAGTGATGGGCATTTGAGTTCCCTTCACTGATTGGATTGTTCCAAACTACCTATTTCACAGGTGGTGCAGTGGTAGTGCTGCTGCTTTGCAGTAAGGAGACTGTGGAAGATTGTGGGTTCGCTTCCCAGTTCCTCCCTGTGTGGATAGCGCTTTGAGTACTGAGAAAAGCGCTATATAAATGTAATGAATTATTATTATTTAAGTGAATTGATTCTGTTGATTTGTTTGATTTGTTTTGTTTTGATCCATTTATAGGATTAGAGGCTGTTGCATATACAGAGGGTGCTGGAATCCACCTCTAACAACATCACAAACATATAATTTAATAATTCTTACATTATTTTGCATATATAATTAATTCTTTTTTAATATGATGATGCTTAATTTGACATTTCCTGTTTAAGTACACAAAACATGATAACACATTTAGGATACATAATTAAAATAATACATTACTTAGAATTGTGAGAATTGTGAAACTCGTTTGAGGGTAATGAGTCAGTTCCCGAATCAAATAAACAAGAATCGTGAGCCTCATTCTTGGGTAATTGTTCAGTTGGAATGTAAAAGAATCAGTGTTTGATATGTGCTTTGTTCATTCAAAAAGCCATAAAACGCGAGCGCTAAACTAAAGTTGAAGGCAAATAATTGTTAGAATATTTTTATAAGGTTCAGTTTTGAGTGAGTAATTTGTTGAATTCACAAATTAGTTTAATATAATGTTTATATATTCATTTAAAAATAATTCCAATCATGAATTATACAAAACAATGAATGCATTCAAGTATAAATGTGTTGTTATGGTACTGTATTTGTATGATAAGTGAGAGAGTCATCAGTGACAGAGTTCTCATTTGCTGATGATGATTTAGTTCTAACTTGACAGAATCATGAATCAGATGAGCGGTACTTTCACATGCACCAGCGATTTAACGCTCCTGTTGAACTCCACTGAATTGTTTTGTTCATACTCACAAATTGTTTCCCATGATTCACTGAAAAGAGTTCAATAAGCTGAAATCATCCATGAAGTATCAATCAATATGTGCTTGCTTTGGGAATATATTGAGTATTGTTATTTTTGTTAGGATTTACTGTTTTTTTGTGACTTTCTTGCTTCTTTATTTAAGGATTTTGTCTTCTGGATTGTGGATTTGGACCTATTTGCTTAGGATAGTTTTTAGGTGACTTCTTTTTCCTATTTTTGCTCTTTTGAGAATATTGCTTGCGTTTTTCTATTTTTTAATAATTCTTTAATGTATTAAAATTCTCTGTTTGCCCTTTGGTACACAAGCTGAGCATTTATGGTCATCCTTCCTGTTGTGGGGCTTTGGATATATTTTGTATGTCTTTACTAATTATTTAAACCAGCTTCCCATTTTCAGACCTGCTAGGCCGGAACCAGCAGTGAGCAGTTGGAGTAAGCTGGATTGGAATGTGCCTTTCCTTGGCAGGCTGGTAAAGATTCTGGCCTGCCTTTTGCAGAACATTTTGGAAACTTCACACCATTTATATAAGGTTTTGACTTCCAATCACAACCATCTATTGTTTATTCACTGTTTTGAATTATTTCAGGAGTTTTCTCAGGTATGGTTTATTTAATTATTTTTCAGTTTTGGATTATGATAAGTCTGTATGTGTATGTGGAACCCAGGGAGGCAGGGCCACCTGATGATGCACCTGAGGGGTTGTCTAAGGTCTATGAAAAAGTGAAGCTTCAGGTTGTTCTGAAACTTTGGCTTCAATTTTAGATTCCAGATTTGTTTGATTTTGCTCTTCTTGATTGTGTGAATTCTTGTTTTTATGACTCCTTGCTTCATCTTTAAGTTAGTGTTTCTGATTAGCAATTTGGATTTGTTTGCTTTAGGTTTTGTGCAAAGCTTACGGGGACCTGTCCACATAGATGCAAGTCTGTCATGGCTGCCAAAGGGGCAGTAGGTAAATGCTAACTTGAAGAACGTGAATACTTATGTAATCAATCACTTTGTGTTTTATGTTTATAATTAATGTAGACCACTTTGCAGAGATTGTCTCTTACTTTGACATTAAGGAGTATTTTTCTGTTGATCAGTATCAAAAATGCCAAATTAATGCCACGATAGTTCAATGTTATATAACAATAAAATATAAAAACTTCCAATACTGAATACTTTTCATAGGCACTGTAATATATTTTATTATGTATAGTACTCTGATCTTTTCAAGTATGAATGGCTTATTTAAGAATGAAAATAATCTTCTTTTGCATTTAAAATTGTCATTGTCATATACCTCATTTTTTATGCTTGATATGTGACACTTCATCTCTTGTAGCTCATGCTTGATTTACTGTTGCATCTGACTTTGCTTTACTGAACGATATATTTTATTCTTTTTTCAGAAGTGTTTTGTAATGGTGCTATATAAAGTCAAGAGTGATTGATTGACATGAATAAATATAAATTGGTTGCATGAAACAAGGCCACAATGTCCTTGATGTTTTCTGATATGGTACTCCCCGGCAGCTAAGACATGTTGGCAAAAAATGACCTAAATGAGATGTCTAAAAAATCTTTTATTAGTATGAATGATCATAATATTGCTTCTGAATTTGTTTGTACAGAAGAAAGTGATGTCTGGCCTCCTGAAGATGAAGAGCGTAAAGGCAAATAGGTAGAAAATGAAGTTTAGGAACCACATAATGCTGGTATTGAAACCGTACCTATCACACATGATAAGAGACGGTGTCTTTTTCACTTCCCTTGCAGTGTCTGTTAGGTAGGCATTGCCCACCAAGTCTACCAAAGTTTCGGGTGCACAGAGGGTTTTTTCAGAGAGTCAGTGGCAGCAAGAAAAATAAATATATATTATCTTCAACGTGAACACAAAGTGAATTACATAAATATCATTAAACAGTATTTTATTAAATCAGTGTGCATATGAGTAAGCCCTGTGATGCGCTGGCACCCTGTCTCAGGTTGTGTCCTAACCTCCACCTAGTTCTGCTGGGATAGTCTGCGGCCCTCACGCCCCTAAATTGTTTTAATTAGAATAAAGAATGAGATGTGATTTTATTGAAAAAGTATGAGTGTGCATTCATGCGTGTGTACATGTGAGAGTGTGTGTGTGTGTTAATAGGCCCTGTGGCGGACTGAAGCCATTCTGAGTGTCATTTCCTGCCTTGTACCCAATGCTGCTGGGCAAGGATCTCCTGTGACCCTGAATTATGTTACATATGTCTGAGAATATTCTGTTATTTTCCTCAGACTCATTCACTTGGCTGCCAAAAATGCCCAAACAACTGCTGCCACACACATATGAAACCTGCTATCAAAATGATTTGATGATGATTTGTGAACTACATGTGTATGTGTAATAAGGGGAAGACTCAGCAATTATAGCAGGCAGAGTCACAGGTCACTTGACAGATGGGGTAGGCTAACTTGGTTTAAATGATACCCTCTGTTCTGATCTGGCTGGAGAGGCAGCTTTGGCCTTTCCCTTGTCTTTGTGATAATATACAGTAGCAGCCTGCTGCTGATTGGTGTGATGGAGATGAAGATACTCCTCGACTCCATATTCCAAATCTGAGCTCCCTTACTGCTTTATACAACAAGGCAAATGCCTACAGAGATTGCATACAACCTTCCTGTCCCAGTATACACAAACTAGGAAGTGGGGTGACCTTTCTCCCATTACATTCCTCTAATTAATTTGCAGTTTTGAAGGGCCTCCAAACATGTAAGCTCTCAGAGTAACTTAACATGTTGGCAGGTTCAGCTGCTGCTGATTTTTTTCTTCCTTAATAATTTTTTTTCCTCTGTCTTTTTTGATTTGGGGTGGGTGGAGATGTGACACCACCCTTGCCAATCAGATGAGGAGTAGGCGGAAATGCTTAAAGAACCACCAAGGCTGGCACAGCGATTCAAATCATGCACTGTAGGTTGTTCTCACCATTCTGCTATTATGTGGCTATTTTCAGACTGAAAATGCTAAAAGAAAAAAAAAAGCAAAGTCATTAATGGTACATCAAAAGCAACATTTTATAACTCGGCTGGATTTGACAAATGAAAGTGAAGTATATCTGCTGGAGAATGGGCTGTTTGGAGCACAGACAACTGACACAAGACACTCAGGACCACACTTATGTATCTGTACCCAGACCCCTAATAACTGTCCCGCATCTCAGAATAATGGCAATTTTAAAAATCTTGAAACACAGTATGCTCTAATTAGTCAGTGGCTAATGGAGGCACATAAATGCACTTTGATTTGCAACACACATTGCAGAACTGACACAGTAGGCCACCTTGAAACATACAGTGGCTTTAGAAGGTATTCAGAGATGCCCCCACTATCTGCACACCTTATTGCGTTGTAGATGTAATTTTAAAATGGGTACATTTTCTATTTTAACTAATTCAAAGTGAAAACATGTTTGGAGAAACTGAAAACTCTCATTCATATAAGTATTCAGATCCTTAATTCAATACTTTGTAGGAGCCCCTTTGGAAGCTATTGCGGCTTCAGGTTTTGGCAGTTGATCCCATTTTTACTGGCACATCCACTCCAACTCCATTAGATTGGATGGGAAGTGTCTGTACACTGCCATCTTTAGGTCTCGCCACTGATGTTCTATGGGGTTCAAGTGTACTGTAACAGTTGAGGCTGTTATCGACCTCTCGAACCCTCAGGTAGTACGCCAAACACCAGGTAAAAGTCCAAGACTTTTTATTTTTATAATAATAATGTGCACAAAGCTCCCTCCACTCCACACTATAAATACAATACTCAATAATCAATAATAAAGCACAAATAAACACTCCTTCTCTCCCAGACACTTCGCCACCCTTCCTCCCAGCTCAGCTCAGCGTCTGAGCTTTCCCAGAGTCCTCTTTATACTCCCTGACCCGGAGGTGTTCCTGCCCAATAGTCCACAAGTCCTTATTACATCCGGGTAAGGGTAGAAGTCCTTTTCTTCAACCTGGAAGTACATCATCTCTCCTGTTCACGTGACCTGGACGTACTTCCAGGTTATAGGTCACATAAGAGTCCATGAGCCTCCCTACAGCGACTCCCGGTGGTCTCCAAGGTATCCAGCAGGTCTGTGCATAAAAACTACATAGTCCATGAGGCCCTGCTGGAATTCGGGGCCCGTCCATGCTGTTGGGACAGCTCCTCCTGGCGGCCTGGGGGTGAGGGCCGGAAACTCTCTCCGGCCATCCATCACAGTACGTTTTGGCTTGGCCACTCAAGGACAGTTTGAGGTTGGTCCCGAGGACACTCTAGCATTGTCTTGGCTCTATACATTAGGTCGTTGTCACGCCGAAAGTCAACTGTCACCCCAGTCTGTTGTTGCATGCACTCTGGAGCTTATTTTCTTCAAGGACTCCTCTGTATTTGCCTGCATTCATCCTTCCCTCAATTCTGACCAGTCTCCCTGTCCCTGCTGCTGAGAAGCATCCCTATAGCATGATGTTGCCACCACAATGCTTCACCATAGGGATGATATTAGAAGGGTGAAGGGCAGTGCCCAGTCTTCTCTAAACATAGTGCTTGGAGTTCTGCCCAAAGATTTTTTTGTCCAATTTTTGTCTCATCAGACCACAGAGTCTTTTTTTCTCCGCTGTTAGAGTTCTTTAAATTTTGTTTGCCTTTCACTGAAGAGTGGATTCCATCTAGCAAAACTACCATAAATGCTAGATTGGTAGCACCCTGATGAGATGGTCTTCTTTCCAATAGGTTCTCCCATCTGAAGCGCTCTCCCTTCTTGCCCAATTATTATTACTAATTATTTGGCCGATGCCTTTATCCAAGGCGACTTACAACATCTGAGTGGTTCATTTGGTTACATTTCATTAGCTTCTTTCGATTGGAGCACAGGCAGGTGAAGTGACTTGCTCATGGTCACATAGTGCCAGTAGCAGTTACTCAGTTTGACTGGACAGCCAACTGTCAGAACTTTCCTGGTACTTCCAAATTGCTTCCAATTTCACAGTTATTGAGGTCACTGCATTCCTGGGAACATTCAAAGCTATAGAAATTTTATGATCCATGCTTGACATAACACAGGTCTGCAGAGAGTTCCTTGGGCATTGCTTGCTTTTTATCCTGTCATTCAGTGTGAATTGTGGGATTGTTGCTCTATATACACAGGTGTGGACCTTTCTGAATGATGTCCAGTCAGTTCAGTTTGCCACTCAAGGAGAATTAAAGCAAATGGGACCATTGCTTAAAGTGCCACAGCAAAGGGACTGAATACTGTGAAGAAAAAACAGACACACAGGTTAAGGGTTGGGGATTCCGTCCTCGTATACTGTAAACCACAGCAATAGTGAAACAAGGATTCTCAATAACGGCCAGTTTTTGTGAGGTACAATTGACCATGAATGGCGGTAACACGGATGAATTTATGAGGTGGGGAAAGGAAGCAGAAATGCTGGGAAAATGACGCGGAGGATCTTGGGATGTTGGTGACATCATCTGCAAGGGACCGGAAGTGAATTCACAACACAGAAGCGGCTTGGATGACTGGACGAAGCTTTTGAGACAAATTCAAGGTGCCATGGGTTTTTGTTGTTTGTCTTTCCTGTTAAAATAAAGAGAGAGGTGTTAACACGTTGTCTTTGTCCCCAGTCTTGTGGTTTTGCATGGCTCATCGGGTCCTTTAGCTGCCCCCTAATCGCTCGTGTGTGACAATTCGTACAGAAATGAGAAATTTCAGTTTTGATTTTAAATAAATTTGCAAACCTTTCTGAAAACATGTTTTCACTAGTCATGATTATTTATTGAGTGTAGATTAATAGTCAAATGTATTCAGTTAAAATGAAATCTACAACTTGATAAAGTGTGCGGAAAGTAAAAGGGTCTGAGGGGTCTGTAGAACACAAAACAGAGAAATGCTAAGTGTTGTGGGTTTACACTATTCCTCTACGCACTCATTTTGGAGCCCATTTAATGCTAATTCAGGGTTGTGGAGTGCCAGAATCCTGGGCTTGCACTATTTAGCATAGAGTTAACTAAGCTATCCTTTCAAAATACATTAATGCTGCACAAGCATCTGAAACAATGATTCAGTTTATTTCCCATCATTATATTTTTAGATCCTGCTTCATTCAGCATCATATCTCAGAGGCCATTCCTGGCATCAAGGGGTGTAGTGCACTGACTAGCCCTGGACAGAATGCCAGACCATGTTTCGGGCTGCTCACTCATCCTGGACCAGTTTAGGCTTGAAAATAAGCCTGGCAAGTGGGTGAAAACAAAACTCCCTGGTGGAAATCTACACAAAGTCCATGAAGATGTTACTCCAGGAGGCTGCAAGCCTACCTGCCACCCTTCAGTTCAATTCAGTTTTGATTTATCAGTCCTTTCTTAGTAGTTTTATTTATTTATTAATCTTATTTAGGGCTTCTCTCTGAGCAAGCACCATCAAACAATTCTTTTCAAGTCACACAAGCACTGAATATAAACCAGCACAAGATAACACTATACAGTGGAAAACACAGTAATTGAAATGCAAGTCAAATTTCCAGACTTAAGAATGATTTAATTTAATAATCCTTCTGAACAAGACACTGTACATAATCCTGGATCAACTCTGTATTTCAAGGAATTTTATTCGGTTTATAGATTTATTTCTGAATCATTGTCTTGTTGGTTTTGAAAAAAAGCCTTATGATGTGGCATGCTGCTAATAACATAAAAAAAACATAACACAGTCAAACCCATTTAATCCAGTTCAGGTTTGAAGGAGTTGATGTTGGTCCATTCCAAGTCCCACACTTAATCTTCACCACACTCACACTCACATGTCTTTAGGGGTGTTTGAGGAAACCCCACACACTAGAAGAACATGCAGACCCAGCAGAAACAATGATAAGGCAAAGGATCCATGAGGCAGCAATGCTTACCAATATCCTACCAGGGCTATCAACAGATTTATATAAAATAAAGCCTGATTGAACATAATTTTATGCGTAACTCCATGTTGGTCCTGTATGAGTGAATATGAGCGTGTGAATGAGAGTGATCTAGTGACCTAGGATAGCACCAGGTTTAGGGTTGTTTGTGCCTTAAGTCCAAAAATGTTGCAGTTGGCTCTGGAAAGCTTTGGCTGCCTGTGACTCTGAAGTGATTTCAGAAAATGGATGGACAGACATATAATTCTCTGATTACTCTTTTGAAGTACATTGTTTCATACCATATCAACATCAATTTTATCATTCATCCATTTTCTGAACCAACTTTTTTCTACACCAGGCTTATAGGACCCTGGAATCCATGCACAAAATAGGGATCAGCTTTGGACGGGGTGCTGACACACAGTTAAACTGATACACCTATAGCCACTTAACTCTTTGAGGGCTGAATATTTTTTCCAAAAATGCAAATTTTTCTGAAAAGCACACAAAGCACATAGTTTCTCACATAAATCAATGTGAAATGTCTATTGCTGTGCATTGTAGCTGCTGTTGGTGCCTGTTTGGTGTCTCTGGCAGACACCGACTGCATAGGGGCAGCTCGATGGACAGCAAGAATATGCGGCAGACTGGCCGCCTGGCTGTTTTCATGTGGCAGGTGAGCATTGGTGGCAGTTGCAGTGTGACGCAGTCTGGTTTGTACCTCTTGTCATTGTAAGTGGCAGTCCTCCCAGGCGAACGTTGCCAGAACCATGATCAGCTGATGCTGGTACCTCACTTTCGTTTTCGATCTCCATCTCCAGATTCCTTGCATAAAAATCGGACTCCGAAAAGTCAGAATCCAATTCAGCGATAATATGTAAAACATGGTCCACAGCATTTTGCTTTACACATTCGCTTTGGTCACTCGCCAGATGTTGATGCCGTATAGGTTGTTTGCTCTTCTCTACTCATTTACGTGCAGAGAATCAAGGTCAAATCAACAAAGCTAGCATTGAGAATCGAACTAAAACATAACGGTGAGTTTTTGTCGCAGTTTACAGCTAATTATCGTCTCTACCTCTGAATTTCGACAAAAGTCAACATTTGCAACTTTAAATAAATTTCAGTCTCACAAAACGAGCTTGAAAAGGAAGAAGAAATAGAAGAGCAGAAGGTGTTGGGAAGCAGAAGAAGAAGATTGTCAGCAGGGCTGTGGAGTTACAATGTGGCAATTCTTTCTTCTATGCTGTAGTGCCAACCCTGCACTTCAGGAGCGACTACGTATTTCATGTAGAATGCCACACAGAACTGAGTTATAGCCCTGAGTAGATGCAAACTTTCATGTTGGGACCAATGCAAGACCCTTTGAAAGCAGAGCACAAGTGTTCTAGAAGTGGGGCACAGGCACAGCAGTGTTGAACCCACAACCTTTTAGTTTACAGTCTAGGATGTTACCCATGGGACCACAGCTACTATTCAAACAGACTTTTAAATGCAAATTATAAAATTTAGTATATTTTTTCTGTGGCGCTCTGTCCAGGACTTTTTTTCCCCCTTTGCTCAGTGCTGCCAGAATTTGCTCCGGCCACATGTGAGCCTGCATTAGATTAAAAGGATCTGAGAAAGTCTGACTAAATGATATTAACTCTGTGAAACAAAACCCAAAGTCGTCAACAGAGGAGGTGACCATTACTTGAAACAACACAGAATGAAGCCAGCTACTGATTTATTGATGCATCACAACCAATCCTAAGCCAGCACAGGTGACAGCGCCACAAGGCATGTCATTAGTGACCATCACTCTGTGGTTGACTCAGTGAAGACCTCTTCAAAATGTAACCTGGAGTGCCAAGTGTCAAGAAGCAGCTCTCTGGCTTCTAAAGTGGAGTGCTATTGATGACATTAAGTGGCTTACTTTAAGCTGTAGGATCATTTAAGGTTACAGAAAACTCAAGTGAGCAAGGTGCTTGTTGTAAAAAGTTTCTAAACAAAAAAAAATGGCAAAAAATTCAGAAAAGCAAAAGAAAAAGAATGTGAAACACTGCGGAACAGAAATGGTCTTTTGCGAGGAAGTGTCCCTTGCATATTCTCCAAGATGTGTGTGTGTTTTAATATTTCAAAACTATTGATACAAGCCCACTTGTAGTGCTATATTAATGTCAATGTCAATGTCAATTTATTTATATAGCACATTTAAAACAACATAGTAATGCTGTGGCCAAAGTGCTTTACAATAATAGAATAAAAGAAAAAAAAACAATTAACATAAAACATAAATAGAAATAAAATATGTGAACATAAAATAAAATACATAATAAATAGAAGTAATGTTATATACATAAAAAATAGAAGTAATGTTATATAATCACAAAGAGGAAACCATCAGTATTACTGAAGGTCACGGAATGCAAGTGAATAGAAATGAGTTTTTAATCTTGTTTTAAACAGTTCAATTGTAGACGGCTCCTTTATATGATGAGGCAAAGAATTCCACAGGCGAGGCACAGCAGCTGCAAAGGCCCTGTCTGTCCCCCTTGGTACGAGGGACAACAAGAGACAGCTGACCAGAAGATCTAAACACTCTAGATGGCTGACACAGTTCAGATAAATAGGCAGAAGCAAGCCCATGTGAAGATTTAAAAACTAGCAGCAAGATTTTAAAATCAATTTGAAAACTGACAGGCAGCCAGTGTAAAGAAGCTAAAATAGGAGAAACAGAGTCATACTTTCTTGCCTCAACCAGAAAGCGAGCGTCAGCATTTTGGACCAACTGTAACCTGTGTATCAGGGATTTGTAAATGCCAGAATACAGCGAGTTGCAGAAATCGAGGCGAGAAAAAATAAATGCATGAGTAGCTATCTCAAGATCCCTAGAAGATAAAAAAGGCTTTATCTTACCTAATAGACGAAGTTGGAAAAAGCAACTCTTGACTACAGAATTTACTTGTTTCTCAAAAGAGAGGTTACTATCAAAGGTAACACCAAGATTGCGGACTTGAGGTCTGGAAAAGACAGAGAAAGAGTCGAGAAGTCCAAGAGCAATTTGGGCTTTAGCTGATGGACCCACTATAAGCACCTCCGTTTTATTTTGATTTAGATCAAGAAAATTATTAGCCATCCAGGATCTTAGTTCAGACAGACAGTTGTGGAGTTGTAGAGTTGTTGTAGAGTTGCAGACAGGAATATAAACCTGAGTATCATCAGCATAGCAGTGAAAAGAAATGTTAAATTTCCTAAAAATCGCTCCAATAGGGTGAAGGTATATAGAGAATAAAATAGGACCCAAAATGGATCCCTGATGAACACCATAATAAGCTGTAAAGAATATCAATAGATATTGTGCATACACACCCTACTGTCTGTGAGATCATTACTCTAGTGACACTTAAAAAATTTCAGATGCCAATAATCAAAAAGATAATAATGTTCTTCTGGGTGACAGACGAGAGGAGTCCCATGAGCATCATGGGTGCAGTCAGACATCACAAGCCCTGGAGCTCTTAGACTCAAAGAGTTAATGTTTTTTAATTGCTGATTCCAGATTGGCACGTGCCTGGGTGGGCCCTGGAGTGGCTTGGATTCCTGTTTAGGGTCATATCCGATTCTCTTGGGCCCTGGTCCCCGTGACACTGAATTAGATAAAGCAGGTTTAAGAATGTCATGTTATTATTATTACTAGAGGTTGGACTAGCCCATTTAGAAAATATCTACAGTACACTTACGACTACGTTTGCTATTGTTTGATTGAAATGACAGGAAAAATCTGCAGACTGCTGAATGTGAAATGAGTTATTATGGCCTACTGTATGTCCTATGCCACTCATGCTACCTGAGACCACATTAGCCTTTAATACAAAGACATCTCCAGGTTTTGAATTCACACTTGAAAGTTGTAAAAAGCTAGAGGTTTGCTGTTGCCTCTTTCACCCCAACAGACATACACACTGAACACAGGGTAAAATCACCAAGAAGGTATTTAATTATTCTTCTTGTTTTTATAGTGCCCAAAAGCACCTCCATCACCATAAAAAGGCAAGTAACAATAATAACCACAATATATCCACATACAGTAAATCTCTCCTCCTCACCTTCTAGGAAGCTCTGTCCTCTACCTCCCAACTTCGGCTTGCTTGCTGGGTCTCCAGCAGTCCTTTATATAGTCCTTGACCCGGAACTGCTTCTTATCTTCCGTTCACGTGACTTGCCAGCACTTCCTGGTCAGATGGAGAACTTAATAATAATAATTCATTTTATTTATAAGGCACTTTAAATTTGTAGTAAACCTCAAAGTGCTGCATAAAAAAAATTAAACAAACACACAACAAGATAAAAGCAAAGATAAAACAATAATTTACAACTTGGTTTCTTTTTCAACCTGGAAGTACTTCGGGGCTTCCGTCCCCGTGACTTGATAGTACTTCCGGGCTATGGAAAAGATACGTGTCCCCAGGTCCCCCAGCAGCATCTCCTGGCGGCACCCATGACATCCAGCAGGGCTGAGAATCTGAACTCCAAATCCCATGATGCACCGCTATGCTGCAGGGAACTCGCCATCTGGCGTCTTGGAGGGAGTTAGTGTGCCACAGTAGCTGCCTTCCCCCATCCTTCTCTTTTCTGGGCATCCTGGCCGGGTTGAGCAGCCGGCCGGCCGCCACAAAATTCATATATGAAAACAATGCTCCCATGTCCACACTTTTAGGGGTGGATTTAAGAAAACTGGTTAATTTAACAAAGGAGATTTTGCTGTATTAACAGCCTTCTGCTACACTCACATTCAGTGCTTCTATCACAGAACAACACATATATGGTGACACCTTCAACATGCACCAATAGAGTAGACACTTTCTGTATAAAGAAGGTATTTATTTGAACTTCTGGTGGATAACAAAGAAGGAATACAAATTCACATTTAAAGAGTTCACTTTTTGGCCTGTGATGTGCCTCATCACAGGTTAATGGTTTTCATTCATTTCCAGGTTTTTAAACTATTTATAGTTTAAACACTTTATAAATATTTGAAGGGTGCACTTACCTTTCCTTTACAAATGGGTCTGGAGAGATGCTCTTTAACGAAGTATGTCCATGATGGTATTTGCTTTTGTGTATTTTTCCTGCAGATCTCCTGAAGGTGCTAACTTTATATATAGATAGATAGATAGATAGATAGATAGATAGATAGATAGATAGATAGATAGATAGATAGATAGATAGATAGATAGATAGATAGATAGATAGATAGATAGATAGATAGATAGATAGATAGATAATGTTAAATAGTCCCTTTTGCACCTCTTTTTGCATTTATTATTTCTGCGTGTCATTGCTGAACTAACTGAAATATTGATGTGCATAACACTTGCTTTTTATCATTATTTTTGTGCACTTTAAAGCACAGTTTTTATTTGACCCTCATCAAGTGCTGTGTGTCTCACTCACTACTGATTTTCATTCGGGTTCATGGGTTTAAGGCCATGCTAGGGTTTAAGAGGCATGGGACCTCACACAGCCACAGAATGCTGACAGAATGATTGGGAGCATGTGCTGAAAGCATGTTGCCTCATCCACCACACAACAACACACCTGGACTGGGACCCGAATACAGTGGGTAACACCTCAGCACCACACTGGAACAGTGTGAGGATTTTTTAAGGGTGGCTAGAGTGCCAGTCCTGCCACCATTCCCCAAGTTTTCCCTGTAAGTTGGAGGACCTTCTTGCAGGGCGGGATGCAGATTAATGACATACCCAGGAGGAAACAATTGCAGGTTAAGGGCCTAGCTCAAGGGCCCAACAGAGTAAACTCACTTCTGCTGTTTACAGGATTCAAACTGTCAACCTTCTGATTACCTTCACAGATCTCTAGCCTCAGAGCTGATACTGATGTGGGATTAATAACTTTAAGAACATTCATTTTCTTGTCTCCCTTTGTAGCTTTTCAAGCCCACTCACCTCTCTCTACTTCTGTTACCTGGCCGTCCTTTCTCTTAGTCAGAAACATATTGTCTGCTTCCTTTACTTGTCCGCCTTCCATTCACCATCCCAGGCAATACAGGTAAGCTCACATTGTATTATAACTGCATTGTTATGTAAAATGTGGGAAAACTCACTCCTGATTGTAATGTGAAGACGGCAAACTTTTCACACAATCAGAGCCATTTGTGGAAGGCAGTACTCGAGGTATGAGTGTAAACACCTGAAAATGTCTGAAGCAGCCTTTTCCCAAAGTCACCAATGGTGTAAATGCAGAGCCTTTTAAATGTTAGCAGTTTTATATTCTGCATGTACAAAGCCGAAAGCTCTGTGTTGCTTTTCTCTTAATTTTTCTATACTCTGTTCATTGGTACGCTAAACATTACAATCTCTGTTTTGTTCATTACATTTTAATTGTTGTACTCCCTATTTTTTATTTAAAGAGCAAAACATAATAATCAAACAATGAAAAAAAGAAGTACTGCAGTACGCACGGTAAAATGTTACAAAAAACAATCCATGAAACTTAGCACTAAACCCTCACCCAGCTTTGAGAGCTGTCACACACGTGCGATTGGGAGGCAGCTAGAGGGCCTAAATAATAATAGTACCACGCCAGACCAGGGGGTGGCGAGCCGCACTAACCTTCTCCCTCCGTCCTCTGCAGACTATACACGGGAAATCCCACTAGGTGCCATGGCTATTGATGGCACTTCCAGTTCTGGCGCAATGGATGACTTCACTTCTGGTCTTGACAACATCACTTCTGGTTCCGGTCCAGATGACGTCACTTCCTGTCACAGCCTTTAAATCAGCCATCTTACCAAACTAAAATCAGTTCTGATTTAGATTTCAACCTGAACACAACTCACCTAAAAATACCCATTTACATCCAGGGCATATTATACGAGTGGCTGCCCAAACTGTTGATGTCTCTTGGCTATCTTTGTTACAGTGGTGTAGTCGGCAGGATGTTAAAAGCCCAGAAGAAATAGGGACAAGACCTGAACATTAACCAGGTGGAAGAGTACCGGGGCCGAGTTTTCAATCGGGGGTTCATCGCATGGTCTGGAACGACCCAGTGCAGGCTCCGTTCCCATTACACGTAACCGGACTATTTAAGAAACAAAAGAAGAGTATTGGAGAGACACACAGAAGTGGGCTGGTTCCGGTCCAGATGACGTCACTTCCTGTCACAGCCTTTAAAGCCATAATCTTATCAAACTAAAATCAGTTCTGTTTTGGATTTCAACCTGAACACAACTCACTAAAAATACCCATTTGCAGCCAGGGCATATTAAAATTAATATTAGAACACTCTAGACGAGAACAGGCCATTCAGCCCAACAAAGCTCGCCAGTACTATCCACTTATTTCTTCCAAGAAAACATCAAGTCGAGTTTTGAAAGACCCTAACGTCTTACTGTCTACCACACTACTTGGTAGCTTATTCGTTCTTTGTGTAAAGAAAAACTTCCTAATGTTTGTGCGAAATTTACCCTTAACAAGTTTCCAACTGTGTCCCCGTGTTCTTGATGAACTCATTTTAAAATAACAGTCTCGATTCACTGCACTAATTCCCTTCATAATTTTAAACACTTCAATCATGTCACCTCTTAGTCTTCTTTTGCTTAAACTGTAATGGCTCAGCTCTTTTAATCTTTCCTCATAATTCAACCCCTGTAGCCCTGGAATCAGCCTAGTCGCTCTTCTCTGGACCTTTTCTAGCACTGCTATGTCCTTTTTGTAGCCTGGAGACCAAAACTGCACACAGTACTCAAGATGAGGCCTCACCAGTGCATTATAAAGGTTGAGCAGAACCTCCTTGGACTTGTACTCCACACATCGTGCTATATATCCTAACATTCTGTTAGCCTTCTTAATGGCTTCTGAACACATTATACGGGTGGCTGCCCCAAACCTTTGATGTCCCTTGGCTATCTTTCTTACAGAGCGATACAGCAAAAGAGTCCCTTCTGAAATGGTTTTCATGCAGAGCAAAACACCAGAAGAAATGTAAAGAGTCAACACTCACCAGTCATACTTACTTTAGAATTACATTCATGAATTCTTGCCAGATTATGATTTCACAGATCTTCATGAAGAGAATTTGAGTTTTTTCCAATTTTTGAGATAATATAGAACATCATTTTTTCCCACAGAGTTATGAAAATGGATTGGGATTCTTCCAGTTGAACAAAAGAAGTCTTTGTTCAAGCAGTGTGATGTAGGATATCACAATTGATTTTTCATAGCCCACTTTTAAGCATTTGATGTTACTCCAAAACTGCTGTTAAAGCTTTAGGAGTGATTTTATATCAAATTCTGCCTGAGAGATACAAGAAAATGTGCAGAACATTCACAAAATATGTAGACTTGCAATGCATGTGCTTATTGGGATCAGTCGCAGGTAGAACTATGCTTTGGATGAATTTTACATGAGATATTTTATATGTGGACGATGCACAATTTTTAGTTACATTATAGCCTGCTTCAAATATATTGAACTAGAATGTCAGTCAGTCAGTCATTGTCCAACCCGCTATATCCTAACACAGGATCACGGGGGTCTGCTGGAGCCAATGCTAGCCAACACAGGGTGCAAGGCAGGAAGCATATCCCCGGGCAGGGCGCCCGCCCACCGCAGTGGACTGGAATGTATTATTATGAATTGCCAAATTTCATTCCTCTTCTGAAATTTTAATTGATTTTCTATCATTTCTTAACATCATCAATGTGTAAATTCCATGGAGTTTATTGATATACTCTGGAGACGTTGTCTACACGTATTGGTCACATGTCAAACTAAAGGCTTCATTCAGACCAATTACTAGTCACCATCTCACATTTTCCTGAGACACGCTGAAATGAAGTGCGCCCCATAACTCAGATCAGTTACAAATGACTACCCCTCTTTGTCCTGGGACTTATCAAAATGAGGTGTAGCCATTCATGATACTCCCTGGCCTAGACAAGTTATAATGATGACCTCTCTGTCTGCATAGAATAACTCAATTTAAGGTGGTCCTCGGCTTCTTCCAGTTAATAAGAAACCACCTCTCTTGAGTCTCAGACTTTCCAGCAATTAGTTAGGACACTGCTTAACTCACATCAGTTACTAATAATGCTGTCTCTTTGGCCTTGGACACATCAACATAGTGTGTCCCTTGAAAACACTCCTGGGCTTACTGTGTACTCACCTGTCCTTTGCCTGAGAGATGCCAACATGGAACCCTATGGATGTTCCTTGGGTCAAACCAATTTCTGAGGATCCTCTTGCTGCTTTGGTTCATACCTGTGTTCAGACAATATCTAAAAAACTAGCCATACTGTGATTGGTTGCGTAACATCATGCAGAATTAGATTAAGTAAAAAGCGCAACAATTCCAAGAGGCCTCGGAATTGCTGCACTCCATAGGCTCTAATGTCAACCTTTTTCAGTGTGCAGTGAAAGATTCAGAGGCCCAGCTGTAGATTAGTGTATAAACTATTGATACAAGCCCACCATGTGGAATTACAGGTTTTCCCAACCTGCAGTGAAGAATTAAAGTGCTACATTAAGCTCTAAGGGATATCAATAGATATTGTGCGCAAACACCCTGCTGTCTGTGAGGTCATTACGCTAGTGACACTTAAAACGTTTTAGATGGCAATAATCAATAAGATAATAATGTTCTTCTGGGTGACAGACAGGCAGAGAGTCCCATGAGCATCTTCGGTACAGTCAGACATGACAAGCCCTGGAGTTCCCAGGCTCAAAGAGCTATGCTTTTATATGCAATATGTCATATGGTCAGCTCTTCAGCGGGCAGCTCAGTATGCCAAAATACACAATTACCATTGCTAATGGAACTGATTTAGTATCCCTGCTGTCAGAATTGACTTTGCTAATGTAAACTTTGCAGCATGCTGGGACACCACAGATTGTTTGCTCCTCTGCCAGACTCTGTCAATGCTTCTGCAGAATCCCGATCTCAATGAAGGGCTTTTGTTTCATCAGCCTTATTCATCATTGACCAGACATTCTGGAAACTTCAGCTCAGAGCGCTATTCTTATGTAACCTTTGTTGTAACTGTCACTTACAATGCACGTCTGATGACTGTATCATCGCTTCTGCTGTCGGGGGTCCCACTTGAATATTAAAGGCTTTCTTCAAGTTACATAAAAATTGCTTTTCAATTGAAAACCATTTCACAGCTAGCCCTGTTCAATTTGCTTAAATAATTGTACATAACAAATGTGGAGCAAGCCCAGGCACACGCTACTACAAGTTATGATTTTTTTCTTGTCTTTTCTTAGTGCTTTCTCAGGCTGTGGAAATAACTGCTTAAGGTAGAACCTGTGGTAAGATATATTAAACAATTTGTAATAATGTATTGACCATGCGACAAGAAGCATGACTGTGGATAAATGGCCTGCACTGCATTTCATATAAAGAAAAAAAATCAGTTATGTCTGAGCTCTAGAAGATGATTGGGAATATTAGTGAATGTCAAGGCAAGGGAGTCGGAAAAGACTATGGCATTGATCTTCAAGTCAGAAAGATCGAGGAAACTCTACTCTATTTGAAATGTGGCAGAGGGAAAATAACAGTTTTGAACCTGATTTGCCACATAGCAACATCACAGAGAAAAGCTCATATTTGTCTGATACGTCCATCTGTCCATTTGTGTTTTGATCTGCTTTGCATGATTCAGAGGCACAGGGAGATGGAATTAATTTATGAAATGTGTCACACGATGTGGATTAAAGAAATCCACTCAAAGAAATTGATTTCAAAACCTTATAGAAAACCTTTAGTGTGTCTGATCCATCCATCCTTCCATCCATCCATTTTTCTGACCTGCTTTGATTCAGGGGTGCCAAATCCATTCCTTCATCCCTTTGTGAATTTCCCCTTGGGATTAATAAAGTATCTATCTATCTATCTATCTATCTATCTATCTATCTATCTATCTATCTATCTATCTATCTATCTATCTATCTATCTATCTATCTATCTATCTATCTATCTATCTATCTATCTATCTATCTATCTATCTATCTATCTATCTATCTATCTATCTATCTATCTATCTATCTATCTATCTATCTATCAATTATTTTGCCTTACAGATTAAAGAGGAATTGATGGGTGCCCCAGCAGGAATCAGCCAAGGAAAGGGCACCAGGCAATTTCAGGGCACATTCCCTCAATTTTCAGCCACCAGCTTGTTCAAATGATCATAGAAGAAGAAACCAGAACACCATGGAGAAAACCTACATGAACATGAGGTGGCCATGCAAATCTATGGAATTGCTGGAGATGTGAGGCAATAGCTCTTACCAACGTAGTATTGTGCTGCTATACAATGTCGAAAATGAGACTAGAATAAAAACCCTTGTTGGCATATGCAGCCTAGTGGTATTGAAAGGTCACTTGTCAACAGTTTCCAGCCACCAGTACTCACACAGCATAAATATGAAGACTGTTGTTTTCAGTTAATTTGGAAGTTTTGTCAGATAAAACTTTGAGCTAAAGACATAAATGCAAATTATATTTGACACAAGGAAAAGTGAAAACTGTCTGGCATCTTAAATGAATCAGAATGATAAATTGTCTGAGATCAAAAATAAAATCAAGGGATGTCATTTCATTTTAGATATAAACACTGCAGTAGCTAAATTAAATAAGGAAGAATCCTTGTATTCTGCTAATGGAGAAAGAATAAGAAGCCCTGCAAAATTTTCATTAATGTTTGTATAACATAACATAACATAACATAACATAACATAACACAGCAATATACTTAAATCTATTTATTCCTAATCTGGGACTGTCCCCAGGGCCAGATTAACCATATGGGAAATCCAATGAGTGGCCAGTGGCACCAGGACGCGGTTAGCACTGTAACCAAACACCTAACATTGGAAATTATTACTTGGTGAAATAACGGAACAGCGAAAAGAGATCGAATATATGGACATAAGTGATATGACAGAAGTATGTAGATATTGGTCGGCTTTAAAGTTCAAGTCGGAGACTTGTAGATCGTCTAATTCGTGTTGCCATCAGGGAAAAGTAGTGTTTCTTCCCAGTAAAGAGGTGTATCCGCGAGAATTAAAAGAAATAAAATCCACATACGTGAGAGGCAGAGATGCGAAGTGGCTGGCGCATAGCACCTGCGGGTTGGTGAATGAAGCGAGCAAGGGGCAGAGCCCCCTAGTATGTTTAAATAGAAACCTGAGCAATATCACACACATGTGCATGGCGGACAGTTTTCTGGTTCAAATATTGATATTTGTCAGCCAGACCGGGGGTTGGCACTCTCACTTAATCCATTCTCCTCTTGTTTCTCTGCAGTTCACCCAAAAACCTGGCCTCTTGATGACATCACCACCAATCCAGCCACTGATGATGTCAATTCCGGCCAACACAGATAATGTAATTTCCCATTCCCAGAATCCACTCTATCATCATATCAGTTCCCATTCCAACCATCTTGACTCCACCTCTTCCTTTTTTCCTCCATACTTAAGCCCAGTAATTTTCATTTTAGGCAGTTCCATTTTGAACTCACTCTGTAAACTGTGTTTTCTTTATTTTTCTCTATTTTTCAGTATAAGGGGTGGGTATCCCCAAACCTTTATCTGGCTACTGTCTGCTTTTTTTCACAGTGAATAATACTAAACATTTAAATTTGGTTGTGACGATCATCTGCTCCCTGTCTTCTTTATTAACCGTCGAGAGTCTCTTATTGAATCAGGACAGTCCACATTAGAAATTTCACATCGGCTTTAATCTTCCATAACATTTGCGATGCAGCTTTTCTTTCTTTTTTTCTGTGATCTTCTTTGAAGCAGCTGAGTCTCATTCTGTAAGTTTTGAAGCAGATGCCCTCTTGATCTTACCAGGAGGTGTCACAGCAAAGCTTTCAGATGGCAACCAAGCCTTCCTCAAATATCTTTAAAGGGTTTATCAGGTGAAACACTGAGTGCTGAAGATGGCTTAACCCAAGATAGATTAACTCAGATAGGAGACTCACAGTGTAGTGTTTGTGCTTCATAGTATTTATTTTTTCTCTGTGCTTTTTTATTTTTGTCATTGTGTGAAGTGATTTTAAAAGTCGTATGTGCTCTGCACTTGATCCATAAAATGTAAAAATAGAAAAAGAAATAAATAACTTTGTTTCTCTGTAAGTGCATGTTATTCACATTATTTACATGGCAGTATGGTGGCCTTACATCTAAAAGAACTGAGTGCAGCTCTCACAACAGTCTCTTAGCCAGCTGAGCTAAACAAGGATCTCCATCAGCCACTGGTCAATGGGACTACTAGCTGTGAAGGGGCCTCTTGATCAAAGGTGTCTCTCTTGTGTCCCTTCAGTTACTCTTGACCCTCCACTGTTCAGGTCCAAATCACAAAACCATTTGTCTCTGCTCAGGAATTTGCTCAGGGTGACTGTCCCTCCTCAGAGCTGCTATCCTACCTGTGACAGCAAACTTGGGACCTTTGGATCAGCCAGCTACACCAGAGCAAGTTTTCCATTTAGTTCAGCTGGGCTGAACAGGGCTGCTTGTATACCCTAAGTCTTGAGTTCAGACTTAAGGTGGATGAGCATGTGAAAGGCGCTTTATAAATAAAATGTATTATATTACTATTATTATTTATGTGAGTCCTAGATGGAGGGGAAGCACCTCCCTGGGCAAACTCCAGAGACAATCTTTAAATACTGTTGTGTAATAACAAAGTAGAAATGCTTTCTTACTTGGGTATATTCTTAAAAATATTTCTACTTTACTTAAATCTAAATTTTTTATTTACTTTCACATTTATTTCACTACATTCAAATGCAAATGGCTTTTTTTATTTCAATATACTGTATATAACCAAACATTTGTGAACACCTGACCATCATACCCATATGAGCTTGATGGACATCCCATTTTAAAACCATGCGCAATAATACAGAGTTGCCACAACCCCTTTATTGGCTATAACAGTCTGTTCTCTTCTGGAAAGTATTTCCACAAGATTTTGAAGTGTGTCTGTAGGAATTTGTGCAGAGTCAGCTCAAAGACCATTTGTGAAGTCAGGTACTGATGCTGGACAAGAAGCGCTGGCTCACCATCATTGTTCCAATTCATCCCAAAGGTGTTCAATAGGGTTGAAGTCACAGCACTGACTATACATGCCAAACATATTCCTCCATACCAGACTCATCAAATCATGTATTTGCTGACCTGACTTTGTGCACAGTGTGCACAGTCATGCTGAAACAGAAAGGGCCTTCCCCAGACGGGAAGTGCACAATTCCCTAAAATGCCTTTGCATGCTGGAGCATTAACATTACCCTTCACTAGAACTAAGGGGCCTAACCCATACCATGAAAAATTGCCCCAGACTATCATCCATCCCTCTTCCACCAAACTTTACAGTAGGTACTATGCATTCCAGAAGATAGCCTTTACCTGGCATCCACCAAACCCAAATTCGGTCTTCACACTGCTAGATGGTGAATCATGATTCATCACTCCGGAGAACATGATTCCACTCTACCAGAGTCTACAAACCAATGCTTGGCATTGAGCACAGGGGTTTTAGGCTTGTCTGCAGCCACATACCCCATTTCATAAAGCTCCTGACACAAGTTCTTGGACTGATGTTGCTTCCAGACACAGTTTGAAACTCTGTTGTGAGTCATGCAACACAGAACCGTTGATTTTTATCTGTTACACACTTCAGCACTTGGCAGCCCCTCTCTGTGAATGTAAGTGGTCTAACACTTTGTGACTGAGCGGTTGTTGCTGGTAGACACTTCCACTTCACAATAATAGCACTTACAGTTGACTGGGGTGGAACTAGCAGAGCAGAAATTTCATAAATACAGTGTGATTTGCTAGATACATTCATTCCTGCAATGTTAAACCAGAAAAACAAATTGGCTATGCCAATACACAAAACGTTTTCCTCAGCCAGTTATCTAAAATACAAGCTTCCCCCACTTTAGGCCAATTTGCATATACAAATAATCTAGGATGACTTTCAAATGTGTGGGCTGGTGCTAACACCCATTCATGCATGCAGTACACCTTGTTGCAGAGCAGAGAAAGGGACAGAGCTGAATGTTGAAGACAAGCAATAGCAGACACAGTTGTTTGCACAGTTGATGCTGTGGCCTTCTGAATCTGTCCTGATGCAGCCTGACAGTACTTGTGTGTTCACATGCCGTGGTTCACTCACTTTGTTACTGTGTTACCCACATGTCTTCTCACATTATCCTGGGTACCAAAACAGATTATGAACTTACATTTACATTTATTTGCTGGGAAGAGACTTTTATCCAAAACGACTTACAAAAGAGGTAAACAAAGTCGAGTAACATTAAGCTAGGGCCTGTTTGTTCAGCAAGTCCAGTAGGACAGCTAACAAAAGCTGATTGTAACAAGTGAAAAGATGTAATTACTAACAAATATACAAACATAGATTACAATCAATAAAGCAATTAAACTTAGTCTAACAACAAATTAACCAACAATATGAAAGATCACAGAGCAAAGTTTTGTTTTCCTATCAATTTGACAGATATTCACAGAACAGATGGGTCTTCAATTGCTTCTTAAATACATAGAGGAGTCAGCAATTTGAATGGAGGTGGGCAGCTAATTCCACCAACTAGGAACCTTACAGGAGAAGAGTCTGGATTCAGACTTGATACCATGCAGAAAGGGCATTGCCAGACCCTGTTCTCTGGAAGATCTGTGTGGGCGGGCAGGCATATCACACTTCATCAGTGTCTCCATATACTCAGGTGCTGACCCATTGACTACTCTTTAGGCAAGCATCAGGGATTTGAACTCAATGTGTGTTACTACAGGGAGCCAATACAGCACCTGAAAAGAGGAGGGAAATATACCTATCTCAGCTGGTTAAATACAAGATGGGCTGCTGTATTCTGGACCTCCAGAATGCCGAAAGTGAGTTGCAGTAGTCCAGACGTGATAAGACCAAAGCCTGGGCAAGAAATTGTGCTGCATATTCCATCAGATAAGGTCTGATCTTGCAGGTGTTGTACAGGATGAACAAGAAACAGAAGAAATGTGGTCAGAGAAAGATACCTGCTCATCAATCACCACCTCAAGGTTGCAAACTGATTTGGCAGGTGCCAGCGACAGTGAGTCAAGCTGTACAGAGATGGGGAGTTGAACAGACTGGCTGGCCGGGATCACAAGAACCTTGTTTTTTGCCAGGTTGAGCTGTACATGTGGTAGATTGAGATATTATTAAGAAATGCAGAGACTCTAGCTGATACCATGTTGTCCTCAGGAGAGAAAGACAGGTATAGCTTTGTATCATCAACACAGCACTGATAAGAGAAACCATGGGATTGGATGATGGAGCCCAGAGAGGTGCTGTACAGAGAGAAAAGCAAAGCACCCAGCACCGATCCTTGGGGCACCACTGTTCATGTCTGGAGTGCCTTTGACAACTCTTCTCACCAGAACACACTGTAGGATCTACCCAAGGTGTAGGACTCAAACCATCTGAGAGTGATACCAAGGTCAGAGAGGGTGACAAGAAGGATATCATGGTTGACAGTGTCAAAGGGAGAGGAGAAATCTAGCAGAATCAGGACCAATGACATGTTGGTATCTCTAGTAAATCATAGCTGGTTGACCACAGTCAGTAGAGCCGTCACAGTCAAGTGGTTCCTCTTGAAGCCAGACTGGTTGGTATTGGGCAATTAATTCCATACAAGGAAGAAAGAGACCTGGTTAGAAACAGTATGCTCAAGTGTTTTGTAAACTTGTCATTAGATACGGGGGGTCTTCCCAGACTGTCTTAAGACTGCTGTAGTTAAACCCTCAAGAAAAATAATCTTGACTCCTCTGCTTTTGAAATTTTGCCTTTCTTAAGTAAAATTCTAGAGAAGACAGTCATTATTCAGCTTAATGACCACCTTAATAAACATGCTATTCTTGATAAGTTTCAGTCAGGTTTCAGAACAAATCACAGTACAGAAACTGCACTCGTTAAAGTGGTAAATGACTTGCGGGTAAATGCAGACAGAGGCCGTTTATCTGTTCTTATCCTCTTAGATCTGAGTGCCACATTTGATACCATTGATCACAATATTCTTAGAAATCACCTTAGTCAGTGGGTGGGCCTCTCTGGCAGTGTCTTAAATTGGTTTGAATCCTACCTGGCAGGGAGAAAATTCTTTGTTAGCTGTGGTAATTATACTTCAAAGACACATGATATTCTATATGGTGTTCCACAAGGCTCCATACTGGGTTTGCTGCTCTTTTTGATTTACATGCTTCCTTTAGGTCAGATTATCTCGGGGCATAACATGAGCTACCACAGCTATTACACAACTGTATTTTATCAATTGCACCTGACGACCCCGACTCTGTTGATTCATTGACACAATGTCTTACTTGTGTTTCTGAATGGATGAGTAGTAATTTTCTCAAACTAAATAAAGAGAAAACTGAAATTTTAGTGATTGGCAATAATGGATATAATGAGGTTATTAGAAATAAACTTGATGCATTAGGATTAAAAGTCAAGACGGAGGTAAAGAATTTAGGGGTAACTGTTGACTGTGACCTGAATTTTAAATCACATATTAATCAGATCACTAGGACAGCATTTTTTCACTTAAGAAATATAGCAAAAGTTAGACCTCTTCTATTATTGAAAGATGCTGAGAAATTAGTTCACACTTTTGTTTTCAGTCGACTAGATTACTGTAATGCACTCCTCTCAGGACTACCCAAAAATACATAAATCGATTGCAACTAGTACAGAATGCAGCTGGTAGAATATTAACTAGGAAAAGAAAATCCGAGCACATTTCTCCAGTTTTGATGTCACTACATTGGTTTCTGATGCTATGTATATTCAATTAATTATTATTATTCATGGGGGCTCCAAAATCCATACTAACCCCTACTCTCTCTTCTGCTCTTTTTCTGGTTTTCTGTGGTGGCGACCTGCGCCACCACCACCTAATCAAAGCACTGTGATGTCCCTCCATTGATGGATTAAAGACCAGAAGTCAATGAGACCATCATCATCAAGTCCTTCCATGAGAACCCTGAATACAATGAGGACTGATTGAGGTCATTTATGTTAGGTAGAATGCCTAGAGGGGGCTGGGTGGTCTCATGGCCTGGAACCCCTGCAGATTTTATTTTTTCTCCAGCCATCTGGAGTTTTTTTTGTTTTTTCTGTCATCCCTGGCCATCAGACCTTACTTTTATTCTATGTTAATTAGTGTTCTCTTATTTAAATTCTTATTTTGTCTTTTTTTTCTCTTTCTTCATCATGTAAAGCACTTTGAGCTACATTATTTGTATGAAAATGTGATATATAAATAAATGTTGTTGCTGTTGTTGTTTTTGGAAAAAAAGGAAAGGAAAGAGAAAGGACTGTAATTGATAACTTGGGATGGACCAAGAGTTGTTTTTTTTTATGAGTCAGGTTGTCAGAGCATGTTTGAAGATGGTAGGAAATGTTCCTGAGCTGAATGAGGTGCAAATGATGTGCCTAATTGAAGAGATGAGTGAGAGGGAGATGGCCTGAAGGAGATGTGAGGGGATAGGGTCAAGTGAACAGGTAGTATGAGGGGATTGAAGAGGAGGTTGGAATCATTAGCACTAGAGAGTGGAGAGAATGTGGAGAATGTTGGCTGATGCTTGGGAGGAGGCATAATGGGTGGCAGTAAGGGTGACAACTGACCGCTGATAGCAGCCACCCTATCCTAAGAAAGGTGTCAAAGTCATCAGCAGACAAGGAGGTTGGGGAGAACGTGGAGGAGGTTTAAGAAGTGAAGTGAAGCAGAGAACAGAGAGCATGTGTCAGTAGAGCTCTTAATTGCAGTTTGACAGAACCTTACCCTACCTTAAGGTGGCAGAAGAAAAGGATGCAAGAAGGGATTGGTACTTAGCCAGGTCTGCCTGAACCTTTAACTTCCTCCATTTCCTTTCTGCTGTCCGGAGCTCAGTCTGTTGATTGTGGAGTGCTTCAGAAAGCCAGGGACAGGAGGGTCATTCACATGCAGGCCTGAAAGACAGAGGACAAACAAGAGGGCAGAGTCGAGCATAGTGTGTCTGTGGCAGTGTTGGTGTCGAGTGAGGGGACGTGGTCAGGAGGCTGGAGAGCAGAGGAGACTATGGAAGAGGAATGGGAGGGAGAGAGGCAGTGGAGTGTGTCAGCGGAAGGATACAGTGCAGAGAGGAGAAGAATGAAAAGAGGGAAGCAGTAGAGAGAACTGAATGAAAAAGTGGTCAGACATGTGTAGAGGAGTGACAGTTGCATTTGGGGGAGAACAGTTGCATGAGAGAATGAGGTCAAACAGATTGTTAGCCTTGTGAGTGGATGGGGTATGGAGCTGTGTGATATTAATGAAAGAAAGAAGAGCGAGAAAGTCAGCAGCAGGAGGGCTGTCTAGGTGGATGTTCAGGTCCCTGAGAATTAGAAGTGGGCTGCTGTCATTTGGGAGGGAAGAGTGCAGTTCATCTAGCTCATCGAGGAAGTTCCTGAGCAAACCTGCAGGGCAATAAATAACAACAATGTTCATGTTAATTGAAAAAGAGACAGTAATTACATGGTATTCAAAAGTAGTGAAGTGGCATACATTACCCAGGGGAGTGAACCTCCAGCTCTTGGACATAAGGATGCCTCAATATCAGTGGAGTGTCAGGAGTGAGGAAATTGAAAGCTGAGGAAAGTGCTGTCGGCATTATTTTCTGGTTGAATCCATGTCTCTGTTAGAGCTATCACTTTGAGACACATTTGGGTGGTGAAAGCTGAAATAAAGTCTGTCTTGTGGACCACAGACTGGCAATTCTGCAAGCCAAAGGAGAGGAGGGCGTCTGAAGTGGTGGCTTCAGACTTGTTGCAAAATGCTCAAGAAAAATTTTAATTCTGTTACTTTGAATTGTTCAACTAGAAGTATTAAGTATAGATAAAGCACTTTATTAGTGTATGTTGTGACATCTAATGTTATTATTAAGCTAATACTCTCAGTTTTCATGAACTTTGGTGTTATTTGAGCAAAACCTGGGGTTATTTTTTTGGTCCAGGGAATGCTTAAAAATAATTGGAATTAGGTGTTGGCTTTAAAATTAGTTCCTTCTTAAAGTGGTGGAAACCTGCATGCCTCTCCTATTAGCACCCTGCCTCGTGAATTAGGGTAGAATCATTAAGATGTCTGCTCACAATGAATGGCACTGCTTCAAGTTTCAGTCACTTAGCTCATAATTTACTGACTGTAATAAAACTCAAATGCACAAAAGAAGGCAGCCTGAATTGTTTTAAGTTTGCAACAATTTTTTGTCTGTATATAAAACAAGGAGAGATCCTCCATTCACTTGTACTTTTGATACCTAAGTATAATTTATATGAGATGCTTTAAAACATCCACTAGAGTAGTTTGCTTCTGGAAAATTTTTACTTTTACTTGGGTAATTTTTCTGAAAGGTATCTCTGCTTTTAGTCAAGTATGGCTGTTGGGTGCTTTATGCAGCACTGCCTTTAAATCAGTCACCATAAGAGGTGTGCCAAGCTCCTGTGTTTGACACTACCTCAATAGCCAGTGTAAGAGATGTCACCCTGGATGGGTCACCCCTGCAATGAAAGGATGGGGAGAGGCAGCTGCCTCCCTCAAAACGCTAGATGGCAGCTTCCCTGGAATGTAATGGTGCCCCGGATTCCTGCAGGGTATCCTGGGACTTGGAGTGCATTTTCTCAGCCCTGTTGGGTACCATGGTTGCCGCCAGGAGGAGCTGTAATAGGACCAAAGGAGTCATGCCTCATTTATAGCCCGGAAGTACTCATGAGCCCCGAGGATGAGAAAAGCCAGTTCTCCATCTGACCCGGAAGTGCTAGCAAGTCATGTGGACAGATGGGCAGAAGCACTTCCGGGTCATGGACTATATAAAGTACTGTTGGAGACCAAGCGACCCAGAGTCGTGAGGTAGTAGACAGCGCTTGCTGGGAGATGTGGAGAAGATAGAGAGAGAGAAAGTTGTGATTTGTGATTATTTACTTGCCTGTTTACTATGGTTGTGGTGCTTGGGGAGCACTATTGGAGAGGAAAAGAATTAAAAATACTTCTTCGTGCTTTTAATCTGTGTCCTGTGTGTCTGTCTGCTGGATTTAAAGAGGCAACAGCAAACTCTAGCTTTCACGCCATATTGATTATGTGTAGCATTGCACAAAGGAAGAAAAAAGCCTCCAATGCTGGACCCTGGCAAGAATTCTTACTCCTGCAGTAATGGAATGAGCTCATCAATGGATACTCTGAACCAGCTGAATTCTGTTCAGGGGACCTGAGTCTATCCTAATAGCGTTAAACACATAACAGAAACTTGTCCATGGCATCAAAGGGCTGGCTTTGAGTGCACACTCAGTCATACAGGGCCAATGCAAACACTCTAACACAAATAAGACAACAGTAAAGTATGCTGAAAAATCCACCGGAAAAACATGTGAACTGCATACAGGATATAAACAACTGACTCTCTTAAAAATAAATGTGTCAAAGTGGTTCTTCAGAGCGGTGCCATAGGGGAACCATTTTTGGTTTCAAAAAGAACCATCCACTGGAAGATTTCAGAAACAAGCTTCATTTATTTTGATCCATAACAGGACCCAAAAACAGCCATGACTAGATGATAACAGATTTGTGAAATACCATGGATTATACAGTGCATCTGGAAAGTATTCACAGCACCTCACTTTTTCCACATTTTGTTATGTTACAGCCTTACAGTATTCCAAAATGGGTTAAGTTTATTTTTTTTTCTCAGAATTCTACACACAACACCCCATAATGACAACGTGAAAAAAAGTTTACTTGAGGTTTTTGCAAATTTATTAAAAATAAAAAAACTGAGAAATCACATGTACATAAGTATTCACAGCCTTTGCTCAATACTTTGTCGATGCACCTTTGGCAGCAATTGCAGCCTCAAGTCTTTTTGAATATGATGCCACAAGCTGGGCACACCTATCCTTGGCCAGTTTCGCCCATTCCTCTTTGTAGCACCTCTCAAGCTCCATCAGGTTGGATGGGAAGCGTCGGTGCACAGCTATTTTAAGATCTCTCCAGAGATGTTCAATCGGATTCAAGTCTGGGCTCTGGCTGGGCCACTCAAGGACATTCACAGAGTTGTCCTGAAACCACTCCTTTGATATCTTGGCTGTGTTCTTAGGGTCGTTGTCCTGCTGAAAGATGAACCGTTGCCCCAGTCTGAGGTCAAGAGCGCTCTGGAGCAGGTTTTCATCCAGGATGTCTCTGTACATTGCTGCAGTCATCTTTCCCTTTATCCTGACTAGTCTCCCAGTCCCTGCCACTGAAAAAACATCCCCACAGCATGATGCTGCCACCACCATGCTTCACTGTAGGGATGGTATTGGTCTGGTGATGAGCTGTGCCTGGTTTCCTCCAAACGTGACGCCTGGCACTCACACCAAAGAGTTCAATCTTTGTCTCATCAGACCAGAGAATTTTCTTTCTCATGGTCTGAGAGTCCTTCAGGTGCCTTTTGGCAAACTCCAGGCGGGCTGCCATGTGCCTTTTACTAAGGAGTGGCTTCCGTCTGGCCACTCTACCATACAGGCCTGATTGTTGGATTGCTGCAGAGATGGTTGTCCTTCTGGAAGGTTCTCCTCTCTCCACAGAGGACCTCTGGAGCTCTGACAGAGTGACCATCGGGTTTTTGGTCACCTCCCTGTCTAAGGCCCTTCTCCCCCGATCGCTCAGTTTAGATGGCCGGTCAGCTCTAGGAAGAGTCCTAGTGGTTTCGAACTTCTTCCACTTACGGATGATGGAGGCCACTGTGCTCATTGGGACTTTCAAAGCAGCAGAAATTTTTCTGTAACCTTCCCCAGATTTGTGCCTCAAGACAATCCTGTCTCGGAGGTCTACAGACAATTCCTTTGACTTCATGCTTGATTTGTGCTCTGGCATGAACTGTCAACTGTGGGACCTTATATAGACAGGTGTGTACCTTTCCAAATCATGTCCAATCAACTGAATTTACCACAGGTGGACTCCAATTAAGCTGCAGAAACATCTCAAGGATGATCAGGGGAAACAGGATGCACCTGACCTCAATTTTGAGCTTCATGGCAAAGGCTGTGAATACTTATGTAGATGTGTTTTCTCAATTTTTTTATTTTTAATACATTTGCAAAAATCTCAAGTAAACTTTTTTCACATTGTCATTATGGGGTGTTGTGTGTAGAATTCTAAAGGAAAAAAATGAATTGAATCCATTTTGGAATAAGGCTGTAACATAACAAAATGTGGAAAAAGTGATGCGCTGTGAATACGTTCCGGATGCACTGTAATGTTATAAGAACCCAATACCACGGAGCAAGTTCTAGTGCTCGCCGATGTTTGTTAAAATGAACTATGGAATTGTGCATTAGTGTGCTGTAGTGGTCGCAACCACTACGACTGACAACGTTATAGTGATGTGTTAATTCCGGATTGCACATCATCACCAAACTGCCTTTGTACCTGTGGCACTGAAAGATTACATCAACTAATAAAATTTGATTAATACAAAAATGACCCAGAGAAAAAGTGCAGAGAATTAACATGTAATTAATGACCTGTATACAAATCACATAAATTCCCCAGTCATGTTCCGATTACAAAATTGCTCACCCCCTTTTCCAACACATACAGTATACAAATAACATAAAAATCATGGACCAAAAATATCAGTCTTTTTATAAGATAAAATATCCCACAATGTTTCCTATTCTTCAGACGTGCTACCCCAGAATAAAAGATTATTATTTGCTCACTCAGAACTCGATCCTTTCAACTGTCCAGTCCACTTCATTCAGTATATCAGGATTGCTTTGAGGTGACCACCACCTAACAATGTAGGACTTCAGTGCTCCACATGAAACAATCTCTTTCCTGGCTTTGGATAGCTCACGTCTGTCCCCTCTGACATAAAGCTCGGGCTCTGTTTTTCTTCTTCCCTTCGTGTCTTTTCCCGCTCTTTTTTAACAGTATATCTGCATCTGTTTCCATGGCACCCTCCCAGAAACCACGGCAACAGACCCCTACCTCACAAAGGTCCTCCCTATTGAGATATATGTATTCAATATGTGCTCAGACGGAGACAGGGTTCACAGAGAGACAAAAGATAAACCAACAAATAAAGTTATGTGGCAGTGGTACAGTGCTACAACCTGGGTTGGAGTGGGAGTGTGAAAGGAGTTATTGAATAACTTCTGAACATGACTAAAATGTGATCAAGGTAAGAAAAATGATTTTACAGTCAAAGAAATAGTGTGCCTCCAAGTATTTGATGGCTCAGTGTCAGCTCTTTGTCAATATACATAATGTCTGTACAATGGTATAATTGTGAGCACTGGAGCAAACCTTCTAATTCCCCCTGTTTATTTGTGTAGATGTAGCATCAAACGTGATGAGATGGTAATGAACTATACTGAATATTCAGCATGTATGATCTCCATGCTGCTTTCCATCATTCTCTTCAGAATACAAAACGGCATCAAAAAGAAAAGAAAAAAAAATAATTGAAAATCTGATCTCCTGGGTAGCTTTTGTTTGTTTGCACAGCATATGGCTAACATCCTAGAGAAAAACCCTTAGATCTGGCAACACAGCTCCAAGATGCTGGGCATAATACTCAACATTCAGAAGACAGAATCAACAAAGGGGCCAAAAATGTTGAAGCCAAGATGCAAGCAGATGGGGATTTGGTGAGAAAGACATGAGAATAAATAAGGCAAAAGATGTCTTTGTTGAATATGGAGAGGCCTCCTCCAAGGAAAACATGACCTAGTATTTCAAGTGAAGACACAAATATGCAGCTTTATTTATTAAAAAAAAAATCCTGAAAACTTCAAAAGGGAATTTGAACCTTTTTTGTCCCCATCTCAGATTGATGTTGAATTAAAGTATTGTAGCCATCTAACCTACTGACGTGTCAGCCATTGATATCATGTAGGCAGATACAAGATCTCTAGCCTGGCCATTCCTGCATGTCAGGAATGGACTGACTGCTTCAGCCAAAGTACCTTGTGATGCTCCCAGCCATCCAGTTTATGGGGTCGGCACCTTCGTCAAAATATATGTTGCACAGCAATATAGACAAATGTAAAAGAGAATGAAGAGTTAAGGGTGCAGGCTCAGCCCAAAGCTGACAGCTGTTGAGGAGACCCTATAAAAGAAAGATTTATTGACTGTTGGATTGTAGGTTCATATTTTCACATGTGCCAAGAGCAGTGAAATTCTCATTTGTTTTTGCTAATCAGCATATTACATGTTAACATTCTCTAGAGTCATGAGAGGTGAGTAGAACAACCTTACCTTTTAACTTCTGTATTTCTTACCTGAAAAATTCAGAAGAAATTTGTCATTAGAAAGCGCCACTTTGGTCTGACAAGGTATCAAAAAACTGAATAAAACAGAACTTAGAACAGATACTACATATTAGCTTGAAGATTTAAATTATCACTTCAGTTCCTATGAACAGTATGTTGTTAGTATTCTCTGAAGGGGCGAAAAAGTGGAGAAGTCCTCAGGAAAAGTTTGGGGACCACCCGAGCCATCCTACTTTATGCCAAAGTCCAAACAAAAGATATAAAAGTAAGCACTCAGTGATACAAGAACAGAAAACACGCATGCAAACTACCCGGTTAAACTGCTTGGCTTTTTCTACTTTTAAGGCTTTGTCAAGCTGGTCAAAGTTGGGGACATCCAACTTGCAGAAGGTCTGTTTCTCATCTGATGGCATTCCTACTGGGAATATCGATACTTATAGGATGGGACAGAAAGGATAGAGTTTCTGGGAGCATTGTGGGCGGGGCTTAGTTGCCCTCAATGGGCGGTTTCTCGTGACTGCAGTGGGAAAAAGAGCCAATACAGTTAGTGTTGGTGGCCTCTCTCAGCTGGGAGTGTCAGCATAGTCAGATTGTACATCACAATCATAACATATACTTTATGCTGCCAATGTGTAAGACTTATTGAAACACTAAAAAAAAATATAAAAATACATCTGAAACCCGAAATATAGAGAAGTCAACCTCATACACAACCAGTGTCATTCAAATATTAATAAATTAGGTGAAGAATTAAGTGCACACCCTGTTTCAGTTCTGTAGTTTTCATATCAAACATAACAATCATCACGTAGCCCAGGCATGCGCAACCTTTCCGCTATTGACGGCCGCACTGCAGACTTTTTACTTTAATAACGGCCGCACTACAGACTTTTTACTTTAATAACGGCCGCCAGTAAGTCCAAGTAAACTTAATAATGTTTTATGATTTATGTAAAAATTTACAGATTACACATTAAAACAGAGTATGATATATCTGACAATATTCAATTTACTGGTCTACATATGTAAAACAATGTCTACGAAACGTCATATAGGACAAAAAACCTTTACAGCAATTGTTTCAGGAAGTTTGGAAAACATCGCCATTAATGGCTTCCTTGCTCTTGCATGTTTGCAGACAGACTTGCAAAGTCAGGGGACTCGCTGGAGACCATTAGCCGTATTCCAGACTCTAGATTGCTGTCTACCAATCGGGTTCGGTACTTGTTTTTCAGATATTTCATTCTGGAAAACGCTGCTTCGCACATATGATGACCGTTTGCTAATGGCGATAGGCAGTGTATGGACTTAGCCACAAGGCCGTACAGGCGCACACTCCCATTTCCTTCTCAGTTCCATATTGGCTAGCCGCTAGTCACGTGACTTCACATGTACTCCTGGGTGTCAGCCCATTTCAACCGAACTTAATATTCAAGTAAGCAAATCGGCTTTCGGCGTCACCATACCGACCCGGCCGACAAAGATTCCGCGGCGTTGAGACCCCTTACTCGCTGGAGTCCAGAGACCCTACACCTGCACGGCCGCCATTACGTACACTTTAATATACACGTCCACGGCCGCCAAAGTCCTTGCCCACGGCCGCATGCGGCCGTACGGCCGCAGGTTGCGCACAGCTGACGTAGCCAATAGGTCTTAAAATAAGATATATCTAACCTAGGATGAAAAATAAAATGATTATTTAATCAACAAAAATAAGTCACCCAAAATTCACTGAAATATAACAGTTTGAGCGTTGGGAGCTGTTTGACTATTTGTTTGATTTACCTTTACATTTAATCACAGCTGGCTTGGTAGCGTGATCTTTAGTGTTCTGTATCCGACAATAGTTTTCGGTTGCTTTAGTGATCATACACAGCACTTTTCTTCCAATCTGTCAAGTGTATATTTCCCCAGCCTCTCTGGTGTTTTCAAAACATACAAAGAGTTTCATCGCAAAATATAGTAATTGAATTTTTTGAGCAAATGGCGGACAAAGATCATCAATCAAGAGCCCCATGTCATAGTAAAATCATACTTCAGAACAACAACACATAATCTGCTGGCCAGCATGTGATGATGCATGCTTTTGTTTCAGAACCACTTACTTTTTAGGACAAACTGCTGTAAATACTTTGAAACAATTAATGCCTTTAAGATGTCCAAAATGACAGTTGCAATAATACGGGAAATAAGTTATGGTTCAAATATGTTTACATGACTCTACATAGAGCATTTTACAATAAAACCCTTCATACACTTTTTAAATATTTTGCTGTAATATCCAGTGGTCAGATTCTCATGGATTCAGTTGACTGAAACATGTTTCAAGGCAGCATATCCATGGATTCCACTGATACGAGTTCATTCTGCAGAGCTGCCACTGAATGTGTAGAATTTACCTTCTCCTCATGCCCACTTGGGCATTCTCCAGATATTTCACAGTTGTTCCCCTATACCAATCATTATGCTGATTGGAGACCCTGACAGGTTAGGTTAGGTATACACAACAACTGACACCTAGTGTTATCATAACTACACACATTCATGAGATGTATAAAGAAGAAAAATCCATCCATCCATTTTCCAACCCGCTGAATCCGAACACAGGGTCACGGGGGTCTGCTGGAGCCAATCCCAGCCAACACAGGGCACAAGGCAGGGAACCAATCCCGGGCAGGGTGCCAACCCACCGCAGGACACACACAAACACACCCACACACCAAGCACACACTAGGGCCAATTTAGAATCGCCAATCCACCTAACCTGCATGTCTTTGGACTGTGGGAGGAAACCGGAGCGCCCGGAGGAAACTCATGCAGACACGGGGAGAACATGCAAACTCCGCGCAGGGTGGACCCGGGAAGTGAACCCGGGTCTCCTAACTGCGAGGCAGCAGCGCTACCACTGCGCCACCGTGCCGCCCTAGAAGAAAAATTATCCTTAATAATAATAATAATTTAGAAGTTGGCAGCATCCCTAAAACAAACAGAATTCAATTGATTTGGCCACATTTGAGAGAATAAGGATGAGTGAGTTGACATGAGCTATGATGGCCAGATGTCTTTATTCAGGGCTGGTTCCAGCCTTGCATCCAGTGCTGCTGGGATAACCTCTAGCTGTCTTTGTTCCTGCATTAGAAAAAAATGGGTCTAAAAACTGACCATGAATCGGCTGTAAGCCAGGAACCAACCAGGAACGAAGTACCATCATATGGCACACTGACTCACACAGCCATATTCAACTGGTGCAGTTTAGAGGCACCGATTAACCAAGCATGTACTGTTTCATTAGCATCTTACATTATGTCACATAGTTACTGTCGTACCTGAGTGAAACTTCACACAACCTAATTTACCAGGCAGTTTGGTCATACAGTGCCATGTTACAAATCAGTTTCACTCCCCGAATTAACATCTTGATTCATCAATTCAACATCAAATCACACCATCATCGCTATCGCTCTGTTCAAGCAATGGTTAATTTTCAGTTTACTCTAAAACTGCCTTTATGGTTTTTCATTTGCCATTCTGTGTTTTTGTTGGAGGTCCAGCCCCTCTTATGAACACTACCACAGAGTTACCATAAAGTGTCAGAACACATAGACATTGTCGTGACTTTTTTACATCATGATGTTATTTCATCCCCTAGGTAGCAGCAGAATCCTATCCCAAGATTTATTCAGGCTTAACACTATAAAGCTTACTATTACATGTCACCTCAAGCATGACTCTGGTTTAACCATAATTGCGTAGAATTCCGAGCCCAAGTCTCGCTCAGAATTAATAGCAAGAAGTTTAAGAATGAACCCAGAATCAAGCTAGAAACCCATGTTTGCTGATGAGAAAAAAGCAGTTTCACTTTCACAAAGGAATAACAGCCCAACCTCCAGGTTGTTGACCACCCACAAGTGGCAAGATGACTAAGTTAATTCAATTGTTTCCAAAGATTTGTTCATGAGACTGAAATTGTTAATTGGACACAATATCATTTCTGAAGGATGCTCTTGCTTACTCTTTTATTTCTAATTTTTCATAATTATTTTATAGAAGTGGTTACATTTTGAGTAGATTATATAATCTGTCTGACTGGCAACTTTAGGTGTGTGATTGTGCCCCGTCATGGACTGACTAACACACCCTTACTAATCCAGTCTCAGAACATGAATTAACTAGTTATTGCAGTGCCACTGGCCACCATTCATTAAGTAGAACATTTTATGTGCAAAAGCATTTGGTTATAATGGAAGCAGTTTTGTTGAAGAGGTTAGTAACACCGTGAGTTGAATGCTATTGCCATTTAACCAGATCCGCACCCACTGTAAGCTGCTGAATGGCTGCTGATCTGACTTTCAGTTTCCCTTTAAGATGCTGATGCAGCAGCCAAGAGAAATAAACATGATGGATGGTTTTAATTCAGTATTCCGGATAGTCTCCGATGTAACCTTGTGAACCAGGGACAGCAAAGCACTGAATAAAATTAGCTGGCCATCTTCTAGGCTCACTTGCAAGGTAGCGGGCATCTGTGCCATTACAAGGAGAATGGAAAAAGAAGGCACATCTGCTCCTTTCATTTTGGTTTCCCAGAAAGGATGTAAATTTCTATCACAAATGGAAAGAAATTGATGGCACAGAGGGCCAAAATATGCTGCCATTTTCAATACTTCCCAATTTCCACATAGTTTGAGAAAGTGAGATGGATGTCACTTGTTGGGTTTGCTTGGTGTTCTACTGCAGCTGCTCTCCTGAAGCACATGGATGTGCAAGTCGGGTGTCACACCGTATTACTAAGGATTTAGAGGACATGCTCTGTATTAATTCCTGGGAGATCGGATTAGAGTCACCGTAATGCACACTGGCAGAGAAATGAGCTGAAGGTATTCATTGCATTGTCATCCACAGATATTATATTACTGAGCTGAAAAGAGAGAATTCATCACCTCGACTATTAATTTATACCTAATAAACAGGATCGGTGAAAAGCCTCTGCGCTTATCCCTGAGCTTACAAGACTTGAGAATTAAAGCACAATGACACCAAGGTATATTTTCACACTTGAGGATGATTTCAAAACTACAAATAAAAATGATACTTTCACCATCAATTGCAGCTGGGAAGTATGCTTCTGTAAATTCAAAGAAACAGGCGACTAGTGAGAGCTTTAAAAATTGTTCATATTTAATATAAAGGGTTTATTATGGAATGAGGAGCAAGATGAAGGATATACCTCTTCTTCTAATGTGCAGGATTCAAATACAGTCCAAGTAATGAGGGTGGTGGTCTCGTACAAAGTTCTGGTTTTATCAACACTGATGCCTTGCAATTTTTATCAAGGCCTGTTTAACCTTATAGCTCCACTCCACTTTGTAAAAGTCTGTAAAAAATTAACACATAGAAGTGTACAGTTTAAATAATTTTGTATTTTGCTCTGGTATAGATAACCAGCTTTGTGTTGTTTTTTTAGAGGGCTAAGATGACTTTCTGGTGATAAAATAAAGTTTGACAATCAACTAGTTTTTCAAGTCAGCTAAATCCATTTTTATAGTCACATTTGGTCTACAGCCTATCCTAGAAGAAATAGTCATTCATAGGGGGGCAAAGTTAGAATTCTCAATCAATCCATCCTGCACAAAGAGATAAGCCTGAGCGGACAGAGTTGGAACGTTTCAACTCCCACCGGGCAGTGACCAAGCTGGGATTCAGATAATCTCTATCTGTCCATTTTCTGTCAAACTTGGGATCATAAGGAACCAAAGCTTTTCTTGGCAGCATCTGGAAGTCAGTCTATTGCAAAGCTTGGTCATGCATAACCTCATAGTAGGCCATTTTAAAATAGCCAGCCAATCAAATGTGGGATCAAAAATCCACGTGTATCCCGAGGAGTCCATACAGTTTCCACAGAGCCATTTTCCAGGGTAAATATTCAAAAATAATAAAATACTTCTCAAACCACATCGCTATTTCAGACATTTCAAGCATATAATATTTTTTCCTTGAACTAAAGATATTTTTTAGCAGTGTTGCTAGATGGCTGGTAAATTTCTTCTCCAGCAATGGATACATTGATACTCCTGTGTGAAAAGCAGTAACCCCTGGAGTGCCAGGGGGTTTGGTGCACAGAAGTGTGGTGGCCCATTTCATAAGATAACATGGGAGATTTGGTAATTCTCAGGCTTCACCTGGCAAACAAGTTGGCGCAGATAATTCTGGACAAGCATTACATTCTTGGCAAAGTGGTAGACCTTATCTTGCAATGGAGAATCACAGCAGGGCAAATAATATTAAAGTGCCCATCGTGATGGATATGATTGCAACATCTGCTGAACCATACTGCATCCGTCCCTGCTCTGTTCTAGGGTTGCAACATTCCATCAGTCTGGACCTTCATGGATGACCTGACAGTAACCACAGGCTTTGTCACTGGAACCAGGTGGATCTCTCAAGTTATGGTGAAGCTCAGGAAATGGGTGAGAATGAGATTCATGGTGTCACGCGTGGGTCACAGAATTGCACAGAAACACAAGAGATTGTAGAGACAGGAACTTTATTCAAACACTTCAAACAAACATGTCTCTTTCAGAAGTAAAACGAGCTCAATATGCAGTTAGTTCTCGATTAAAAGAATAGGCAAACATCATAGGGGAGCACAACAGGAGCGGAACCCCCAACAGAAGCAGAGGATGTCTGGGGAGGAGAGAGAAACAAAGCAATCAGCCAACAAGGACAGGTGCTGTTCATACTTTTAAGTATGCGTAGCGTAGCGTGAGAAGCATATCACATGACAGAGCAGCTGCAAGTATCCCAGCAAGTAAGGGAGCAATGTGAAGGTAGTCTATCAGCGTTTTTAAGAAGGGTTTTTTGAGGAGCGTCCATGTCTTCTAGGGGTGCATAGTCTAAATCAAATTTATTTAAGGAAAGGATAGTCACCAAAAGATTTTACATGTTTGAATATTGCAGGAATCTTTATATAAACCACCTCTAAAAAGCCAATGAAGAGTTCTGTAGCAAATACTACTTGAGGTTTAACCAGCCAAGGCTGGGTCAACTGGGTGAGGGTGTCTGATATTAAAGACCTGAAACACCCAATGACCCCAAGTCAAATGTGATACCATACCATACCATTTTTATTTGTTAAGCACTTAAAAACACAGCATTACAACTGACCGAAGCACTGTACAGTTAAAACAAGCAAGACTAAAAGCAAAATATTAAAAACAAACATTAAGAGAGAATTAAAACAGTGACACTAAAAAACAGGTCAGGGGACCCAATAAAACAGAGAAATAGCAAAAAGCAAGTGGGAATAAGACAGGTTAAGAATTAAAAGCCAATGTGAAGAAGTGCGTTTTTAGGTGTGATTTGAATGTGGTGACTGAAGCGGCTTGCCTAACCACTAAAGGTAAGGAGTTCCAGAGCCTGGGTGCACAGACAGAAAAAGCTCTTTCACCACGAGCTTTAAAATGTGCCTTGGGAACGGTTAGGAGCAGCTGATCTGCGGATCTAAGAACACGAGGGGGATTGTGACGATGGAGCAAGACACTCAAGTAGGCAGGGGCTAGACCATTTAGTGCCTTATAGGTTAAGAGGAGTATCTTAAAATCAATTCTGAAGCTAACCGGCAGCCAGTGTAGGGTTTTTAAAATCGGTGTAATGTGTTGGCTTCTGCTGCTTCCAGTTAAAAGTCTTGCAGTCGCATTTTGAACCAATTGGAGTCTCGAAAGAGTGGCTTTACTAATACCATATAGGCAGGAATTAGAATAGTCGAGCCGGGACGTAATGAATGCATGGATTACTGATTCCAGGAGGTGGTAAGGCAGAATTGGTTTGAGTTTGGCAATTCGCCTGAGATGGAAAAAGCAGGATTTTACTGTGCTGTTGACTTGAGCATCCATTTTCAGGACCATATCCATTTTGATTCCAAGATTGGAAACAGACGAAGTTACTGGAATGGGAAGAAAGTCGAGGTCAAGGGGTAGGGTCTGTTTGCGGTCAAATGTGATGTGTTCAAATGTATCATGAAATGTATTTCCAAAATTCCTGAGCATTTTTTTTTTTGTGAATGTCACAACTAAGCACTCCTACATCTGAGGGAAGGTGAATAGAAGGAAGAGACTGAGCAAGTAGGCATTAGGGCACAACATGAAGAGCTGCGTAGCTGATTTATAAATTTAAAATAAACTGGAGGTGCAGTTTTTTGCATTTTGCTTCACCACTTAATTTAATCCACTAACCGTAATCACAGTTAAAACCTCTGTGAAGCAAAAAAGGATCTGAGCAAAACACACAACTTTACTAACCACATCATAAATGATGGTATAATCAATAAGCATATCTCAATACCAGAATTTTCTCATAAGTTTCAAAGATGTGTGTGTGTTCAATTAATTGACGACTCTACATTGACCCTGGGTGAGTGAGAGCATCCTGAAAAGGAATGGCACTCCATCAAGGATTGGTTCTTGCCAAGTGCCTACTGCTGCTGGAGAAAGCTCCAGTCCCGACAGCTATTAATCAGATTCATTAAATGGATAGTGTGGCATGCCGCTGGGGGTGGTACCCAGCCGGGACGCCCGAGAGGACAGGAGGAGGGCTTGCACCTCCTCCGGACCACGAGGGGGGCGATCGCCCTGGTTGTGTTGGGGACCACGGGTACAGGGCTTGGAAGCCCAACCCTGTAGGGGCCCGTAGTCACCGCCAGGGGGCGCCTGGAGAGCCCGGGACCTCAGCACTTCCACCACACCAGGAAGTGCTGGGGGGAAGAAGAACGGGGACACCTGGAGGGCTTCCGGGTGCGCAGCCGGCACTTCTGCCACACAGGGGAGGGTCGGCGGAGGAGTGTCAGGAAGCACCTGGAGCCCATCTGGGCGTGCATAAAAGGGTCCGCCTTCCTGCAGACAGAGACTGGAGTCGGGCGGAGGTGGACAAGAGTCTTGTTGGAGAGGAGTGGAGGTGGCCTGAAGAAGGCAGGCACTGGAGAGAGAGGCCTGGACTTTGGGGGATTGGTGCTGGAGGCACTGGGTTTGTGCAAATTTAAGTACTGTATATATTGTATAATAAACGTGTGTTGGGTCCGTCTGTCTGTGTCCAGGCTGCTTCCCACAACAGACAGCTTTCTTCTCATTCTTTGGATTCTGGTTTGATTTGTGGCTTGGTATTTAAATGTTTTGCTCTGTAATTGTGTTTTCATTTTCCACTCACACCCCAAAGTAATGTTGGTAGTTTAAATGGTGACTGAGACTGAGTGTAGGTCTGTGTGTGTGTGTGTGTGTGTGTGCGTGTGTGTGTGTGTGTGTGTGTCTGAAGGTGGACTGGCATGCAGTTCAGGATTCGCTGGGCAAAAATGTTGGCAACTCCCTGCCAACATTTTCTAGCAAAGCAGGTTAACTGAACAGATTGGTAGATTAATATAAGCAGACTGCCTTTGAGTGTGAGCTTTAAAAAAATCTGCCTTTCATTGGAGAAGTATACTGTATATAAAGACAAAAATTAAAAGAGGATAAAGTAACAAAACCTTGTCAGTTCCAGTGGGCTACCTCCTATCTTAAGGTTTGTGGGAAGAAAGAAATCCCACACGTACAGTGCTCATGTAAACTCTGTCCACATAGTGGCTGAGAGGGTGCCATACTACCTAAAGTTTCTGAGTTTAAGTAAGTCACTTAATCTGTCAGCTACAAAAAATACAGATAAGCCATTGTAATGAATACTGACTTTGTATGTCACCTTGGATAAAGCCATCACCCAAAATACAACAAGCTGGCACCTGGTCCATGATAAGATGCTTCAAATGAATTAAGCAGACAGTGAAGGTAGGCATTGTTTAGACGGAGCTACTGAAAGGACAGAAATCATGTAGTATTATATAAATGGGGACAGCTTACCTGCATTTCCCATTTGCAAGTGCGCTTCTCTCACCTCCCTGTCCCTATGTCTAGTCATCTACACAAGATCCACACTGCTTGAGTGTACCTGATTTATCTTCTTATATATCGTCTGACATTAAATTCACAGTCTGTATTATATTCATTTTGTCTTCTTTCTTACTACAGTGACTACATGTGGCTTTGTCCTCAGCCCAGCAGCACTAAGCTTGTGTACACAGCAGTTTATATTCTATCCTGGGTTCACTTTCTGGATAAAGCTAGAATATTATTCACCTCTAAACTACCTTGACCAATAACAGGCCATGTTGTCTCCTGGCTGGCTCTAGCAGTTTCTGGGATGCTTGCTCTTGCCAATGCGTACCAGGATCCAGTAGTGTTTTTTTTTCCCAAAATTCTTTGCAGGTGCCACAGGACCTATAGGACAATTGCCAGTTTTATCTGTTGTAGCAGTAGGGGGCGCTATTGCTCCCTTGAACCCTCAGGTACCACGCCAAACACCAGGTAAAAGTATAACTTTTCTTCTTTTTATTATAAATACGTGTACTAAGGACCCTCCCCTCCACACTACTCATACAACACTCAATAATCAATACACAATACTCAATACTCAATCCTCCTCTCCCAGACACTTAGCCACCCTTCCTCCCAGCTCAGCTCAGTGTCTGGGCCTTCCCACAGTCCTTTTATATCCCCTGACCCGGAAGTGGTTCCAACCCTACAGTCCATGATTCACTATCCCTTCCGGGTCAGGTAAAAAGTCCTTTTCTTCATCCCAGAAGCACGTCGTTCCTTCCGGTCATGTGATCAGGGTTATAGGGCATGTAGCACTCTACAGAGGCTCCTGGTGGTCCCCATGGTATCCAGCAGGGCTGTTTATAATAACTACAAGGTCCATAAGGCCCTGCTGGAATTCAGGGAACTTCCATGCTGCTGGGAGGGCTCCATCTGGTGGCCTGGAGGTGTGGGCCGGAATATTTGGCCGGCCATCCATCACACTGTATATACACTCCTGCCTATCCTGAAGTTCCCCCTTTTCCCAAAAAGCATAATACATCTCTTCTGCACTTTTACAAATAGCTTATTACACACTTTGTCCTTCAAGACTCCACTCAGGAGAGATAGGAAAGACCCTCACCAGACCTTCAAAACAGCAACATGGAATGAGCACATCAAAGACTGTGTGATGTCTGTCAGTCTGGCTAAATTTCTTGTAGTGTCTTATACAGTGACAGTTGCTGGCTAATTATTTTAGGGGCAGCCAACTGGGAACTATTTATTAGGATAAAAAAGGCAAAAAAATGACCATGTTGAGTGTCTTATGGAGATTGGTTTTAGAGGACATGAAGAAGAGGTAACTGAGGGTTGCATTGTTTTCTGCTTCCACTCCCAGGCTTTGAGGGAAGCCTATCTGAAAGCCAGTAATGTCATTTCCACCCCACGGATGACTCCATCTCTACCAGTAGGTGACATTTAAATGAGGGCCATGACAGGAATTGGGTGTCACTGGACCAACAGACTCTCTAGGTGCTTTTTCTCAGCCCTTTTCAACCTGAAGGATTGCTCCTGTCATTTTTTTCTCCTTCTGTTTGCCAAGTGAAAGTGTAATTCCAGTTGCTACACATGTTTTTTCCCAGCGGAACTGCAGCTCGTTTTGATGTTTCTGTTTTGCATAATTTCATAAAGGGGAAATCAGGACAATGGCAAGGAAATCTCCAGGCCAGAATGTTAATCCCTCCTTAGCACACAGACATATCTGTTTTTTTTCTGGAGGACATGTGAATTGAACCACAGACCTTTAAATTCACCTCACCAGTGGTGTAGCAAACATATGGAGTGGCCAAGAAATCCCACGGGCCCCCGAACCTGAGTAGCTCCCTAAAGACTTAAGTGTCTACCTTCTTTACACAAATTCTCACCATTTCACGTTTACTAAAGCATGCAGCAAGCGTGTGTGATCGGGATTGCGACCAGCGATTTGAAAGTGTACAGTTTCAAACTGTAAGATCAAAAACAGCAGCTGTCATTGGTCATATGGTTTGAGAATGTATGTTTTCAAATCGCTGGTCATAATCCTGTCTTTGAAATGATGAAATGGTAACAGGGAAGCAGTGGAAATGACTGGGCAGGGAGCCGAGCAGCAAGTTTGTGTCTACAGATTGCTTCTAGTAATTGAAACTGTTTATGCAAGGTATGATATACAGTATATTCTGTTGGTAAATTTGCGCCAGCCAGCTCTTTGTTAAGCAATGTTGCCATAATGTATTAAAAATAACGTGGATTATGGAGTCCAATTACTTTTTAAAGTAATGAGAAACGTAATGTAACGCTTACTTTATTGAAGTAAAAATACCTGCATTAATTAAAAAAAACTAACAAATTTACATCATTGTGTCACTTTTTTTAACATTACAAAGAACTTTCCATACCTTCTGACCTTTGCGTGAAGTAAGTCGGGTGTGAAGGGTGCTTGACACACAGACGCTGAAGACAACAACTGAAAAAGGTGCATTCATTGTTTTATATTTTGGACATTTTAATTAATTCTACATTTATACACATATGTTTTGGGCTGTGTTTCATATCAAAGTGGCAGTCTGATAATTGCAAAATGTGGTGAGCAGCCACGGGCAGAATTTAATGGGGGGACCGTGCACCTGACCCCAACAAAAAATGTTCTAGTCAGGGGATCCCAGATGATGGTCCATGAAGGGTCTTCTACTGGTTTGATTGAAATGGGTAGATCTTCTATTTTATTATGTTCTTTACATTATTCAGTACTAATTTAAATTATATGCAGCTCACCTGCACATTAAATTGTTCAGAAATTATAATACAGTGTGCTGTTTCATTTCAATTGGCTTATTTCAAATTGTAGTGCTGAGTTGCCGCAGTGTTCATTGACGCCAACTGTCCATGGATCATTGCTCTTTTATTGGAGCAAGCTTGCCGCCACTGTACTAGTTGGAACTCTTATGAGACTTTGACATAGCTGACCCTCTAGCTGTTTATTTGCCTGATGGAATGCCCGGTCAAACTATGGGTGATCACTTGGCAATGTAAAACATGAAGCTCGTTTACCTTCTATCAGCCTTTTATGAAGGCACAATTTTTTTTTCTTTGGACACAGTGAAATATTGGCATGAGACAGCTCTGGGCTTACCTGGGAAGCAGATACTCTCTGTAATTCTGTGTAGGCCTCCCTTCCTGGCAGGGACCTGGCTTCCATCCATCTGGGTCTGGACGCCAGTCTTTCACTGTCCTTCTATTATGGCCTTCTTTCCCGTCAAGGAGCCAAGATGGTCCATCCAGGTCATCACTCACAGGTTTTAACTGAAGTGAATTATTCACTGATTTTGTAATTACATAGGGCTGTCAGCAGTGCAGTAAGCACAATGTCCAGTATATACAGTACATAATTCAAAGTAGGCTCAGCCCGTTGTTCACAGTTGGACAGTCATTGCTCAACATGCCAACATGATTAACAAGGGTTTTTATTTTCATATCAAATATAGAAACAATAAATTGGCCTGATATAATACAATTCAATCTATATTTTTGGTCATTAATACTACCATTAATGAAAATAGCATATTCTCCTTAATAAAAGCATAAATGTCTGGGTGTCCATCCAGTTGCTATGTCTCTTATATTTTAAAAGGTGGTGCATTACAAACATTATTGGTAATAAAATGCATTGAATTTGCCATTGCAACAAATGGAGCATCACAAATGTTAACACTGCTTTTACAAATCTCATGCCAATTGGTCTATAACAGAGACATTTGCATTGCATGAAGGACCACAGACATTAACAGCGAGATCCACATGGATTACTTACATTTCAACCCATCTTAGATAGGTAGCACTAGAAAAACAAAAAAGTGTCCACTTCTCCTGAGGTGCCCACACAATTAAAAATCCATGAAGCAGTAGGTTTAAATAACTTAAAATGATATTTAATTAAATAAATAAATAACCTACAAATATTTTACCCAGTATTTTAATTTTAAGTGGCCTATTCGGGTCTCTAAAAAAATAGATTTACAGTGCCATTCTCTTAAACAGGGCGGCACGGTGGCGCAGTGGGTAGCGCTGCTGCCTCGCAGTTGGGAGACCTGGGGACCCGGGTTCGCTTCCCGGGTCCTCTCTGCGTGGAGTTTGCATGTTCTCCCCGTGTCTGCGTGGGTTTCCTCCGGGCGCTCCGGTTTCCTCCCACAGTCCAAAGACATGCAGGTTAGGTGGATTGGCGATTCTAAATTGGCCCTAGTGTGTGCTTGGTGTGTGGGTGTGTTTGTGTGTGTCCTGCGGTGGGTTGGCACCCTGCCCAGGATTGGTTCCTGCCTTGTGCCCTGTGTTGGCTGGGATTGGCTCCAGCAGACCCCCGTGACCCTGTGTTCGGATTCAGCGGGTTGGAAAATGGATGGATGGATGGATTATGTTGGGCTTTAATATTTTTTCCCACAGGCCCTCCATGTACCAGCCACATCACTGCAGCTCGCAGTACAAGACAAGAACATCAACAGAAAGCGAGAGTGAAAATGAAAAGAAACAACCAATGTAATATGGATCTTATACTTCCATTTTATTATAATTCATTCCAGAGGATTTCTAAACCAGGACTGGAAAAGCCCAAAGCAGTGTCATGGTTTTCAGTCACCTTGTGTTCTCAAATCTCGTTCAATAAGCTCAGAGCCTTTTGGGTGTTCTTTTTCTTTCTTGTAATGCGTGTTATGATTCTTTATTCCCTCAAGTCTGTCACATTATCTGTCCCTTTCCACACACCTTTGGGTCACTGTTCTCAGACCACCTAATGTCAATTCACACCCTCCTCTGTAGTCTCTCTCTCTGTCTTTTACGGTCACATTTACGATGGCTTCCATTTGCAGTGCTGCATTCATTGTGTGTGTTTTCGCTCACTTTGCTGGAGCCTGAATGCACAACAAGCCAGCTTTTAGGCTGTCACTTTGACTGCACACTTAGATTACTTGCCCTTTCTTGGGATCACCCTGGCCTTTTATCTCACGCCTTCTGCACACATGTTTAGACCAAATTTAGTTGCCGTTTGCCTCATGCCCTCCTACTGCCACTGAACCATTTACTCTACAAGAGCCTGCTCTCCTATTTTTTTCCCACAGTCTTCCAGTTCTGAAACTTAAAAAGGCCTTTGCAATCCATTAACATAAAGGTAAATGATGTTTTCATTTTGAACATAAATGAATTCATCCATTTTTACACAGTGCTCTTAATAACAAGTATCTGCAAGGGCATTGCACCACAAGATGTAAAATTCTTTAGACACGAGTAACAGCAGACAATACAGTATACAAGTGTTCCAGCCACCAGAACAAGAAGGCTTTCATTATCTTCCTCTTCAGTTTTACAGGGCTCTACAATCAATACACACTGATTCTGAACCCCTCATTTCTCCTGGAAAGTGTTCAATATTCTGATGATAATGGGCACAAGGAAGGAAAAAAAAACCCTGGTGAGGATGCCAGTTCCCCACAGAGTGCACTTACGCACACTAACAATGGACCATTTGGAAATTAATTGTAAAAGGGACATCTGTTGGACAGTGGAAAGAAAAAGTAACATTTACAGTAGAGACCCTTCATAGGGAAGATGAGGAAATGCAAGCATCAGCTCTAGACCCTTATAGCCTTTCATTGTGCCACTTATACCCTAAACAAAATTCAGTTAAATTTACCCGTGATTCATTTTTAAACACACTGCTTTATTAAGGAATTATTGAAACTTGGCCTGCTCTTGCTCATCCCAAGCTTAACACACACATACACACAAACCCAATGCACATAAGCACTGATTATAAGTGATGACTACACTGCCTCTCATTCCTCAGCAATCGCCATAGGGACTCATTAGCTTTGGGATGAATGACACACAAGAGTCCCCGGATATAATCGAGACTTTAAGGCTACCTTGGTCAGAGAATAACCATCCATCCATCCATCCATCCATCCATCCATCCATCCATCCATCCATCCATCCATCCATCCATCCATCCATCCATCCATCCATCCATCCATCCACCCATCCATCCTCTTCCGCTTATCCTTGAGCTTGAGCAGAGATGCCCAGACTTCCCTCTCCCCGGCCACTTCTTCTAGCTCTTCCGGGGGAATCCTGAGGCGTTCCCAGGCCAGCCGGGAGACATAGTCCCTCCAGTGTGTCCTGGGTATTCCCCGGGGCCTCCTCCCAGTTGGACGTGCCCGGAACACCTCGCCAGGGAAGCGTCCAGGAGGCATCCTGATCAGATGCCTGAGCCACCTCATCTGACTCCTCTCGATGCGGAGGAGCAGCGGCTCTACTCTGAGTCCCTCCTGGATGACTGAGCTTCTCACCCTATCTTCAAGGGAGAGACCAGACACCCTGCGGAGGAAACTCATTTCAGCCGCTTGTATTCACAATCTCGTTCTTTCGGTCACTACCCATAGATCATGACCATAGGTGAGGGTAGGAACATAGATCGACTGGTAAATTGAGAGCTTTGCCTTACGGCTCAGCTCCTTTTTCACCACGACAGATCGATGCAGAGCCCGCATCACTGCGGACGCCGCACCGATCTGCCTGTCGATCTCACGCTCCATTCTTCCCTCACTCGTGAACAAGATCCTGAGATACTTGAACTCCTCCACTTGGGGCAGGATCTCACTCCCAAACCTGAGAGGGCACTCAACCCTTTTCCGGCTGAGGACCATGGTCTCGGATTTGGAGGTGCTGATTTCCATCCCAGCCGCTTCACACTCAGCTGCAATCCGATCCAGAGAGAGCTGAAGATCACGGCCTGATGAAGCAAACAGGACAACATCACCTGCAAAAAGCAGTGACCCAATCCTGAGTCCACCAAACCGGACCCCCTCAACGCCCTGGCTGCATCTAGAAATTCTGTCCATAAAAGTTATGAACAGAATCGGTGACAAAGGGCAACCCTGGCGGAGTCCAACTCTCACTGGAAACGGGTTCGACTTACTGCCAGCAATGCGGACCAGGCTCTAACACCGGTTGTACAGGAACCGAACAGCCCTTATCAGGGGGTCCGGTACCCCATACTCCCAGAGCACCCCCCACAGGATTCCCCGAGGGACACGGTCAAATACCTTTTCTAAGTCCACAAAACACATGTAGACTAGTTGGGTAAACTCCCATGCACCCTCCAGGACCCTGCTAAGGGTGTAGAGCTGGTCCACTGTTCCGCGACCAGGACGAAAACCACACTGTTCCTCCTGAATCCGAGGTTCGACTATCCGACGGACCCTCCTTTCCAGGACCCACGAATAGACTTTTCCAGGGAGGCTGAAGAGTGTGATTCCTCTGTAGCTGGAACACACCCTCCGGTCCCCCTTCTTAAAGAGAATAGAAAATAGAGAACAGAGAATAACCAGACACATAAAGGATTACACACGTACACTGTGTCTCTAGATATAACCTAGAACAAAAAGCTGATATATATTGATCCCTTTTACAACATAGATACACAGAGGGTGACACACTTTCACGATGTCCCGGATATAATCCTTATATTATTTTGCTTGTGTCCATCCGTACTCGATATAAACAATGGTTGCCACAACTACTTTATCCCTCCACAACAATAGTGAGGAATCTGTGTTTTCCTGAAAGAGTTTTGGTCTTAGGCTTATCTTCAAGTCTTTAGTTCTTCAATGTGACCAATTATCGACTGTGGTATTTGACAGTTTATTCGGTGCATACTTTGTTACTCACCGAGACTGTATTATGACACTACCATTTACATCTCCTCTTTCCTTCACTTCAAGATAAGCCTCCTGCCTTTGTTACTCACCGAACCTGCATTATGACACTACCATGTTACACGTCCTTTTTCCATCATTTCAACATAAGCTTCCCAATAAAATCAAAAGTCACATACAGCCTAGCTGTGACCAACAGAAACGGTCTCGGCAGCCTACATACACACACCAACGCAAATAAGCAAAAACATCTAAATCATGCCAGACCAACCACCATAGGAGAGATGCCTTAGAACAACAAAGACAATGTATGAAAAACCACAAAGCAACACTATCCGAAGAATAACGGCATCAAGTCTTGCATCTAGACAGTGAACGAAAAACGACTTACACACACAACCTTTCTGAAGAGCAGCGGCAAACTGCCAGACAACAAGAAACATTACGACGGAAAAACTACAGGGATTCCATAACACTGACAACTCAAAATAAGATATTCCCTTTATATTATGGCGTAGGAAATTTCCCGTTCATTTAGCATATTGTATCACTATCACCAAATCTCAATGACAAACGTTTAATAACTTCGGAGTTTTTTTGCCAGGCCCTGTTTTTACTCATGGCCAGTTGTACACTACATTTTCCAGAGTTACATCAAAACCCGAGTTAAACGAACAGGTACTTATGGGTTACACACAGGGGAATATTTTCACTGACAATAACATTTATGCAACAAATTAAATTTTCCGACAATTATTATAGACATTGGAATACTAGATTACCTGACGGTCACACTTAACACAAACTGACTTTCATGTGCTCTGCATTTCCCTTCTTATCCAATATGTTCTGCTAATCTGTTCATGTTACACTTTGTATTGTAAATATTCATGCTGTTGTAAATGACTATAATAACATCCCATACTAATCATGTGACTATTCTAATTGCTGTATTTTTCAATCAAAAAATTAATGATATTAGAAATAATACAGTATATGTCCTCAACACTGCGGATCCTCTTAAGCCCCAGTACTCCGTTATAAACAAATTAAATTCTTTCACCATGATAGATTTTTTTTTTTTGTTCTTTATTTCGCCTTATACAATTTCTTGTATTAGGAATTTGGTAGTTTTCGCATACCCCTTGGGGTCAGACCGCAGGGTCAGCCATTGTACAGCGCCCCTGGAGCAATTACAGGTTAAGGGCCTTGCTCAAGGGCCCAGCAGAGCAGTGGCCTTTTTGGCAGTGACAGGGATTCGAACCGGCAACCTTTGGGATACCAGCGCAGCTCCTTAGCCTCAGAGCCACCACTCCGCCCCTATTTACCTGATTTACATAAAATAATTTCTCAACTGAGACCCTCCACTTGCGTCCTTATACCCAATACCAAGAAGTTTTTTCAAAGAAGTATCGGGCGTGCTAATTGATAGTATTCTTGACATTGTAAACTCCTCATTAGATACGGGGGTCTTCCCAGACTGTCTTAAGACTGCTGTAGTTAAACCCCTACTCAAGAAAAATAATCTTGACCCCTCTGCTTTTGAAAATGTTACACCCATTTCTAACCTGCCTTTCTTAAGTAAAATTTTAGAGAAGACAGTCATTATGCAGCTAAATGACCACCTCAATAAACATGCTATTCTTGATAAGTTTCAGTCAGGTTTTAGAACAAATCTCAGCACAGAAACTGCACTCGTTAAAGTAGTAAATGATTTGCGGGTAAATGCAGACAGAGGCCATTTATCTGTTCTCATCCTCTTAGATCTGAGTGCCACATTTGATACCACTGATCACAATATTCTTAGAAATCGCCTTAGTCAATGGGTGGGCCTCTCTGGCAGTGTCTTAAATTGGTTTGAATCCTACCTGGCAGGTAGAAAATTCTTTGTTAGTTGTTTTTAATTATACTTCAAAGACACATGATATTCTATATGATGTTCCACAAGGTTCTATCCTGGGTCCGCTGCTCTTTTTTCGATTTACATGCTTCCGTTAGGTGAGATTATCTCGGGGCATAATGTGAGTTACCACAACTATGCTGATGACATGCAGCTGTATTTATCAATAGCGCCTGACGACTCCGACTCTGTTGTTTCACTAACACAATGTCTTACTTGTGTATCTAAATGGATGAGTAGTAATTTTCTCAAGCTAAATAAAGAGAAAACTGAAATTTTAGTGATTGGCAATAATGGATATAATGAGGTTATTAGAAACAATCTTGATGCATTAGGATTAAAAGTCAAGACGTAGGTAAAGAATTTAGGTTTAAATGTGGACTGTAAGCTGAATTTTAAATCACATATTAATCAACTCACTAGGACAGCATTTTTTCACTTAAGAAACATAGCAAACGTTAGACCTCTTATATCACTGAAAGATGCTGAGAAATTAGTTCATGCTTTTGTTTTCAGTCGACTAGATTACTGTAACACACTCCTCTCAGGACTACCCAAAAAAGACATAAATCGTTTGCAACTAGTGCAGAATGCAGCTGCTAGAATTCTAACTAGGAAAAGAAAATCCAAGCACATTTCTCCAGTTTTGATGTCACTACATTGGTTACCTGTGTCATTCAGAATTGACTGTAAAATTCTGCTTATGGTTTATAAAGCCTTAAATTATCTCGCTCCATCTTATATATCGGAATGTCTGACACCTTATATTCCAAATGGTAACCTTAGATCCTCAAATGAGTGTCTGCTTAGAATTCCTAGAGCAAAACTTAAAAGAAGTGGTGAGGCGGCCTTCTGCTGTTATGCACCTAAAATCTGGAATAGCCTGCCAATAGAAATTTGCCAGGCTAATACAGTAGAGCACTTTAAAACACTGCTAAAAACACATTACGTTAACATGGCTTTCTCATAACTTCAATTTAGTTTAATCCTGATGCTCTGTATATTCAATTAATTATCATAACTATTCATGGTGGCTCTAAAATCTGTACTAACCCCTACTCTCTCTTCTGTTTCTTTTCCTGGTTTTCTGTGGTGGCGACCTGCACCACCAACACCTAATCAAAGCACCATGATGTTCCTACATTGATGGATTAAAAGCTAGAAGTCTACATGACCATCATCATCAAGTCCTTCCATGAGAACCCTAAATACAAAGAGGACTGTTCATTAATGTTAGGTAGAATGCCCAGAGGGGGAACCCCTGCAGATTTTAATTTTTCTCCAGCCGTCTGGAGTTTTTTTTGTTTTTTCTGTCCTCCCTGGCCATCGGACCTTACTCTTATTCTATGTTAATTAGTGTTGTCTTATTTTAATTCTTACTTTGTCTTTTTTTCTCTTTTCTTCATCATGTAAAGCACTTTGAGCTACATTATTTGTATGAAAATGTGCTATATAAATAAATGTTGTTGTTGTTGTTGTTGTATTCTAATATTGAGTCATCTCACAAGTCACTACTTGTTAAAATAATCTCCTTTCTTACTGTAATATGTGATGTTCTTCTCTCCCTCATCATCATTTCATTAATGCTTTTATTGTAGTGAAATTTTCACAAGCACGATTTGATGGTCTAGAACTAAAGGATGACACATCTATATCACCCAAAAGCAATCAAGATACACTGAAAGTGACACACCTTGGCTAATGCCACTTACCAATCATCGATGCATTACTTCCAACTGTCACGTCCTCCATTGTGGACGTCTCCCCTCAGCCTATTAACCCTGTGGAAAAGAAAGTCGCTCCACACTAGATGCCCTGCATCTACTTGATTACTTCAGCCACTCAACATATGCAGATAAGTAGAACAGAAATTTTAAAAGAATAATAGCAAATAGTCTAAATAAAATGAATGATAGAAAATAGTTGTAAAGTTGGAATGTAATACAGTCTTGCTTTGAAGTCACAAAGCTTAAACAATACTTTCCGTAAAGATAAAAGTAACATCTGTGTCAGAGGAGGAGTTGTCTTGTGGATTCAGCAGTCAGGCCCATGCATGGAGGGTGTCTTCAATGTTCAGGTGGCAGAATGAAGAGTCTCCGCTATCTGATATAGGCTGTTCTTTATGCCAAAAGGCACTCCTGGGGGTTGCGTGCTCTGTGATGTAACACACAGATATTTGGCTAACAACTCTAGTGATGAGCAGCTCTGCCTTTAAGCTTTGATAACAAATGTATGTGTCAAGGGGACTTTATTTTTTTTTTTCTCCAGGCCCCTCAGTGATTTCAGTTCCCTTAAGAATTAATTAATTTATCAAATTTACTGTATATAGCGCCTATCTCGCTACTTAGAGAACTTTATATAGACAGAGAGGAACCACTTCAACTACCAATAATGTGCAGCACCCACCTGGATGACACAATAACAGCCATTATTGTGCCAGTACACTCACCATACGTTAGCTTTTAGGTGGTGCAGAAGAGATAGTCAGTTAGAGACAGGGGATGATTAGGGGGTCAGACAATTTAGCTTGGATAAACCCTGCTCTTTACAAAGGATGCCCAGGGATCTTTAATGATCACGGAGAGTCATTATTTTGATTTTATGAAGAATGGTGCCATATTTACAGCACAGTGCCCACGTCACTGCACTGGGGTATTAGGATCCACACACAGACCACAGGGTAAGCACCCCCTTCTGGCCTCACCAACACCTCTTCCAGCAGCAAACCAGTCATTTCCTAGATGGTCTCCCATCCAAATACTGGCTGGACATGAACATGTTTAGCTTCAGGTGGATGACCTCTTCTGAAGCGTGAGTCTTGTCTAACATCTGAGTTATGGAATATTTGGTCATTCTAATCTAAGATTTTGACGTAGACAACAATGAAAGAAAATTTGCAGGAACTTAAAAAGGAAAATATACAAAACACATAGGAAGAGGTGTTGGTGAGACCAGCAGGGGGTGCCAACCCAGTGGTCAGTGTGTGTATCTCAATTCCCTAGTGCAGTAACGGCAACATTATGTAGTAAAAAGTGGCACTGACCTCAGATGAGATGTAAAACCAAGGTGCTGACTTCTGTGGTTATAAAATATTCCTGGGCATCTTTCAAAAAAAGACTATGGTGTACTCCAATGTACTGACTAAATTTCCCAACTTGGCCTGATCATTCTGCCCCCCTAAACATCCCATGTCCCTTATAAGCTAGCTCTTTCTCTCAGTCCTTCATCAACTAACAGCTAACATGAGGTGAGCGCACTGGCACAAGAATGGCTGCCATTGCATCATCCATGGCTGCACATTAATGGTGGTTGAAATGGCTCCCCACTGTCTATCTAAAGCACTTTGAATAGCTTAGAAAAGCTTAGTAAGTGTAATTAATTATCACTAATATTATAATAGAATTAGAACAGTTTATCTCATCATGCCTCTCACACCATTGCACTTCACAGAGTTTTGCAGCCAGAAACTTCATTTAGGGGTCATCTGAGCACAAACATGTAAGCAAAGCAGACTGCAGCTTGATTTTAAAATGGTCCCTGTGCTGCCAAAATGGTTAACATCCACACCATAACATATGCCAGCTCAGGGTTACAGTGGGACGCATGTCTTTCATGACAGCACTGAGCACAAGACCCCAGTCTATTATCATGTCCACTCACCCAATTAAATTAATAAACATCTTTGGTGAAGTGATGGGGGAAAACTGGAGTACCAGTCGTAAAACTCACACAGATATCAGGAGTACATGCAAATCTGCACAGACTACAACTGGGCACTGAATTGGAACCCAGACAACAGTGCTACACATTGTGCCATCATGCCACCATTGTAGAAGTCTAATTAAATGATATTGTATTATTGAAATGGGCATTGCTATCAGTGCAGTGGCTTGATGCCTCAGGTCCTGACTTATGTCACAATCTATACAAAGTTTCCATGTTTTCCCCATGCCTCTTTATATTGTTTCCACATCCCAAAAACACATATGCATTAAATGGCCAGAGGTTTGTGGATTCACATTGGCATTGTTGGACAACCAAATCCAAATCCATGGGCATTAATACAGAGTTGACCAGGTCTTTGTGAACCTGGCTTTGTGCACAGCGGCACAGTCAAGCTGTCACTGAAGTGAGACTCCTCAATCCAAAGGACACATTTCTACTGCTCCAGAATCCAATGGCGGCGTGCTTTATATCACAGGCTTATGTACAGCTGTTCAATGGAAGCCCATTTCATGAAGTTTTTGAGCTGATGTTAGAGGGGAGGCACTTTTTTCACGTTATGCACTTCAGTACTCGGTCGTCCTGCTCTGTGATGACGCTCCCACTTCAGAACAATCACTTTACAGTTAACCGAGGAAGACCTAGCAGAGCAGAAATTTCACATACTGACTTGTGACAAAGGTGGCATCCTATGTCTGTGCCACATTTAAAGTCACGAAGCTCTTCAGTACGACTCATTCTACTGCCAATGTTTGTCAATGCAGATTTTATGACCTGTTAACAATTGGTGCAGCTAAACTCACCCCCTTGGATGGGTGTCCACATACTTTTGGCCATATAGGTTGTTTGGCCATTCTAATTCTGAGTGTAATGAAGAGGTGTGCATGAATGTATCATCTGATTGACCAGCAAAGTAATTTCTGCTTTGCACAACATGTTTCTATGACAGACTTGAGGTTACCTGTGATCTCAAATTGGATTAAGTGGGTTCAGCAACTGGGTGGTTTGACTTTAGGTGCGGCTTTGATTTATTTTCAGGATTGGGATACTTTCTGGTTGGATTTTTTCTGCTTTTGTTCAAAATATATGAATAAAGCCTTGACCTCCCATGTTACTTAATAAAGCTGGAGGTCATCAAGTGAGCCCCCCGCACTCTCTGCAGCATTGCACGCCCATCCAGGTGACGCTGATATGATGGTTCAAGGGAAGCTTTAGTAATTAAAAACAAATAAATCACAGTAATTAAGCAGCAAAAACACTCATATTTAATTAAGCACTTTAATTCAGCATTCATTAACTCCAACGGAACACATGTGCCCAGTAATTAACCAATAAACTTAACAAGCGCTCCGCACTGCGAAACGATTAAGCCACCGTGTACTCGTGCCTTCAAAGTGAACGCAACTCCGTGACTCCTCCCCCTGGAGCACACGGCGCGCTGCCCACCTGCCACGAGCGGAGCCATAAAAGCGCTCTCCTGGGGCTTTAGCGTGAACGGGCAAATCACTGATCGTGCAGCCTAATTATTAAATCAGCATCTCATCAGCTTGTCGACTCGTAATCAAAAAGCACGAGAGTCTGACGGACAGGAGAATTGTGAGTGCGAGCAGATGAATAAAGAAAGTCGAAACGCGCGGAATCTCTTGACATTTGTTAGCAGGATAAGCGACCACTCGATGTGACATTTTCAAGGGAAGCCGGTAAAACGAACAGGGGGGAAATAAAAGTTTAAATCAGTTCTATGCAGCTGCGCAAAGTCGGTAGACGTGGATAGAAATCACAGAAATGAATTCTTTATTTATTTTTAAGCCTCGGATATGAAAGCAACCTGAACAGATGCGTCCGTGTGCTGTCACTCGGCTTCAGCGAAGGGAAAACACACAGCGAGCGCGTGGCTGTCATCCGCTGGGAGAAGAAAACGCAAGAATTCATCCGGCAAGTCCGCTTCATTCGTAGCCTGAAGAATCAGAAGACAATTCAAAGCTCCAGTGAGGAATATGTGAGGTTTCCTTTGTGGATTGTAACATACCGTTTTCATATTAAAGAAAAGTTTCCTAATCATTTCCGAATTTAACATTTTTCAAGCACTAGTCGTTTGCTATAGCGCCTTTTACCGACTTAGTTATTAGTGTTAGGATGACGGGGTTTACCATGAGTCTATCCAAGCAGGAGCCGACCCCAGGTGGGGCACCTTTCCATAGCAGTCCATATTTACTTATGGTCACACATACTAGCTAATATAGAGCCAACAAATAACTTCTCATCTTTTGGGATGTGGAAGGTAAACCAGAGAGAAACACTCAGAGATTTAGTCAAAATTGTCACACCCTTGACAGACTGAACTGTGTCTGGGCTTTGGAACCACTTGGCTGGAATGGTTTCACAAGATTTTGGACGGATTGGTCCATGTTGACCTGACTGCATTGCACAATTTCTGGAGATCTGTCCGCTGCACATTCAGGCTTTGAATCTCCTGTTCTGCCACAACCCAAAGGTGTCCTGGGAGGTCACTGAAGAACGGCAAACTCATTGTCCCGTCCATGAAACCTGTCTGACACGACTTTTGCTTTGTGATATGGTACATTATCATGCTGTAAGTTGCCATTAGAAGATGAGTAAATTGTGTCCATGAAGAGAGAGATGCTCACGGTCAGACAATACTCAAGCAGTCCATGACATTCAAGAAATGATTGATTGATATTAAAAGGCCCAAAGTATGTCGAGGAAACCGTCCCCACACCATTACACCACCACCACTGGTTAGGACTGTTGCTACAAGGCAGGTTGGGTGCATGGATTCATGCTGCTGGTGCCAAATTCTGACCCTACTTTCTGTGTGCCTCAGCAGAAATTGAGATCCAGCATACAGGCTACTTTTTCTTTAAGTCCTCAACTGTCTATTTTTGGTGAGCCTGTGTCCTCTGCAGCCTCAGCTTTCTGTTTTTGGTTCACAGGAGTGGAACCCAACATGGTCATCTGCTTTTGTGGCCCATCCACCTGAAGCTTCAACGTGTTGTGCCTTATGAGACGCTTTTCTGCTCACCATAGTTGTACAGAGTTACTGTTGCCTTTCTGTCAGCTGAGCCAGTGTGGCCATTCTTCTCTGACCTCTCTAAGTAACAAACTGTTTCTATTCACAGAACTGACACTCTCTGGATGTTGTTTGTTTTTTGCATCATTCTGAGTGAACTCTAGCGACTGTTGTCCATGTAAATCCTAGTAGATCAGCTGTTACAGAAATACTCAAACCAGCCCGCCTCATGCCACCATCAAAATCACTTCTCACATTTTTCCCCCTATGCCAGTGTTGATGTGAACATTAACTGAAGTTCCTGACCCGTATCTGCATGGTTTTGATTATGTTGGGGCCTCATGATTGGATATTTGCATGAATAAGAAGGTATATAGGTATTACAAATAATTTGCTCAGTCACTGCAAGTACATACATCAGAAAAGTCAAAGTATTGAACCAAAAAGGAAATGGTGTAGCTTGATGAGACTGAATTTAAGAGTATAGAATTTTTTCACCTGATGAAGTTGAGTGGGAAGCCAGAACGCTGCGTGCTTGGATTGTCTGTTAGTCCATTACAGTGCCCACTCACACACACACAGACACACTGTGAAGTGCTGGGTCTTCACTTAACACGTTAGGGTAAGAGTCCAAAGCAGCCTCACAAGAACAGGGCTGTTAAAGGTGGGCTTGTCCTGATCCTGTTTGCTTATTTTCAGTACTTCTAAGTTGACTATATCGCCTGTTGCTGGTCAGTGAGGAGGCGAATGTGTTCCCCACTAGTTAGATTGAGGAGTGGGTGTGTAATTGTGTGCCCTGTGATGGGATTTCATCCTTACCTTGAGGTCAGTACCACAGGCTTAGGTACCAAAACATGTGTCGAATAAGTGGGGTTAAAACTGGGTGGATGAATAGACTAGGCATTTTTAGCCATTACAGTAGAGGAATGGTTAGTCCAGATGCATGCCCTCTGTGTCCAAGTTTAGTGATGCCCCATCACACGTTGTCCCTGCCGTCATGAGCCCTACAATCCAAAAATGGGGACACTGATTCCGATGCAGAATTTCTTCACCTATGACCACTCAGACCAGAGGCTGTTCACTGGAGGTGGTGAGTGCTTCTGACATTAATGCCTGGTAGGAAAGATTTCTGTTCCTGTACAAAATGCCTGACAAATCTCCGGCCTGCTCAGCACTGTGCTGACAGAAACGCTCCCTGTTGTTTCTTCTATTCAGGGGGCTGTGATGTGTGCGTTGGGAGGGCGGTAATAGAAGGCAATTTTAGCTTTTATGGGCTTTCTGTTTACAGTTTGTCAATTGTGCCCTACATGAAATATTCTTTTTATTTTTACTTAACACATCTAACAGGCACCATTTTAGGCTGTATCGAAAGTGGCTTGCAGTTGAACAATCGATCTGTCAGGTATTATTTTAAATAATAGCTTTCACAACAGTTAAACATTTTTTTTTATTTGTCATTTTGAATGTCATTAAATTGGGTGAACGGTGGCACAGAGGTTAGCACCACTCCTTCACAACTCTGGATTTAAATGGGTTTTGATAATGGATACAGTGGAAAAAGGACCATAATCCCACCATGGCCAATAAACCATTTGAGCTTTTACCAGACATTATGCAAAGAAAAAGAAGTATTCAGAGAATTTCACATTTTCTTTCACTTTTCAACCAATTACATGTAGTCTATTGACCAAGTTAGCGCGGCACGGTGGCGCAGTGGTTGCGCTGCTGCCTCGCAGTAAGGAGACTTGGATTCGCTTCCCGGGTCCTCCCTGCGTGGAGTTTGCATGTTCTCCCCATGTCTGCGTGGGTTTCCTCTGGGTGCTCCGTGCAGGCTAGGTGCATTGGCAATCCTAAATTGTGGTGTGTGTGTGTCCTGCGGTGGGTTGGCGCCCTGGATTTGTTCCTGCCTTGCGCCCTATGTTGGCTGGGATTGGCTCCAGCAGACCCCCGTGACCCTGTGTTAGGATATAGCGGGTTGGACAATGACTGACTGACTATTGACCAAGTTTCAGGATTCACTTTCTCCATTTCAGTCTTGACAGTCACAATATATTAAATGAACCAGGACTGGCCAACTGTCCATGGCAGTGCCCACTCTCACACGCACAGTCCCCTGTACAGGGCCAGTTTAGAATTGCCTGTTTACCTTTCATGTATGTCTTTGGGATGTTGGAGGACAACTGGAGTTCTAAAGGAAAATCCCACCCTACCATGGGGAAGACCATGAAAATAGATTGAAACAGGGCATGGGACTTGGACTCAGGATGTTTGAATGGTGAGGCGGTAGCTGTAGCTTTCATGCCATCTTCATATCCCTCTGTTTGTAGACACATTCTCAAACCAGCTTAATCTAGACCAGGCATACAGAGGAACCAGAGCCTATAATATCAGCAAAAGGTGGAAGGAAGAAACCAGCTCTGGACAGGACAACAGTCCATCTCAGTGCGTACATTCACACCCTCACAATGGAGCTAATTTACAGTTTCTTGCATTTGTCGGTCACTTTAATACGACCCAGTGGCATCCCTGCAGGTAGCGCAAGTGGGGTACGTGAAGTTAACTGGAGGCTGTCTCCTTCCACGGCCACTTTCCAGTGCCACTGCTGCCATCACCACTCACTTGCTGTCACAGGAAACAATATCTGCGGCCACCTTCCCTAACTCCATAAGAAGGATCAAATCAGGATCCATCTACTTCTCAGTGTTTGCCAGGGGAACCTCAGAAATGACACTTTTTTATATATTAGTTACACCATCTAGTTTGGACTGATTTAATCTCAATTTTTCATGCAAAACAGAGATAAAGTTTCTGATAGAATAAGTCTGTGGTAACCATTGTTGGACAACACCAAACAACACCAGACAACTCCATAGAATTTGAATTAAAGTCTCGTCTCCTTGCCTCATTCGTTGGTTAGTAGTCCAGCTTATTCACTGGCTAACATTGCGCTTCATGTGATAGCGATGGTGCAAAGTTCATTGAGAGATAAATACAACTCAAGATTACTAGTTTAATAAAAGGAGTGAAAAAAACCATCAGGAAGAGAATACACGTTGGACTTGTGCATATCTGAGAAGCTCCAACATGCAGGAAGGTCGATTCACCCGTGCAGTTTCACAGCCTACCACTAAATAATTCCGAGGTGCTCCAGTTGTGGAAATGAATAGAAATGTAAAGACGGGAGGCGGGTCTACAATTCAAGTGCTCAGTCGCATCCGAGTGCATCCGTTTTAGTTCAGGAGGCTTTTTCCAGAAGTGACTTATTCAACATACAGTATGTATGCTCACAGCATGTTTGGGACACTATGAACCTATGGCTGGATGACTTCACATGTGGGATTTGTGACTTGATTAATGTTAGATTTTTTCATGGATGTTTGATATTGTTTGCTGTTGTCCAAAGTTTATCATCATAGATGTATAGTCTAAAAAATGTATTTCCATTCCGCATGAAAACATAAGATTACAATTTTTTCTCGTCCATCATTACAAACTACCTGGGGTAAGTACCATACAAAAAACATATCACTTTTGCATGGAATATTCCTTTAAGCAGTGGAGTAAGTCTCCCAAGTGCTTGATTGTCCCTCTGATACTCTCTCACACAGTCCCACATACTTGCACATACACACACACTCTCTCCACAGCTTCTCAGGATGGCCCAAGCCCTTCTGACACCATGTCTGTCTTTCTTTCTCTCCCTCTCCTGCATTTGTGTGGTCCCACCAGAAATTTCATGCCACCCATTTTTGAACTCACTTTCTCAATTGTAGTGCTGGTCACAAAGCAGTAGCCAAATCTGAAGTGGACATCTGCCTGTTGCAACTCACACCCACATGCACATACCTCTGTCAGGTCATTCAGCATCACACACATATCTCTGGGTTGTGGGAGAAGAGCTGAAATGCCTGGAGAGAACCTGCAAACTCTTCACAGACAGCATATCTTCTGGAAATGGATTCCAGGTCCCTGAAGCTGTGAGTTAATATTACAAAAGCCACCATGCCACCCTCAGTCATGTGAGGCAAGAATCAAAATGGTTACATAGTGACTGTCACAAGTGAGCACCGTTCTATAACAGGGAGCACAACAGCACAGTTCAAGAAGATGTCAGGGCCAACTTAATGTACAGTATGGGCACAATGGACACTAGCTGGGGTCCCAGGAGCATAGGAGCCCACGATATTTCTGATGCCTATGTTTGCTTCTATTTTGCTATCAAAACAGGGGCCTCAGTGAACTACTTTGCTCGGGGGCCTATAATGCTGGTAAGACAGCCTGGGCAGACATATTTAACACAACTCAGTCATATACCACAAAGGTTCGATAAAAAAATTCTGTTTGCCTTTTTCTATTTCATAGGGTTGTAGCAGACTGAGCCTCCTCACTCTTTTTAAAGTGTGCACCATCACCATCTTAGTGAGACCTTCTTTAAAACAACAATCAGTATAATTCTCTCTGCTGCCCTGGCAGCCTACACTTCCTTGAGAATTATACCACATGCCCATTTTTTACTTGGCATAACTTATACCACAAACATCAGTAGTGTAAATAGGTATGTAATAAAATGTGGGCACAGACGGTAGAAAGAAGAACTAAGACGATCAGAGCGAGCCTTGTAGTCTGCTGGCAGTGGCCGGGTGTGCTGCTGAATGCTTTTGTATTGATTTTCTGAGTAAACGTGGATGCTCATAAAAACGCTCATATATTGGAAAAAGTTGTCCTTTGTCATTATTTGAGTTTGGCTTTCAGTTGGGCCCAGGTTTATCTGATAAATGAGCCATCTTCGCTAGTGCTGTGTGCCTCTGGGTTCAGGAGCTAAACACATGGCCTATCTCACATTACTCTGAAAAAAGTAAAACGGGTTTAATGTTTGCTGTGCAGTGGTACATGACTCCATAAGAGGAGACACATTGTTTTATGTTCAATTCATTTTCTTGAGGGTCGGATTATTACATGGTAGATGAATAGAGCTGCAGGTAAGATTATTACACGCTAGATGAGAGCTGTTGAAGAACAGTAGCATATGGAAAATCGATTCACTGGAGAGATAATATCACATGTGAAATTAATTCAGCCGAGGCTCGCTTTTTTACAATAACAGTATTTGAAGCAGTAGGCAAGGATGACCTGTATTTGATTCAATTCAAGTATTTCCTGGGAGATTATACTTGTAGTGTACTTGGAGAGGAATTGTTATGAGAGGGTTGCTCTTGGGGAGTGAGCCATGCCGTTCTGCAACGTGTGGAAATCAAGTGAACGAAAGCAGCAGCAGCATCTTGAAACCCAGTCAGATGTAGCTGCCGTGTGTACAGACTGCTGTAATGTCTAGAGACCGAGTAAGAATTGACTGTAGCGACTGGAGTCAGAATCCAATGCTGTTTGTAGAGGTGGAATCAGAGTATCACTGCAGGGTTGCATAATCAGTCTGAATATGCTGCAGTGGCCAGATGTGAAGACAGGAAAAAAGACTGTTGTTTCTCTGTGTAGAGGCGGAGTGGTGGCTCTGAGGCTAGAGATCTGCACTGGCAATTGGAAGGGTGCCGGTTCAAATCCTGTAAAATGCCAAAAGGGACTCTGCTCTGTTGGGCCCTTCAGCAAGGCCCTTAACCTGCAATTGCTAAGTGCTTTGAGTAGTGAGAAAAACGCTATATAAATGCAAAGAATTATTATAATTATTAGAGTTAGAATACATGGCCACATTTACACTATTTGTGTATATTATCAAATACAGTGTTTAATGATTGAATATAACTACATTATGGCCTCCATAGAGCTAACTGGTCATATTGTACTGTGGTCATCATGTGGAAATCCCCAACTTGAATAATACGGTGTCTGCATTGTCACATACGTGTGAGAGGAACACCTTCCAGGCTCATCACGGGTACTGTGAAAGACAATTGAATTGCTTGCAAGCTACTAAGGATTAAAAGCTGTTTTATTATAACGGTAGGTATTATTCATACAGGCATATGTCACAAGATAAGGTGAAGTAAGCTGAACTTGGGTAACTTCTTTTTTTTAGAAATGCATCCGTTAGACACAGGAAAGATAACCTTTCCTTCTTTGGGGCCCCTCTTGACACATACACAAAAAAGAAATGGATGGCAGATTTGATGAAATGCTTAGATGCTGTTTCATAAGTAAGGGGGAGGGAAGAAAATGAATATTAAAAGCTGATTGAAACCGAGAAACTTTGCTCTTCTGCTTTGCAAAGCATGAATCCATGTACTCATCTGTAACTGAATAACGACTGATTGATTGACCTATTCCTGTCTTCCTCGGGGGTTACTTCCTCAGTTTGCAATGTTCTATTGGGTCAAGAGGGGGCGCTGTCGCTAACAGCCTAGTCTTTCATTTTCCTCCTCTGCAGAAGCAAGACGATACCCCTTGAGGGGAAATAACTGCATCCCTGCCAGCCACAGGGCTATAAAGGTCATTTGGGCTCTGACTTTGTGAAAGGACGGAGCTTCCCATGAAAGACGAGCCAAACCTTTCCATAAAGTCAGGAAGACTGCTCCTTTTGTTTCTATTTTGTCCCCTTGAGCACCGATTTTGAATTAATTTATTTGAGAATTAAAAGGGACAACCCTGTTGGCACTGCAATACTTTTGGGACTTCCCCTGCAGTTATTCACCCATCCACAGCATATTAAGTGACAATGTGTACTTTGTGGGCGGCACAGTATCCTACCATATTTAACTAAATTAACTTCTTAGTCATAAAATACTTTCGCCAGTTTCTAAATCTTTAGATTCCTTGTCAAACAGAATTATTTAAGACTGGCTAGGAACAATTTTATATATACAGTATGAGCTGCGTTTCTGAAATCACCATGTTATTTGGTTGTGCAGCATATTATTCTGACTTTGGTCTCAAAATCATTATATAATATTTATATGATACTGTAAAATGACCCCAGTTGGTGTTCGTCTCTAGAACTGTGTCTGACTTCATACAGGTATGCAACTTTATTTTATAACCATTCATGGAGGCCCAGAGCTTTTATTTCTGCTTGAATACTACTGAATGGAGTTTTTGCTTTCTTCTTTCCCGTTGTCAACTGGGCAAATTTCATTCATAGTTTTAATTAACTCATTAGTGTATTGTCGGCATATGTAATCGTGTTATAGTGCAGGTGGCACGGTGGCGCAGTGTGTAGCGCTGCTGCCTCGAAGTTAGGAGACCTGGGTTTGCTTCCCTGGTCCTCCCTGTGTGGAGTTTGCTGGTTTCCTCCCACAGTCCAAAGACATGCAGGTTAGGTGCATTGGCGATTCTAAATTGTCCCTATTGTGTGTGTGGTGTATGTGTGTGTGTGCGCCCTGCCCAGGGTTTGTTTGTTTCTTGCCTTGCGCCCTGTATTGGCTGGGATTGGCTCCAGCAGACCCCCGTGACCCTGTAGTTAGGATATAGCGGGTTGGATAATGGATGGATTGATGTTTATTTTGTGACTGAGCACATACGTCATAAGCTGCAGTGCCTATATGTGTAGTGTACATTTGTTACAGTCAAATATGAATACATAGCAATTAATAAAGATTAAATTCAACATACTACATTGATCAGAATATGCTATATTGTTTAGACACAGAGTGTGTTCAGATAAAGCAATCAGATTCATTGCAATTAATCTATGTACTGAATATGATTATGCTAAAATATGCATTTATGAAGTTACAACACACTGCAGTGTCTGGAGATGCAGCATAAATATGATGCATGGCTTAGGTTTTGAGCTATAATGTACTACAGTGTCCAAATGAAACAAGTAAGAGTCTGTAACAGTGTGTGGAGTTTAGTCAGGACAGACAGCATTGACTGCAGCTTGCATAGATACAGATTTGAAATATGTTGTTGTGTCTAAATATTATAAATGAATATAATTAGTAGATGTTACACCATAGCCACAAATGGAATTTAGACACAGCGTTACAACACAATAGTCACTCTCAGGTATTTTAAAATTGTATACAATATATCATAATCAGTACATAAACACAAATAACTAATGTGTCTGTGCTAATGACCAATGAAGCATGTGTCAGAGTTATCATACACTGCAGTGTTTGGAGACTTCATTTTAAACACACAACATTTTTCTAGATTTTTGAGCCACTTTATACTGCATAATAGGCGCACTGCCTGCCCTGCTTCCTTCACTGAGCTCCAGCTACCTTGTGACCCTGCTGTGGATAAGCGGGTTTAAGAAATGGGTGGATAAATGGTTCATGTTCAAGTACAGTGAAAGTCCTACCTGCAGATTCGAAAGAGTAATGCAGACAATGAGTTATAACCCCACTTGTTAAACAGAACATCAGATGTTCTTCATAACAAGAACCATACATGCATTTGTTAGTATGAGCTGCTTTTAAACAGTCCAGGGGTAACAGCTATCACTGAAACTAGTAGTGCAGGTACTGTTTGTAAAAATGGATGATGGGGAAAAGTGACTGTGCAGGATTACTGATGTCTTTCCACTGTCTTTGACTGTTTGCCTTTCTAAGGAAGCCTGCTACAGTATGTACGTATGTCCTGAAGGTCTACAGAGCCGTGTGTCAGTAGTAGTTTTTGCCAACTTCACCACCAAATTAAGTGTTTTGCTGTCTAGTGAGGGTGAACTCCACTGTGCACCTGTAGAAGATGGTGAGCATCACTGGAGGCATCTAGGCCTTTCCCAGATGTGTGAGAAATGTAAAGATGTTGGTGAGTGTTTTTGATGATAACTAAGGTGTATTATGCCCCACTCCAAGTCTTCATTGATGGGGGCTTAAAAATCTGCACTTTACAAAATATCCCATCTGATGTAGATGGGAGTGATGTCTTCTGGCCATCTTCTTGGTTTTGCTGCTGTCCTGATAACACTCTGTTATATCTCTTCACTGTAAGCCGTCTGCTCATTGTTGGTGTTCATCAAATGTATAATGTGAATGACTATGTTGTAGTGTCTGTGTATACTGTGTAATATAAGATAAAGAGTCACGTTATATATAGCATTTACTAGATAATGAGCTCGACTACAGTGTACTATCAATGTACAAAATATGAGCTCCAGAGTTAGACTACTATACACTATCTAGATGCTGAGTGTGACTTTAGCATTTTATCAGTTTATGGAGTAAGAGATAAGAGTTGTAATGTTTAAACACTGAAAAAGATTATCAGGTGGCATCTACAGTATGTTCAAAGTGTGAACTGTACAGTTATAATAAACTGCACTGTCTGGTTACTATACAAGACTACAGTGTAGTATACTGTAAACAGTATGTGCAAGATACAAGATTTACTGTGCTGTATCTATCAAGGAGGCAAACAGAATGTGAGGTTATATAGCACCTTGATGTGTGGAGTACAAGTCCAAGAAGGTTATGCTTAAACTTTATAACACACTGGCGAGGCCTGATCTGGAATACTGTGTGCAGTTTTGGTCTCCAGGCTACAAAAAGGACATAGCAGCACTAGAAAAAGTCCAGAGACGAGCAACTAGGCTGATTCCAGGGCTACAGGGGATGAAGAAAGATTAAAAGAGCTGAGCCTTTTCAGTTTAAGCAAAAGAAGATTAAGATGTAACATGATTGCAGTGTTTAAAATTATGAAGGGAATTAGTACAGTGGATCAAGACTGTTACTTTAAAAGGAGTTCATCAAGAACATGGGGCCACAGTTGAAAACTTGTTAAGGGTAAATTTCGTACAAACATTACAACATTTTTCTTTACATAAAGAACCATAGACACTTGGAATACGCTATCAAGTAGCCTTGTAGAAAGTAAAACTTTAGGGACTTTCAAAACTAGACTTGATGTTTTATTTGGCTGGCGAGCCATGCTGGGCTGAATGGCCTATTCTTGGCTAGATTGTTCTAATTTTCTAATATAAAAAATACGAAATACAATAAATCATTTTTGCAATATGGATTTACTTTTAACTTTAACTATGATGAGCAACAACCAGACTGCTTAATTTGCATTGTGTCTTTGGTAAATTAAAGTATGAATCCTAAAAAGATTAAAAAGACACCTTGATCCTAGACATGCTGCAAACTCAAGTAAAGGAAAAGAGTTTTTTTAAATATTTAAAACAAGAAAATCAGTTTTTTTGAAAAATGTGTAACTGTTGAGGAAAAAGTATCTAATTACATCTTCTGAAGCATTAGACCTAATTTCAAAACCTAAAAATCCATGCATGATTGGCTGAGAGCTTGTTTTGACAATCACAATTCAGATAAAAAGACATATTTCATGGAAGAAAGTATGCAGATGAGCGCCATAAAATTCATCTCTCAAATGATACAGTTACTAAAAGAATTATGGAAATTAGAGATTGTTTCAGAAGCTTATTGCTTAAATAAACGAAACTCCTACATCTGAAGTTTAGCTGGATGAGTTTAAAGACATTACAAATTTACATCAACTGTTGGTCTAGGTCTGGCATTGTACACTAAGATTTACTGTTCTGTCGGCCATTAGGTGGACTTACAAGTTGTGAAGATATTTTTTCTAAAAGAAGATGAATTTTTCAAGGAAAAAGGTCTGAAATGGAGTGACACTGTAGGTGTATGTACCAACAGTACTGAAGCAATAACAGAAAGGAATGAAGGATTTGTAGCCAAAATGAAATCTGCTGGTGGGAGAAATCTTACTTTTATGGATTGTGTCATTCATCAAGATGCACTAGTGGCTAAGAACATTTGTGAAGATCTAAATACAGTACGGGCGGCACGGTGGCGCAGTGGGTAGTGCTGCTGCCTTCCAGTTTGGGGACCTGGGTTCGCTTCCTGGGTCCTCCCTGCGTGGAGTTTGCATGTTCTCCCCGTGTCTGCGTGGGTTTCCTCCGGGCGCTCCGGTTTCCGTCCAAAGACATGCTGGTTAGGTGGATTGGCAATTCTAAATTGGCCCTAGTGTGTGCTTGGTGTTTGTGTGTGTCCTGCGGTGGGTTGGCACCCTGCCCGAGATTGGTTCCTGCCTTGTGCCCTGTGTTGGCTGGGATTGGCTCCAGCAGACCCCCGTGACCCTGTGTTTGGATTCAGTGGGTTGGAAAATGGATGGATGGATAAATACAGTACTATAAGATGCCATCAAACTTATCAACTTCATTAGAAGTCGTGCACTTAATAGCCACCACTTTTCAAATCCACGCTAGGATATGGAGCTGATTACAATACACTGTTGTTGCATACAGAAGTAAGATGGCTGTCAACGGGATGACCTTGAGATGATTAATAGTTAAAAGTGATGTAATACTGTTTCAATTTGACAATTCAGATTTTACTGACTTTTTTCACAATGTTTGGGTCTGCAGATTGGCTTATTTGTCAGATACATTCGTGAAACTAAACAAACTGAATATGTTTCTGCATAATTTCTTAAAGATAAAGTGCAAGCATTTATGAAAAAATAAACATATGGAGGAGTAAAGTGGAAAATGACTCATTTGGAATGTTTTCATATATGGATGATTTTGTCAGTCAAAATAATTTAAGTTATTATCTGCCGATTATAACTGCTCATTTGGTATGCTTGTGAAACCACTTGGGTAAATGTTCGCTTCCAGTTTTTTAAAACTGATCGGTTTGATTGAGTTCAGAAAGCATTCATTGTCCAAATGGAGCAAGAGAAACATCTATCATTGCAGTGATACAAATCTTAAAACTTGAATTTCCAAAGAAACACTTATTTGGATTGGAATTGGAGCTGAATCTCTAGTATTTCCTGTGGTGGCAATGGCAGCTCTGCAACCATTTCCCACCACATATTTATGGGAATCGACATTGGCGCTAATAAAAAAAAAATACTACTCCATTCTTGATACTGTTGAAGTTGCTATAACATCTGCGTTGACAAAAATGAAGATAGTGTGGCAAAATAAATAAGCCTATCCATCTCATTAAAATGTTTATGTTCTGCAGGATGAGTCCCAATGGTGTTGGGGTGTCAACAGGGTCGCCCCTTTTAATTCCTGATCTGAAACACAGCAAGAATAATGGGCAAAAAAAAGATATAACAGCAATGCAGCCTTCTCGTTTTTCAAACTCATAGCTCTTGGAGAGCAGTGAATTACGGGGAGCTCTGTCTTTTATCAGACTTGAGTTCAAATGAGACGGTGACATCATGAGGCATTGGACTTTTATAGCCTGAAGGGGATGAGGCTAATTTCCCTCAAGAGGTGTCTTATCATTGCGGCAGAGAAAGGATGAGATGAGAGTGTTAGCGGTAGCGCCCCCCTCTGACCCCATCAGGGTATTGCTCCTCTGTGTTCCTCTGTGACAGTTTGGTTGTTATCATATGATAATTAACTTACTGTATATTTACTAGTTCGTTTTGCTGAATATTTAATTACACTTTTTTCTGTAAAATTCTGTAAATTTGAGCTTAGCTTAATAGAATAATATGTTGTGTTGGTTCTATTAAATACTTCCAGTAATGCTCTTTACTTTAAAATGCAATGTAGCAAACTCCTATAATACTGGGGTCATGAATGAAAAAAGTTTAAGAAGCACTGATATGAAGTATGTACAGAATGTGCCATGTAAAATTACGATATACAGAAGGATGGCATATTCGTGTATCAAAGTGTGAGCTACAGAGAAATAATATTTAACAGTGCATTGATACTGGTATCAATGAAGAATAGGAGATATACTGTTGTAATATTCTACAATGTGTAGATGCTGAGCAAGACAATGATATAGTATTATTGAACATGGTGTGAGGTATAGAATTAAATTACACTGCACTGCCTGGATACTGATTGTGACTAATTGTGACATAATATCTGTACTAAAAATATAGAGTCATGATATAATGCTGTGACTAGATACTGCATATGCCTGTGGTATAGTGTCTAATATACAAAGAAAGAATGCAATATAAAATAACATTATGCTGCAGTGTCAATATATTAACGGTGTAGTGTTAATATGTACAGAGTTTGAGATGCAGGGTATAGATATTGAATGTGACTGTAGTATAGTATCTTTGAATGTGATATGAGATCCAGGCTTAAAATGCAGTTCAGTGCTTGGGGACTGAGTATAAAACATTTGCTAGAGTTTTATTTATAATTTACTTTAGTGTCCAAATTTAAACTGGAGTAGGTGCATTTCCCAGAGATCCAGTCAGAATACATTACAGTAGCTACAGACTGCAGTGTCAAAAGATTTACTCCGGCTGAGCTGAAGTATAGAGACGTAATCAGAATGCTGTGCAGTTTTCTGGTACTGAGCTTGAATGCTTTTAAGTAACTGGGGATTAAAGTGCAAATATACTGCAGCGTATAAAGATTGTGTTACAACATACTGCAGTGGCTGTGCATTGAGAGAAAGTGGCTTGAAGTATAAGGAGTGGAAATCCACATATTCTGCAGTAGGTCAGTATCAAGTGTGACTGCCTCGCATTGTCCATACTCCAAGTTAGTCTGCACTTCAGTGTTTGTAGGGTTCAGTCATCCAAATTTGTTATATACAGTCATTGCTGTAGCGGGCACAAAAAAGAAATAATGGCAATGCATCCTTCTCATTTTTCAAACTCGTAGGTCTTAGAGAGTCATTCATGGGAAACTCCATCCAAATGGTTCCAAATGAAATGCCAACATCATGAGGCGCTGGACTTTGTTCAAATGCTGGCCTGGTCATTGCTAGTGAAGAGCTTGTTCTCCTTATATCTGTGGGGGTTTTCCAGATTTTCCTCCTATATCACAAACACTTGCATGTTAGCTTAACCCACAAGTGTAAATGAGTGTATCCAGTAATGACCCTGCGCCCAGGAGTGGGACCTGTCTTGTATGTGATGCTACCAGTAAAGGCCTCAAAACCTTGAACTAAACTCATTTCTTTCCTCTCATCACAGTGAAAAAGACTCTTATGTTGCTTGTGTGCCACCTTAAATAAAAAACAAAAAAAAACCTGTCAACAGTTGTGCACTTGTCTTGTAAACTGTATTGGATAAAGATGTCGGCCAATTATATAAAAATAAATAAAAAGACCACTGCTGTCTCATAGCCCCAGGACCCCAGTGTTGACATCCCAGCTTGGTCTGAGTGGAGTTCCACTTTTTCTTGCATCTGTATGGATTTTCCTCAGGGTACTCCAGTTTGCTATCATAAGTCATGATTTGTATGTTCAGGTTATACGGGAGCCCTCAGGAAGTGAGTGTGATTATGTACACCTTGCAATGGCCTGGGGCAGGACCCTAGGCGCCAGTGCCTCACAACACTTGAAGTGGAGCGCCCCGCCCAGGTGGTGTTCCTGCCTTGTGCTCAGTGATTTCTGGGATTGCTCCAGCTGTCCCTCAACCCTGTCCTGCATAAGTGAGTTAGGAGTTTGAATGGATGGCTGGATGAACATGAGACTCCATGAAACTACATTTTGAGTCATGACAGACTCATAGCACTGACACATGTGATCTGAATGCTCCTCAGAAGTGGGATACTGACGAAAGCAGAACTGAGATGAACGTGAATAAACAAAGGTGAAGTAGTCTTGAAGCAATATAAGAATGTAAACTGGGGTACAGACTTGCTGAATGGACCAGCATCTCCTGACTGACATCCTTATCACCACACATGGCTGATTTCCTCTTTCTAGCTAGCAAGTCCCATATAAGTTCTTTTCCACCCGCATCACACACAATTCACCACTCTGCAGCCGAGAAAGCGATTAACATGCATAGCTGAGTTTCTTAGGGTTACAGCAACAGAGCGGAGAGCGTGCCGTTTTACAAATGTTGTGTCTTTGCCTGAAGCTCTGTTGTGCGTGAGCAGAGGTCTCCGGTGCATTATCAACAAAGTGGAGCATTGGAAATTGCACGGGATGTATCCTCCTGTCTCAGCAGGCTCGGCTAGGCTGCATAATTAGAGACAACATGTTGTTTTTAAACATATTTTTAACACAAAGCTAACATTTATGTTAATCTACAAAGTTTTATATCATTAGTTTCCGGAGCAGTCAAAACAGAATCATTAGTTAGTAACAAATTACCAGCATTCTGTTTCTGCAGGCATGAAGCCCCCTTTCCTGTATGTGTCGGAAGGATAAAAATGGCAACGAATGTTCACTGCCTTGTCTTCAGTCTTGCTGTTTTATTCTAAGTCATCACTGCTGACTGGAACATGGAAGCACAGAGGAATTTGGGGTTCATTAACTTGTGGTTTGGGTTTGACCACTCATGACAAATGGGCAAAATTCTTCTAGGCCATCTGGTTAAAGAAAATGCCATGAATTTTTTGTTTAGTCCAGCTGTCACCCAAAAGAGAGCCACAACAGAATAGCAATGACCTCTGAGTGACACTTGAATAGAAGTTTTAAAGTGTGGGAGGCTCTGTAACCTCCAGCAAAGCTATTCTTTAGTATACTTTCTCTAGAAAACTTTTTTTTTGTGATTTAATAAATTGAACCCTGTGTTTTAGAATGACCAGAATCTGTGTCACACTTCCAGTGTTTAAAGATCACTCTATTCTACAGGCTTTATTAGAGAATAAAAGCAATTTGTATGGAAGTTATGTACCCATTAAGAGAAGGAGAGCAATTTATTGGGGTGGTGTTATGGTGGGTGTGAATGGTTTTCTGTTAAATGTGAGTCACCCCAAATGGCAACCAGGGGAGCCATTCGGAAAGTCAGAACAGGACAGCAGCTAGCATTTATATTGTGCTTTGCCTGATATTTAATTTTCTCTCTCTGATCATAACCCCCCTCCATTTCATGACCATGTTAGCTGGCATACTATTAGTTCTTCCTGCTTTTATTGCATTAATTTATATCAATTGCATTTGTTAGTTTGGCAGTTTTGAAAAGATTAAATGATTCAGGTCCACTCAGAAATACCGACAACAACATGCAAACTCTGCAGGCACGCATGGTGGAGTCATTTAAAACAGCCAGTGGGCTTGTGGGTTCATCAGATTTGCATTGAGCTAAACTGAAACACTGCTAATAGTATTCTCTTCTGAAAGTGGTTTAGTGCCTCTGGTTTTGATCTCCCTGTATTTGAAATTTGCTTTGCCCTTTATTTTTAGATTTGGGCAGCATTGTGGTTTGATGGGTACTGCTTTAGCTTTCAAATCTATCTATCTATCTATCTATCTATCTATCTATCTATCTATCTATCTATCTATCTATCTATCTATCTATCTATCTATCTATCTATCTATCTATCTATCTATCTATCTATCTATCTATCTATCTATCTATCTATCTATCTATCTATCTATCTATCTAACCTTGCATGCAATTCCCTTGTGTTCATGGTTTTTTTCTGGTAATCTAATAAATGAGACAGAACAACCAGAATGTGAAATGATAATTAAACCAAACATGAATGATTTTGTCACGTGGGTGGTATTTTGTTCCATGGTTTTAGTAAAGAAAGACCTCCATGACTGGTGATTCAAAGTATCACATTTTATTAATTTTAATGATTTGCCAAACACCCTCTGGAAGAACATGCTGGCCTTACACAACACAACTTTGTATAAATCTGCAACAGTATAAAGACTGGGGAATCTACAGTGGAAGAATTTTACATGTGGCAATCATTGCTAATTCTTTTTTAAAGACTATTTTCTCTAACCTTACCGACCAGTGCTTCTTTGACATCAAAAACAAACAGTTTATCATTTTTTTCTGGAGTGTACCAGGCCAGAGTGTACCTGGAGTGTACCATAGTGTTAACACCACTGTTCAGTTTTCTTGCTTTATGGTTTGAGAAGCTTGGAATTGGGTTGACTCAACAATGGTTTTATTTATGAAAACTCTCTACCTAGAAAAATTAGAAAGGGATGCTTAATTGGTAACATTTTGTTGGATCAAGCTCAAATGGCAATTAAAAATAAGAAGAAATATGGATAGACACGGACTCATCACAAATGTTTTATTAATGTTTAAGATGCTTATTCATAGCAGATTGAAAGTTGAATTTGCATATTTTAAACTAATCAAATTTACATATTTTGGGAAACTCATAAAATCTGAGGTATACATGCTGCTTTATGTTTTATTGAAAATGATTTTCTAGTAGTAAAATGTGAGTAGAAATGTTTCTGAATACTATATAGACTGGTGTCTGTTAATATGACTATAATTGTATAAGTTTAACTAAGTTTAAAATTAAAATCTATCTATCTATCTATCTATCTATCTATCTATCTATCTATCTATCTATCTATCTATCTATCTATCTATCTATCTATCTATCTATCTATCTATCTATCTATCTATCTATCTATCTATCTATCTATCTATCATTGTGCTTGGACCTCTGCTGCATCAAGGTGCCTTCTGTGTGGAGGGAGCGTGTTGTCTAAACTGGCCCATCTTCAGCGAGTGTTAGCATTTGCATTTGACACATCTCATACTCTGCTACAGGGATCAGCTCTCACTTTGCCTGTTCATAAGTTCAGCACCAATGAAACTATTTGTAAGTTTACAATTTGTTTTTGTCAAGATCTGGATTGAAATGGTTTTTTTTCTATTGTTCCATTGCCACCTGATTTTGTATTTGCATTGTTCCTAATGGTTTGGAGGTGAAGGAATCCACTGGTCATAAACTTATTTTGTATCTGAAATTTTTTTTTATACAAACGCCCCACAACACTATGTTGTTTGTCAAATGTTTGCTGCTGTTTTTAAAGTTTTTTGTTGATGGTTGCTATGTCTCAGCTAGTGGGGGCATCTGGGAATGTTCCATGCGTGAGATATTTTCCATGGAAGTATAAAGGTCAGTGTTGTACACTTCCTGATTGTGGATTGCACATTCAAAGTCCAGCACTCTTTTCTTTTTCTTCCTGGTTATGGAATATTTCCTACTCCTTTGACTTCAGTTTAAGACTTCCAGTTTAGCTCTGGTTACACATTACATTCTTGGTTATTGATTGAATGTTGTCTGACAAAGATTTTTGTTTCTCATCTTCCTGGATATGACTTTGCTGGTTTTTATTTTCGCTGATACATCTTCCTTACAGTCAGAGATAGGTGGCCTTTTGTTATGGAATAGCCAGGGTGTCATTCCTGACTCAAATGTCTTTTCTTTTTGTTGTATAATGTAAATTTTGCTGTTGATGTTATGTTATTATGAATATTGTCTTGCTTTTTCACTTTACATTGATTTGGTATGTTAATAGTATGTTCATATGCTCTTTATGCTATGTGCCCTGTCTTCTTTGTGTTGAGCTTGGGGGTGCGGGACCCCTCTTACACTAGAGCTGGGTGACCCTCCATGGTCTTTGTAAGCCTGCAGCTTCTGCAGTGCTGTGTTTCAACATTATATTTAAAAGCTTCGGTTGGCTTTCCTTATGGAATCTTGATTATTGGAGTTTGCAAATGCTTTGTTTTTGATTTTCTGGATTTGAACTCTTTGCTTTTTTATTTGGTTATTGTTTTTTGGAATTTAGACTGTTTTTTTGTTTTCCTTTGATAATTATATTTTTAGGAATTTTATTTTTGATACAGTTTTTGCTTTTTGTTGTAATTTTGGTAAATAAAATCTATTTATAAAG